>NC_138778.1:29437803-30080303 GCF_965119305.1 Pelophylax lessonae
TGTTAACAGGTAGGCGGAGCTTGGCTGGCATGACGCACAGTACATCGGAGGACACAGCAGCCATCTTTTTGGTTTCCAGAGCTGCTGCTGATTGCCATTGCTGACTACCAGATGAACGAATATTCGTCATATGGTGTGGCCACCATTATTTTCCAGCACTGCCCTAACCCTATTGGGCATGAAGTTCAACAGAGCTTCTAAGGTTGCCACTGGAGTCCTCTTCCACTCCTCCATGACGATATCATGGAGCTGATGGATCTTAGAGACCTTGCGCTCCACCACCTTCAATTTGAGGATGCCCCACAGATGTTTAATAGGGTTTAGGTCTGGAGACATGCTTGGTCAGTCCATCACCTTTACCCTCAGCTTCTTTAGCAAGGCAGTGGTCGTCTTGGAGGTGTGTTTGGGGTCGTTATCATGTTGGAATGCTGCCCTGCGGCCCAGTCTCCGAAGGGAGGGAATCATCCTCTGCTTCAGTACGTCACAGTACATGTTGGCATTCATGGTTCCCTCAATGAACTGTAGCTCCCCAGTGCTGGCAACACTCATGCAGCCCCAGACCATGACACTACCACCACCATGCTTGACTGTAGGGAAGACACACTTGTCTTTGTTCTCCTCACCTGGTTGCCGCCACACATGCTTGACACCATCTGAACCAAATAAGTTTATATTGGTCTCATCAGACCACAGGACATGGTTCCAGTAATCCATGTCCTTAGTCTGCTTATCTCCAGCAAACTGTTTGCAGGCTTTCTTATGCATCATCTTTAGAAGAGGCTTCCTTCTGGGATGACAGCCATGCAGACCAATTTAATGCAGTGTGCGGCGTATGGTCTAAGCACTGACAGGCTGACCCCCCCCACCCCTTCAACCTCTGCAGCAATGCTGTCAGCACTCATATGTCTATTTCCCAAAGGCAACCTCTGCATATAATGCTGAGCACGTGCCCTCAACTTCTTTGGTTGACCATGGCGAGGCCTGTTCTGAATGGAACCTGTCCTGTTAAATCGCTGTATGGTCTTGGCCACCGTGCTGCAGCTCAGGTTCAGGGTCTTGGCAATCTTCTTATAGCCTAGGCCATCTTTATGTAGAGCAACAATTCTTTTTTTCAGATCCTCAGAGAGTTCATGGGGTGCCATGTTGAACTTCCAGTGACCAGTATGAGAGAGTGAGAGCGATAACACCAAATTTAACACATCTGCTCCCCATTCACACCTGAGACCTTGTAACACTAACGAGTCACATGACACTGGGAAGGGAAAATGACTAATTGAGCCCAAATTGGACATTTTCACTAAGGGGTGTACTCACTTTTGTTGCCAGCGGTTTAGACATTAATGGCTGTGTGTTGAGTTATTTTGAGGGGACAGCAAATTTACACTGTTATACAAGCTGCACTTTACATTGTAGCAAAGTGTCATTTCTTCAGTGTTGTCACATGAAAAGATATAATAAAATATAAAAAAAAAAAAATGTGAGGGGTGTACTCACTTTTGTGAGATACTGTGTGTGTATGTATGTATATATATATATATATATATATATATATATATATATATATATATATACACACACACACATTATATATATTAATACATTTAATACATATATATATATATATGTATATATATATATATATATATTAATACATATATGTATATATATATGTGTGTGTGTGTGTATATATATATATTAATACATATATATATATATATATATACAGTGGGTACGGAAAGTATTCAGACCCCCTTAAATTTTTCACTCTTTGTTATATTGCAGCCATTTGCTAAAATCATTTAAGTTCATTCTTCTTCCTCGTGAATGTACACACAGCTCCCCATATTGACGGAAAAACACAGAATTGTTGACATTGTTGCAGATTTATTAAAAAAGAAAAACTGAAATATCACATGGTCCTAAGTATTCAGACCCTTTGCTGTGACACTCATATATTTAACTCAGGTGCTTTCCATTTCTTCTGATCATCCTTGAGATGGTTCTACACCTTCATTTGAGTCCAGCTGTGTTTGATTATACTGGTTGGACTTGATTAGGAAAGCCACACACCTGTCTATATAAGACCTTCCAGATCACAATGCATGTCAGAGCAAATGAGAATCATGAGGTCAAAGGAACTGCCTGAAGAGCTCAGAGACAGAATTGTGGCAAGGCACAGATCTGGCCCAGGTTACAAAAAGATTTCTGCTGCACTTAAGGTTCCTAAGAGCACAGTGGCCTCCATAATCCTCAAATGGAAGACGTTTGGGACGACCAGAACCCTTCCTAGAGCTGGCTGTCCGGCCAAACTGAGCTATCGGGGGAGAAGAGCCTTGGTGGGAGAGGTAAAGAAGAACCCAAAGATCACTGTGGCTGAGCTCCAGAGATGCAGTCAGGAGATGGGAGAAAGTTGTAGAAAGTCAACCATCACTGCAGCCCTCCACCAGTCGGGGCTTTATGGCAGAGTGGCCCGACGGAAGCCTCTCCTCAGTGTAAGACACATGAAAGCCCGCATGGAGTTTGCTAAAAAACACCTGAAGGACTCCAAGATGGTGAGAAATAAGATTCTCTGGTCTGATGAGACCAAAATAGAACTTTTTGGCCTTAATTCTAAGTGATATGTGTGGAGAAAACCAGGCACTGCTCATCACCTGTCCAATACAGTCCCAACAGTGAAGCATGGTGGTGGCAGCATCATGCTGTGGGTGTGTTTTTCAGCTACAGTGACAGGACGACTGGTTGCAATCGAGGGAAAGATGAATGCGGCCAAGTACAGGGATATCCTGGACAAAAACCTTCTCCAGAGTGCTCTGGACCTCAGACTGGGCCGAAGGTTTACCTTCCAACAAGACAATGACCCTAAGCACACAGCTAAAATAACGAAGGAGTGGCTTCACAACAACTCCGTGACTGTTCTTGAATGGCCCAGCCAGAGCCCTGACTTAAACCCAATTGAGCATCTCTGGAGAGACCTAAAAATGGCTGTCCACCAACGTTTACCATCCAACCTGACAGAACTGGAGAGGATCTGCAAGGAGGAATGGCAGAGGATCCCCAAATCCAGGTGTGAAAGACTTGTTGCATCTTTCCCAAAAAGACTCCTGGCTGTATTAGATCAAAAGGGGGCTTCTACTAAATACTGAGCAAAGGGTCTGAATACTTAGGACCATGTGATATTTCAGTTTTTCTTTTTTAATAAATCTGCAACAATGTCAACAATTCTGTGTTTTTCTGTCAGTATGGGGAGCTATGTGTACATTCATGAGGAAGAAGAATGAACTTAAATGATTTTAGCAAATGGCTGCAATATAACAAAGAGTGAAAAATTTAAGGGGGTCTGAATACTTTCCGTACCCACTGTATATATATATATATATGTGTGTGTGTGTATATATATATATACATATATATATACACACACACACACATTATATATATTAATATATATATATATATATATATATAATTTCCTTAAATATATAAAAATACACACACACATTATATGTACATACACAAGGCACAATGAAAATGAAAAGCTATGTAATAATTTTTTTTTTTTTTTTTAATTGAAAGTTCATTTTTATTTATTTTTTAGCTTAAGTGGAATGTTCTTTTAAGGAACTGTCAGCTAGGATAATGCGGTTTTGTTGTCCGTAGCATCCTTCTATTCTTCAATTAAAGTACCTTGTTGCTTTAGGCAACTCAAAGAGCAGGTCCCCCTTGTGACTCGGCACCAATATTCATCTACCTGGTATCAATGAAGTCAAGGGTGATAACATTCCTTAGCAATGACAAGCTTGGTGTTCCCCAGACTGATACTGATAGGTATAATACAGGGATAGAGATAGCAGGGAGGTTAATTTAAGCATGTAGGAATTCCTGAAGCATATCACTGTGTAGATAATAGATGACATGCACACCACTCCCTGCACACAATACATATCTCCGTCCACACACCCACAGAATACATGTCCTATGCACTATCCCGCTGTTTTCCTGGTATCCTTGGCAATGGCGGCGGCTGGGAACACACAGCTGTGGGTCTCCGGGCAGCCCTTGAGAATACACCAAGAATGTGCCGGCTTTATTGTACTTTTTTGTCCTCAGCACAATGTTGTAGACAAAATGTTCGGAACTGTGGCCAGTTTTCCTTTGACCTGTCTACCCATTTTAAAGTGTCCATCCATCCTGTAACATGGGATGGGGAGGGAGGTAGGCAAACATGGATCCTTAAAGTGTATCTAAAGCCCAAACTTTTGTTTTGTATTTTCGACAAAAGTTAGAATCTCAGTCAGATTTGTATTGCTGTCTGTGTCCTTGCTGGAAAGATTTACCCTTCCTATTTGCACTTCCATTGTTACCAAACGAATAATGTTACTGTTGTTGAGGAAGTACTAGCCCTGCATTGTGTATGATGATGGCGAGGGACTGTCCATAGAGCGGAGCGCTCGGGAGAAGAGGACAGCTCTGCAGCCTGCCAGGGTGGGGAATAAAGTAATAACCTCCTCTTCCTCTGGCCCATAGGCTAATTACCATTTAACCCAGTATTTCTATATCTTTTTACCCCAGAGGAACCCCTAAAATAATTGTCAAGTCTCTGGGAACCCTTATTATCACCAAATTATCAGGCTTCAATGGGAAACATGCCCCTTACATCAGAGGTCAGTAGGAAGAATGCCCCTTACATTGGTGGTCAGTGGTAAAAATGCCCCTTACATTGGTGGTCAGTGAGAAGAATGCCCTTTACATTGGTGTTCAGTGGGAAGAATTTCACTTATATAGGTGGCCAGTGGAAAGAATGTCCCTTACATTGGTGGTCAGTTGGAAGAATGCCCCTTACATGAGTGGCCAGTGGGAAGGATGCTTAATGCATTGGTGGTCAGTGAGAAGAATGTCCCTTACATAGGTGATCAGTGGGAAGAATGTCCTTTACATTGGTGGTCAGTGGGAAGAATGTCCCTTACATTGATGCTTAGTAGGAAGAATGCCCCTTATATTGGTGGTCAGTGGGAAGAATGTCCCTTACATTGGTGGTCAGTGGGAAGAATGCCCCTTACATTGGTAGTCAGTGGGAAGGATGCCTCCCTTACATTGGTGGTCAGTGGGAGGAATGCCCCTTACATAGGTGGCCAGTGGGAAGAATGGCCCCTACATTGGTGGTCATTGGGAAGGATGCTTAATACATTGGTGGTCAGTAAGAAGAATGTCCCTTACATTGGTAATTAGTGGGAAGAATGCCCCTTACAAATGCAAAAAAAAACCTAGAACGAATTCCAAATTTTCTTCAAAACATCTGATTGTTGTTTATACACATTGATCTTGTTTGTATTAATAATATGTTTATTCAAAATATGCGAAGTGCCCTAATTAATAAAAGTAGCATCTTACTTTCAACATTTTACTATGTACAATACTGTGCAGAAGTTTTAGCCAGAGAAAAATAATGTCAAGAACAAATGCTTTTAATTATTTATGTTTTACTGATTTCTTTTTATTAAATTTACACTTGCAAAGTAAACAAAAAAAAAAAAAAATCTTCATTAAATGATTACAATGACTCTTTAAATCATCCTTGGCTTAACAAAAACAGCATTATTCTGAAATGGTACTCTAATAACACACACAGTCTTTGATTTCAACAATATGTTTACAGTTCAAATTAAAATGGAATTCAATATAAAATTAGAGTTTAATTTCTTTTTTTTTTTTTTCCAAAATAAAATTAGAGTTTAATTTTAATTCGAATTTCAGATATTCGAGAAAAAAAAAATTGTTTCATTATTCTGAGAATTCAGTAAAATGTGTCTGTACTGTAATTCAGGGATTCAGATATATCCGAAACTCCGAATAACGAAAAATTTGTCCGAATATTTATTGTGTAATATTATTATTCATGTCTAATTATGACTGGGAGATCTCACTGCTGGAACATCAAAGATCTAAAACATCCCCATTGAGTTGACTTACCCTTTAATGATTAATATATATAAGCCACTTCCATACAGGCTTTGTGTCCTCTGTACCAGTAAACAATGCGGCAGCCATAAGAAAGGCAGTAAATTCAGGTTAAAGTATAACTAAAGGCAAGAACCCTATTGCTGTCTGTGCTGCCATTAGGGAGATTGATCCTCTCTATTTGTCCGGTTTACCTTTCTGATTGAAGGTGGAAGTAAAAGAAAATCCCACATTATGGGTGTCCCCAGAAAAGTAATAGAAGAGAAATCTTCCAATGGGGACACTAGTTTTCCGATGACCTGGGGGTCCCCAAGGAATTCTCGTAACACCTTCCTGCCTGGCCTATAATAAAATGACGATGGGACGAGAGCACTTCTTGCTCTGGGAGGACATCACATGGCGTTGTCCCAGAATGCGCCTCTTGCTCGGCCACAAGGTCGCACAGCAGCGCGATCTGTCACCAGCTGTGTCCACTGGACACAGCCAATGACTGATCACTGCATCGGCCCACTGCCAGTATCATGTGATTGCTGTGACCAATCATAGCAGATCACATGACAATTGTAAAGAATGGATGGTTTTCTTTCATGCCATCCATTGTATATTTATGTGTTGCTAGCTGTGATTGGTCACAGTGAACACATGGTACAGACAGAGCCAATCACAGCACATCTGCACCATGTGATCAGCTTTGACCAATCACAGCTGATCACAACAAATTACAATGAATGAACCAGTTTTATTCAGTAAAAATGGTTGCTTATACCAATGAAATTCATTGGTATATGCAATCATAATGTGTGAAAAAAAAAACCTGATCACTTCCTTAGAGTAGTTTAGTGTTACTATGGTAACATTATATTGTTCTGGTCACAGTATGTTAGAAAAAACAAATCGTAAAAAAATAAAAAAAAACGTAATAAAAATGAAATCATGTATTTATAATTTTTTCATTTTCCAAATGATTGTGAGGAAAAAAAATTACAACTTCAAAAAACTTGCCATGTCTCTTACTAAATACCTTGGAATATCTTCTTTCCAAAAAGGGGTCATTTGGGGGGACATTTGTACTGTCCTGGCATTTTCTAGCCTCAGGAAATGAGATAGGCCATCAGTACATCAGGAATGATCAGTTTTTAGACATATACCATAGTTTGTGGACTCTAACTTTCCAACAGACTAAATATTATCCCGTGATTTGGGTTATTTTCACCAAAGAAGTGTAGCAGTATACATGTTGGTCTAAATTTACGAGGAAAGATTTATTTGCAAAATTTTATAACAAACTAAGAAAAAATGCATTTTTTTTATTCAAAATTTTCCATCTTTTTTAGTTTTATTAAGCAAAAAATAAAAAAACCGAGAGATGACTAAATACCACTGAAAGAAAGCTCTATTTGTGTGGAAAAATTATAAACATTTCTTATGGGTAAAGTGTTGCATGACTACGCAATTGTCATTAAAAGTTGACAGCGCTGAAAATTGGCCTGGGCAGGAAGGGGGTATAAGTGTCCGGTATTAAAGCAATTAATTTGCAGGTATTTCTTCTCACTTCCTGTCTGGCAAAGGGAAAGGAAGTGAAGGGAAATTTTTGCAATGGGACACAGGTGTCGAAAAAAAATAAAAAAATCTGACAGGGGTTATAACTCTTCCTTACTTTATCCAAAATGAAAAGAAAACGGAAAAATGTATCATACTTACCGTAATTTTCCTTTCCTGGTGCCTATCCATGGCAGCATACTAGTGATAGAGCTCTGCCTCTACTCCTCCCTCAGGACCAGAGAGTAGCATAAAATAAAGGCCCAGTCCCCTGTCCCATCATTTTCTGTCATATAGAATACCAGGGGTGGGAGCATATGCTGCCATAAATAGGCACCAGGAAAGGAAAATTATGGTAAGTATGATACAATTTTCCGTTTTCCTGGTGCCTCCATGGCAGCATACTAGTGATAAATAACTAGCAAAGACAAATGGGTGGGTAATGCTGAATGTGTGAATCTTTAATTGGACAAAGACATGGCCGACTGAATAGTCCTTCTGCCGAACTCCACAGTTGTGAGAGACCCTGGGTCGATACGATAATGCTTGTAGAACGTATGACGTGATGACCATGAGGTGGCCCTGTCTCTAAGGAAACGTTGGCCCTTGCCACCCAGGAAGCTGAGACTGCCCTGGTTGAATGAGCTCTTACTTGGGAAGGTGGAGATAGCCCCTTGACCTTATAGGTTTTCTGGATGAGCTTGGTGATCCATGAAGATAGAGTCCTCTTGGTGGCCTCCTTGCCCCTGTTTTTCCCAAGGGGATGACAAACAGACTGTCAGAATGTCTAAATGAGCTTGTGGCCTCTAGATAGGCCCGAAGAACTCTAGAGATGTCTAGGTCCTGATGAGTTGATTTTGAGTTCTGGAAGACCGGAAGAGCCCAAGGCTCTAGAAGATGAGAAGAAGAGGAGACCTTAGGCATGAAACCCTGAAGTTCCACTCTGTCCGGGAAGAAGGTAATGTGATCTTCACTTATTTCTAGGGCATGCAGTTCAGAGACTCGTCAGCCAGAGGTGATGGCTAAGAGGAAGGCGGTTTGTAACGACAAATTCCAGAGAGAAGCCTGTTCCACAGGAGAAAATGGGGGGTTAGATAGACCCTCCAAGACTAGGGTAAGATCCCACTGTGGAAAAGGGCGCCTAATGGGAGGATGGATTTTTAACACTCCCCTTAAAAAGGTAACTACTAGAGGATCTTCTGTCCATCTCTTGTTGGTTGCAGCCGAGATTGCAGCCACCTGCACCTTAAGGGAGCTTAGACCCAATCCTAAATCCAATCCTGTCTGCAGGAAGGCCAAAACTTGAGAGGTAGAGGGAAGGATGGGGTTGAAGTCCTGCCCTGCGGCAAATGCTAAGAATTTATTCCAGATTTTTGAATAGACCGCGTTGGTGGAGGGTTTTCTTGCCTTCAACACTGTCGAGATGACTCCAGGGGTACATCCTAAGGACTGAAACCTTCTCCTCTCAGTTTCCAAACCCGAAGATCCAACCTCTGAGGGTTCGGATGACATAGTTCCTGCTGGGATAGTAGGTCGGAAAAAGGAAGAATCCATGATGGATCCACGGTCTCTTCGGCCAAAAAGGGAGTATCGCTAGGATTTGTACTGACTCTGTGAGGAGTCTCTGGAGAAACTTCAGAATCAGCGGGCGAGGAGGAAAGGCATATGCCGTGGAGAAATTCCATGGGCATGTCAGGGCATCGACTGCTTCCGACTGAGTGTAGGGAAGGCGAGAGTAGAATCTGGGGAGTTTTGAGTTCTCCGGAGTGGTAAACATGTCCACTTGAAGAGGGTACCAGAGGTTGAAGATTTGGAGAAAAACGTGGGGATGTAGAGACCACTCTTTGTTATCTACGAACCTTCTGGATAGTGAGTCTGCTACTGTGTTTAGCCGGCCCGGAATGTAAACTGCCCTGAGATCTCGCAGGTTCCTTTCTGCCCATAGCATTATGGGTTCGACCTCTCGTAGGAGGGTCCTGCTGCGAGTACCCCCCTGTCTTAGCAGGTATGCCAATGCCGCCTTGTTGTCCAATCTTAGGAGAACTCTGTGGCCCTGGAGGAGGGCTGGCAAGGAAATCAGAGCCAGGAATGCCGCTCTCAGTTCTAGAACGTTGGATACCACTCCTCTGGTTGAGTGAGACCATCTTCCCTGTAGCTTGAAATTTCCGCAATGGGCGCCCCATCCGTGTCCACTTGCATCAGACGCAAGGATGGTCCAGTTGAACGAGCCTAGGTGACGGGGGTTGGCGAGATTCTCTCTCTTTGTCCACCAAAACAGACTTGAATCTTCTGGGAAATATGTTGTTTTCTCCATTGTGACAGAAAGCCTGTTTGGAAGAGCCTCAAGTGCCAGTGGGACCACGGCACCATGGGAATACATGAGGTCATTGTGCCCACTAAACTCAGACACTGAGAGGCCGTCAGATGAGTACTCCGAATTACAATGAACATCCTCTGTATGATCATATCCATCTTCTGGAGGGGTAAGGACACTGTCCCCACTTGGGTATTGAACATGGCCCCCAGGTAAATCATCTGTTGTTTCGGGGATAGGTTGCTCTTTTGAATATTTATGAGCCAACCAAACTCCTGTAAGGTCTGAAGAATAATCTCCCTATGGGATCTGAGCTGATTGCTTGCTAATAGGAGAATGTCATCTAGATAATGATACACTCTTAACCACGCTAGCGGTAAACCCGAGCGTGACTCGGGGTAGGAATTACCTGCTATTATCGGTATCCCCGAGTCACGCTCGGGGCGAATGGGCAGAGCTATGAAGACAGCGGAGCGGAGTGTCTTACCTTATCCTGGCGATCCAGCGATGAGCTCTCATTGCTGTGACCGCCAGCCGAGATCTCCGCCGCTCGTCTGTCGGTAGGAGGACTTCCTAGTTCCGTTCCCTGCAGCAGCAATGCTGCATGGGAGCGGAACTAGGGAGGGAAATTAAAAAAAAAAAAAAACGTTGCACAAAACACAAACACATTTTATATTATATATATATATATATATATATATATATGTATATACATATATGTATATATATATATATATATATATATATATATATACCTATATACACACACACATATATATATATATATATATATATATATATATATACATATATAAAATTATATTATTGATTCGATTATAATTCATGCGTTATATATATATATATATACATATACACACACACACACACACACACATATATATATATATATATATATATATATACACACACACATATATATATATATATACACACATATATATATATATATAATATATAACGCATGAATTATAATATTATAATCTAATCAATAATATAATTTTATTATATATATATTATATATTATATAATAAAATTATATTATTGATTCGATTATAATTCATGCGTTTGTGTTTCAAATTTATCACATCTGGGATGTCTACTAGACTCTTGTTTTGGTCAGGTTTAAGTCAGTAATTACTAAGAATTGTAGGCCTATAATACATAACGCTAAATTTCCATGAAAAAAATGGTACCGCTTTTGGTACAGAATTCCTGACAGAATCATACCACCAGGGAGGTTAACCCCCTCTCCCCGAGGGGGCGAGAACAGTTATCAGGAGGATCTTGGTGAATACTCGAGGAGATGTGCAGAGCCCGAATGGAAGAGCCTTGAACTGAAGGTGTGTCTTGCCTACAGCGAATCTCAGAAATCTCTGATAAGCTGGAAAGATTGGGATATGTAGATATGCATCCTGCAGATCAAGAGCTATCAACCAATCTCCTGGTTGGATGACCTGGATGATAGTTTGCAAAGACTCCATCTTGAAGCTTTCGAGCTCTATATATCGGTTGAGCCTCTTGAGGTCTATCACCGGCCTCCAACTTCCCGTCTTCTTTCAAACTAGAAAGAGTGGGGAATAGAAACCTGTGTAACGCCCTGCCAATGGAACTGGCATGGCTGCACCCTAAAGCTGAAGGTCTGTCAGGAATTGGGATAATGCCAAAGCTTTTGATGGAGAGGCTGGTATCCTTGTCTCCTGAAACGAGGCGTGAGGAGGAGGATGAAAGAATACCCACCGGTGACCCACGCGGATTGTTGACAGAACCCAAGGGTCCTAGCAACGAGAAGTCCAAACTGGGAGAAAGGCCTGCAGTCTGGCTCCGACCGGGAGGGACTGGAATCTTCTGCCGTCAAAAAGGCTTTGCTGCCTCCTGGGGGGCGGTGAAAGCCTTAGTTTTGCAAGTGTTTAGAAAGGAGGCCTGTGATCCTCTCCAGGGTCTTCTGTTATCCCTGCTCTGCCTGGATTGCCTATAATCCCTGGAATTTGAGGGTCGGAATCTAAATGAATAGAGTCTTGTTCTTCTGACTTTTTTGTCTTGAGGAAGGAGACCAGACTTGCCTCCAGTGACCCTGGAAATTGCCTTGTCCATTTTTTCTCCGAAGAGGGCTTTACCATCAAACGGGATCCTACACCAACTTTGTTTGGATGCAAGATCAGCTGTCTAAGGCTTTAGCCAGAGAGCCCTTTTGGCCATTACTGTATGGAGCATTGACCGCGCAGAACAGCGGATGGTATCAATGGCGGCCTCCCCAATGAAGTCTGCAGATATCTTCAGCTCCTCCAGCGCCTTAATGATGTCTTCTCTGGGGACATCCTGGCGTAGAGCTGTCTCGACATTTTCAGTCCATGCCCTGATGGCATTGGAGACAGATGTGAGGGTAATAGCTGGTTTACAGGCCGCGCCCGAAGCCAAGTAGCTCCATTTTAGGTCTAGGTCGATTCTTCAATCTAGCGGGTCCTTAAAATAAGTTGAATCCTCCATAGGCAGTGTGACATTTTTGGCGAGTCGTATTACTGCAGCATCTACCACCGGCATGGAATTCAACGACTGCGTCTCAGCCTCGGCTAGAGGTTATTAAGGCGGCCTAAGGAGAACTTTTTATCCGTCTTCATCCATTCCTCTTCGATAATCTCTCTTATCTCGCCCATTAGAGGAAAGAATACCTGCTTCCTTTTTCGGAAGGGAAAGTATGTCCTCGATTTTGGAATGGGTTCTTCGGGATCCTCCCAGGCAATCACCGTCTTGACTGCCTGAATAAAGGGTGGGATTAAGGCATAATTAAAGCCTGAAGGGTCCGACTCCTCTGAGGATTCAGAGGGAGCAGGGAAGAGAAGCTGTCCTCAGGTAGGCAGAAGGAGGAATGGCCCTTTAATAGTAAAGGGAGTAAGGAAAACCCCTCCCTCTAGCTCCTGTGGGAACTCAGGGCAAATTGCTACCTGGTTTCCACATCCAAGATAGCCGCCCAGGCCTCAACCGAACTGCGCATGCGCCCGCACATGCGCAGACCGCTCCTCGAGGACGGCTGTACTATCCGTCCCGGCGAGGAGGCTTGCAGAGATGCCCCTGTACAGCACAGGAGAGGGGCGGCCTAGAGCTGATGGCGCTGCAGGGGGAATATCAGACCTGGAAGACACCCAAAAAAGGTTTGGATGCTTGGCCCGATTTAAAGAGACAGATACAGAGGAGGTAAGAAGGAAGCGAAGGGGAGAGAGGGGAAAGAGAAAGGAGAAAAATGGAGAGTAAAGAAGGAAGGGGGAAAGAAGGAATAACAAAGCAAACAAACAAAAACAAAAAGGAAGAGAAAAAAAAAAGTGTTGGGAAACATAAAGGGGAACCCAAACTGCAAAAAGAGAGGAAAGAGGAAAGGCAATGTGGCTCGTTATCGTCCAGCGACGTAGACCTACGTTGCTGGACTCCTCCCCTTGTGGGCGGTGCGCGCGCGCCGCCGGAGGCTCGCTCCCGCTGTATTCAGTTACAGCGCGAGTCGGGCCAGGGGAGGAGTGGCGGTGATCACCACTGCTCTTCCCCGATCGTCGGGGATCAAGTGTGGAGATCCGCCCGCTTGTGTCTCCTAAGTGACAGGCAGGGTCAGATTGCAGGATTCAGCATAGCTGAACCTGCAATCTGTCCCTGTGTCACATAGTCCCCTCCCCCCACACACGTCAGTAAGCACCAGGCACACATTAACCCCTTGATCACCAATAAAAATTAACCCCTTCCCTGCCAGTGTCATTTTTACAGTAACAGTGCATATTTATAGCACTGATTACTGTAGTAATGTCACTGGTACCCCCAAAAGTGTCAAAAATGTCAGTCAAGGGTCCGATCTGTCCGCCGCAATGTCGCAGTCCCGCAAAAAAATTGCAGATCGCCGCTATTACTAGTTAAAAAAAAAAAACAATAAAAATGACATCAATTTCCCGTAGTTAGTAGCTGCGATAACTTTTGTGCAAACCAATCAAAATACGCTTATTGCGATTTTTTTTACCAAAAATATGTAGCAGAAAACAAATTGGCAAAAAAAGTTAAAAAATTTTGATTTTTACATTTTTTTGGGGGAATTTCATATAAAAAAAATTTGAAAAATATTGTTATTTTTATAAAATTGTCTCTCTTTTTTTGTTTATAGCGCAAAAAGTAAAAATCGCAGAGGTGATCAAATACCACCAAAAGAAAGCTCTATTTGTGAGGAAAAAAGGAACATAAATTTAATTTGGGTACAACGTCACACGACCGCGCAATTGTCCGTTAAAATAACGCAGTGCCGAATCGCAAAATATGGCCTGGTCAGGAATGGGGTAAAATCTTCCGGTCTTAAAGCGGTTAAAAATACGCTCATTGAGAATTTTTTTGTCAAAGACATGTAGCTAAACACATTTTGGCCTAAATATATGACAAAAATTGAATATACTGGATATTGTTTAACTGTCAAAGTAGAAAAAAAAATTTATTTTTTCAAAATTGTTGCGCTTTTTTTATTAATATCGCAAAAAATGAAAAGCGCAGAGGTGATCAAATACCACCAAAAGAAAGCTCTGTTTGTGGGAAAAAAAGGACGTATATTTCGTTTGGGTACGGCATTGCATGACCGCACAATTGTCAGTTAAAGTTGCACAGTGCCAAGTTGCAAAAAGTGGCCTAGATGTAAAGCAGGAAAATCCTCCGGTCCTAAAGTGGCTAAATGATGCTTGTTGTCAGCATCTAGTGGCAAAAAAAAGTACTGCATGGGAAATCACTAAACTGAGGCTGAATAATGTGGGATAGGATGAGTTTGTTATTTTATCCTTAAATGGGCTTTTCTTTACTTTTGGCTGGAGTTCTGCCTTAGCAAACCATCAGTTTGGAGTAGATTTAGATATCTTTAAAGAGTTAAAGTGATTGTAAGCGATCACCTTGTAAAATAACACATGTAGTTAAAATAGAAATGAAAGGCAAAGCATTTTTGTATAGATTTTAAAAAACATTGTAAATACCTTTTATGTGATCACATTCCCTCCGTTCTCAGCTGCATAAGAGCTGGGGAGAGGAGAAGCAGCAGCACACTGAGCTTCCCACTGAATGGCTGTGCAGGGGAGGGGGGGGGGAGTGGTTTCAGGACAAGTCTTATCATGGGAGGAGAGCACACTGAGTTCCCAGCATAGCTAGAGAACTGACCACAGTGTGCTCTCCTGCCTAGTGTGGTCAGTTTTTAATAGGAAAGCAGAGGGACTGACAGGAACACCGGGGATTTCACATAAAGAAAGCCATACAAAGAGAACAGGAAAGTTTCTCATACAAGTACATGGTACAGCAGTCACATATCAGGAATATGAAGTTTTGGGGTAACAAAGGCATTAAGTCAAATTTCTAAACACAAATAAGGAATGTTTTTTTCTGCCTTGTGTCCTCCAGGGACCTTTCAGGAAACCAGCTGACCGTGTTCCGTGTGACAGTCCTGAGTGAGCTCCGGAGCCTCCGAGAACTGTGAGTAGGAAGTGGAGAGAGAAGAATTGAAGGGGCTTCCATGTATCTGAAGTTTAAAGCGGTATTAAACCCAAGAATATAATATATCACAGCTTACCAGTCATCAGATATCATGGCTACATCAGTTTTCTTTTCTTTGGCTTTTTCCCCTCTGTTTTCACCTGGAGATCTGGCCAGTAACACACCTCCTGTATTGAAGAGACACCACTCTGGAGGAATGACCTCTGGAGACACAGACAGCACCATTGACAATCTGGGGTTGAGGGTAGTGTTAAATGTATTAGCAGATTTAAACATACTAACAAATCAAAGCCAAAGCCCAACTCACTTTATAAGCAGTTACAGCAAACAGTTTTGTTTTCCTTTTGGGATAAGTATTTTACATGAATAAACAAAAAGCTGATCATTTTAATCACTCCTGCCAGTGTTAAAGCGGAGTTCCGGGCACAGAAACCATTTTTCAATAAACATACCCCCGGGACAGTCAGGGCTAGTACATTCCACAATGGCTAGCCTCTGATCTGTCCCGGGTCGCACTTACCTTTTAGAAGAAATACTCACTTATAAAATTTCTTCCACAGCGTTGCCATCTCTCTTGTGGGCAGCTGAAGCCGGCGCGATCCTCTTCGGCGTCCTCTTCCGCGTCTTTTTGTCCCAGAATGCGCCTTCACCGGCCCCTCTCGTCACTTCCGGTGCAGCGCCGCATTCCTCCACAGCTTCTGTGCATGCCCAGAAGCTGTTTAGTGGGGAATTTGGCGTCGCCCCGGAACTGACGAGCGGGGCCGGCGCCGTCGCATTGATTCCTGGGAGCGATGACGTTCAGCTCCCAGGAATCATCGCAAGACAGGAAGTGACGTCGGAGCCGCGGCACCGAGGGAGGAAGTAGAGAATAGGTGAGTATATTCAATCTCCAATTACAAGGTGAGTGAAAAAAAAAAATGCCTAACTATCCAATTCCTTTTCAGGTGAGGAAGACCAAGCGAATGGGCACAAAAAAAAAAGTTTGTTTTTGTGCCCGGAACTCCGCTTTAAGTGGTTTGTCTCATCCATGTAAACTGCTACATTCTGCTGGACAGCTGAAAAAAGCTGTGCTTTTGAAAAACAACAGACAACAGACTTGCTGGCTGGTTCACCAGATGAAAATAGAAGAAAGAAAGGCTAAAAAAGAAAACGAATGCAGCCATCAGTGTCTGTTCACACTGATCCGACACGACTTCGGGCGACTAATGCCGTCGCCCGTGCACCGCGACTTCGGCGCGGCTTGCAACGACTTCACATAATGGAAGTCAATGCAAGTCGCTCCGACTTTGCAAAAAAAAAAGGTGCAGGAACCTTTTTCTAAGTCGGTATGATTTGAGTCGCTCCTATTCGAACGGGAACCATTGCACAGCATGGAGCGCTACTTGTCAGGCGACCAAGTCGCCTGACAAGTCGGAACAGTGTGAACCGGCAGTTACATCAAAGAATTGCTAAGCTGCAGTATAATAAATGTTTGCTTTTGTGTTTAATACCGCTTTAAATCCAATTATACTTCCATCATGAGTAAATGCTATTCAACAAATTAATTTGCATGCTATGCATTCATCTGGCATTTCTTCCCCCCCTCCCCCCGCCCCCCAAGATCTGGGAGGTGATCCAAGCCTTAAGTATGACTGAAAGCAGGAGGGATCTCACTCCTCCTCCTGCATTCTCTGTAACCCAACTGGTGGGTCAGGATGACCTTGTGATGTCGGCAGAACAGAGGAGGAGCAGAAGAATTACAGTGCCTTGCGTTGTTTTTTTTTTAACCAGTTGAAGGCAAAGCATTTTCTGGCACTTTTTGTTTACACGTTAAAATCATTTTTAAAATTAGTTAGAGCCCTCAAACATTATATATATATATATATATATATATATATATATATATATATATATAAATAAATCAATTTTATAATATATTTTTTTTTAAAGCAGAAGCCCTAGAGAATAAATTGGGAGGGTTTTGCAATTTTTTTTTATGTCACATGGTATTTGTGCTGCAGTTTTTGGGAAAAAATATAGTTTTTTAAATTTTAATACAAAAAAAACACAACACATAACCCAACTTTTTTTTTTTTAAAACCTAAAAGTTGATGTCAAGCCGAGTAAATAGATAATAAACATGTCACGCTTTAAAACTGTGCACGCCCGCACAACGACGACAAACAGCGCATGTTTTATTATCCATAGGTGACGCTTTAAAAGCCTTTACAGGTTACCACTTTGGATGTACAGAGGAGTGTTAGAAATACTGCTATACTAGTGCTAGAAGTACTAATGCTAGAAATACTAGTGCTAGAAATACTGCTCATGATCTGACGTTTGCAGCGATACCTCACATGTGTGAGACGATCGCGGTTAGCGTGCGCTTATGACCATCGCGCACATTTGCCTTTGCTTGCTAGCACAGGGGGACGGGGGCACTTTAAACTTTTTTTTTTTAATTTTTATATATTTTTTTATTTTTACACTGTTGCTTTCAATTTTTTTTTTTTGATCACTTTTATTGCTATTGCAAGGAATGTAAACATTTCTTGTGACAGAAATAGGCACGTGACAGGTACTCTTATGGAGGGATCTGGGGTCTATAAGACCCCAGATCCCTCCTTTGCACTTGAAAGCATTCAAAGCGCTAAGATCGGCATTTTTTAATACTTTTGATTTTTTTAAAATGGTGCCTTTAAGACTTCAGTAATCCGGAAGTGATGTCATGACATGGCTTCCCGGTTACTACATCTGAGACCCGATCAAAGCCGAAAGGAGGGTGCAAATGCCTGGTGCATTACCTCCAACACCATAATAATTGATTAAAAAGCCAAAAACATACTCACAAACATGAGGTAGTTACAAACATATGAAATCACAACTCCAGCATGGTGAGAGCTCTGAGGACGGGGGCTGGTCTCCCGAAACGCGTCAACTTCCAACTACAGTGATTTTATATGCTTGTAACTACCTTGTGTGTGTGAGTATGTTTTTGGCTTTTTAATAAATTATTATGGTGTTGAAGGTTATGCACCAAGCGTATGCCCCCTCTTTTGTTTCTATATACAGCTTTTGGTCTGTACTAATAATTAGGAGCCAGAGGGCTGGCTCCTGATCATGTGACCACTGTTACAGCGAATCGCAGTGCTCACATGCAGGGCCGTCTTTTTAATATTGATTGGACCCTGGGTAAATATTTTATTGGGCCCTCCCGAATCCACTTATCAACTATTTGCAGGCAATATATGTGAGTGAATCAATGAAAATATATATTTACATTGATTCACTCACATATATTTTGGGTGGAATGCGTGGCTAGTAGGAATATAGTTTCACTTGATAATATTTGTTTAATTGTTTAAGCCGCAGCACATTTGAGTTAGGGCTCTTTCACACTGTCCGCCTCCGCAGGCGGATCCGTGTTGCTCAGCGGGGATCGATCCGCGATCCCCGCTGAGCCGGGCGGATGACAGCTCCGTCTCCGCTTGCAGAGCGGAGAGGGAGGTGTCTCAGCCCCCGCTGCCCTCTATGGGGGATCGGATGAGAGCGGACCGCTTGTCCGCTCTCATCAGATCCGCTCCGCTCCGATTACTGAACGGATGGAAAAATAGGGTTTCCATCCGTCCAGATTTCAGCACAGGATCGGATGCGGATGGCAGCGGGTGTCAGCGGAGGTGTCTCCGCTGACACCCGTTGCCCCATAGAGCTGCATGGAGGATCCGATCAGATCCGCCTAAAAAACTGACAGGCGGATCTGATCGGACCGCCCGTGTGAAAGAGCCCTTTGTGATTACACTATTTGATTACATTTACACCGAGATTTATTTATGTTTAGAAGCGCAAGAGCTTTTCTTTATATATTTGCAGACAATGCGGGCTCAAGGGGCAGCTGCTTTGGGCTCCACAACAATGACTGAGCCCAGGGCAGCGGCCCCTTTTGCCCTGTGTTAAAGACTGGCCCTGGTCACGTGATCCGCCAATTCCTCCAGTACCCCTGGGCATACAGACCCCTGCTTTTACAACTATGAACATACATTCAGTACAAACTAGCATATTAAAAAAATATATTGCTAGTTGAATCAGAAATGAATGCAGTTGAAGTTACAGAATTTATTGCAGTTAAATGAAAAAATTGATTTTTTTTCTGTAAAATTGAACCAACTCTGGAGAACATTAGAGTTCCACGGAACTCTGGTTGAGCATCCCTGACCTAGACTCCTCAAAGAAGGATTATGTTAATCTTCCGATTCCTGATCTCTTCTTTCTTCATTTAGCAATGTAAGTCACAATCAAGTTTCCATTATTGAAGAAGCAGGGATGGTCTCACTTCCCCAGCTGCAATTATTGTAAGTATTATGGTTAATTAAATATACTATAAGGGAGGTTAGTGAGGAAGGGGGAGGAACTCATAGTTTTCCAATGACATCTTCTGGTATCTCTTCTTCCACACTGCTGGTTTGTAGTCCAGTGAGAAATATATGATAAAGGACGTTACAATAAGAGACAATGTTGCTTTTGTCCTGGCTATACTGTCTGACAGAGGTGACCTAAGACTTCCTAATAGAATTATTATTATTTTGGTGGGTAAAAGATTAAAATCTACACAGGGTGTCCCAAACATCTGATCCATAGACATGGAATGTGTTATTGTGCTTATTTGGGGAGATACATGGGTAAGAGGAGCACCCCCCCACCCCCCATGTTAAAGGCATATGATCACTTATCCCCCCCCCCCCTTTCCTGATCTGCTGGACTGCATGCTAAAATAAGGACCTGTATGGATTTTGGGGGGGACCCCATGCTGTTTTCCTCTGACCGCATTTTTGTCCACACAACTTTCGCTCACTGGATATTTTCTCTTTTTCGGACCATTCTCTGTAAACCCGAGAGATGGTTGTGCGTGAAAATACCAGTAGATCAGCAGTTTTTGAAATACTTAGACCAGTCCATCTGATACTACCAACCATGTCACTTAAACCCCCTTTCTCTCCCATTCTGCTCAGTTTGAACTTCAGCAAGTCGTTTTCACTATGTCTAGATGCCTAAATCCATTGAGTTGCTGCCATGTGATTGGCTGATTAGCAAATTGTGTTACCAAACAATTGAACAGGCGTACCTAATAAAGTGTATATTCTCTGCAGTTGAAGAGGAAGTAAACCCTCCTCTGACACTTTTACCTATAGGTAAGTCTATGATAAGGCTTACCTATAGGTACTGTAAATATCTCCTAAACATGTACCGTTTAGGAGATATTTACCTTACATGCAGCCAGTGACATCACTGGCGCATGCGCTCTGAAGGAACAGCCACTGGTGCCGTTCCTTCAGAGTCCCATGCCGTGACCGTCGGCTCCCGCCCGCGTGCGCGGGAGTGACGTCACAGTGGCTCCGGCCAATCAGATGGCCGGATGCCGCAATCCCGGAAGACGGGCGACTGAACATGTCGCCCGTCATAGAGGTAAGCGGGCGGCACGGCGGGGGCTCGTTCTAAGGTAAGTATTTCATAATGAGCTAGTATGCGATGCATACTAGCTCATTATGTGTTTCTCTTTCAGGGTGAAAAAAAAAATTAGTTTACAACCTCTTTAAAATGTAATGAATGCGGACACTACTTCATTGTGGCCATTAGATGGCGCTAAGGAACATTCTTAGTTCCTCTGATAGTCAGTGCCATCTAGTGGCTGTCATGCGGTAATTTCTCTATTCACACATTTGCAATCTGCAGAGAATATAGCCTGAGAACATTTGATTTTAGCCACATTCGCACAGAACAAGTTTACATTGTAGTTTTATTGGACGAACAGCTATGCAACACTTTCATAAATACACCCTCTGTCTCTTCTGCAGTAAAGGTTTTTTCTACCCGACAGTCATTTTCTTCTAATTGCACACTGGGCTATACATGCCTAAAATCTCAACATTCTGTAGGTTCTGGAATGGAGTAACTTTTCCGAAAAAATGTCAAGATGACTGATCAGAAGATATCAGTGGTGGCAGGATTGCACACTGAGCTGTCTATGTACTGCCATTGTACAATTAGAAGAAAACTACTGGCAGGCAGAAAAGGAACTGAAACCTGCACATACTTTTCCAAGCCTAGAGGTGCCTGCATTATTTCTGTCTATACTTTTGACAATCTGATGATTGTAGGGGTTTATATTTAAAATGATCATTTTTCTCACCTAAACCATTACAATATTGCAGAGATCTTTCTGGCAACCGTTTATCATGCGGTTGTCCACTACATGGTTTAATTTCACATATGGCAAAAGGAGGAAGACTGATCATGGACCAGGAGGTGGAAATCTGTCTTCATGACTCCAGTTTGCTACTGATGCCATGTGGTAAGATGATTCAATATTTTGTATCCTAATATACAAATAATCTTAGAAAATATTTTGTTACCGAAAGAGTAGTTAACCGCTTTCCGACCGCCCACCGCAGAAATACTGTGGCAGGTTGGCCCTCCTGCGCAAACCGCATGCAGCTAGGGGACTCCGGTGCACGGGGCAGGTGGCTCCGATTGCCGCCTGACACCCCCGATCGCTCCCCACTGAGAGATAAGAACAGTCGGCTGTTGGAAACACAGCTGACCGTTCTTCTCCCTTCAATGTTCATAGAGCTCATGTGATCCTTCTATATAGGATCACAGGTCTCTGTGATCATTTCACAAGCCCAACCCCCATACTGTTAGAATCACTCCCCTAAGTACACATTTAACCCTTTGATCGCCCACAATGTTAACCCCTTCCCTGCCAGTGTCATTAGTACAGTAACAGTGCATATTTTTAGCACTGATTACTGTAGTAATGTCACTGAACCCCCCCAAAAGTGTCAAAAATGTCAGTCAGGGGTCCGATCTGTCCGCCGCAATGTCGCAGTCCTGCTAAAAATTGCAGATTGCCGCCATTACTAGTAAAGAAAAAAAACTCAATAAAAATCTCTCCCATAGTTAGTAGACACGATAACTTTTGCGCAAACCAATCAAAATACGCTTATTGCGTTTTTATTTTTTTTTACCAAAAATATGTAGCAGAAAACAAATTGGCCTAAAATGTTAAAAAATTGTAATTTCTAATATTTTTTTTGGGAATGTTATATAGCAGAAAGTGAAAAATATTGTTTTTTTTTTCAGAATTGTCGCTATAATTTAGTTTATAGCGCAAAAAATAAAAATCGCACAGGTGATCAAATACCACCAAAAAAAAGCTCTATTTGTGGGGAAAAAAGGACATCAATTTTATTTGGGTACAGCGTCGCACGACCACGCAATTGTCCGTTAAAGTAACGCAGTGCCGAATTGCAAAAAAGGGCCTGGTCATTAAGGGGGGCAAATCCTTCCGGTCCAGAAGTGGTTAAAGTGGTTGTAAACCTCAGAAATGAAATATGAACAAAACATATCCTTCTATAGCAGCAGCTCTCAACCTGTGGGTCGCAACCCCTTTGGGGGTCGAACGACCCTTTCACAGGGGTCGCCTAAGGCCATTGGAAAACACATATTTCCGATGGTCTTAGGAACCGAGACACCGCTCCTCTATTCGTCTCCAGGCGGGTCCGCCCACATGCAGATACGCCCACATACGAGTACCTGGCGTGATGACATCATCGCGCCAAACCCATCACATACACCCCATACAAATACAGGTGTATGTGGTAGGGTTGGCGCCATTATGTACTTATGCGGATCAGTCACACATGTGTAGAGAGCAGCTATTGTGTAGAAAGCAGCAGTAATGGAGGTAAAACAACACTTCATGAATTATAATTACTGGGTAAATGTAAAATCATCAACTACTGCAAAAAAAATAATAATATCGGTATCATGGGAACTTCATCTGGATGCTGATCGGTCTTTTTATATTCAGCTGTGGTTGATGTGAATACTGCCCCCTTGTGATAGTAACAGGTATGTAAAAAAAACAACACATAGAATGGTAAATCATAGGAAACTTTAATGAACTGCATTGACTGAACTATGCCATGTATCCTCTTTTGTATTATTAAAGCTATTGTTATAATAATAATATATTATAATATATAATATAATATAACAATATAATATATATTTATTTATTTATTTCAGGTACTTATATAGCGCTGTCAATTTACACAGCACTTTACATATACATTGCACATTCACATCAGTCCCTGCCCTCAAGGAGCTTACAATCTAAGGTCCCTAACTCACATACATACACAGTAGGGCCAATTTTATACAGGATCCAACTAACCTACCAGCATGTCTTTGGAGTGTGGGAGGAAACCGGAGTACCCACGCAGGCACAGGGCCAGCCAGCCCTGGCAGGAAGGGGCAGGGAGCAGGGCTGGCCCCAGACATTGTGCTGCCTGGGTTTGAGAAAGAAATGCTGCCCCACCCCCTCTAAAAAAAAAATCACGCCCACCCAAAGGCCCCCACATCCATTATTTTATATAAATATAACATTTCGAAAATATTACATACAGTAAACTGTTATCTTTTTCCATAACTCACCACCAGACCGGTCCACCAAACACCCACTGTCTGTCCTTAGTCCTCCCGTCAATCCTATGTCTGCCGCAGCCACCGCCCTAGAAGATCCAGCCTGCCCTGCATGAGATGGAGTAAGCCAGTGATGGCGAACCTTGGCACCCCAGATGTTTTGAAACTACATTTACTATGATGCTCCTGCCCTCTGCAGTGTAGTTGAGCATTATGGGAAATGTAGTTCCAAAACATCTGGAGGGCAAAGGTTCGCCATCACTAGAGTAGGCTGATGTCTGACGTCATTGCACACACTTTGATCACGTGAGGGCGGTACCCCACGGAAAAAAATCCACCTCCTTATACTCTTCTGTTTGTAATACGGGCGGCAGATGGGAAAATGCCACCCGTAACGCGCCGCAAACTGATGGCACACAAAACCGTTGGAAAAAAAATCTTGGGCGTCAATTTCCCACCCCTCTCAAAGTGTTGCCTGGGTCCAATGGGACCCATGGTAGGGCCCGCCTTGCTTCCTGCTTTTTTAGAGCTGAGAGATCCTGTGTCATTTCTGCACTTTGAATAGATGTAGGGGAAAGACTGCTGTAGAAAAACAGGTACAACTTATATAGTTTGTTTCATTTCTGTGTATCACCTGAGGCCAGTCACTTCTCTTTGTATATGTGAGGGTTGACAACCACTTTAATGCTTGGAACAGATTTCCAGGTAGAGCATCAGTCAACAGTAATTGGATTCAAACATGCTTGGGACAAACAAGGATCAATACTCAGACAAAAAAGTTAGAATAAATATGAAAACAAATTAAGGCAGACTCTATGGACCACATGTTTTTTTTTTTTTTTTTTTCCGCCATCACTCTTCTATAGAACATAAAGATATGTTTTTTTACAGCTGTTACAGCATGATAAAAAATTACAATTTGATCCATTTTTAATAAATAATTTGTGGTTTTCCTTTGTAGCGGCGCACTATGTCTCATGTCTATGGGGACTTCCACGCCATGTGCTGTATTACTCTCTCATCACCCCAGGTCCCTTCTCCAATAATAGCTGCCTCCTTCTCTGTTTCCGCCATGGCTATTCTTATTATGGAATGGACAGCATGCAGCGTTGCCTTTGTGGCTCAGTCACACTCGATGATGATGATGACGACCCCTGTTCGGGGGTGTGCTCAAGAGATGGGAATATCCACATGTGCAATAAGAGTATCATTCAGGATCTTCATACTGTGCAGGTAAACGTTTCATCCAATATGTGAAGTGTGCTCCTGCGCTATCTCTTAACCTCTTCCGGACCGCCCGCTGCAGTTTTACTGCGGCAGGCAGCCCCTCCTGTGCAAACCGACGTAGCTGTAAGTCGGTCGCGCGCCGCCCGCGGCGCACTCCCGCCCCCACTTGGCAGCAGGGACTCTGATGCACGGGGTCGGCGGCTCTGATTGCCGCCGGGCACCTGCGATCGCTCCCCGCTGAGAGAGAAGGATGGGCAGCTGTTGTAAACACAGCCGACCGTTCTTCTCCCTGCAATGATCACAGAGCGCCTGTGATCCCTCTATAAAGGATTACAGGTTTCTGTGATAATTTCAAAAGCCACGCCCCCATACAGTTAGAAACACTCCCCTAGGCTTACATTTAACCCATTGATTACCCCCGGGTTAACCCCTTCCCTGGGTCTATATATATACAGTATCTCACATAAGTGAGTACACCCCTCACATTTTTGTATATTTTATAATATCTTTTCATGTGACAACACTGAAGAAATAACACTTTGCTACAATGTAAAGTAGTGAGCGTACAGCTTGTATAACAGTGTCAATTTTCTGTCCCCTCAACACAACTCAACACACCATTAAACCACTGGCAACAAAAGTGAGTACACCCCTAAGTCAAAATGTCCAAATTGGGCCCAATTAGCCATTTTCCCTCCCTGGTGTCATGTGACTCGTTAGTGTTACAAGGTCTCAGGTGTGAATGGGGAACAGGTGTGTTAAATTTGGTGTTATCGCTCTCACTCTCTCATACTGGTCACTGGAAGTTAAACATGGCACCTCATGGCAAAGAACTCTCCGAGGATCTGAAAAAAAGAATTGTTGGGCTACATAAAGATGGCCGAGGCTATAAGAAGATTGCCAAGATCCTGAAACTGAGCTGCAGCACGGTGGCCAAGACCATACAGCGGTTTAACAGGTTCCACTCAGAACAGGCCTCGCCATGGTCGACCAAAGAAGTTGAGTGCCTGTGCTCAGCGTCATATCCAGAGGTTGTCTTTGGGAAATAGACGTATGAGTGCTGCCAGCATTGCTTCAGAGGTTGAAGGGGTGGGGGGTCAGCCTGTCAGTGCTCAGACCATACGCCGCACACTGCATCAAATTGGTCTGCATGGCTGTCGTCCCAGAAGGAAGCCTCTTCTAAAGATGATGCACAAGAAAGCCCACAAACAGTTTGCTGAAGACAAGCAGACTAAGGACATAGATTACTGGAACCATGTCCTGTGGTCTGATGAGACCAAGATTAACTTATTCAGATTTATTTGGCTCTCCGTGCCCTTAGTGCTTCTTGATTAACTTGGAGATCTGACATTGGGCTCTAGTACTGCCCACCAAGATAGCAAACCAAGTTTTAAAGAAACTTGGTTAGAGGAAACCAAGAAAATAATTTTGTATGTCTGCATGGTGTCTTTAAAAAATGTGGCACTGTCTCCTTTAAAGTATTTTGTAGGCAGGTCCAGTCTACTTTCTCCACTGCAGTTTTTTCTCTTCTTGGTGTATTTACAGGTGACAATATTGCTGTCAGCCCCTTCTTACTACAACGTTTTGCAGCCTGCTGAGTTCCATGCAGTGGCCTCTATCCCTGCCGCCCAGTTTGTTTGGGAATTTCAAGATGGAAGCCAATCAGTTGTCACTGTTAATGGCATGGTCAGTCATAGATATAGTCTACCTGGGAAATACACAGTAAAAGTAAGAACAGAAGCACCGCAGCCAGAAGCAGAAACCACAGTGACCATGGCAGTAGCAGTAGACATGGCAGAGCTGTACTGCCCAATGGTGGCTCAAACAGGACAAAATCTAGAAGTATGGCTACAGGTCAACCAGGGAACGGATCTCCAAGCTCTCTATAGCATCCAGATGCCAGATGGTCAACTATTGACAGGTAGGAGATGCATTACTGGGGAAGGGGGTAGATATCTATTTTTTCTTGTTTCTGCTACTAGACTTTTCCACTAATTGACATTTAATTTAAGGTGGTGCGGTAATATCATGATTTCCACTTTGTCCATTTAGAGAACACTTTGCATTTATTCGGATTATGCAAAGTGTTCCCTGAATGTCACCCATGCTATTGTGTGATCTCCTGTGTTCTGTAAGCGGAAGGGCAGCTGCTGGACACAGTACAGGGAAGCTAGCGCCGATCGCTGGCATATACATGCGTACATTAATTAGTCCAAGCTGGATCAATGTGACTATGTAAAAAGTTACACATATAAACTTCAGCTGTAAGGAATTAGAGAGTCTGCCATTTTTTAATGATTTACTGACTCTCAATGTTTACCAGTTCTTAGCAATGTTTTTTTTTCTTTTGACCTAACATTTTAAAGAAGCTGTCTTACTTTACCCCCTCAGAGTGGGCAGTTTCTAGAATTACAGGGAAAGTCTACCTAGGGTTTGTCGGCAGGTGCAGTCTACTTTATCTACTGCAGGCGGCGCTCTCCGTAGCAACACTGCACATGGAGAGGAAAGTTTCTCTGTGGTTTTCTGGGTCACTGGGGAAACATCCAATTGGATGCTGTCGCCCCATGTGACTCTGACAGCCATCTTGGGTCAGGCAGAACCTATTTAATGCCCTGGCTCACAGGGTTGGCGTGCATTTGCAAGTTGGTAGAGTAGGGACAGGTACCCCCGCCTGTTAAGGACAGCACTAGTGGCAGGGAAAAGGTTCCTGACAAGCGTAGGTCTCGCAACTTCTCTGGGAACAAGACATCTAGGCTGCATTCTTCCCCTCTCTACAGATGCTGACAGTCGGCTACATTCTGATTTCTACATGCTGTTGGAACTGTGAGTATTCCTGGTTGGGGGGCCTTCCCACTGGGTTATTTGTGAACTGTCTCTGTATTATTTCAACAAAAGTTCTTTCACTGAACTGGTGCTGTGTGTGTCATTCCGCCACACTGCGCTGCACCCTAGCTCAGTAGGCCATATCCCCCCCCCCCCTGCCAGTTTACTTACCTTGCTCCGCGGGACTGACAGGCAGCGGCGGTGGTGGCGGCTTCCCCCTCAGTCTTCATGTTCCCTCTCGGCGGCCGTCTCCTCCCTCCTTCTTGGCCAATAGGACGCCTTCTCCTTTTCGGCCAATCGAGAAACAGGTCTCAGGACCCACTTTCTGATTGGCCGGGAGGAGAATCAGTGTGGCAATAGCCAATATTCATTCGTTTTTGTCACACAACTGAGTGGGCTCAGGGTGCAGTGCTCTGCGCCCCGAGCCCATTCTTTTTTGAAGCCCATTAGAGCCGGCTCTAATCACGTGCACCAAAAAAATAAAAATCCCCCATTGGAATCCATTCATCCAGCGACCCTGCATGTAGATTAGGGGGCTGGACGCATGGATAGGGGGGGGCGGCGCCGCTGTGCCCCAAATGGATGGGCCGACACTGCCCTAGCTACAGGTTGATATCACGTGTGTTGGATGATGCTGGAGAAGGGCTGAAGTACCCCATGCATCTTCTGTCTCTCATGGACTTCTACGGCATATACATTCATATAATAAGCATATTTTTGCATATTTATTAGGTTTTCTTTTTTAGAGAAACTGCAGATTTGTGGTGCTGTTAGCGTTTAATAACTTTGATTGAACCTTTTCCAGATGAATCCTCTTGTCCCCGTGGAGGCAGAGTTTTCCATGAAAATCTCCGCTGTTATTGGCTAAATCAATTTAAGGAATC
Source organism: Pelophylax lessonae (assembly GCF_965119305.1). Taxonomy (NCBI): domain Eukaryota; kingdom Metazoa; phylum Chordata; class Amphibia; order Anura; family Ranidae; genus Pelophylax; species Pelophylax lessonae. Next base: position 29,466,514 of record NC_138778.1, read on the forward strand.
ATTGTCAGATGCGCGTAGTCATTGCAGATTAATACCTGGAGGGGACCTTGCATACATAACCTCTGCTGATCAGCTCAGCTTCATCCAGGAGTCCTTCAGAAGGTAAATGCCATATGTTAGCACAGTAACTTTTCCTGTAACCCCCAGAAGAATCCTCATGATAAACTTTACTGTAAGGTTGAGTGGACAAAGGGAGCTGCAGAACAAGCCTTTATATTTATATATATACAGCGCATCCGTAAAATATTCAAAGCGCTTCACTTCTCCCACATTTTGTTATGTTACAGCCTTATTCCAAAATGTATTAAATTCAATATTTTCCTCAAGATTCTACAAACAATACCCCATAATGACAATGTGAAAGAAGTTTGTTTGAAATCTTTGCAAATTTATAAAAAAAAAAAAAGGAAAAAAATCCGATGTACATAAATATTCACAGCCTTTGCTCAATACTTTGTTGAAGCACCTTTGGCACCAATTACAGCCTCAAGTCTTTTTGAGTATAATGCTACAAGCTTGGCACATCTATTTTTGGGCAGTTTCTCCCATTCTTCTTTGCAGGACCTCTCAAGCTCCATCAGGTTGGATGGGGAGCGTCAGTGCACAGCCATTTTCAGATCTCTCCAGAGATGTTCCGTCAGGTTCAAGTCTTGGCTCTGGCTGGGCCACTCAAGGACATTCACAGAGTTGTCTTGTAGCCACTCCTTTGTTATCTTGTCTGTGTGCTTAGGGTTGTTGTCTTGTTAGAAGATGAACTTTCACCCCATTCTGCGGTCCAGAGCGCTCTGGAGCAGGTTTTCCTCAAGCATGTTGCTACATTCATCCTTCCCTCGAGCCTTACTAGTCTCCCAGTTCCTGCCACTGAAAAACATCCCCACAGCATGATGCTGCCACCACCATGCTTCACTGTAGGGAGGGTATTGGCCAGGTGATGAGCAGTGCCTGGTTTCCTCCAGATACGACGCTTGCCATTCAGGCCAAAGAGTTCAATCTTTGTTTCATCAGACCAGAGAATTTTATTTCTCATGGTCTGGTAGTTCTTCAGGTTCCTTTTAGCAAACTCCAGGTGGGGTGTCATGTGCGTTTTACTGAGGAGTGGCTTCCTTCTGGCCACTCTACCATACAGGCCTGATTGGTGGAGTGCTGCAGAAATGGTTGTTTCTCTGGAAGGTTCTCCTCTCTCCACAGCAAAACGATGAAGCTCTGTCAGACTGACCATCGGGTCCTTGGTCGTCTCCCTGACTAAGGCCTTTCTCCCCCCCAAGCCAGGGAGTCCGCTCCAGGAAGAGTCCTAGTTGTTCCATACTTCTTCCATTTCCAGATGATGGAGGCCACTGTGCTCATTGGGACCTTAAATGCTGCAGAAATAGTTCTGTACCCTTCCCCAGATCTGTGCCTCCATACAATCCTGTCTCGGAGGTCTTCAGACAATTCCTTGGACTTCATGGCTTGGTTTGTGCTCTGACATGCACTGTTAACTGTGGGACCTTATATAGACAGGTGTGTGCCTTTCCAAATCATGTCCAATCAACTGAATTTACCACAGGTGGACTCGGATCAAGTTGCAGAAACATCTCAAGAATGATCAGTGGAAACAGGATGCACCTGAGCTTAATTTTGAGTGTCAAGGCAAAGGCTGTGAATACTTATGTACATGGGATTTTTTTTAATTTTTTATTTTTAATACATTTACAAAGATTTTAAACAAACTTTTTTCACATTATCATTATGTGGTTTTGTTTGTAGAATTTTGAGGAAAATAATTAATTTAATCCATTTTGGAATAGGGCTGTAACATAACAAAATGTGGAAAAAGTAAAGTGCTGTGAATACTTTCTGGATGTATATACAATACATATAAATATAAAAAATGTGGCCCAAAACAAGTAGAGCTTCCCTTTAATAGCAGTTGCAGTGTGACCAAGACCTATGCTGGTTTATATTTCCCTTTGCTCCTTTCACCTATGCAGAATGTCATGCAGGAACGCCATATTATGCACTGTAGTGCAGCAAAGCTACATTGCCAGAGCAGGGTGGATTGCGTTTCTTCATGTGGTGCATACTAGCACATTATGATATTGCCTTGCAGGAAAAACTTTTTTTTTCAAAATACTTTACTACCGCTTTAATACAGGTGAGAGGCAAAGGCAGGCTAAATAACCTACATGTATGCTATTCAGCCTGTTCCGGGTTAGAAGTGCGCAGCACGCCCCCTCCTGCGACTGCTGCGTCCACTGGACACAGTGGATTGCTGATCCTATGATTTATTCATAACAGCTGTGTTTTTTCTGCAGATTGATGCACCTGGGCCAATCACAGCACCCTGTACCATGTGATTAGCTGTAGCCAATCACAGATCACTTGTAATCACAGCTTTCATGAATATAACCTATTCATGACAGTTTAAAAACATTGCTGTTACAATGAGCATCATTGTAACAGCAATGTGGAACAAAAAAAAAATCCCTGATCACCACACCACTTTGGTAACTGAACTACTCTAATGTAAAAAGTATGTTAAAAAAGAAAAAAAAAAGAAAAGAAAATGTAAAAAAATGTTTAAAATATTTTATTTTTTTAAAGCATACTGCCAGTCAGGGGAGGACTGGGCCAGGGGGGCAAATGCCCCCTGGGCCGCTCTGATGCCCCATAAAAAGGCTGCACTGCTTCTGCCACAGACATGTCTAAAGTTTGTAAGAAAAATGCGAAAAAAAAATTATTTAATTTCTTCTTTCCAAAAAAATTGTGATAAAAAAATTACAATTTAAAAAAACTCAACATGTCTCTTACTAAATACCTCAGACTGTCTACTTTTCAAAAAGGGGTCATTTGCTGATATTTGTACTGTCCTAGAAATGTAAGAGCCTCAAGAAAGATGTCATTACATCAAGATTGATCAATTTTCAAATGTGTATCCCATAGTTTGTAGGCGCTATTACTTTAATGCAATTAAAATACACTAATTGGGATTTTTTTTTTAACTAAAGACATGTAGGAAAATACATTTTGGCCTAAATTTTATTGGAAATTTGATTTTATTGGATATGTTTATAACAGAAAACTGAAAATATAGCAATTTTTAATTTTCGGTCTTTTTTTGTTCATATCGAAAATGTGGTGACCAAATACCACCAAAAGTATGGCTAGCTTAGGCTGTTGTTTCTTCTCCTGGTTCCTACTTACTGTCTGGTTTCTTTTTCTGTCCCTCTCTGTGTTAGTAATTCTCCAGTATGGGTGAACATTTCACCGTCCCTGCAAGAGGCGAATCGGAGACTCCTGGTTAAACTAGACTCGGGTGTTCATGAAATAGAGAACGACTGCCTGCGTCTGTCATTGTTACCAGGGGAGGTTTATCAAAGGAGCCCATGCCTAGAGAAAGCACCTTCTATCTGTGAATGCCGGGCAGGAGGTCCGTATTTTTTATTACTGATAAGAAATTGTCATAGACGATCAGGTTCATTGCTTGGTGCCAACTTATATCCATGGCAATCAGAAAATGTCCTAAGCCTTCCTTTGGACGTTTCGCAGAAAGATGGCCTCTATGAAATGTGATCTTCTACCTTTATAGACAAATTATATATTTAAAGGAAGAGATTGTAAATATTAAAGTTTTTTTTCAGATAAAAAGCCACTTTTGATGCAATCTCTTGCAGTGGTTAGGCATAATAAATACTAGTGATCAACCGATATCGTTTTTTCATTGCTGATACTGATATTTCGGTCATCGCATATCGGTATCGGCCGACATTGGCCGATATTTTCGTACATTTAAAAAACATTTTTTTTTTTTTTTTTACTTGACAGGTACTCTTGTGGAGGGATCTGGGGGTCTAAAAGACTCCAAACCCCTCCTCTGCACTTAAAAGCATTCAAAACGCCAAGTTTGGCTGTTTTGAATGCTGTTATTTTTTGAATCTGGCGCCAGTACCCGGAAGTGATGTCATGACATCAGTTCCGGGTTTTTGCATGGAGACCCGATCAGAGCTGAATGCGGCTTTGATTGGGTCTTCAGCGGCCGTGCAGGCTGGTTGCCCGGGTCTCTCGGTTGGACGGGAGACCCGGGCGAGCCGCGGAAGGAGGGAGGGATGTCCCCTCCCGCTCCTTGTAATGACAGCCGAGTGGCCTCTCAGCTGCATCAGTTGTCATTACAAGACAGTCAACGCCGGTACCGGGGTGATGCCTCTAGCTGCAGACATCACTCCGGTACAAGCACTTTCCGAAATATCGGCAATATCGGTAGCCTCCTTGGCCGATTCCGATATATTGGGGAAAGTGCATATCAGCCCTTGATATATCGGCTTTGCCGATAATCAGTTGATCCAGATTAAATACTGCTCTTAAATTTAATGTTCCCTAGCTGCACACTTAATTGTAATTTATTTCTTTGAACAGTGTACTGCACCAAGTCTTTTAAGATTTTACCCTGCATAAGTGTGCTTCTCTTTTTCAGTACATCTCCCTGATGCTCCTGTGTACCTGGTAGGCATTCTGATGTTTGATGATGCGTTTACAGAGAACGCCACATTATCTCTTTCAAATACCATACCACAACATGATATTGAGGTAAGTGCCAATGTTCCATTCTGGATCCAATTTTATTTTTGGAACAGTCCTCTTTATTATTAATAAAAGCAATATAACATATATAATAATAATAATATAAAATATGCAAAATGAATAATCTTACAAATCATGGGGCTTTTGTTAAAAAAAATTCTATGAAGAATGTTAAATTAAAAATAGAGCCTGTAGGCTTCATCTACAGGGGATGAGGCCTAAAGTCATAGCAACGCATTTTCATGCTTGCAGAGAAATGTGCTCCAAATTAGCTGGATGCCTGTATTTTAATTCCAATGTGAAAGGGCCATGCACACATGCATACAGGAATATGTCAATAATCTGGTGATCCTGGAACACACCTGTTGGGGTTCCCGGAGCAACCTCCTTGTTGCCTCCTACACACACTTTACCCCCCCCCCCCCAAAAAAAAAATAAGAAAATGTTTTTCACAAACATCAGTTTTGTTTGAAAATGTGAACATCATTAGTAACGTGGGAAGCAAAGAGAGAGAAAGTTACATAGCACAGGCTATCCTCCTGCACTCCTCCTGTCCTATTAATGCCCCTGTGAGGTGCTCTGTGTGTGCTGTGGCTGAAGTGAACGGAGAACTCAGATTAAGGTAAATTGATTTAATTTGCTGCAGTGTACTAGAATGCAGTAACTCACTGATTGTTTTCACTTGCCTGGAATCGGTATTAGGGCCAGTTCACACCACATGCAGTCCAGTGCATTTTGTTCTGCATCAAAAATGCATGGAAAGTAGGTTATATAGTCTAACAGGGGCACAGACAGCAATAACAACTTGACAAATTTTATACTCCCTCCACCTGAGTGTAGTATTAAAACAATCCTTTATTGGCATGAAAGGTAATGCACTCACATGAGTGATAGGAAAGCAGGCGCTATCTTGAACTCCTGACGAAGGGGCATGCATGAAGGCTAGCACCGCCCCGCTTCCGCCCGATGTGATGAGGGAGAAGATGTGATGCCACCATGACACCAGGAAGTGCCAGAAGCCACTGACACAGCCAGGACCCAGGGCTGTCTACACCTCTCCTGCCTCCCCTGGAGCCGATCGGATGACTTACTGTAACGCCTGCTTTCCTATCACTCATGTGAGTGCATTAACTTTTATGCCAATAAAGGATTGTTTTAATACTACACTCATTCGGTGTCTCTGTTTGTTCTGTGGCACAGTGCAGGGGAGACAATAGGGTTCTAAAAGACCCCTGATTTCTCTTTAAAGAGAACCTGTTATTGCACAATGCCATCACAAGGGGGCTTTCTGTAAAGTGGTCACTGGGTATCATGAATGTCAAAGAGTTGAAATTCGTTTTTTTTTTTATAGAACAGTGGTCATTTTGGCTGCATTACTGGCAGTTACCAGCCTTGTTACTAGCTCCTCTGTTCTGATGGAATTCCAACAAATGCCATTTTCATGGACAGCTACAAAGACACATTAACATCTCTATTCTTGTGACATAGAACGTGTCAAAAACATTTCTGCCTACTTTGATCATTTTCATAGAAACCAAAGTTTTGTCTTGTGTGTTTCACATTCTTCTTCTGCTATTTTTCCACTGTAGGTAATGGTTTTTCCTGGTCTGTGGTTCAGTCACTCGGGGTCTCTGCTTGCCTTGGATTTAGGGATTTGGCCTATACAACATGAGCTCTTGTTTCGAATTCAGATTCTCCGTCCATTCTGCAGTCCAGAACAGAATTTGATTCCACCAGGTAAATCAAAAATATATATGAAGGCTGCTTCACAGATCTATAGATCAAGAATTTGGTCCTACTTTCCCCAATATAAATTCTGGCCTCCCCTTATGGAGGAGGTTAGTAGATGTCTCTGAATATGGAGTAAGTCCCTGTCTATTAGCAGATACCTTAACTAGGGAGGAGCTTTGCAAATGTCCCTGCCTAAGGTAAAGTTTAGTAGAATGTTTTTAGTTTATGGAGGAGGTTAGCAGACGTCCCAGCCTAAAAATAAGTTAGTAGATGTCCGCATCTATAGTGAAATTTAGCCAATGTCTGTTGTCTAGCATGATGTCTGATAGGGAGATGTCCATGGCTAGGTGAAGATTAGCAAGTGTCCCTGGCTGTGGTGGAGGTTAGCATATTTCACAGCCTATGGAGGAGGTTAAAAGATGTGCCCACTTATGGAGGAGGATAGAAGATGTGCCCACCTATGTAGTAGATTAGAATATGTGCCTACCTAAAGAGTAGGTTAGAAGATGTGCCCACCTATGGAGAAGGTTAGAAGATGTGCCCACCTACAAAGAAGGTTAGAAGATGTGCCCACCAATGGAGTAGGTTAGAAAATGTGCCCACCAATGGAGTAGGTTAGAAAATGTGCCCACCAATGGAGGAGGTTAAAAGATGTGCCCACCTATGGCGGAGGTTAGAAGATATACCCTCCTATGGAGTAGGTTAGAAGATATGCCCACTTGTGGAATAGGTTAGAAGATGTGCCCATCTGTGAAGCAGGTTAGAAGATGTGCCCACCTGTGGAGTAGGTTAGAAGATGTGCCCACCTGTGGAGCAGGTTAGAAGATGTGCCCACCTGTGGAGCAGGTTAGAAGATGTGCCCACCTGTGGAGTAGGTTAGAAGATGTGCCCACTTATGGGGTAAGCTAGCAAATGTTTCTTCCTATGGAGGAGTTACCATAAATAACTCCTTATCTCTACTTCCCTGTTCCATTTTTTTGTCTATCCGCTACAAAGAGCAAGTCTTTAGGCAAACTGCACAGGTTGGGTTCTGCATTATGATCATTCAACATTGCACTTTACTGCTTGCTCTCTTATACTGAATAAGCTTAATTGATTTACTGCCAATTTAAACTTTCCAGCACATTGTAAATCAGATTATGTACTTTCTTTTACAGGTTGTGTAGCACTTTGGTCTCCATTTTCTACATGTAACTCTCAACCAGTGTGTAACACAACTGGTGACTGTCCTAATGGAAGGCAGTGGTGCCCACTTACTGAGACTTGCCTGAAACTCAACCGTCCATGCAGCACTTATACCTCCACACATTACCCATACCCACCCCGATACTCAGGGGTTCCTCCTTCATATTCACCTGTTGCTGATGTACTGTTGCAGCTCAGTCCCAACTTGAAGGAACGAAACATACAAGTAAGCTTATGTTTTAATTACACTCACTGTATATATGAAGCAACAAGTGTTCCAGGATTTGTCTATTAAAATGAACCTTTACTGAAAACTTGTCTGGCTGTTTTTCTTATTCTATGACTTCACTATTTTCTGAGTCACTAGAGCCAATATGCAAATCAGGAAATTAAGAATAACCTATTTCTGCAAACCAGCTCTAGATCATTGGCATTGAAACATGGGAGATAGCATGACAGCCGGACAGCTAGCATTTTCAGATTGAGAAGTCAGCAAAGGGAATCACAGTCTGCTTTTTTTCCTGGGAAAAACCTGAAAATTTCTAATGTTGCCCCTTGAAGTTTTTTTTTTACCTACTGCATGAGGACCCGGACAGTGAAACACCTTTACATTCACCCATGCTTTATCAATAAACCCCTATGAAGCAATCCACGTATGGTATTTTGAAATGGATGTTTTTTTTTTAGCTATTACTTTATAGGAAGTCCTTGGGCCCAACACAAGGAATGCAAATTGATTGCCTTTTATTATTATTATTTCAGGTACTTATATAGCGCTGTCAATTTACGCAGCGCTTTACATATACGTTACACATTCACATCAGTCCCTGCCCTCAAGGAGCGTATAATCTAAGGTCCCTAACTCCCATTCATACATATATAGTAGGGCCAATTTTTATACAGGATCCAATTAACCTACCAGCATGTCTTTGGAGTATGGGAGGAAACCAGAGTATCCGGAGGAAACCCACGCAGGCACAGGGAGAACATGCAAACTCCAGGCAGGTAGTGTCATGGTTGGGATTTGAACCAGCGACCCTCTTGCTGTTAGGTGAAAGTGCTAACCACTGCACCACTGTGCCGCCCAACCACTACACCACTGTGCTGCCCAAGGAACCAATCTGTCACGATTTGACCATGCCCACGGTGACTAGCTAACCGACACATGGTAAACCGTGACTGGGGAGTATAAGGGGATAATGGAAATAAAGAAAATTCCTACTAAGTAATTACTTATTGCAATACTTTCACAGCCTGCACTGCCTTTGGTCACCACTAGAGGGAGACTCCACTCCAATCCAGCTGACTGACCACACACAGGCAGATACAAATCTTACATACAATCTGGTGCACTCTAAGGGTTAGGGAGCAGTCTAGTAATTATCACACACTACTAGGATTCCTCCAGCTATCCTACAAGCCAGAACCCCTGTGTTAATCACTCTTCCCACTGTCCCCACACCCACACACCTGCCACCACCCAACAGTTTGTCCGCAAACTGGTCTGCTGGGACACCACACACACACACAGATCTCCATCTGGTATACAATCTGCATGCAATCTGCCAACACACAGTGCAATTGCATACAGATTGGCATGTAGCGTAGATCAAGCGATTTAGGCACTAAAATGCAAACAATCTCTCTAGAGGTATGGGTTCTAGCTTAGTACACAGAAGTCACTTATTAATTTTATAATTTAATATCCCGAAAGTGGGCAGTGCATAATAAATATATACAAAGCAAAAGCAGTTACAAAAATACACAAAAGACCTTTTTTAAAGGTCATATCATAAATGTGCTCAGGAACAGCTGCATCATCTTCATCACCTCTAGTTTTTCTCTAGTTGCTGTGCCTGTTGACCCCATGACTTACTTTATCAGCAGCCTTTAGTTAATGATGGTTTTAATTTTGATGCTTTTCTTTCAGGTCCAGTTGTCCCACATATCTCACTCTGTGCATCCCGAAGATATACTTTCCATACAGCACAATGGAAACCAAGACACTTTTTTACGTTGCAAATCCAGTCTAGATTCACCCTGGCGGCAAACCTATGCCAGCATGACACATCAAGGATGGCTAGAGGACTCTTTTCTGCTATATTCTGCCACCTGGGTTGACAATGTAGTCTGTGACCTTCGTGTCATCTATGGATCAGAGTTACGTAGCCTAGTAGTGTCCTCTTTGTTAAGCAGTTTTCAGGAAGAAGGGACATACGTACTCAGTGCTAACCTGAGCAATGGAGTTAGCTCAACAGTAGCAAGCTGTGATGTTACTATTCTGAGTCTTGTCAGTGATTTACAGATTATATACCCAGCACTAGATACTGATTGCCTGCATGTAGTCACACATCATCCAACCCTGGTGGTCATCAGTGCTCAGAGCTCCAGTCCAGCTCACGTTCAGTGGTCAACAGTGGCACAAAGTGGAGAGTCAATGCTACAGCAGGAATGTCCTTCAGATGTTTCCTCAAAATTACCTTTTTGTACCACACTTTTATCGAATGTTGGCTTTGCTTCAATGTGGTTGAGTCTTGACCACCCACAAACTACTAGCCTGACCATCTTGGTGACCAATGAGGTCAGTTCTATAAATCTCACCTTGCCAATCCAGTCCCATGATGTCATTCAAGGACTCAGAATTAACTCTGATGGACCAGATCATGTTAATCTCAATCAGACACGGGTAAGTCTTATTGTTCATACACTCTGGCTATTTTTGTACTTCTGAACATTAAAGTATAGACTTCTCCAAATGTTAACCATTAAAAGCCATAAACCTTTCTGCAGTTTACTGGTCCAACCCATGCCCTTATGTTGACAATCTGGGAACCCTTTTGTTCACTTGTTAGTAGAGCTGCACGATTCTGGCAAAAATGAGAATCACGATTTTTTTGCTTGGAATAAAGATCACGATTCACTCACGATTCTCAATATAATAATAATTAATGAAATTATTATTTTCATTATATTATTTATTGTAATATATTACAATAAATAATGAGAATAATAATTTCATTAATTATTATTATATTGATAATTCACAAGTAAAAATGCTGAAAAGGTAGTGTTATGTGCAGAAAATGTAATCCCTAAAAAAATAAATAAATAAATGTATATTATAATGAAATGAAATATATATATATATATATATATATATATATATATATATATATATATATATATATATATATATATATATAATTCATTCATTACAATATACATTTAATTATTTATTTTTTAGGGTTTTCCCCTCTCTCCTCCCCTCCTCTGTCCTTGATTACCTCATGGAAAGCTCATCATGCCATGTGAGCTAAAGGCCGGGTGTTGTATAATTTTCTCGGACCCGTGAACAAATCGGACCTCGTCACTTCCGGGGACAGAGCAGGCGGGGCTGAGGTGGGACGGAAGACACCGCCGCGTCATCTGCAGAGCTGAATAGAGGAGGCGTGACGGAGGTGCGGCCGTGTAATAAATGCAGGGCTTAAGCGACTCCGCCATTTGCATTCCAGGCTGGCCAACGGCTTCCCCTACCCCACCCCTAGAATCGCCGATATTCTGGATGGAGATCGCATAGGGGGGTGGATCGAGATCGCGATTCCAGAACGATTAATCGTGCAGCTTTACTTGTTAGTAATTCAAAAGAGGTATCCAATGGCAAGTCTTGGTGCTTAGAAGTTCCTCACAGCCACCAGTCATAATCAAACTCACTTTGGAAGTTTAAAAGTAATTGATGATATGACAAGCAGAGAACGTTGCAATGTACTGTTTACAGGAAGCAGATCCACCCAGCCAAACCTTTGGGTGTTCTCTTCAATGGATTATAGAAAACTCAGATAAAAGTACATTGAGTGCTGGTCTTAGTAAATTTAATAAAGCTACAGTGTTTGCCGAATAGCTTTACCAGTTCTGTTTCATTTGTTTCCTAAAATCATTATTTTAGACTCTTTCTCTCCTTGTGGGATTTATTTTTTGCAACAGGTATATTCAAACAGAATCATAAATTATCCTTATTTTATGTCTCTGTCTATGATTCTGTTTCTAATTAGTTTTCTTAGTTTCTAATTAGATTCTGAATCTAATCTTGAAATTTGTGCATGCATACAGACTGTTGTCTACACAGACAGACAGATGTCACAACATTAATCCGATCATTCCAGTTTTAATTACATTCAGTTTAAATTAAAGTGTTACTAAGCCCACAACAGTAAAATGAGTCTGTATATGCAGTAAAGTATGCTTGTTATACTCACTTTGGAACGTAAAGTGTTAATCCTCTGCATTATGTAAAAAGGCTGTTTGATCCTGTCGTATCTGATCCTCCCCTTCTTTTACAGTCACCAATCCATCTCCTGATAGTACAGAGCCTTGGGGGCAGTCTGCACATGCTCAGTTTGGTGTGTACAGTAATCCCCCGCTCCATCGCGGTTCAGTTTTTGCGGTCCCGGTAATTCGCGTTTTTTTTTTGTAATGTTATTTTACTATATAAATCATTAAAAATGAAATATTTTTGTGTTTTCCATAGCTCTTGCTCTGTCTCTTAGTATCTTTTATGTGTTTAAATGAGTTTCTATTGTTTTAAAAGTGTGTTTAAAGACCTTAAAATGCTTTTACACGTACAGTGACAGTAAAAAAAAACATGCCTACAATGCATTTTAATAGGGTTTTTCTATTTCGCGGAATTTCACTTTTCGCGGCTGGGTCCGGAATGTAACCCCCGCAATGGAGGGGGGTTTACTGTATTGCTAAAAATTTTGGAAAGGTGCATTTGGTCAGTACAGGGCCTATCAGCATTGTCCAGACTCTCAGGGGTCCTGCAGCCTCTTAGGACAGTCAGAGGAGAATAAAAACTCCTCCTACAATCTTTAATCAGTGCTCAGCCGGACATTGATAAAAGTTATATTTACTAAAATAATTGCATTTCCATGTTCTGAGTACTGTGGGAGACCAGATATAGTGAATGCAGGGTCCAGGGTTTAGTAACACTTTAAGTTTAAATTACAGCTAATGTAAATGGTAACATTTGCCAATCCAACTTCTCAGATCTTCTCAGCCAAAGTGACTCAAGGATCATCTGTCACATTCACGTGGACCATAGATAACAATGAAGGATTCTCATATAAAGGAACGAGCTATATGGTGACATTCAGGACTCCAGGCATCTATAAGCTTAAAGTAAGTCCATGCTGATTCGTTTATTTTATGGTTCAAACAGCTTAAACATCTTCAGGTGTTAGCATATGCTGAGTGATAGGGATACAGGAATAAAAAAAGAAAAAAGATAAATTCACGCTTAAATCATAAAAAACATATGAATAAATATGCGAATAATAAAATTTGTATGAAAACAAAAAGCTGCAACCAAAAGTGTAAGACAACCACAATGTAATGCCCCTTTCACACATACAGTCTGATCAGATCCGCCTGTCAGTTTTTCAGGCGGACCTGATCGGATGCCCCATGCATCCCTATGGGGCAGCGGATGTCAGCGGAGACATCTCCGCTGACACCCGCTGCTATCCGATCCGATCCTGTCCGTCAAATCTGGATGGATGGAAACCCTATTTTCCATCCGTCTGGCGGATCGGATGAAAACAGAAAGGCAGTCCGTTCTCATCCGATTCCCCCATAGAGGACAGTGGGGATCTGACAGCTCCATCTCCGCACACAGAGCAGAGATGGAGCTGTCATCCGCCTGCCCAGCGGGGATCGGCAGATCGATCCCCCGCTGAGCAGGACGGAGTCCGTCAGCGGAACGGACAGGTGTGAAAGGGGCCTAACAATTAGCAAAAAAAGGTTGCGCTAATAAATATCAATAATAAATAATGATTGCTGTGCAAATAAAAAGTCCAAATAAAAAGTCCATAAACCACATGAAGTAAACAGTGAGCAAACTGATGAAATGAAATGACAGTCATGTGATTCTTCAGTGAGGAATCCCCACACCACCCCTAGTGAATCCGTCACCAAACAAGGATGGTTCCTTACAAGAAAAAAAGACCATATAGGTCTACAGCGCTTGTAATAAACACCTCCAAGACCTCTTAGATAAGGAAATAGACTGGATATCCTTATCTATAAATCACTTAATCACAAACTTCAATGAGTGGAAATGGCATTTGCCATGAAAGAAATATAAATAGTCCGCCATAGTGTAAAATTGTATTACACTTCTTTAATAGTAAAGGAATAAACCCTTACAAACATTTGCTGGTTACAAGCAAGAGGTGAACAATAAAAGTAAAGCTGGCCGGCATTCACACCATCGCCTGTCCTTCCAGGATAATGCGCGTGACATCAGCATGTTGCAACTGACGCGTTTTGTCACAGATGACCTGCGGTAGGATGTCATTTGTGACGAAACGCGTTGGGTCGCAACGTGCTGACGTCAGCGCGCATTATCCCGGAAGGACGGCGATGGTGTGAGAGCCAGTGGGCTTTACTTTTATCGTTCACCTCTTGGTGTTTTTACTGCTTGCAACCAGCGGATGTTTGTAAGTTTTATTCCTTTACTATTAAACAAGTGTTATACAATTTTACACTATGGCGGACTATTTATATTTCTTTCATGGCGAATACCATTTCTACTTATTGGAGTTTGGGATTTAGCGATTTATGGATCAGGATATCCAGTCTATCTCCTTATCTAAGAGGCCTTGGAGGTGTTTATTACAAGCGCTGTAGACCTATATGGTCACCATTTCTGGTAAGGAGCCATCCTTGTTTGGTGACGGATTCACTAGTGGGGGTGTGGGGATTTCTCACTGAAGAATCACACGACTGTTATTTAATTTCATCAGTTCATTCATCAGTTTACTTTGTTTACTTCATATGTCCAGCCAGCCTATAATTTTTAATTCTTCTATACCAGGGGTCTCCAAACTTTCTAAACAAATGTCTAGCTTACTGTCCCTCAGACTTTAGGAGGGCTGGACTGTGGCCAGTGGGAGTAGAATATGTCCCAGGCTGGGTAGTCCATGGGAGTAAATTGATTACATCATGCCTGCGGTTGGTAGAAGGAATCGTGCCCCATCATTGGTATTACAAAAGGGCTGGTTGGGGAAATAGGGGAAATAGGGAGTAAATTAGTAAGACCACATCCCAGAATGCAAAGACAAAGAGGAAAGGACCCCCAATGGGACTTTTTAGGTCTTAAATAGTAATCCACTGCTATTTAAAGCAATGAAAAAAAAAATTCAAATTTCAAAAAAAAAATTCATCTGTATTAGTGGGAAGAATAGTTCCCATCATTGGTATAGTGCAAAATCGTTCATATCAGTGGGAGGAGGTATGCCCATTGTTGGTGTCAGTGGAAGGAATGGTGCCTCATTGTTGGTGTCAGTGGAAGGAATGGTGCCTCATTGTTGGTGTCAGTGAGAGGAATACTGGCTGTAGCAAAAAGAGTAACATTGCCTCCTATCATTCAAAGGGACAGTGCTCCAAGGGTTGGATTAAGGGGCTTCATCCAGCCCATGGGCTGCAGTTTGGCACCCAAAGTTTTAAACGAATGAATGGCTTTATCTGATGTCTATATATTTTTCCAGCTCTTTGCTCAGAACCCTATCAGCTCCCAAGAGGAAGAGATGCTTATACAAGTAGAAGGAAGTTTACCACTGCCAGAAGCTGAGATCCTTGTCTCCTCCACAGTGCTGCTGACCTCTGAGTCTCAAACAATATTATTTAGGATACAAGTGCAAAAATCATCTGATGTGGCCATAAGGTGACTTTCTGATAAACTTGCACTGGTCTTGCCTTCAGCAGACTTATTTCTGAATGAACAGTAAAGGTTAACATGCTTAAAGTGTATCTAAGCCCCCGAGAACAAATATTTTATATATTGCATCTTACTGGCCCTAAAGTGTGGCGGCTGCATTCGTTTTTTTTTTTTTTTTTATGGCTGTGTTTCCTTTATATTCATTTCCCATCCTGCTTCTTCGAACTTTCCCATCATTGTTGACAAAAACAAACACTGATTTGACACCACTAGCGATAAGAAAAATCCTATGAACGTCTTAAAATGAAAAGTTTTGAACTAAATTCTCCTAGTGTGTAGCCAGCTTAAAGGGATTATAAAGGAAGAAAAAAAAAATCAACATCTCTATACTTACCTCCTCTTCCCGCGTCCCCCGCTGGCACTCCTGGCTCCCCTCATCTCTGTCCAGTGCCCCCCGCGGGAAGCCGCCTCCCATGGAGACACTTGTGCGTGCTCATTTGCGAGCCCCACTGCTGCGTTCTTTAATACAGACAGCCAGACTCAGCCCTGCCTCCGCTCCCTTGTTACTGGCTTTGATTGACAGTAGCGGGAGTAAATGGCTCCCCATGCCCCAGCAAAGCCAGTGAGACATGGAAGTGAGAGAAGAGAAGAGCTGCAGACGTGCACAGTGCCAAAAACGATTACAAACATGTTTTACCTTAATGCAAGGAATGCATTATGATAAAAAAATGTTTACGCTTTAGAACCACTTTAAGGGGGGTATGTGGCATCCTACATTACGCAATAAAACGCACTCGACTGCAGGACATCTTCTCTTTTGTTTTTTGGCCCCTCTGTGTATTTACCATCATCAAGTTTCCCTTGTTACCCCCTCATTGTACATCCTAAACTTTATAGTGTATTATTGTACTTTCTCTACAGCTGGGATTTTGGAGATGGCAGTCCACTGCTAAACAGAAGTTTCTGTGCTCCTCATGATATGCAGAATGCTAACTTCTTGGTCACTTTGAATGACACCGAACACCATGTATATGCCAAAGAAGGTAAGTAGTTGGTGAAAAAACAATGTGCTATTAGTTTATACTTACAGATTAAAGTGTATCTAATGGCAGAATGTACTGTATGTATTATTTTGGACAGTGTAGGGAAGGGTTAGAGCCTCTGTTAGGTTTAGATGCTGTCTGTATCCCCAATACAGGGATTTACCCTCTATTTGTTCTGATGACCATTGTCAATGGGACTGAAAATTAGGGCAAATCCAAAGTTTTTCAGTTGTCACTGGAACAGAAATGAGGGGAAATCTTCCAATGGGGACATTTGTTCCAGTGGCAGCTGTCTAAATAAGGATTTTCTTCACTTTAGAGACATTTTGTCTTATTGCTCTGTCTCTAACACATTTGGTCCTCCATTTTTTTAAATTGTTATAAATGTAGAGTGTTTAGATTGGCCACTAATCTAAAGCCAGCCATACATGAATCGAAAATCGGCTGGTTTAGCAGGGACTGGTGGAATTTCGATCCGTGTATAGGCAGGGAGGTTGTTGGGTGTTCAACCACCCTGTTGGGTTTTCCTCGCTCGATCGGTACCACAGGTTATAGCTGGCAGAGCTGATCAGTATATTTTGATGGTGGGGAAGTCTCCCCGCTGTCAGCAAAGGAATGGCGCAGCGGTGAGGATTCCTCCATCCACCTTCAATGTGGGCTTGGGAGAATCGAGTCCTTTGGTTTCATTCAACACACTGGTTGAATAACTCATCTTTGGGCAGCTTATGGCCAGCAAATCTGTTTTCCAGGAAGGCAGAGGAGAAATCCCCACTCCAGGTGCGCCGAGGAGATCCCACAGCAGGTAGCCCCACAGGTGCTGGCCTAGCGCGCCACAACGACAAACTAGGAAACTTGGAAAAGACAGCCGCACACTTCAACGGGATACCAATAAATGGGTAGGACAAGATGTGTGAAGCATGGTAATCTTCCATTCATTCTTGTGACTCTGTGCGCATTACCTCTATGCCTCTGTGCGCATTATAAAAAAGACATTTTATTGGTATCCCGTTGGGGTGTGCGACTGCCTTTTCCACTACTGTCACTCAAACCTTGCTGCTTAAAGAGACGCTGTCACTTTTCCCTGAAATTGCAGTTTCCACATAGCGCACCCTGTCTAGACATGTATACTTACCCAGCCATTCTCCATTGTCAATTAGAGCAAGCCTAACATGCTGAGGCATCTGGTTGTATGGGAACATGTGACCTCCCTAAAGTGGCAGTGTTTGGGACTGAGCGGCCAACCATGAGGCCCAAACATTATAGTGTGGGGGGTACATTGACATCATTCCTATGTCCAAACTCCAACACCAGCCAGCACAGAGGTGTGATGCTGCAGTGCAGAGGTGGCAAGGAATTGTGAGTAAAGATACATGTCTGGGGAGGTAGGCTATATGCATTTAGTGTCTCTGTAACAAGTAATGCCAATGTACAAAACAATATACATATTTAAATTGCTGCATAAACTGTCAACACTATATAAATATCTGCAATAAATAAAAAAAATAAACCATTAGCATATGGAATGGGATACAGGAAGTGCTTTGGTTTCAGTAAATCCAGCAGATTTTAGACACTGAGATAGCGCTGGGAAAAAGTGAGCAGTACTTATATAAGTAATGAGGATGCATATGGAATGAGAAACTATTACATGCTAAAATAGGAAAGGACTATACATTTTATATAATAGCTAATGATAACTTTGGTTCATTATAGGTCATTATCAAGTGACTGTAAACGCTTATACCAGTGGCTCTGAGATCACAAGGACTTTACCGTTACAAGTTGTCCATCGACTCTCCAGCTTGAGTCTGAAAGTAGACCATTCCACTCTTCAAGTTCATAAAACTACATCGTTCTCAGCTACTTGTCTTCCTTCTCCCTTTGGTGTGACTGTCACATGGGATTTTGGTGATAAATCTGACATTGTCCAAAGTGATTATTTGCAAACACAACACATCTACACATCACTTGGCACATACAATGTCACAGCCACTGTGACAAATGGACAGAGCTCCGTAACAGGATCATTAATGGTGACCATTGAAGAGAAAATTGAAGGTTTGCAAGTGTTAAGCAATGAACCAACTGAACTGGGAGCAGAAAGCATAATAACCTGTTTATTAACTCAGGGCACAAACGTTATATGGAATTTTTATATGGGGGATGGTATAACTTACTCTAACCAGTCAAAGCCTTCAGTAACCCATACATACTCCCAGTGGGGCAATTTTACTGTTAGAGCAGTTGCTAGAAACTCTTTGAGCTACAAAAGTAGTTCCATTGTTATTCAGATTTACATGATTCATGTCAATAACATCCTCCCCGATGTTATCACCAGTCATTTGAAGACCCAATTTACTGTAGACCTCACAGGGCCGTCCATCTTGCTGAAATTTCGCTGGGACTTTGGAGATGGCAGTAAACCAATACTGGTGCAAGGAAAAGCTGAGGTTTGGCATAGCTATGTTGCTGCTGGTAATTATACACTGAAGCTATTGGTGAGTGGACAGAAAGGCAGCAACATTTATAGCAAAATCATTACAGTAGAAGATCAGATAATGGTGGCTACCATCAATGCATCGGCTTCAGTTACTAATGTGTCCCAGGAAATCCTTTTTAATGCTTTGTTGCAACCTCCACCAGATCTTGTGCACCTCTATTGGTATCAATGGGATTTTGGAGTTGGAATGTTACTTCTCAATTCTTCCTCATCAGAGGCTACATGGGCTTACAAGTTTGAAGGACAGTACAAAGTCACATTGACTGTATGGAATCAAGTCAGCCAGTACAGGACACAGTCTTATATCACTGTTCAAAGACCCATTACGTTGGTTTCTATAAAACATAATGGTGGAGATGTAATCTCAGCTGGTGTTGAGGTAGCATTTACTGCAGTCGTCTCTGATGTCTCTGCCAATTTCCTTTGGAGTTTTGGTGATTCATCTCGTGTGGATCTTGGACAAAATGTCTCATACACATTTCATCTGTCAGGCAACATAACTGTCAGTGTTCAGGTAAATAACAGTGTGAGCTTCGGTGAAACCTCTATTACAGTACATGTCCAAACTCCGATCAGAAGATTGTGTTTAGATGCTGATCATGTGGTGGCAAGGACAAGGCAAAAGGTCAATTTTTTTACATCTCTGTCTAGTGGGGATAGTGTGCAATATTACTGGTCAATGTGTAACTCATGTCCAAATGTGATTGGACCTTCAAATATCTCCCATGTATTCACTGATTCGGGAACCTACAGGGTTAGAGTGAAGGCAAAAAATTTAGTGGGCTTAGCTGAAGCATTCATCATGGTAGATGTGCAGGAGCCGATTGAAGGTGCTAGCATACATCAAGAGAACCCATGTGTAGTTGGTTATGCTGGTCTTACGGAACCCCTCACCCTCACAGCTCATGTTATCAAAGGCACCAACCTTACATTCCGCTGGGTGTTGTGGCCTGGGCCATGGGAAAACAACAATTCATCTATTTCTTTCCACCCAACTAAACTAGAAGTCATTTTGGCAGAGGTTTGGGTAGAGAATGCCTTGGGGGTTGCATATGCCAAAACTCAAGTCAAAATCTTAGAGCGAATAAGAGGTGTTTATATTCAGAAATCTGACAGCTTTGTTGCTCTTAGAAATCCAGTAAACATTACAGTTTATGCTGAATCTGGTAGTGAACTGGAGTACAATTGGCATCTTGGGGAAGGTTCAGCAATGCCAACCAGTCAAAAGCAATCTGTGACTTTGATTTTCCTTACCCCAGGTTTAAAGAACATTACAGTTATAGTGTCCAATGCTTTGAGTTCAGCTATTGTGTCAACAGTGTTGACTGTGCAAGAAGTTTTGTCTAACCTTAGCATTGGCATTGAAGACATATATCATTCCCAAGCAGTTATGTCACACAAAAAGATTTTATTATATGGGTCAGTTGAAAATGGCACAGATTTGACGTGGAAATGGGCAGTGACTGGAGCAAACAAAGATGTCACATACAATACCCAAAACATGTCACATATCTTCACAGAACCTGAGCAGTATTGGCTGTGGCTTTGGGCCTGGAACTCAGTGAGCAATGCCAGCACATCTGTTTCATTGTTGGTAGAGGATCCAGTAAGTGGGTTTATGCTAAGCACAGAGAAAAACCTCTTCTGTATGGGGCAAGAAGTCAACATTTGTCCCAGTGTTCACCATGGCACAAATGTGTCCTTCACATTGATGGTTCCTCAGCTGAATCTCTCTGAGACTCTCATGAATAACTGTGGTCACTTTAATTTTCCATTTCCAGGAACATTTAATATTCGGGCCATTGCGCATAATAAAGTCAGCAGAGCAAATTTTAGCCATAGCATTCAAGTTGCAGAGAGCCTGAAAGGGTTGAAAGTGATAGGTCTTCCATCTTCTTGGCCTGTGAATCAAACAATGCATTTAACTGCCATCCTGGAATCTGGATATGCCACCAGCTTTCAATGGACCTTCCAACAAATTGGACAACCTGAGTTTACACTTATAGGTCAATCCATAGCATTCACTTTTCTCAAAACTGGAGCACTTCATGTTCTGCTCAATGTTAGCAACCCCTCATGTTTCTCCTCATTTACATCATCAGTGATCATCCAATCACCAGTAACTAAGGTTTACCTGCAGAGCAACATCAAAGAGATTTTTCTGAACCAGTGTGTCACATTTCTTGCTGTTGTATCTGATGGGTCGGACCTACATTTCCTCTGGACATTTGAAGGTGATGGTAAAAATGTTACAAGTGTGGAGAATACAGTTGAATACTGTTACAACCATGAAGGGGATTTTTTGACTCGTGTTTCTGCTTTTAATCTTGTGAGTGTAGTCTATGCTCAAACAACAGTGAGAGTTCGATCACTGGCATGTGAAAAGCCCCAAGTCCAGATAATAGAACCACCAAAGTTTGTGTACAGATCCTTTGGTGGTAACTTTGAAATTAGTGTGAATCTAAGAGGATGTACTAAGTACAAAGGGGTATATCTATGGCAGCTTTACAAAGGGACAGATTGCTCCACTGACTTGTTAACTGTCCCAAAATTGGACACATCCAAAACTTTCTTGTCCATTCCTGGACGCACACTTAGCATTGGAATTTACTGCTTGCTGTTCACCATCACTCTTGAAAGAACACCGCTCTCTAATAATGCAACACATGTTTTTCAAGTCAGACATAGCTCACTCATTGCTCAGATCCAAGGAGGCTCAAAGCGAATTTGGCCAGTAGACATAGACTTGTCTTTGGATGGTACGCAGTCTTATGATCCTGACCTGGATGAAAGACAGAAAGAGATGGATATGGAATATGAATGGAGTCTGAAACCACTGGAGAAAAAGGTAAGCTAGCCAAGAACTATAATTGGTTGTTACATTGTTAGGCAAATCATACAATGCTGTTAACCTTCCTAGCGGTATTCCCGAGCGTGACTCGGGGTTAGATTTTAGAGCCAAAAGCGGTAACCCCCGAGCCACACTCTGGGTACCGCTAGGAAGATCGCTGGATCCTGGTAGAGGTTTTACTTACCTTTTCTCCGGGATCCAGCGAAGAATGCGGGCGGTATGCGGAGCTTCCTTCCGATCGTCTGCGACCCCCGGCTTCCGTCTCCGGCGACGTGACGTCCGCCGGGGGGTGGAACCGGTGGCAAATTCAAATGTAAAACACACCAAACACACTGATTCCATTCAAAATAAAAAAAATTCACATTACATTGCCCCCCAGTGCCCTTTCCTGCAGTTTTACTGTACTTTTTATGTATATATATATATATATACGTAATTCTTGTGAATGAGCAGCCCAAACCAACTGTATACATTATATATATATATATATATATGTACGTATATATATATATATATATATATATATATATATATATATATATTTATATTTATATATATATATGTATACATAATATATGTATACATACATATATATATATATATATATATATATATATATATATATATATATATATATATATATATATAATAAATGTATACAGTTGGTTGGGGCTGCTCATTCACAAGAATTACATGCAAAATAATGGTACCGCTTTCAGCACCTAAAATCCAAAAGAATCATACCGCCAGGGAGGTTAATTAAAGAGTAACTCCATTTTGTTGCAGATTCCTACCTTTTGTTATTCTGAAGAATCTGTATGGGGGTGTTTTTATAATTATTAATTTATTAATTTTGAATCTGCATCCCTTTAGATGGGAATTTTGGGAGCATCTCACCAAAAAAAGGACATTTTTATTGCAAGGAATGCCAAAAATCTGACTTGTATCAGAGTGCAGACTTCTGGGAAAATCATTTAGCCAATCACTCAAGCAGGAAATTACATTTTCAGGGGGCATTCTGTACACCATCTGTGTACAGAACACTTCCAGGTAGCCATATTGCATTACATTTTACTGAGAATTACAGTGCTGAAGATTATAAAGGGAAGGCTAGTTGCTTGTTGTGTTGTTGGTGGACAGGTTTCTGTGATGGTCCTGGCTTTCTGGCTGTGATTTCTGTGCAGTAATGGATTTTAAAACTGCTATCAGTGCTAAATATACCCATTTGATCAATACGGAGTGACTAAGAGGAATTGATCGTTCCATGGTGCTATCCACTTTCCCTTGGATTCATTGAGTTTTATGTGAAACATCCCTTTGCTTGGCGAGGCTTTCTCATTCATTTGAGTAGCCATGGCGCTCTGGTAAGCTGCTCCCATTATTTGTGCACTGTGGTGTCCCCATCCCACACATTGCCTGGGTGTCACAGGAAGGATCGTTTTCACAGTATTTGCACTTGGATCTGTTTTGAACTTTCACCATAAATTTCTTTTTTATTGATTTTTTATTGCTTTTTTGGGACTTTATTCACTATATTTTCCTTGGACATTTTGTTCACCCTTCTTGATGATGATTCATTGTCAGTGTATCATTTACTAATTTTATATTACTTTAGCGCTACACTTTTTTACTATTATTGCATTATTGATCACTGTCTGTTGATTTTGTGTTAGCTGCTTTTTTTTCACTTGCAATCATTTTTTTCACATATTGACTCATCATTTTTATAGCGCAGAAACATCCCTGTGCTATTTATTTGACAAAAATTGAAATTAATGGGGTTTGCTTGTTGGGCGTTTTGAGACTTCAGAGATGAGCGTTTTACGAGCTGAAAACACTTAGGTGTGAACAGGGCCTTATTATTTTAAGGAAAAAATAATGGAATGAAATGGGGCTTTTAATATCAGTTTACTATTAGACTTGATGGCTAATTTTTGGAGTATGGTAAATTGTGTGTTGTTTGTCCCATCCAAACCACTATGCTTATTGTATTTTCTCTAAAACAAATATACTCCTCTGACCATCTATAGATTGGAGTTTATTTATGAACATCCTTGCATGAATGACCTTCTTGGACAGTCTGTATTGTCTGCAGACCACCATGTTCTCCCATCTTAGGGGTCTCCAAACTAGGGCCTGCAGGCCACATCCGACCCTCTTTAAGATTTTTTCTGGCCCCAAGCCAGCATTAGTGGCATACTTTCAATGTGCACAAATTAAGGATTAAGGACTGCAGAGGCTGTATATGGTTTACATAGGGCCACTGATGTAGGCAGGCCTGCACTGGCCATAGGGCACACCAGGCATTTGCAGAGTGAGTCGGAGCCAACAGGCAACTGTCGAGCTGCCCCTTGACCCCGCGCCACACACCCAGCCTCTCCACGGCCAGCCACTGTTGGGGGACCAGGGGGAGGAAACTGGAGGTTAGCTGACCCCTGACCATGAAGGGGGAAGAGCTTGAGGAGGTCTCTGCTGTGTGAGCTGTAACTCACAGCCTGTGAGGAGATCCCATCTCCTGATCTCGTGATAGTTGTCAGAGTGACACTGACTGCTGCTACCTGACATGTGGAGGGAGCCAGAGAGACAGTGAGTGCCAGTGAAGTTATTTTATATCCCCCCAAGGTAAGAACTTGTCAGGTGGGGGGGAGCAATGGGGATGGGGAAACTGGGGATGATAATGGGGATGAAGGCTTCCATAGGAGGACCAGACCTTATCATTGGTGTGTGACCCCCTCCACTTGGTTCTGCCCCCCTCTCTTCTGTCCACCTGGCTCTGTCCTTCCCTCCATCTGGCTGCATCCCCCCTCTCTGCTGTCCACCTGACTCTTCCCCCCACCTCCTGGCTCTGTCCCCTCTTTTCCTCCATCCACCTGGATGCTGGGAAAAACCCCTGGGTGGCCACACTAGGCAGGTTTGTGGAGCCAAAAACAACAATTCTCCTGCACTCGGGTGGTGTGTAATGAAGGATAAGTACTTTTATATATGGTCTTGGTGTGCACCGCTCAAGGTCTTGCTGCCCCTTCTGGACCAAGGGTATCCAAAGTACACTAAAAGACAACAACAAAAGAAGGGCGCACCGACCTTGTGCGACCTTGTGCATTACCACTAAAAAAGGTTTATTAAGATCCAAAGACAACACATATACTCACAAACGAGTGATGATAAAAAACATTAAACCACAATGGAACCAGTCATCCTTAAAGTATCCAGGGTATCCCTGTACTGGACGACGTGATGGTGTCAGCAACTGTATGGCTTGGCTGATGCGTTTAGAGGGAGGACCCTCTTTCTCAGAGCCACAACGCGCACTTTTGTTGTGGAGCCAAGTGCCAGATTCTTTTGTTTTATTTAACCATGCCCCTTTAAGTCCCTCCCACTGTTAACACAATTTGGCCACATTCACTGTTCACCGCCTCATTGCTGCTCTCTTTGAGACACCTGGAGAACCTGATATAAGGTGGAACTTCGATAATAAAGGCCCTCTGTAATGGTAAGGGCTTATGTCACTTTAATGACTTCCTTTTACTTGTTTATGTTTTTCCAAGGGTACATCCTGCCCCTTGCCATCTTTGCCTGGAATGCCAAGGATCTCGGTCGTTTGGGCAGCACTTTGTGCCAATAACTCATTCATCTTCACCTTAACTGTATGGAAGCCTGGAAGACGTGCAGCTACGGCCCAGCAGATAGTAAGTGCATCACTGAATTTGATGCAAATATTATAAACTGCCACATGATTTACCAATAATGAAAAGAAATGGCTGCACTCCAGATAAGGTCAAAATCCAGGTTTATTGCTGGACATCCCAGTGTGACAAAAAGGTGGCAAGGTAGACGCGTTTCACACACTACAATGTGTGCTAAATCATTACTGTAATGATTTAGCACACATTGTAGTGTTTGAAACGCGTCTACCTTGCCACCTTTTTGTCACACTGGGATGTCCAGCAATAAACCTGGATTTTGACCTTATCTGGAGTGCAGCCATTTCTTTTCATTATCGATTATCCACGGAGGCGAGCCGGGGCGTGCACCGCTAGTGGTCATTAAGCCTCTGAACCACCTTGAGCAGTGAGTTTCCTTTCCTTGTATACACGATTTACCAAGTTATGATTTTAGAATTCTGTTAAAAGAATACCTGCCATTTGTTTCCCATGGCATTAACTAAGAAGCACGTAAAGAAAGTTTTACATTTTAGTTCCTATGTATAAAGACTTATCTGTATAGCTGAGCAACTCCGAGTCAGGGAAACAGGCTTAACTCCTATGCTATGCTCTCCTAATACACGAACCTCCCCTGGTTTATCCTAATTTTCAGCTGAAGCCCCCAAGCTCTACAACTGTTATCCATATCCACCAACAAACACCCAACACTTCTTCTAGAGGTCGGACTTATTGTGCTTATTGCTGGTCCATTGCTTGTCACAATCCAAGGACACTGGATCTCCTCAGTCTAAAGGATGCCGAGATGGCTTCAAGTGTTGTTTTGCAGCAGACACCAACTTCCTGGTAATTGCCAGCTGTATGTGTTCCTGCTTTTTAATATCTAAAGGGAATATGAACTTTATTGACTGGAGATGCCATTTTAGATTTAATCGTATTTTAGTCATATGAATTGAAACTGAATTTTTTTTTTTTCGTTAAGTTTTCGTCACTGAAAGCATGCAGGTGACGTAAACTATGACGAAAATGTTTTCGGTGACTAAATTAACACTGTTAATATGTTTTATTGTTTTAAATATTACACTACATTAAAAACGATCTTCTCCTACAACACCGTCTTTCCTCATTTGGCACTGTGATTTAGTTTTTTGTTGTGGAATGCTGGAAAAGCAGAAACCACATTGGGGGGGGGAATTTACTAAATCTGGAAAGTGCAAAATCTGGTGCAGGTCAGCAAAGAAACCATTCAACTTCCAGGTTTTATTGTCGAAGATTAACTGAACAAGCTGAAGTTAGAAGCTGATCGGCTCCAATGCCTAGCTGCACCAGATTCTGAGTGCTCCAGTTGTAGTAAATCACCCCCCCATAGTGACATACAGCTGGTGATGATTATTGGGAGAGTGATTTCTGGCACAAAAAGCCATGTGAAGTCATCCGGGGATTTATTGGACTGAGGAAATTGAAATTTTTATCCTTTTATGCAAGTAAAAACCCAGCAACAAGAACAGTAAGACCAACCCCTATGTCAGGGATCCTCAAACTACGGCCCTCCACCAATTGTGGAACTACACATCCCTTGAGGCATTGTAAAACTCTGATATTTCCAGACATGACTAGGTATGATGGGAATTGTAGTTCCTGAACAACTGGAGGGCCATAGTTTGAAGACCCCTGCCCTATGTGGTCATGCACTTGAGAATTTTGGGTACTCAGTGTTGGATAAGGATATCAGTTCCTAAAGGGCAGTGGGACCAGTCCCTTCTTTGGTCCTGCGTTACTTGCTACCTAAATTATATACTTAATGATGTTGGCATAATCTGTGATGGTTTATGGGTTTGATTACTAAATGTTCTGGTGACAATGATTGATTTTAAGGCCTAAGTACTATTTACAGTCTCTTTCTCTCCCTCTGCAGGTCTTGCTTCAACCTGGCAAAGTGTTACCAGTCTTTGTTCAATGCATCTCATGCCATTTATCATCTCCCTATAAGTTCAGCCTCAGTGGTCCTGTCATTTTGTATGGTGAATGTGATACTTGCCACAATAATACAATGGTGAGAAACTTCTGCAATTTATTGAAAAAAAAAATGTATGCAACAGTATTAAATTATGAGATCCAACAGTATCAATGTTGGGTGACTCTACAATTATAGTCAAATTTAGAAAGTTCTCAACTGTGGGGCGTGCAATGATGTGCATTAAAAAAAAAAAATTCTCAAAGGTTGGGACATACATTACATACACAGATGTTATTCATGTCTTTCAGTTTACTTGGAGTGCTTTTGACTCCCTGGGGGATCCTCTGATGTTGGACAGGAACACAACCACCAGTGGGCCTTGGAGCCCCGAACTTGTAATCCGGAGAGGGGTCCTGCAGGGTCATCTGTCTTATACTTTCTATTTGCGGGCTGCTCAGCAGAGAGGATCTGAATGGGGAGAAAGCAGCATCACTCTTATACCAAATATGCCGCCAACTGGGGGGAAGTGCTCATTGCTCCCCCAACACACTCTTGTGTGGTTAGAAACTCTCTTAGAGTATACCTGCACAGGTGAGTAGCCGTGGGAAATATCACACTGCAGCCACAGGCAAAGCTTATTTGTAATTGCAATGTAATGACAAGAAGATGCATTTACAGTGTCACCTTATGACATCTTCCCAGAGCTTTATCTTCTTTATTTATTATTACCTGAATTTTGATATTGGGAAAATCAACGTTTGGTTTATACAAAACTCTTCTCCACTATCAGTAATTTTCATTACTTAATGCCCTGAGGATCGTTTGGACCAATGGCTGCATGCAGCATTTTGGTGCTTATTGTTTGTCCATAAGACCCCAGAAGTGGAAGCATTAATTAGTAAAGGGGGTGTAATGACGGTGATCCCTAGCTGTCTCGAATAACATGCCGCTAGTCTCTTAGGGGTTGATTTACTAAAACTGGAGAGTGAAAAATCTGGTGCAGCTCTGCATAGAGACCAATTAGCTTTCAGGTTTTATTGCCAATGCTTAATTGAACAAGCTAAAGTTAGAAGCTGATTGGCTACCATGCACAGTTGCACCAGATTTTGCACTCTCCAGTTTTAGTAAATCAACCCCCTAATGTCTGCTGTAGCATGTCTTCAATGTCAAAGTACACCAGAGCTCAGAGCAACCATCCCCTGTATATTGTCAGCAGTTTCTGATCATCTCATGTGACATGTCTGCAGTCTCTGAACATTGCCTGAAGTATAACGGAGAGTCTGACCGTGTTTTGTAGTATGTCTGCAGTCTCTGACCATCTTGTGTAGTATGTCTGCAGTCTTTGACCATCTCCTGTACTATGTCTGCAGTCTCTGACCATCTCCTGTACTATGTCTGCAGTCTCTGACCATCTCCTGTACTATGTCTGCAGTCTCTGACCATCTCCTGTACCATGTCTGCAGTCTCTGACCATCTCCTGTAGTATATCTGCAGTCTCTGACCATCTCCTGTACCATGTCTGCAGTGTCTGACCATCTCCTGTAGTATGTCTGCAGTCTCTGACCACCATTTGTAGTATGTCTGCAGTCTTTGTCCATCATTTGTAGTATGTCTATAGACTCTGAACACTTTCTTTAGTATGTCTGCGGTCCCTGACCATCTTGTGTAGTATATTTGCAGGTATTTAACATTTCCTGTAGTATGTCTGCAGTCTCTGACAGTTTTATATGCAGCCCTGTGGTGATGTCAGAGTCCGCAGTTGAAGCCTTGTATATCTAGTAAGTTGACCACGATTGCTGTAATACTTTGTCTTCTTTAGTTTTGCATGTTGCCTACTACCAGCTTGTAAAATGCTCTTTGCAGTCTCTTTTGGTATGCAGCATTCCTCCTGACTGATCAGGGATCCTTGCAGATTGCAGCAGTGGTGGGGTAGAGTTGAGAATAGGTTCTTCCTTCATGTTTAGGGATGTTTAATTATATTGCACCATAGGTGTGTATAAATATTCTGCAGAAAGACTCTCAGACGTTAAGATAGGAATCAGTTTTGGGCATGGTGGCATAATTAGGTGTTCCCAAAACACCAATTTTGTGCCAGCTAGATAATTATACACCACAGGCACTACACAAGGATTATCACTTCTGTGTCAGTGACTCAGAAAGCATAAAGAAAGTTGGGTCAAAGCTCATGGGGTTGGTGACTCAAAAAGCACTGAATTCATTACATCAGCATGGAGCCAGTCAACTGGCATTTTTAGAAGACAGGAGCAATGTCAGCCTTGGTATTTATCCCAGTGCTAGCTCTCTTAAAATAAATGCTTATCAGACTTCTAGGGGAATACAAAATGTAATAAAATTTGTGAAATACACCATGCCAGGTAATTAAATTTCAACTTTGTTTAGTTTGAAAGAGTCACGCCCTGAAAGATGATTCCTGATTGGTCACAATATGTCACTGCAATTTGCCTTGTAACATGTACTGTAGGTAAATGCCCATTGACAGCCAGATCCAAAGCAAGAGAACTTCATCTCAAGAACCCCTCCATATACTGATCGTACTAATGGATTCTGTTTCTCTTCTAGGGTGGAGGGATCCTGATTCGGAGACTCAGCTCTTCTACTCCTTGTCAGTTGGGCTCTGCTCTGCCACAGGTTGTCAGAAACTCCATTTATACCGAGGACTAAAAAGCCAGGACAGTGTGCGGCCTCCTGCAGGCAGAGAGCTTGGAGAGATTTGGGTGTATGTGGAAGTGGAAGACTTGCAGGGAGCTCGGACTCTGGCATTGAACCGGTGAGGTCAAGGTCATTGGAATGGTCACACAATTCTCTGCTACCATGGGAATGTTGACCTTTGTAGAGAATATAAGTAACGGCTTTGTTATATCTTATTCTGCTTCTTGCATCAATGTCCTATCATTTATCTACCAAAATAACATATCTAATGTTAGCCAATTAAAGTGGATCTATAGTATTTTTGGTTTTAAATTAAGCCCTTAACAGTTTTATGATACACATTTTATTAACAGTATTCTCTTATAACGATGCTAAAACAGAACTATGGCATTTGTTGTATTTTGCAGAACCTCATGGTTTCCTTTATTTATTCTCTTTCCAGAACTTTATTGATTTCAGTGTCTTGGGTATCACCTGGTATTTCTATGACAAATTGGCTGAGGAATTACAGCAAGTCTATCTTGGAGAACATGCGTGTAGTGGGTGACACTCCGCAGGTGATCCAGTTAGCACTGGAGATGGTCACTGTTCTGAGCCTGGTGAGACATGGGGATGGCAATGGTATAAGCTGATGCTAAAGTATATATGGAACAAAGTTATAACAGCGCTTAACACATTAATTGGTGTATATAAATAGTGTTCAAAGAAATCCTCTTTCAAAGTGCAAATGTGCAAATATATGTGCAAAATTTATGCAGCTGCTGTGCATCCAAAAAAAATTCGGAAAGAATGTAAAATTAAAATTTAAAACAGCATTAGCATCTTATAAAAACAGGTATGGTAAGTAAATATATTATAAAGTGCAGAGTGATCAGTGAAAATATGACTATAGAAAACAGTGAATCAATATAGTCAAACAATATATCAGCATGAATAATAAATAAATAATTCTTGTATAAAAGTCCTTATTTCTTAATGTAATAAATATAAAGTGCTCAGGTGCAAAAAAACGATCCGATCGAATGGTGCTCCAGTGAGTGACCCGACCCTCCAGGTCCCCTACTCACCACAAATATATACAATCAGCGCTTGAAAGGATCTATGGCAACCGAGCTCCAATATTAATATTCCCAGGGGATAAGGAAAGCCTTGATAGGATCGCTCCAAACAAGTATCCGTTTTTCATCCAGATATAGGGAAAAGAAGAAGGGCCGATAGTGTAATACTTTTTAAATTTTTATATTCCCCCAAAGCATAGATGTATGTACTTACAAAGAAGAAAAAATGACTTCGCATGGATCAAATCAATGAATGAGGAACGCCGCAATGGCGTGCATTCCACGGATTACAGGAAGCAAAACCGGATGTGACGATGCGTGGTTGTACGCCGGAAATTACGTCAACGCGTTTCACCCGTGGAGTGGGCGTTTTCAAAGACCGTCTTTGAAAACGCCCACTCCACGGGTGAAACGCATTGACGTAATTTCCGGCGTACAACCACGCATCGTCACATCCGGTTTTGCTTCCTGTAATCGGTGGAACGCACGCCATTGCGGCGTTCCTCATCCATTGATTTGATCCATGCGAAGTCATTTTTTCTTCTTTGTAAGTACAATCTATGCTTTGGGGGAATAAAATAATTTAAAACGTATTACACTATCGGCCCTTCTTCTTTTCCCTATATCTGGATGAAAAACGGATACTTGTTTGGAGCGATCCTATCAAGGCTTTCCTTATCCCCTGGGAATATTAATATTGGAGCTTGGTTGCCATAGATCCTTTCAAGCGCTGTTTGTACATATTTGTGGTGAGTAGGGGACCTGGAGGGTCGGGTCACTCACTGGAGCACCATTCGATCGGATCGTTTTTTTGCACCTGAGCACTTTATATTTATTACATTAAGAAATAAGGACTTTTATACAAGAATTATTTATTTATTATTCATGTCGATATATTGTTTGACTATATTGATTCACTGTTTTCTATAGTCATATTTTCACTGATCACTCTGCACTTTATAATATATTTACTTACCATACCTGTTTTTATAAGATGCTAGCGCTGTTTTAAATTTTAATTTTAAATTCTGATGCTAAAGTGTTAGGGTACTTATAGACATGAGATGAGCAAGGTCTTTGGTCTAGTTAAATACATTTGATATAGGGCAGTCTACAGCCTCTAAACACTCAAACTCGGCGGGCCATTCTTTAGCCGGCCATACATGGATTGAAGTTGGCTGGTTTATCAGGGACCAGTCAAATTTTGATCCATGTATGGGCAGGATAGTTGTACACTAGTTGATCGACTAGTGCACAACAAACCTGTTGGGTTTTTCCCAAACAATCAGTGTCACCTTCTGTAGCTGGCAACAATCATCATTGTATTCTGACAGCATGGAAGGATCCTTGCTGTCGGAGTACAATAGTTCAGCGGAAAGGGTTCCCCCATCCACCTTGAATGTGTGAATAGGGGAATTGGATCTTTTTTTGTCATTCAACCCACTGGAAGAACAAAAAACATGGTCAATGTATGGGCTGCCTTACTGCAGTTAGGAGGTGCTATTCTTTATCAAGCCTCTAAAGCATTCCATCATAATAACATCAACTGCTCAAGTCCTGAAGAAGGGGGAGGCTTTTCCCCCAGAAACATGTTGGTTGTATTTGATGCTCTTAACCAATAAATGTTTCAGAAAGCCCTTTTAATAATAAAAGGGGTTCCTCAGTACATATCTAAGTGTTTATCATCTGCTGAGCGATTACTTTGTAATCAGAGAAGTAGCAACCTAGGACAAGAATAAGCCAAAGCATATATCACTTGTACACCTTGGTTCTCAAAAATAACATCCAAAAGTTTATTAAAGTTTTCACAAATTGTGAAATTTCGGAGGAGCCCTTCATCAGGTATGGGATGACCAGAACAAGGTCCATATACACTATACTTTTATCAAAGATCTGTTTCTTTGAAAGAAAACACACTTCACTGTATATACTTCAGACTCTCACTTCTATATTTCCTGTGTTATCACACACACATCAAACATTTGAGCATGTGTGGCTGACTGATCGCAAGGAACAATTGATCATCAAGGATGTTTTTACTAGAGCTGATCAAGTAATGAAAAGTTTTCATTTTCGTTCCTCCAGGTAAATATTTGATCAATCCCATGTCATTTTCGTAAAAAGTGATCCCAAGGCCACATTACTAGTTAACTGCTCAATTTAGAAAAGTGCATAGTGGCCCCCCAAGTATGTGCTGCTCCATGTTCTCTGGGTGAAATCCCGGTGCCACCTGTGTGACATCACATCATAAAACCTTTTGGCGTTAAAATACAGGATTCCTGTTTAGAATGCCACTGTGCATTGTAGCCACTGAGCAAACAGAATTTAAAGGGAATCACCACTCCCTAGCAACCCTTGGCTGGAAGCAAACTAGCCAGATCCAACTTGCACAACTCATTATGCTCATCCCTAGATTTTATCAGATCTTTTGCTTATGTTTTTCTGGGATTAATCCAAATCCAGGGAATGTCTGTTCAATCTTGGATCTTCTGACCTCCTTCACATGTCTGTGATCAGATAATGTCATGCATTTTACATGATGGTAAGCTATGTTTTCCATCCACAGGGTGATAATATAACTGAAGAAGAGCACGATTATCTTAGGCTTCTTCGAAACAATGTGACCCATGCTGTGTACTCCTTACCAGTCTCCAGTATGTGGGAAGTAGCTGCAGTTAGTGCAGCCTTGACGCAATGTGTGGTAAGTTCTTACAAGTGGAACATCATAACACCCAGACAGATATATGGAAAAGCTCTTGTATATTCTACCCCAGAAGTCATGGCTTCATTGTTTATTTCAGTTTGCAAAAGTAATTTGTATAGTGAGTTACCATGTGTTAGCTGACAGTTGGACTCAGCCCTCAGTTCTCTCCTTATAAGCCCATTGGCAGTACCTTGGTGGGCTTGCACAAGGGAGATATCACAGACGGCAAATATTCGATTGAAAATGTTCAATAGCAATCAAAGCATAAGTTGTTGCTGAACATATAACAAGTAGATTATTTTATTTCGACTTTTGTTTATAGCCAAGCTTACCCGCCATCTGGAGCAAATTTACTAACTATCCCTCAGGATCCCTCCAATTTTATCTGTCCAGTACGTGTTTCGATCAACAGTACCAAGCCCAGATAAAGAGAGTGAAACTCCAAAACACATTACCTTTTTATAATACAAGAGTCAAAATTAAATTAATCCAGAATTTATATGTTCTGCTTCTGGTGCTTAGCTCCTTGCGCACCCAGTTTCGACTCCAGAAAAAAGCCTATATTCAATTCAGCAACCCATACATTTCCACTACTTCTACTTCCAAGAGACTGGTCATGACTGAGATGTCCACTGGCCAACTGGGTCTGGTCACCAGTCCTCTAAGATCCTCTGGCAAAGAAAAAGTGACCAGTGCCTTGGTATTAGTCATTCAAAGTATTCAAATTACCCCTTTTTTAAATACACTCACGACCACTTTATTAGGCACACCTGTTCAATTGCTTGGTAAAACAAACTGCTAATCAGCCAATCACATGGCAGCAACTCAATGTATTTAGGCATATAGACGTGGTGAAGAGTACTTGCAGATATTCAAAGCGAGCATCGGAATGGGGAAGAAAGGGGATTTAAGTTACATTGAACGTGGCATGGTTGTTGGTGCCAGACGGGCCACTGGTCTGAGTATTTCAAAAACTGTTGATCTACTGGGATTTTTAGGCACAACCATCTCTAGGGTTTACAGAGAATGGATCCAAAAAAGAGAAAATATCCAGTGAGCGGCAGTTGTGTGGACAAAAATGTCTTGTTGATGTCAGAGATCAGAGGAGAATGGGCAGACTGGCTCAAGATGATAGAAAGGCAACAGTAACTCAAATAACCACTCCTTACAACCAAGGTATGGAGAATACCATCTCTGAATGCACAGCACACCGAAGCTTGAACGCTACAGTAGTAGAAGACCACACCAGGGTGCCACTCCTGTCAGCCCAGGGTGCCACTCCTGTCAGCAAAGAACAGGAAACTGAGGCTAAAATTTGCACACCAAAATTGGACAACAGAAGATTGGAAAAACGTTGCCTGCTGTGATTAGCTTCGCTTTCAGCTGCGACTTTCAGATGGTAGGGTCAGAATTTGGCGTAAACAACATGAAAGCCTGGATCCATCCTGCCTTGTATCAACGGTTCAGGCTGGTGGTGGTGGTGTAATGGTGTGGGGGATATTTTTTTGGCAAACTTTGGGCCCCTTAGTACCAACTGAGCATTGTTTAAATGCCACGGCCTACCTGAGTATTGTTGCTGACCATGTCCATCCCTTATTGATTACAGTGTTCACATCTTCTGATAGCTACATCCAGCAGGATAATGCACCATGTCACAAAGCCTAAATCATCTCACCACTTGTTTCTTGAACATGACAATGAAGTCATTGTTCACCAATGGCCTCCACAGTCACCAGATCTCAATCCAATAGAGCACCATTGAGATGTGGTGGAACAGGAGATTTGCATCATGGATATGTACCCGGCAAATCTTCAGCAACTGCATGATGCTATTATGTCAATATGGACCAAAACCTTGTTGAATTTATGCCAGGAAGAATTAGGGCAGTTGTGAAGACAAAAGGGGGTCCAACCCAGT
This sequence comes from Pelophylax lessonae, assembly GCF_965119305.1. NCBI lineage: Eukaryota > Metazoa > Chordata > Amphibia > Anura > Ranidae > Pelophylax > Pelophylax lessonae. The sequence continues at coordinate 29,502,061 of NC_138778.1, forward strand.
ACTAGCAAGGTGTACCTCATGAAGTAGCCGGGGAGTATATATGTGTATATATATAATATATATATATATATGTGTATGTATGTATGTTTTTTGCCATCTGTATCCCATTAGGGAGATTTCACTTCTTGTTCTGTAGACACAGCAGGAAATGGGAGAAAATCTATCCAATATGAGGGACAGCTGTGTATCCAATTATCTGAAAGGAGTGCTTTCACAAAATGTTAGGGCTCTTTCACACGGGCGGTCTGATCAGATCCGCCTGACACCCGCTGCCATCCGCATCCGATCCTGTCCGTGAAATCTGGACAGATGGAAACCCTATTTTTCCATCCGTTCAGGTATCGGATCGGATCGGATGAGAGCGGACAGGCGGTCCGCTCTCATCTGATCCCCCATAGAGAGCAGCGGGGGCTGTGACACCTCCCTCTCCGCACTGCAAGCGGAGACGGAGCTGTCATCCGCCGGCTCAACGGGGATCGGCGGATTGATCCCCGCTGAGCAGCACGGATCCGCCTACGGAGGCAGACCGTGTGAAAGAGGCCTTAGGCTATTTAGGCTCCACAGAAGGTCTGGTGTGCTGAGGAAAATTTTTTTTTCGATTTTCCTGTTACCATGCCCCTATGCCCAAGTTTCCTTGTGTCTGTGCTTTGTAATGCTCTTTGTCTCATATTAAAGGGTTTCCGTCATGATGTGGGTATGCCAGTATGGCTAAATGTCCTGAATGCCACAGAGAGGATGATCCATGTGCTGAATGAGAGGGGTGACCAGGGACACGGACTTGGTGCTGATGTGCCGCAGAACATTCTCACTTTATTAGGTAAATGCGTTCACTTCTTACTAAACCCAGGAATAGTACTGTGCAATGCCAGTGATTAAAGTATATGTCTAACCAATTTTTTTCTTGTTTTGAATAGAGTGTGAAAGGGTTAGAAGAACCTTTATCAGACTTTCCATTTGTCCTGATGAGAATTGTAACCTGAACAGAAAGATGGAAAATCGAAAATTTCCTCCATAAATGGGATGATGGTGTTCTAGTGTAGACACCTATAACCGTCTCCTCACTTTGAAGAGATTTTTCACTCACTTTGGCCCCTTTCACACGCCGATCCAATCCGATCAGTTTTTTCAGGTGGACCTGATCGGATGCTCCATGCATCCCAATGGGGCAGCGGATGTCAGCGGAGACATCTATGCTGACACCCTGCTATCCGATCCGATCCTGTCCCTGAAATCCGGACGGATGGAAACCCTATTTTCCATCCGTCTGGAGGATTGGATCAGATGGGATCGGATGAGAACGGACAGGCGGTCCATTCTCATCAGATTCCCCCATAGAGGACAGCGGGGATCTGACATCTCCCTCTCTGCACACAGAGTGGAGACTGAGTTGTCATCCGCCTGCTCAGCGGGCATCAGCGGATCGATCCCTCGCTGAGCAGAATGGACTCCGTCGGGCAGTCCACCCGTGTGAAAGGGGTCTTACTGACATTTCTCTAGGACAGGAATAAAAACTCTGATATGGGTTCCAACCAGTTACTTCTCTATCTAAAAAAACTAAAGAAAAGTTTTTGCTACAGATGCACTAAACAGAAGATGAGTTACACAAATGCAGCTTTGGATGACCTGTAACGTGATTTGACTTTGCTGGAAGATTGGTCAAAGCAGTGGAAACGGCAGTTTAATGTTTCTGAATGTAATGCACCAAGGGAAAAAGAATCCCCTGAGAGAGTACAACATTGGGGGCACATTGTTGGCCAGCATTACAGAGTAAAAAGATTTGGGGGTACTTATTTCAGATGATTGCAAAATGAGCAAACAGTGTGACCCGACAGTGAAAAGAGTGAATAGAATTCTAGGATGCATCACTAGAAGCAGTGGCAGAACTACCAGGGTTGCACAAGTCGCACTTGCGACCAGGCCCTGGCATTCCAACACTGTGGAGGGGCCCCAGGACGGCCGCATATCTGGGGCAGTGTTAACAGGCACTTTTCTCTAGTAATAAAAAATTATTGTCAGCGCCTTTTAAAGCGGAGTTCCACCATGAAAATTTTTTTTTTCACCGTCCGCTTGCTCTAAATTACCTGTAAAACAATTAGATAATTAACATTTTTTTTTTTTATTCACTTGCCTTGTTTTTAAAGAAAATATACTTATCTTACTTCCTCTTCCTCCCTCTGCGGCCACGGCCCACGCCGTCACTTCCTGCTTGTGTTGACTCCTGGGAGCTGAGCGCCCCAGGAGTCAATGCGCCTGCACCGGCCCCGCTCGTCAGTTCCGGTGCAGGCGCGTCACTCCCTGCTAAACAGCTTCTGGGCATGCCCAGAAGCTGTGCAGGGATGACGCGCCGGAACTGACGAGCGGGGCCAGTGTAGGGCATTCTGGGACCGAAAAGGACTCCGAAGAGGACGCCCTGGCTTCAGCTGCCCACACCTGAGATGGCAGCACTGGACAAGAAATTTTCAAGGTAAGTATTTCTTCTAAAAGTTAAGTGCAACCTGGGAAAGTTCAGAGGCTATCCACTCTGAAATGCACTAGCCCTGCCTGTCCAGGGGGTATTTTTTGATTTGACAGGGGGTATTTTTATCTAAATTTTTATTTTCAGACTGGAACTCCGCTTTAACTGCTAATATGCAGTTCCGGAAGCAGCCAACTGGATAGCTGCTGGGCTCCGCAGTGGGGTGTGGCTTATATTCACAGGCCCCACTGCATGTGAAGGGACCGAGAGCAACAGCACACTAATCGGCTGAATTTAGAATTGCACATTTCCGAAATGTCGAAAATGTAATTTTTATACTGCCAGCCCGGCCGTTTGCGAGTTGCAGGTGGCCCGCTGTGACTAAACAGAAAGAGAGCCTGCTCCAGGCAAGAGACAGGTATCCCCTCCACAGCAAGGATGCATGCAAACCACAGTGAGATGCAATCTAAAAAGATTTTAACCCCTGCTTGACAAATACCTTTGGTAAGATGTATCAAACCAATATACCTGTAGACATTAAATATACAAAAGAAAATAAAAATAAACAAAAATAAATCATTTAAAATCACAGAAGGTAATAAAAGGGATCGTGATCCTAACCTGGAGGTACTATCTTAGTACCACCAGAGTGCCCCCTTAAATCCTCCTCCGGTGCATCCTCTTAGTACAGTAGGCACTCAGGAAGTACTAAGGGGGCACTCTGGAGGATGTAAGGCGGCACTAAGGGGGTGTTTTTAAAGGCACAGTTTGGATGATGTCAGCTGGCACTCTGGAGGCACCAAGAGGGCACTCTGGAGGCATTAAGGGGGCACTCTGGAGTACCTAGTACCAGTGTGCCCCCTTACATCCTCCAGAGCGCCCCCTTACATCCTCCAGAGCGCCCCCTTACATCCTCCAGAGTGCACTTGCAACCAGGCCCTGGTGTTTTGCCACCATGGGGCTGTCCCAAGATGGCTGGAAGGTTGTCCGCTGTAGAATATGAGAAAGGGCCCCAGGATGGGGTCAGGGGGGCCCTTTATGGTTTCTTACACCAGGGCCCTGGAGGTTCTAGTTACGCCTCTGACTAGAGGGATCACCAGCAGCAGGAAGGAGGTTCTGAGTCCTCTATATAGATCTTTAGTGAGACCTCATTTAAGAATACTGTGTCCAGCTCTGGAGACCTCACTTACAGAAAGATATTGTAAGATAGAAGGAGTCCAGAGACAGGTAACAAAAATGGTGAAAGGTCTGGGGGATAAAATATATTGAGAGCGACTTTCAGGAACTTAATATATACAATCTAGAGAAAAGAAGGAAAAGGGGAGATATGATTGCATCCTTTAAATATGTCAAGGGGGGTGAATAAGGTTCAAGAGGGCAGGATCTTCAACATGATACCAAGATGAGGAACACGGGGAGATGACCTCAAACTAACAGAAGGAAAGTTCAAAACTAATCTAAGAAAGTATTACTTAACTGAAAGGGTAGTTGATGCTTGAAATAGACGTCCAACAGAGGTAGAGATTCAGTCAACAGTAAGTCGTTTCAAAGATGCTTAGGACAAACATAGATCTATACTCAATCAGAAAAGTTAACGAAAAAAAGACTATAAAAAACATGTATAAAAAAAAAAACAAATGGGTATAAAAAAAACAAAACTTGGGTGTTTTTTCTGCTGACATTTTTCTGTTTCTTTGATCCTGGTCGCTCACATGTATGTACAGTAAATTCTCACAGATAAAATTATTTGGTGTTGGCAGTCCTAAGTAACAATGAAAAATTTGATACTTTTTGATTTTTTTTACTTTTCTATTACCACTTTTTGACTCCAAATCCCTTACACTCAATGTGCACTGCGGTATGTATATTTATTTCATAGTTTTCGATGTTACATGGTTTTTCAGGTGGTGTTTTGGCCTCCTCAAATTCGGATGACCTGTCTCTTACTACCATTGGTCTGACAAAGGCTCTGACAGTTTCTCTTGGAAGGCCACTTGTCACAGATGAAGATCCTCTACTTCTTGCTGTTCCTGGTATTCGGGCACAAGTGACACAAGTTCCAACCAAAAGTCCCTTGTGCGCCGCTTCTTTGTCATTGTGCCAAACCTCTAAATCTCAAAATCTGTTACATACTTTGTCAAGTCACCACAAACTTCTTCAAGTGACCATGGAACTAGAAGATAACCCATTTCCTGCTGGACTTCCTCCAAACCTTACCATGTCCTCTCAGTTGGTTGCCTTGGAGTTCACATTCATTGATGGTGAGCCTGTACCTGTAAAAGACTTGCCTGAAGATTTGGCAATCCAGCTGGCATTGCCCATCAAGGAGGAGATTGCTTTAACTCCAATATCGGCCTTCATACCACCAGGTGGTAGTGCCAGTGTCACGGTGACTACCAGCATGGCACACAGATCGGCAGGCGTGCATCTGCACTTTCGTTTTACACAGCTGAATGGTAAGCAGGGCTCTGGGAGGATTAATGCATGTATAAAGCTGATGTACATTAGGTTCCAGCTGAAATCACTGAACTATGATCTAATAAAATGTGTTTTTTTTTTTTTTAAAATAGGACTTGCCAAGTACATACTGTATGTAACACTTTTGGCAATGGCAGACCAGAGATTGTAAAATAACATATACCCAATCCAATCATTAACTACAATCATGCTTAGGTCTCTTCTACATAATACTTATCTACTGATTTACAGTAGAACTCATGTAGGAAAAGAGCAGGAAAAGCACCCATTGCTTCATGGGAGATAAGCTCCTCCACCTTTTTGGATATAGACCAAACAAAGGGCTGCAGTACCTGCCTTTCCTGTAGAAAATGGTGTTCCAGAGTCCATCTAGTGCTGGTCACATGACCAAAAATCTAGAAAGTTAGCTGCTCCCCTTTTAAGTATGACCAAATGCCTTAACCTTTCTATGACCAAATGCCTTGACCTTTCACACTTGAAGGACCCTAGCGTTTGCTCTCAGCCCTTCTATTTTCCTTTATCCACGACTGGTCACTTAACGTTATGTTATAGTTTATAGATTTAAAGAATTTGTTACCCCAACACTTCATATTCCTGATACAGTGCCTTAAATAAGTTACATTTGCGTTTTTGGTTGTATTATACGTGATAGACCAACACAAAGTGGCACATAATTGTGATATGGAAGGAAAATGATAAATAGTTTTCAAAATGTTTTACAAATCAGTTTTGTATTTGAAAAGTGTAGCATGCATTTGTATTCAGCCCCCCCAAGTCAATACTTTGTAGAACCACCTTTCGCTGCAATTACAGCTGCAAGTCTTTTTGGGGATGTCCCTACCAGCTTTGCACATCTAGTGACATTTTTGCCAATTCTTCTTTGCAAAATAGCTCAAGCTCTGTCAGATTGGATGGAGAGCGTCTGTGAACAGCAATTTCCATGTCTTGCCACAGATTCTCTATTGGATTTGGGTCTGGACTTTGACTGGGCCATTCTAACACATGAATATGCTTTGATCTAAACCAAGGGTCTCCAAACTATGGCCCTCCAGTTGTTCAGGAACTACAATTCCCATCGTGCCTAGTCATGTCTGCGAATGTTAGAGTTTTAAAATGCCTCATGGGATGTGTAGTTCCGCAACAGCTGGAGGGCCGTAGTTTGGAGACCCCTGATCAAAACTATTCCATTGTAGCTCTGGCTGTATGTTTAGGGTCATTGTCCTGCTGGAAGGTGAACCTCCGCCCCAGTCTCAAGTCTTTTGCAGACTCTAACAGGTCTTCTTCTAAGATTGCCCTGTATTTGGCTCCATCCATCTTCCCATCACCTCTGACCAGCTATAGTGTTAGTTTTCTAGCACACATTGCGTTTTGCCATGATGCTCAACTATACTGCAGAGTGCATGATGGGAAATGTAGTTCCAAAACATCTGGGGTGCCAAGGTTCCCCATCACTGGTATAGGGTGTACTCCCATGGAGAAAAAAGCATCAAAACGGCAGGGACTGCGGGCACAAAAAATTGTTTACACTATTTGTAAAGGGCAGTTTTGCTTTTAGGGTTTATTATTACTTTAATGTCTCTGCTGTAGACAATATCATAAGGCTTTTGTTTTTTTAATAAATCTTACTTTGTGAAGAAATTCGAAAGGCCATAAAATAATTTATGTTACATGTTTAGACTCAGACTGGTCACTTGAAGAGTCCCCAGAATTGGTAATTTCTTATGGACCCCTTCAGTTCTTCAATACTTCTGACATGCAAACGATTCATACGTTAAAGTTCTCATTGGGTGAAGAGAATACACGGAACCTCACTCTGCTTCTCCCTCGTACCTGGAGGTATAAACATATCCTTACCTGTTATATCTGTTTTATCTACAACTGTTGTTATTATTATATTCTTCCTATGTATTAAAGAGAAGCTCCAGGCATCTATAAAAAAAAGTGTTGCTGCTGACTTTTATAAAAACAGCCACTCACCTGTCCCATGGTCCAGCGGTGAGCTCACCCAAGCCGTCTTCATCCCCTGTCCTCCCTCGGCGGCGCCGGCATCTTCACTTTGGGCACCCGGCTGTGAACCCGGAAGCTGCCACAGGCCTGTGGCAGCTTCCGGTTTCACAGTCGGGTGCCCACTGGGCATGCGCGAGTCGTGTGGTGCATCCTGGATTGGTGAATGCAGTCTACTGGGACCTGTCAGTGTCCCAGAAGACTGCAGGGGGGAGGGAGGAGAACTTCAGTTGCTGAGCGCTGTAGCGTTCGGAACGGAAGTGGGAACAAGTACCTTTCTAAATTGGGTACCTGCTCCCCCCCACTCCTCAAAAGTGCCAATTGTGCAAGAGGACTTGGAGACGAGTCATTAAAACGGAACTTCCCCTTTTGGGTTGAGTTCCGCTTTAACTAGTAACCCAAATGTTAACCCCTCCATGCCTAAGCCTTTTTCTGACGTTTGTTGCTTATAAGTTAAAATCAGTATTTTTTGCTAGAAAATTTCTTGGAACCCCCAAACATTATATATATATATTTTTAGCAGAGACCCTAGAGAATAAAATGCAGATCTTTGCAATATTTTATGTCACACTGTATTTGCGCAGAGGTCTTTCAAATGCAATTTTTTTGAAAGAAATACACATTCATGAATTAAAAAAAAAAAAACAAAAAAACAGTTTGCCCAAATACACATTTATGAATTAAAAAAAAAAAAAAAACAGTTTGCCAAATTTATTTTTATAATGTGAAAGATGATGTTACACTGAGTAAAGAGATACCTAACATGTCATGCTTTAACCACTTCCCGCCCGCCCTATAGGCAAATGACGACGGGAAGGTGGTTACATTATCTTGGCAAAAAGAAACAAAAAAAGGGCGCACCGACCTAGCGCATTATCCTCAATAAGGCTTTAGTTGTATAACATATAAAAAATGGCTACTCACAAACAAAGGTAGAAAATAGTCATATCAAGCTCAGTCGCTCCAGTGTCAGGAGTAGTTCATGTGTTAGCCCATATTCCTGTTAAGATGACGGCTGACACGTTTCGAGGCTCAGCCTCTTCCTCAGAGCCAGAGTGGTCTCGGCGGCACGCGTTTAAACACAGCGGGAGTTGGGCTGGAGGAGGTTCCCTTTGAACCTTCACCGGAGTGGTCCCGTCTCAGCTAGGCAGACCCCCAGGGGCAGTTTGCAGTACTCACAAACTTGGAATGCTTTCCTGAAACTGGACTCCTTAGCTCCGCTGGTCCTCAGCACATCGGATTCTCTCTGCAGCTCAGCTCAGCTCTCTCTCTGTCCCCTCAGGCAAGCTGCCTGGGACACCCGATCCTTCTGACAGGAGGAGAGACAGCTGTACTCTCCCTCCTGGGACTCTGCTTCCCACCAAAGACGCTGCGTCATGCACTCCCCTCAAACTTATACCCACTCCCAGAATGCTGTGTGGCAGAATCTGCCTTTCTGGGGTAGATACAAGCCTGAACGTGCCATTGATTGGGTTTCCTCCACTGCTCAATGAGAGCCTTCTCATGGAGCACAGTGGGGAGACTCCCCAGTCTCAATAGCCACCCCTGGGAGACATGACTGCTAGCTGAAATCACGGCCCTGCTGTTAGGCAGCCAAGGCCCACTATACTTCACCTAGCACCTACCTTGTAGGGTGCTACATCTGTTTGATTTGTATTTCAAATGAATGCTAAAACTGGTAAAAAGATTGCCCATCGAATGTTAGGCCAATCTGTTGCCAGTACATTTATCTAAAATGTTGGTGGGGGGCTGCCTTCATCTGATTGGTTGTTTCTGCAATTAAGAGTCAGTTGTCAGCAGTTGAAATCACCTAAAAAGCATATGGGAGATCTGAAAAGCCACCATGCTTGAATGAAATTGCAGTTTTAAACAGCATTGGTCTTTAAAGTGCATTTGAAGTCATGGATATAGATATGCAGCCAGAAAGACATTATACTGACAACCTCCATTTTCATAGGATTACTGCCACTTTCCTGCTAAAACAGTTATGCTGAGTGTCTGAATATGACTGTGTAATCTACTAGGCACAAGAGCTAGAACCACTGCACTCAAAAATTAGCTGGTTGGACACGCCTCCTGCCTTCCTCTGCAATTCAAGTCTGTGTGAGGGCACTTGTGGGTGTGGCTGTTACTCTGCTCTGCCAGCACAGAGCGCTAAAGTGGGAATGCTGGTAGCAGCAATATCACTGAGAGGAAAAAGTATATAAAAGCATTTCCAAGCAAAACTCTATTATAATAAAGACTCTACTATATTAAATAATGCAGTTTTTGTGTGATGAACATTTAACAGTAGAAAGACTTGACTATAGCCTATAGTGTTGACACTGTTCTCTCTTTCCTTTTTTTTCTGGTGTCTCAGTGGGTCCTTGCTGGAGTATCAGATCAATATCACAAGTCTTCTCTCCGTCAGCTCGGTTGCTGTCTCTGTCAGCCTCTTCTCCAGCCTCTGCCAATACTTCCATGTGCCTAGCCTGACATGGAGAACAGACGGCATGAGCCCAAGCAATGCCAGTCTTCCACATCAAGCGGTGTGCCGGGCCCAGCATCTAACTCTGTTCGGAGCCAGTCTGTTTGTACCTCCTCACCAACTCGTATGGTTGACCCCTGTGAGTAGAATTACCTTTTATTGCAGTGATTGTGTCATAAGAAAAGTGCGAAGGTTGCCATTGCTGACCTTTGAGGATAATGATTCTCTCAATGTTATGCTGGAAACATTTTCTGACCTAAGGCTCCATTCACATATAGGCGTTTTGGATCGCGGGCAGAACTGCCGCGATCTCCCCCCGCGATCTCGAACCACTGCAAGTCGCGGGACGCCCGTTCAATTCCTGTGACTTGCAATGGCAACCCAAATGCGGCACGATTTTGCCGCGATTGTCGCCCGACGAATCGCGGTAAAATCACGCAAACAGAATCCCGAACCACTGCAAGTCGCGGGACGCCCGTTCAATTCCCGTGACATGCAATGGCACCCCAAACGCGGCACGATTTTGCCACAATTGTCGCCCGACGAATCGCGGTAAAATCACGCAAACAGAATTGCGGGACGCCTGTCGCCCAAAAGTACAAGTACAAGAACTTGTTTTGGGCGACAGGCGTCCCGTGATTCTGTTTGTGCAAGTTTACCGCGATTCGTCGAACAACAACTGCGGCAAAATCGTGCTGCGTTTGGGGTGCCATTGCGAGTCACGGGAATCGCACGGGCTTCCCGCGACTTGCAATGGTTCGGGATCGCGGGCAGAATCGTGGCAATTCTGCCCGTGATCCGAAACGCCTATATGTGAACGGAGCCTAAAAGTGTGGGATATCCCGCGCTACCTTATAGGTAATAATATATGGCTTGACTAAACTACTGAACAATTTAGCTTGGATCAACCACACAATATAAGGAGTGGCAGAGAATAATTGTGTTCCCACAATGTGAATCAAATAATGAGAGTGTATGTTGTTGTGCCTAATGCCCTTAGTAGTGTCAAGAATTGTGTTGTAAAGTGCAAAGTCTAAAATCTTCCTCCTTAGTCTCCTTGGTAAATAGTAATACACAAATATAAGTGGGTCTTATAAAAATATTGATGTCATAAAATCAAACACTGGTTCCTAGGTAAACTGTAATATAGTAATTATAAATGTGTAACATAAATATGTACTGTGAAAAAAAGTCGCAACTGAATGGCGTAGTCGCAAAATCACAATATCGCAATATAATTGCATATACAAAACAAAAAAAATCCTTAAAAATGCAACATGTATATGCAATTCATAAGTGAATCCATGATATTACCAAGCACAAGTGCAAACAAACTCTGAAACCTTCCTCCTTTAACCACTTGTTGACCGCCCCGCCGGCTCTTTACTGCGGCAGGGCGGCTCGGCTGCATCCAGTCACATAGTACTGCGTGACTGGAGTGCATGTGGTTTCGGCGGGAGGCGGGCCGCAGGAGGAGTGGCGGTGATTGCCGCTGCTCTCCCGCGGTCGTCGGAAAAACCGAGAGAAGACCCGCCTGCTTTTTTCGTAAACAAAGCAGGCGGATCTTCTCACAGACAGGCAGGGACAGATCAGCAGTTGTGATCTCTCTGTGCCTGTCACAGAATCCCCCCCCACACACAGTCAGTAAGCATATTAGGCATACATTAACCCCTTTTGGTCACCCCCCGTATTAACCCCATTCCCTGCCTGTGTCATTTATACAGTAACAGTGCATATTATTTAGCACTGATTACTGTATTATTGTCACTGGTCCCCAAAAAGTGTCAAAAATGTCAGTTAGGGGTCCGATCTGTCCACCGCAATGTCGCAGTCCTGCTAAAAATCGCTGATTGCCGCCACTACTAATAAAAAATATTAATAAATAGAAAGTCCAAAAATCTATCTCGTAGTTTGTAAACGCTATAACTTTTGCGCAAACTAATTAAAATACGCTTTTTGGGATTTTTTTTTTATTTTACCAAAAATATGTAGCAGAATACAAATTGGCCTAGACTGATAAAAAAATGTAATTTTTAAATTTTTTTTTTATTGGGAATGTTTTATAGCAGAAAGTAAAAAATATGGCGTTTTTTTAAAAAACTGTCGCTTTTTTTTGTTTATAGCGCACAATCTAAAAACAGCAGAGGTGATCAAATACCACCAAAAGAAAGTTCTATTTGTGGGGAATAAAAAGGACATTGATTGAATTTGGGTACAGTGTTGCACGACCGCGCAATTTTCCGTTAAAGTAACACAGTGCCGAATCGTAAAAAATGGCCTGGTCATTAAGGGGGTAAAACCTTCTGGGGCTGAAGTGGTTAATGTCCTTCATAAATAATATTGGTGAATACACAAATATAAGTGGATCATATATCGATCTCATAAATTCAAACCCTGGTTCTTACTCTAACACAGTGCAAATAAACATAGAACACATTGTGGTTTTTTTTCCATCCACTGACATCCGATTTTCGTCCTTTCAGTTCTGTTCCGTTTTTTGGAATGGAACAGAGCCCTATTTTTGTTCCGTTCCAAAAAACGGAAAGGACGCAAAATCGGATGTCAGCGGTGTCATCCGCTGACATCCGCAATGCCCATAGACATACATTATGTCCGTATATCATCCGCAAACGGATGGGATGATATGCGGACCTACAGACCGGATGACACAAGTGTCATCCGTGTCCGTGAAAAAAAAAAAAAAGCACCGGAGCGGATCGCAATACGGTCCGCTCCGTGTGAAAGAGCCCTATATACCATACCATTGAATCAATGTAACTATGTATATACCATACCAACGGATCAATGTAACTATGTATATACCATACCGTTGAATCAATGTAACTATGTATATACCATACCTGGCCAATGCCTTGGAAAGCTGGAAATCACCAAAGTAGACACTGCTACTCCAGTAATCTCCACTTACTTTTTGATCCCATGCTAAGCAGCTAGCCTGATGCATGGACACCATTAGGGAGAATGCAAAGCGATTTCTGATAGGACGAGGTGGAGAGGTGGGCTGTAGACATTACGTTCTCCACCTTGTGCTCTCATCGCGTCATGCTCTCCAGAATGCAAAGCATTCTCTAAATGGTGCCCGTGCTGCCAACTTCCTGTAATCACGATGCATCAGGCTGGCCACTAAGCACGGAACATGGAAGCAGGTGGAAATCAGTGAAGTGTCTATTTCAGTGATTTTCAGCATCGGCCTGGTATGATATATACAGTATCTCACAAAAGTGAGTACACCCTTCACATTTTTGTAAATATTTTATTATATCTTTTCATGTGACAACACTGAAGAAATGACACTTTGCTACAATGTAAAGTAGTGAGTGTACAGCTTGTATAACAGTGTAAATTTGCTGTCCCCTCAAAATATCTCATCACACAGCCATTATTGTCTAAACCACTGGCAACAAAAGTGAGTACACCCCTAAGTGAAAATGTCCAAATTGGGCCCTATTGGCTTATTTCTCTTCCCCGGTGTCATGTGACTCGTTAGTGTTACAAGGTCTCAGGTGTGAATGGGAAACAGGTGTGTTAAATTTGGTGTTATCGTTCTCACTCTCTCATACTGGTCACTGGAAGTTCAACATGGCACCTCATGGCTAAGAACTCTCCGAGGATCTGAAAAAAAGAATTGTTTCTCTACATAAAGAGAAGGAAGCCTCTTGTAAAGATGATGTACAAGAAAGCCCACAAACAGTTTACTGAAGACAAGCAGACTAAGGACATGGATTACTGGAACCATGTCCTGTCATCTGATGAGACCAAGATAAACTTATTTGGTTCAGATGGTGTCAAGAGTGTGTGGCTGCAGCCAGATGAGGAGTACAAAGACAAGTGTGTCCTGCCTACAGTCAAGCATGGTGGTGGGAGTGTCATTGTCTGGGGAGGCATGAGTGCTGCCGGCACTGGGGAGCTACAGTTCATTGAGGGAACCATGAATGCAAACCAGTACTGTGACATACTGAAGCAGAGCATGATCCCCTCCCTTTAGGGACTGGGCCGCAGGGCAGTATTCCAACATGATAATGACCCCAAACACACCTCCAAGAGAACCACTGCCTTGCTAAAGAAGCTGAGGGTAAAGGTGATACAGGTGAAATTATGCTGTTATAAAAGGTATTTTCCATTCTTTTCTGCTCGCCTTACCTTGTTTTATGTGTCTAGTCTCCCCATAGGTGGACACTGGCACTGCTGTGCTGCTCGATTCTCCTATCTCTATATCTGCTGCTGGTCCTGATAACCCACAAGTTGGACCATCTGGACTTGTCGCGGGTAGGAACCATTCCGCTATGTGGTCTGGAAGGCCAGTACAGATACTGGGTGCTGGTGAAGACAGGCTGGAGGAGGGGGGCAGGTGTGTACTGACTGATTGTATAGTGTATGCATATACACCGCATGGCAAACAACTTTAACCAAATATTATTTAAAGGTCATCTTATAAAATGTTCTGTAGTATGATATGCTCATCTTCTCATTTATTTGGTTATCGTTCAGGCACTACAGCCCATGTTGGCATCATCCTGTATGGGTTGAACAAAAGTGGAGCGCGTCACTTGAGCAGCAGGGGAGGCCTAACCACAGGAAGTCTCGATATGTTCCAGGTTGAAACAGACACCAACTTGGGAGAGATCTGGAAGATTCGTGTGTGGCATGACAACACTGGTAAAACAATGGGGAGGATTTACTAAAACTGGTGCATGCAGAATCTGGTGCAGCTGTGCATAGTAAACATTCAATTTCTAGGTTCTATTGACAAAGCTTAACCACTTGCCAACCATGCTATAGCCAAAAGACGGCTACAGCGCGGTTGTATAGTTCTGGGAGGGAATCCATAGATATTCCTCGGAGCGTGCCCTGGGACTGCTGTGTCCTTTGGACACAGCTGATCACAGATCGGGGTAAAGGGCCAATCACAGTGGCCCTTTACCATGCAATCAGCTGTGTCCAATCACAGCTGATCACATATAAACAGACTTGCCGGTTATTGGCAGTCCTTTCCTCACACCGATGTGTCTGTGGGAGGAAAGGAGAGCCATTAACGGGAAAGCCTGTCAGCACATCATTTACACTGATAAATATAATTATTATTAGCAGGGGATCCCTAAAGCCATAAAGATATTCAAAGGGTTCTTCCATGTTAAAAAGGTTAAGAAAGACTGCCTTAAACCATTCATATACCAGAACAAATGACCACATCGTACAGATTTTTAGTGACTTGTTGTGTGTCTAGGATTGAATCCATCATGGTTTCTGCAATATGTTGCTGTATGGGACAAGCAGACGGATTTCCTCTACTTCTTCCTGGTGAATGACTGGCTGTCTGTAGAGAATGAGCGGAACGGAGGAAAAGTGGAGAAAGAGATTCTGGCAACCTGTAAGTGTTCTATTATTTTTGTGTGATACTGTATATTAGATACAGTCAGTGGTAGGGCTGCACGATATTGGGGAAAAAAGTACATTGCGATATTTGGTTTTTAACTATATATATTGCGATATTTCTCCCGGACAGTCTCCGGAGGAGGGATCAGTGAGCAGAGTTCAGCTCTCCTCCAGGGGATGCACCACACTTGTAGAACTTCTCCCGCCGGAGCCGGAGTGTAGAGGAAGCGGGCGAGTGAAGTGTCCCCAGCAGTAGTATGGTGCAGTAGTACGGTAGCAGCCTTTGTCCCCCGGTGCTCCTCCGCCATGCTCCGGACGTCTCTCCCCCCTCTCCTGCTGCTTTGCACTGTAGCGCTCTGCAGCCTCTCCGCCGCCATGCAATCCAGCCCTCCCAGCTCTGCCTCTTAGTCTCCAGCCGACCATTACTCCGCCCTGCTCCGCCCATTGTCTCTCCATTGAATCTATTTACAATACATTACAGCCTGATCCCGCCCCCGATCCAGCCAGGAGAGACAATGGGCGGAGCAGGGCAGAGTAATGGTCGGCTGGAGACTAGAGGCAGAGCTGGGAGGGCTGGATTGCATCGGGCTGGAGGGGCGGAGTTCTGATCACAGCCGAAAGCAAAACGAATGTGTCGGCTGCCAGCACTGCGAGTCCTCCTCCTCCCCCTGAGTCCCGACTTCTCCCTGCCTCCCTGCCTATGCTAAATATCACGTCTTCGGCGATATGAATATCGCCCACGCCCACAGAACGATAGTCGATATCATATCGACTATCGTTCAGCCCTAGTCAGTGGTAACTTTGTTAGGTCCATCTATATATTATCCATACAGGAGGTCAGCACTATTTAGATATGCTGTGGAATGTCACTTTATATTAAAGGGGGCCATAGGTGCCCCAAAGAAAGGTTTGATTACAGCAGCTTCACCATCTGACAAGATGGATCCAATGCCGGCACTCCAGATTCTAACTTTCTAATTTTATTTCTAGCGTGTCAAAAAAGAACTCTTGGGTGGTCAGACCAGGCATGTTTCTTCCATTCTTCAGGCATCCAGTTTTGTTGATCTTGTGCCCACTTTATCTTCATTTTCCTGTTCTTCCCTGACATTAATGGAACTTGGTGTGGCCTATACTGCTGTATTTCTGCATCTTCATGGTTAGGCATGTGTGTTCATGGCTTCTGTATCACATTGGATTGGATATTGGAGCAGCTGTAGGCTTCCTCTAAGCTTGCACAAGCCCATTCAGATTTTTACCCCACAGGACTTCTACTTATTAGATTCTCTTCCCCTCCGTTCCCCATTATTTCTAAAGGCAGTGAGCAAATGCGTTAAATGTATTAGTGGACAGGGGTGGGGAGAGGATGGTTGTTTTTTTATAAGTGCTGGAGAACCTATCACTTAGCCCAAAATGGACAGGTTCTCTTGCAACCCCCCCCCCCCCCCTTTCTCACTGCTTACTTCAAGTAGGCAGTTCATATATAGCTACATCTACTTGTGTAGTTAACCAGTACCTATCTGCCAAACTGAACATCATGATCAACGTAGTGCTTTGAAAGCAACAACACTCCTCAAAATCCCCTGAATCATTAGTCTAATCCAGCATTTCTCATGCTTCAGTCGTGGCACCCTTAAAAAAGATCCCAAGGTATCCCAGTCTAAAATGTAAAAAATGAAAATGTTATTTATCAATGGGAACCCTAATCCTGGGGCAATGCACACAACTGCCTTGATGAAATCACATCGGAGTCCAATTCCTATCAGAGGTTCCCCCATCACATCATAATCTATCCTTCACTTTAGAGGCCTCCCTTCATTTCAGATGTTCCCGATCATTTCAGAGGCCCCCTATCACATCAGCGTTGTCTCCATTAATCAGAGGCCTCCTTTACAAGTATCCCCTTTACAATATAACCCTCCCATCATATCATAGTTCCTTCTTTACAAGTCTCCCCATCAGAGTCCTCCAGTCACAGAGCTTTCTAATCACACAGCCCCCCCATCACAGAGCCCCCATATTACTCAGTCCCCTCTTCACATTACAGCCCTAACTTGATTTCAGCTATAGGGCAGAAGGCAGGAGGTGGAGAAGATCTGGAGGAGGCAGACTCCTGTCTTCTCCTATATTCTGAGGCTCTGCTTGCTGCCTTCCCTGAATCGGAGACATGAGTTGCCATGATGGGGATGAGCCTGCTGCTATCACCATAGCAATGATAGCAAGCATGTGTCCTGGCCCTAGTTCACCACTTGTTGTTATGGTGCTCTTGGCTGGCTCACCCACACTACAGCAACGCATGGCATAGATGAGTACGTCGAGCAAACACTGGTCTAATCTCATGTTCTGTATTTTGTTTAGGTCCTCAGGAGTTAGGCAGTTTCTCCCAGGTGTTCCCCCAGCAGCTCTTCCTCGGTTTAACAGACTGGCACCTCTGGTTGTCCGTGTGGTGGCGTCCTTCAAGAAGTCGGTTTACTCGTGTTCAGAGAGTCACATGTTGTGCATTGGCACTTAATCTCTACATGACAACCTGCTCATTGTGGTATGGGGCCATTGGAGTTCAAAAGGGAAGGTTAGTGCCAACAGGTGTCACCACCAACCTGATAAGTGGGGTATTGAACCTTTTATGGGTGGATATCCAACCTATGGGGGAAATCACTGGAAATTCTATGTGAAAGATATACCGTACATAAAGGCACACCCATATCATTTTGGGAAGGTATTGCAGCCTGATGGCACCCCCAAATTTTGGTTCTTTCTAAAACGTAACCTAATAGTTAAACTCTAAACCCAACCTGTAATCTGTGGCCCCCTAACTCAGTTCACACAAATACACACATACTGTACTTTGTCCTTGCTGAAAGTATTGGTCCATTCTGTGCTGGAATCAGTTCCAGTCTCTTGGTGATCATGTGAAGTTTCTGCCAGTGTTTGCACTAAAAAGTTTCAATAAAAAAATCCTCCTTTATAAGTTTATCCTCCTATTAAGTTTTATTATACTCTCATTTTTATAAATATTACTATCTTGACATGTCTATTATTTTCATTATTATGAAATTCCTTTTTAGCGCCGGTTCACACTACCGCGACGCTACTTCCCGGGGCGACCTCCGAGATTGCGGTGCGAGCAGCATGCCGCGACCTCGGAGCGGCCGCCACGGACTTCATAACATTTAAGTCTATGGCGGTCGCCTCCTGGTCGCCCCAAAGAAGCTCCGGACCCTTTTTCTAGGTTGGAGCGACTTGTGTCGCTCCTATTAGAACGGGTCCGCAGCTTCCCTATGGGAGGCGACCTGCGGCGACCTGTGAGGCGACCAGGTCGCCTCACAGGTCGCCCTAGTGTGAACCGGGACTTAACATTATGTTTTTGTTTCTGGGGTTTGGGTAATAAAAAATATTTCTGCGAATGTTTGGGTTGTGCCGTAACTGAACAACAAGTTGGAATTACATTCACATTGCCGCGCTTATAGTGACAATTTAGGATTAATATAAGTGAGCCTTTATAGCAGGTTTAAGTAGACAATAAAGTGTAAATAACAGTCCCAAAATTAATTCAAGTTCAAGTTCACCAGTGTGACAATAATTATAGGAAAATCTGGTGTGATCCAATGTTTGCGACACCCAAGTGTACCGCCACCTCTGATCAAGAGGACTCTTTGAAACCTTTATACATAAAGAGTCAAATGGGCATAAGCACCTCCAAGTTTCCAGAGAAAGTCCACTCATTGTCCAATACAGTGACCCAAAATCAATCACTATACCAAAAATAAATCAGGGAAACTAACATCTTGTAAAACAGTTTGACTCTTTAATCACATTAAAAATAAGTAAAACTACTCACAAGGTAAAAGTATATACTAGCGCTTTTAGTAGAACAATACAGTTTCCAGGAATCGATCAAACACTTCCTCCTACGTGGGAGCGTGGTGATGCCACGCACGTAAGCTCCACCCTACGTGTTTCATCAAAGCTGATGTCATTGGGGCACTTTGATGAAACACGTACAGCGGAGCTTTCGCACGTGATGTCATCATGCTCCCATGTACAATCAAGTGTTTGATCAATTCCCAGGAACAGTACTGTTCACTAAGAGCGATTGTATATTCTTTTACCTTGTGAGTAGTTTTACTTATTTTTATTATATTTAAAGAGTAATACAGTTTCAGACTATGTGAGTTTCCCTGATTTATTGTTGGTATAGTGAATGATTCTGAGTTATTGAATTAGATAATGAGTGGAGCTTCTCCGGAGACCTAAAGGTGCTATTAGGCCCTCTGGAGACGGTGTTCCAGTCGAATTCCCTGCTAACAGGATTTTAAACACATGCCCATTTGACTCTTTATGTATAAAGGGTCCAAAGAATCCGATAAGAGTCTTTTTGATTGGAGGTGGCGGTACACTTGGGTGTCACAAGCATTGGATCACACCTAATGTCCTGATTATTATTGTCACAGTGGTGGATTTGCACTTAAATTCATTTTGGGACTGTTATTTACATTTTATTTTATACTTATTCCTGTTATAAGCGTGGCAATGTGCATGTACACTATATTACCAAAAGTATTGGGACGCCTGCCTTTACGCGCACATGAACTTTTATGCCATCCCTGTCTTAGTCAGTATTGTTCAATATTGAGTTGGCCCACCCTTTGCAGCTATAACAGCTTCAACTCTTCTGGGAAGGCTGTCCACAAGGTTTAGGAGTGTGTCTTTGGGAATCAGAAGCGTATTTGTGAGATCAGTCACTGATATTGGAGAGAAGGCCTGGCTCACAGTCTGCGCTCTAATTCATCCCAAATGTGTTCTATTGGGTTGAGGTCAGGACTCTGTGCAGGCCAGTCAAGTTCCTCCACCCCAAACTCTCTTATCCATGTCTTTATGGACCTTACTGTGTGCACTGGTGCGCAGTCATGTTGGAACAGGAAGGAGCCATCCCCAAACTGTTCCCACAAAGTTGGGAGCATGAAATTGTCCAAAATGTCTTGGTATGCGGATGCCTTAAGAGCTCTCTTCACTGGAACTAAGGGGCCAAGCCCAACCCCTGAAAAACAACCCCACACCATAATCCCCCCTCCACTAAATTATTTGAACCAGTGCACAAAGCTAGGTCCATAAATACATGGATGAGCGAGTTTGGGGTGGAGGAACTTGATAGAACACCTTTGGGATAAATTAAGACATGAATGAGCGAGTTTGGCTGGCCTGCACAGAGTCCTGATCTCAACCTGATAGGACACATTTGGGATGAATTAGAGGAGAGACTAGGAGTCAGGCCTTCTCTCCAACATCAGTGCCTGACCTCACAAATGCGCTTCTGGAATAATGGTCAAACATTCCCATAGACACACTCCTAAACCTTTTGGACGGCCTTCTCAGAAGAGTTGAAGCTGTTATAGCTGCAAAGGGTGAGCCAACTCAGTATTGAACTCTACAGACTAAGACTGGGATGCCATTAAAGTTCATGTGTGTGTAAAGGCAGGCGTCCCAGTACTTTTGGTAATATAGTGAACATCTGTGCACAATTTATCTAGTTGTTTTTGCCTTCTGATATTATTTGATCCACCAGCGTGATTTCTGTTATGTCTAATCAACTAATAAGTTGGAATTGCTCTTTTTGTGTTTCAGCTCTGTCACAGGACTGCAGTCTCTGGTTACATGGGAAAGTATTTTTATCGGGACACTTGCATCTGTGATGGTTGTACCTGTACAACTACTTTTCTCGTTTCTTTTTAGGGAAACCCGTAGCTTGGTAAGCAATACCCTGGTGATATTAACACTGATAACACCTCCGCCATTTATTATTAATGCCCATACAGTATCCAAGCTAGAGATCAGATAGCTCCTTCCATCTATACATTTCTATGTATCTCTTCTATTCACCCCACACTAAATCTAAATGTAGAATTTTACATTGAAAAACATGGCAATATTGTGCTAAATCCCTCATGAGATGCGCACACACACACTATGGGATCTATTTTTTTTTTTTTTAATTGCTGTGCAAATGTATACATGATATCTTCTACCAACAATCATTCCATGGTCGGAGCCATTGCAATTATTCATCTTGCCCATTGGATTGTTTGGCTGAACAGCTGAGAACCTTGGCCAAGTCTGCAAGCTTTATAGATTTGTTTTTCCAAAGTACATTTTTATGGATTGTTTTTTTTGATACCCTGTGTCACCTGTCATTGTCAGGTATTTGTCGAGGATTCTGCTACCTCCACCCAATCTACAGAACAGGACATTCATATGGATGCATCGTCCCTTTTGTCCTTACCTGGAAAGGCCGACTCTCTCCTGGATATCAGTTCACTCAGCTGTGTAGGTGGCCCAATAGCTACATGTAATGTAACAGATTTAAAGTGGAAGTTCTGCCTAACCATAACTATTCTTAACCACTTCTGGACCGGAAGATTTCCCCCCCTAATGACCAGGCCATATTTTGCGATTCGGCACTGCGTTAATTTAACGGACAATTGCACGGTCGTACGACGCTGTACCCAAATAAAATTGATGTCCTTTTTTTCCCACAAATAGAGCTTTTTTTTGGTGGTATTTGATCACCTATACGATCTTTATTTTTTGCGCTATAAACAAAAAAAGAGCGACAATTCTGAAAAAAAAACAAACAAAAAAAAACAATATTTTTCACATTCTGCTATATAACATTCTCAAAAAAAAAAAAAATGAAATCAAATTTTTTTAACATTTTAGGGCAATTTGTTTTCTTCTATATATATATCTATATATATATATATATATATATATATATATAGATATATATATATATATATATATATATTTTTTTTTTTTTTACTAGTAATGGCGACGATGTGCGAGTTTTTTGTTTTTTTGCAGGACTGTGACACTGCAGCGGACAGATCGGACCCCTAACTGACATTTTTGACACTTTTGGGGGGGGACCAGTGACATTACTACAGTAATCAGTGCTAAAAATATGCACTGTTATTGTAATAATGACACTGGCAGGGAAGGGGATAACATTGTGGGTGATCAAGGGGTTAAATGTGAGCCTAGGGGAGTGATTCTAACTCTGGGGGGCGGGGCGTGGCTTGTGAAATGATCATAGAGACCTGTGACCCTATATAGAAGGATCACAGGAGGTCTGTGATCATTCCAGGGAGAAGAACGGTCAGCTGTGTTTACAACAGCCGACCGTTCTTCTCTCTGGGAACGATCGCAGGTGTCAGGCAGCAATCAGAGTTGCTTGACTCGTGCAACGGCTTCCCCGCTGCCGAGTGTGGGCGGGAGCGTGCTGCTGGCGGAGCGCGCTTGCCCCCTAGCTGCCAGCACGCGACCGACGTAGACCTACGTCGATTCACGCAGCAGAGCCACATTGCTGCAGTAAAAAGGCGGCGGCCGGTCGGGAACCGGTTAAAAACGTCCCTTCCACCTCTTGCTACCAATGCTGCCTGCCCTAGGCATACTGAACAAAATTATAAACACAACACTTGTTTTTGCCCCCATTTTTCATGAGCTGAACTCAAAGATCTAAGAAATCAGGGATTCATCTGTGAAGAAAACATCTCTCCAAAGTGCCAGACGCCATTGAATGTGAGTATTTGCCCACTCAAGTCGGTTACGACGATGAACTGCAGTCAGGTCGAGACCCCGATGAGGACGATTAGCATGCAGATGAGCTTCCTTGAGACGGTTTCTGACAGTTTGTGCAGAAATTCTTTGGTTATGCAAAGCAATTGTTGCAGCCGCTGTCTGGGTGGCCGGTCTCAGACCATCTTGGAGGTGAAGATGCTGGATGTGGAGGTCCTGGGCTGGTGTGGCTACACGTGGTCTGCGGTTGTGAGGCCGGTTGGATGTACTGCTAAATTCTCTGAAGCACTTCTGGAGATGGCTCATGGTAGAGAAATGAACATTTAATTCATGGGCAACATCTCTGGTGGACATTCCTGCAGTCAGCATGCCAATTGCACGCTCCTTCAAAACTTGCGACATCTGTGGCATTGTGCTGTGTGATGAAACTCCACATTTTAGAGTGGCCTTTTATTGTGGCCAGCCTAAGGCACACCTGTGCAATAATCATGCTGTCTAATCAGCATCTTGATATGCCACACCTGTGAGGTGGATGGATTATCTCGGCAAAGGAGAAGCGCTCACTAACACAGATTTAGACAGATTGGTGAACAATATTTGAGAGAAATAGGCCTTTTGTGTACATAGAAAAAGCCTTAGATCTTTGAGTTCAGCTCGTGAAAAATGGGGGCAAAACCAAAAGTGTTGCGTTTTTTTTATAATTTTGTTCAGTGTATAAAACAAAAATTGTATACTTATCTTTTTCAGTCTGCTCTGGTCCAATCATTTGATTCTGCAGCTCCAGCGAGCATTTGATAACAGCTGGGAATTCCAAGAGCGGCGCCATCACCCATAGGCTCCCATAGCCCAGCCATTGTCAGTGCTCCCTTCTCCCCCCTGCAGCCAGTTTTACTTTAAAAAAGAATACCCAATCAAGTCCAAGGATAATAAAAAAAAAAAAAAAAAAAACATTTTTGCTTGCACATGATTGGATGATGGAAGTCAGCAGAGCTTCACCTTATTCAGTAGGTTCTGGGGAACTTTCCTTGTAAAGTGCAACTTCCCTTGCAAAGTGAATAGTCTATTTGGTTTTAGTAGTTAATTTACTAAAGGTAAAAAGGATATTCACTTTGCAAGGGAACTTTCCCCATAGATTAGTGAATGAGGGGAAGCTCTGCTGACTTCCATCATCCAATCATGTGCAAGTAAAAATGCTCTTCAAACTTTTCTTGCACATAATTGGATATTCTTTTAAAATTGAAAACTCACCTCACTCAGTGAGCTCTGGGTCAAATTCCCTGCCAAAGTGTAACTTCCCATGCAAAGAAGAAAGCCTATTTTCCTTTAGTGAATCAACCTCAAAGACTGAAACAGTCCTGCAATATGTTCCACAGTGAAGCCTGGTATTATCAATAAACGTTCTAAAGAAAGAGGATTCCTAATCACAATGCCAAAAAACACATTCTACCAATTACCAAAAAAGTCTGGAACCAACAATTTAATATGTATGACTAAAGGTGGCCATACATAATTCAGAATTTGGCCGGTTTAGCAGGAACCAGCGGAATTTAGATCCATGTGTGACCACTATGGTTGAACAGAAGTCGATCTACGACCAGCTTCTGTTCAACCGCCCTGTGTTTTTTGCTCGATCAGTGCAGCAGGCAATAGGCTGTGTATGATGGGGGGGGGGTTGTCGGGGGTCTCCCCGATGTCACAATACAATGACACAGCAGGGGAGATTCAATCCCTTTTTGTTTTCCTTCAACCCACTGTTTTTTTCCTTTAACCCATGTATGGCCATCTTAAGGTACGATTAAGGTGCTCCTCATCTCACAAACAAAAACATGCAGGGCAAAAACATAACAAAAACTAAATGTGCAAAGAAATGTCATAAATCCCTTTGTTTTTCTGATACAGTTTTCAGAATATTAGCAGTTATCTTTTTTCCTGAAGAAGCCCTAACAGGGTGAAACATGTTGGGAGTATGTACCCTTATACAGCTGTGGCAATAAGAACAATGAATCCATGTTAATAGCTTGTATGGTTTTAATATGGAATGTTTCTAACATTGTAATACAATAAATTGTGAATTTTATATTAATGTAGACTCTTATTGTCTATATCGGGGAAACTTTCTAACCAAAGGGCCAGTTTAATGTCCTTCAGACTTTAAGGGGGCCAGACTGTGGCCAGTGTGAATAGAAAATGCCCTGGCATCAATGGGAGTAAACAATGCCTCATTATTGATATTAGTGTGGTGAATAGTGCCCCATAGTTGGTGTCGGTGGAAGAAATAATACCCCATCTGTAGTGTCAGTGGAAGGAGTAGTGCCCCATCATTGGTGTAAGTAGGAGGAATAGTGCCCCTAAGTTGGTATCCGTGGGAGGAATAGTGCCCCATAGTTATCAGTGGGATGAATAGTGCCCGATCATTGGTGTCAGTGGAAGGAGTAGTGCCCCATCATTGGTGTCAGTAGGAGGAATAGAGCCCCATAGTTAGTATCAGTGGAAGGAATAATGCCCCATCATTAATGTCAGTGGAAGGAATAGTACCCCATCATTGGTGTCAGTGGGAGTAATAGTGCCCCATAGTTGGTATCAGTGGGAGGAATAGTGCCCCATAGTTGGTATCAGTGGGATGAATAGTGCCCATCATTGGTGTCATAGGGAGGACTAGTGCCCTATAATATCAGTGGGATGAATAGTGCCCCATCATTGGTGCCAGTGGGAGGAATAGTGCCCATCATTGGTGTCATAGGGAGGAATAGTGCCCCATAGTATCAGTGGGATGAATAGTGCCCCATAATTGGTATCAGTGGGAGGAATAGTGCCCATCATTGGTGTCAGTGGGAGGAATAGTGCTCCATCATTGGTGTCAGAGGGAGGAGCAGTGCCCAATAGTATCAGTGGGATAAATAGTGCCCCATAATTGGTATCAGTGGGAGTAATAGTGCCCCATCATTGGTGTCAGTGGGAGAAATAGTGCCCCATTGTTGGCATCAGGAGAAGGAAGAGTGCTCCATCATGGTGTCAGTTGAAGGAATAGCACCCCCGTCATTGGTGTCAGTGGAAGGAATAGCGCCCCATTGTTGGTATCAGAAGGAATGGTGCCCCATCATTGGTGTTAGTTTGAAGAATAGTGCCCTGCTGTTGGTGACAGTGGGAAGAATGGTGCCCAGTTTCTGGGTTTAGTGCCCTATTGTTGGCATCAGTGATAAGAATTTTACCCCATTGTTGGTGTCAAGCAGAGGAATAGTGCCCCAAGGGCCGAATAAAGACGAGCAAGGGGCCACATCTGGCCCCTGGACCGCAGATCACTGGTCTATATTGTGCTCCTTTAAAGTCCCAATAGCTTTTCCAAGTTTCCTTCATTAAGAGCTGTGGTGCTGTTATGCTGTGTTTACTCAGCCACACCATTATATACTTTTCAATAAGTCACCTAATGATTATTGTTTTTCAGGCTTCCATAAGCAGCAGTAAATTTACATTTGACCTTGAAAAAGGTGGCAGCTGGTTTGCAGAGAGGTGAGTTAGACTGTGTGGTGATTGGTTTTCTATGCCAGGGTTTCCGTGGAACAACTTATTTCTTTAATGATCTTTTTTGGGCATCAGGTATTGAGCTCATCTGTGTCCCTTTAATTTGAAGCGGATCTTTCCAAATGCTGAAATGTATAAATTCCACAGTGGTGACATAAAACAACTGTGTGTTTCAATGGTAAGTAACTTCACATCCTCCACCAGTACCTTTTTCTGCCACTGGATGTCCTCAGCCTGATGGCCATCATTCAACCTACTTCTTTGGAGCCCAGGCAGTCCTGGACCCGCTCCACCCTATGAATAAATAATGAAAGGAGAAGCAGCACAGCGATAAGCTCATCTCTCTTTGTCGCTCTTCTTTCTCCTCCTGTCAGCATGCTTCTTCTCAGTATGGGAACTGATTGACTTCTTGTGCTGCTCCTATCCCTGCTGTACAGACTGTCACACTATCCCTGCTGTACAGGGACTGCAAGAGGTTCATATCAAGTCAAATCGCACTTACACTGTTTGCATTTAAAAAACAGATCTAAGAATATAATAAAATGATTGTAAAGTTAAAAATGACTTTTTTTTAATAACATTTCATACTGACCTGCTCTGTGCAATGGTTTTGCACAGAGCAGTTCTGATCCTTCTGTCCTGGGATCTCCTGCTGGCGCACTTGCCTCCTCTTCTTCTCTGTGTGCCAACATAGGAAGCAGTTTCCTATAGTGGGAGACGCGTGGGCTCCATCCTGGGTCGTGCGTTGTGTGTCCTTTGACACTCAAAGTGAGCCTCAGCCCTGCCCCCGCTCACTTGTCACTGGATTTGATTGAAAGCAGCAGGAGCCAATGTCTCCCACTGCTCTTACTGAGTCCAGTGAGGAGGGAGAGAGCACAACGCTGGTTTAGGATCGGGCTCAAGTAAGTATTTGGGAGGTTGCTAATAGAAGTTTTTTTACCTTAAAGTGTTACTAAACCCACAACAGTAAAATCAGTCTGTATATGCAATAAAGCATGCTTGTTATACTCACTGTGGAACCTAAGGGGTTAATCCTCTGCATTGTGTTAAAAGGCTGTTTGATCCTGTCCTTTCTGATCCTCCCCTTCTTCCGCAGTCCCCAATTTATCTCCTGATAGTACAGAGCCTTGGGGGCACTCTGCACATGCTCAGTTTGGTGTGTATGGCTAGAGAGTTTTTTTTTCTTGGGTGAGTGCATGTGATCAGCACAGAACCAATCAGCACTGTCCAGACAGAGGGTCAGGGGTCCTGCAGGGGGGGGGGGTTGGTAAAAGACAACCCTTTCTGCAGCTGTACAGAGAAGTGCTGGATCTGGCAAAGGAGTTCTCTCATCTTTGCTGCCGACTACTGAGACAAGGTGGGGGCAGAGAGACAAGGGAGGGGCGGCAGCTGCAGGAGAGGTGCGAGGGCCACATGAAATGGCCTGGGGGGCCGCATTCGGCCCGTGGGCCTTGTGTTTGACACCTGTGCATTAAGGTAAAAAACCTTCAGCCTTTACAACCACTTTATTACAGAGCTTTATTCATTTGTGTCTTTTATCTCTGCTTTTGGTTCCACATTTACTCTTTCCTACCATATGAAAAAGTTTAACATCTTGGGCTATTTTTTCAATGTAATCATTAAAGCGGAGTTCCGCTGACTTTTGTGTTTATTAAAAGTCGACAGCTACAAAAAGTGTATCTGCTGACTTATAATAAACACGCACTCACCTGTCCCATGGTTCAGCGATGCAGCCGGGGGGAGCCTTGGTTCTCTCCATCTTCTCCCCGCGGTGCCGGGATCACTACTGTGAGCACCTGGTTGAGACAGCTTGCGGCTTCACAGCCGGGTGCACACTGCGCATGCGCGAGTCTCGCTACGCGTTGTGACTGGCCAGGCAATTTTCTGGGACCTGTGACATGTCCTAGGAGATTGCAGGGTGGGAGGGGGAGAGGAGAACTTCCGCTCGAGTCGCCTAGGTGGCCCGAGCGGAAGTGAGAGAGGGTACCTGTTAAAACTAGGTACCCGCTCCCCCCCCCCCAAAAAAAAATTACATGCCAAATGTGGCATGCCAGGGGGTCAGGACCACTTAAAGCGGAGGTTCCACTTTTGAGTGGAACTCTGCTTTAATATATTGGTGTCTGTTTTAAATTACATTTGTAGTTTGGGGGAGGTAAAAACATGCAGATGAGGGGCAGTAATGCTGTGCCCCATTTACTGCCCTTCAACTACTCTCCCGGCAGAGGACAGGGGTGTATCCCCACTATTATTTTGTCACCTCACTACATGTTTTAACCCCTGGTTGTGGATCAGCATAGTCCCATTAGGGACAGTACTGCCCACCAAATGTGACCCAATACACTCAACGGGGCTGCCTTCTACCGCGCTGAAATCACGTGCAATGCATACGGTTGCGGTATGGTGGTGCAGGTTTTTAAGGGTTAAAACAGGCAACATAGTGCATCCTGACTGCCTTTCAAACATCCTCTGAAGAGTTGTTTTTTTTTTTTTGCGCAACACTTCAGTTCTAGATTGATTGGGTGTTTCAGTGCCGGTCTTTACAGCTACCCGAGACTCACCAGAAAGATCTCCATCCATCACCATTGAGGTGTAAAAGGGCAAGTTTGTCTTTTTGAGCTCATTGCCCAATGTCACCTGCCCAAATGACTACATTTTGATCTTCCATCAGATCTAGACCTGTCTGGATGTCCTCCTGTGAGAGCCTTTATGACGCCCGCGGTGATATCCTGACCGAGTCAGGACTTGGTTTCATGCAACCGCTATGCAAGGAGAAAGAAAAAGACCAGAGGGGGTTCCTGTCATCCTACAGCTCAGGAGATGATCCTCTGTCATTATCGGAGGGGTCCGGCAACAGTCCGCATTTCACTCTGTCAGGTATTGTTGTGCTCTACCAAGGTCTGAAATGTTTTACCCTAAAGACCGTCTACCAACATATCAGCTTCCTCTGAAGTCCATACACTCCTGGAAATCCATACAGTCCAGAAGTCCATACACTCCTGGAAACTTTTAAAAGACTCTTGGACATAGATCTCAAGGACATTAACATTTAGGGGTATGGGAAATGATTCACAATGACACAGGTTAAACTGGATGGACTATTGTCTTTATTCAACCTCAACTACTATGTAACTATGTAAATGTAGTCTCTAATTCTCCACTCTCTATTGAAGATCTTCTCTGCTTGTGACCTGTAACAAATATCTCCCTGATAGAAAACCACACCTGAACACATACTGTAGCTCTCCCAGAGCAGCATCACACCACTTCGACCTTCTGTAAAACCTTACACATTATTACGTTCTTGACGAAACTCCTTTCATTTGTGAAATAATATAATGATTGTTGGTAAAATTAAAATAAAACCTGCACTTAGGATTTGGTATGTGCAAAAAAAAATGGAAGATGCAGATGCTGTCCACTAAGTAAAAACTTAGAACTATAACTATATATATACCCAAAAAGCAGCGCTCGCAAAGTGATAAATAAAATGAATAAAAAAATATAAATTCATCTCCATGTTAAATAACGTGCATGCATAAAATGAATATAAATAATATCAATTCATCTCCATATTATAATACTGAATATGTGCATAAAGTGCTAGGTGCAAAAATTACTGTATATTGATTGAAATAACGTGCATCAAATACTGAATACTGCAAAAAACTATGATTACCATAAAGGCTCATTTACCTTTTAGCTCCGGTGAGTGGATTCCCTCAGGGGGGCTGGAAGCACCGTCACTGTGTGGAGCACAACTGCACTTTGAAAAATTGGCACCTTAAGTTATACAGCACTTTTAGTGCCCATTCACACTACCGCGACTTGCCAGGCGACTGGTCAGCCTGACAAGTCGCGGTCCATGCAGTGCTACGGGAACCGTTCTAATAGGAGCGACTCAAGTCCTGTACTACTTCAGGGCGACATCGGAGCGACTTGCATTGACATTCATTATATGAAGTCCGTGCAAGTAGCACCGAAGTCGCGGTGCACGTGACTTCACAGGTCGCCCCTGTGAATCGTGCCGCGGTAGTGTGAACCGCCACTTAGGAGCATGTTTACCACTGTGAAAAAAAACATTTGGGACTTTAATTATTGTTGGCACTGTTGCACTTTGTAGGGCACTCTGTGATTAATTATTTGGAATCAGCATCATAGTTTTTTGCAGTATTCAGTATTTGATGCACGTTATTTCAATCAATATAATTTTTGCACCTAGCAGTTTATGCACATATTCAGTATTATAATATGGAGATGAATTGATATTATTTACATTCATTTTATGCATGCACGTTGCTTAACATGGAGATGATTTGATATTATTATATTAATTTTATTTATCACTTTGCGAGCCCTGCTTTTTGGGTATATATAATATAATGATTGTGGTCACTGAACTTCTACAACTGCATATTAATGCACGGCGCAAGATCATCTTTCATATTTTACAAAACAATTGGGTTATATATATTGTGTTTTTTTTTTTTTTTTTTTAATTCATTAAATTTTATTTTCTTTTAAAAAAACTTGCATTTGAAAAACCGCTGCGGAAATACCATGTGACATAAAAAAGTGCAATAATCGCCCTAGGGTGTCTGCTAAAAAAAATGATATTAAAAAAAAAATTATATAATTGTGTGTTTTTTCACAGAAGAAAATTTACTTCAGTCAATTGCTGCAGACACTCAAATGTGGAAACGCAGCGAAGAATCAGACAGCGGCAGGTTTTCGCCCCGGCCAGATCTTGGTTCACCCAGGTAATCCAGCTAAAGCTCCCCATTTTTAGCATTGACAACTACATGAAAACTCAGTCCTACATACTGTATATAAAACACAAATTTTTTTTAACATCTTGACTGATTATGTCAGTTCTGTTTTCAGCACTGAAAGTGGTTACAGCCTCATGACGGAGAATGAGGACTGCTATATGACTCGATGTTGGAGTGAGAACCACCAGTGGTGCAGTGATAGTAAGAGGAAATCATTCTCTTCCTCTTCTTGTGTCTCTGAGGGGTCCAGTAATGAGTCTGAGCTTCAGGAATGCTGGGATATCCCATCAGTCTCTCCTTCCGCTTTCACAACTCGCATTGGTAAGAAGTAAGCAGTTCAGCTAATGCAAAGCTCCCAACTGTCCCTGATTTCGGGAGACTGTCCCTAATTTGGAACAAAGTACCTCTTTCCTCTTCAGTTGTCCCTCATTTTAGTCTGATCTATAAAGCTGTATATAAAATGCGCTATTTATCTTTCAAACGCATGGCAATGAATCATAGTGCTTTGCGTTAAAAAATTTGTGGCACATCCATTTTCTGTTTTCTTTTTGATCAATATTCTTTTGTGTACCAATAGTTTATTTTCTGATGTACCCACAGGGGTTCGATGGAAGCCTCCTGGATGGCTATTCCCTCCCTGGATGCTGTGGGTAGTTTATATAATGGCATTCATACTATTAGCTGGTTGTTTTACCGTCACTGTCCTCTATACCTCATCACTTTCTGAATATGGCTTCTTCCTATGGCTCATATCATGTACCTGTGCACTGCTGTCATCTGCTCTCCTGCTGGAGCCACTTAAGGTAGGTGGGAGCAGGGCTGGGTTCTTCCTTCCTTCTGTCCTAGCAAATGCTGACATAAAACTTGGGATCACAGGTTTTAAAGCTCCTCTTGTATTGTAAAGTGATGACATTGGGCCTGGTTGTGGCAGCTCCCAGAAGCTCTACATTTTCGACACACCAGTCCTCCTGGTAGGTGCCGTAATTGCCACTGTGATGGAGACAGCTGATGTAAGGGGGACACTGTGATAGGAGACCTGATGTAAGGGGGCACTCTGTTAGGAGACCCAAAGTAGGGGGGCACTCTGATAGGAGACCTGATGTAGGGGGGCACTCTGATAGGAGACCTGATGTAAGAGGGCACTCTGATAGGAGACCTGATGTAAGGGGGCACTCTGATAGGACATCTGATGTAAGGGGGCACTCTAATAGGACACCTGATGTAGGGGGGCACTCTGATAGGAGACCTGATGTAAGGGGGCACTCTGATAGGAGACCTGATGTAAGGGGGCACTCTAATAGGACACCTGATGTAGGGGGGCACTCTGATAGGAGACCTGATGTAAGGGGGCACTCTGATAGGAGACCTGATGTAAGGGGGTACTCTGATAGGACATCTGATGTAAGGGGGCACTCTGATAGGAGACCTGATTTAAGGGAGCACTGTGATGTGGACAGCTGATGTAAGGGGGCACTCTGATAGGACACCTGATGTAAGGAGGCTCTCTGATAGGACACCTGATGTGTGGGGGGGGCACTCTGATAGGACAGCTGATTTAAGGGGGCACTCTGATAGGAGACCTGATGTAAGGGGGTACTCTGATATGAGACCTGATGTAGGGGGGCACTCTGATAGGACACCTGATGTAAGGGGGCTCTCTGATAGGACACCTGATGTTTTGGGGGGGCACTCTGATAGGACAGCTTATGTAAGGGGGCACGCTGATAGGAGACCTGATGTAAGGGGGCTCTCTGATAGGAGATCTTATGTAAGAGGGCACTTTGATAGGACACCTGATGTAAGGGGACACACTCATAGGGACACCTGATGTAAAGGGGGGCACTCTCATAGGCACACCTGATGTAAAGAGACACTATCATAGGTACACATGATGTAAGGGGGCACTGTGATGGGGACACATGATGTAAGGGGGCACTCCAATGAGGACAACTGATGTAAGGGAGCAAACTGATGGGGACACCTGATGTAAGGGGGCACTGTGATGGGGACACCCGGTATAAGGGGACACTCTGATAATTAACAATAAATATTGTTAAAATAGTATGGAAATTGTACATTGCTACTTTTTTTTTAATTACTACATGTACTGTATATACAAGCATCTCATACCACAAATATGAGATTTTTGCTGACTGGAATTTTAATTCGATACCCCTGACATATACTATACGATGCAGCCTGTCCCTGTTGTTTTTTTACCTGCTGATCATGCCAGTTGTTATTTTTCCATTTCCTGTAACAAGGTCACAAGAACACTGTTCACAGCAGCATTGTCCCCCTGTAAACGGGGTCGTTTTAAATGGACTATAAGTAAGAAACAAATTAACATATAACTCCAGCTAACACTTTTCAGCAGTTACAACAACCAGTTTATTTTCTTTTAGAAAAAGTTTTATGGGGTATAAATAAAAGCTGACCATTGTAAGCACCCCCACTAGTGTAATACAGTTTTCCACAACCCTCTAACTGCCACATATGCTGGACAGCTTGGTCTGATATAAGAGGTGGAACATTGTGGATTAACTGGCAGGATCAACATGTAATAAAACTGTTACAGAGGGAATTAGACAAACAAAACCTGATGTTTTAATGTCATTGACAGATTGCATCATGTTTTCATTTTGCCCATAGTTATACTTTACATTTTTTTTTTTTTACTTTTAATATTTATATATTTTTTACATCTTAGATCTATTTCCCAAACAATTATCATTATTAACAATTTTATTTATGTGGATCTTGCAGGTGGTGCTGCTTTCACTGTACTATGCTCTGTACTGCCCCCCAGTGCTCAGCGAAGGTATGGGCTTGGTGGAGGAGCCCCTTATTAGGAAGATAATGGATCACCCCGATAAAGTCCGAGCTCCAGGGGGCTTCGGCCTACAGCAGGCAAAAGAGGAAGCAAGGAGAATGCGTGCACTGAGGTCCATGATCCAGGTGACAGACCCTTATTACAATTTTCAACTGTTATTGTCAAGTAAATACTGAGGAAGTCATGTGGAACATTTCCGGATGGTAGGGACGGTTCCATTGAGGTACAAATTAGGTCCTTATTGTTTAACTCATCTTGTTTCTTTTCATTTTCGATAACAACTTACTCGTTTTACCACTTCTATATTGTCTGAAGACAACATGGAAATATGTATGATTTTTCTGATCTTTTCTAAGTAGCGACAGAAGGTTACAGGGCAGCAGACAAGTACAGATTGAGGTTTTTGTTAAATATATATAAGCTGGGCTGAAAAACATTTTAAAAAGTTGTTTTGGGTACTTTGAGAGGGCTTAACAGTGGTCCTAATTTAGAAGCTTAAGTTGCTTGAGATCTAATGTGGCAGCCACTATGTACCCTGTGTAAGCTCTGGGTCAGAGCTTACACATGGTTGATGATGTCACCCCCCTCTGTCATGTGTTCAGATTTGGCGATTGGCTGTTAAGTCTGAGTCTTTCATCAATAGGAGGTCACATGCTCCCCCATACTTAAAGCGGAGATCCACCCTAAAAATGAACTTTGCACTGTCCGTTAGCTTAAAAAAAAACCTGAAAAAGAATTGGATAATTAAAATCTTTTTGTTTCACTTACTTTGTTTTTAATGAAAATAAACGTACCTTCCTTCCTCTTCCTCCCTCTGCGGCAGCGGCCCCCGACGTCACTTCCTCCTTTGCATTGACTCCTGGGAGATGAGCGTCATCAATCCCAGGAGTCAATGCGCCTGCACCGGTGTCAC
Organism: Pelophylax lessonae; assembly: GCF_965119305.1. Taxonomy (NCBI): domain Eukaryota; kingdom Metazoa; phylum Chordata; class Amphibia; order Anura; family Ranidae; genus Pelophylax; species Pelophylax lessonae. The sequence continues at coordinate 29,536,462 of NC_138778.1, forward strand.
TCGTCACTTCCAGTGCAGGCGCGTCATTCTTTGCTGAACAGCTTCTGGGCATGTGCAATGAGCTGTGGGATGACGCGCCTGCACCGGAAGTGAGGAGAAGGGCATTCTGGGACTCTGACATCCAGGAAGAGGGACGCTCTGGCTTCAGCTGCCAACACCTGAGATGGCAGCGCTGGACAAGACATTTTCAATTTTGTAGGATTTAATGTAATTTCTAGCAAACAAAATGCAGATTTTGACATGTGTGCGCAAAATTAAAAAAAACTGACTGGGAAGACAAATGGTTAAAGATATCCCGTATTTTTCCATTATGGATATGAGCTATGAAGCATGCAGTGGTAGGGTGAAAAGTGTGTTGCTGGTAGCTAGTCAGATTTCAGTTTTCTAAAGTCAAATTAGTAGAAGATGGTGAATTCTCATTGGCTCACTTTTATTGTTATCTAGAGTTGCACAGGTTACATGGTTTTCCTCCTCCTGGTGCTGCTGATGTATTTCCACATCAATTTTCATGACAACAACATCCGTCTCCTTCGCTCGGCCATAAAGCAATCTATAACTGGCTCTGCCTTTGAAAATAATACAATACAAAGGTGAGATGTAAGATGAGTGGAGCTGGTTTATGAAAACGGGAAAAAAGAAACTTGGGGCTCCTACACATAACTAAGGTTCAGATTCTAAAGCGCAGACATCCCCTCTGTTTATAGTGCTTCTAATGTATGGCATTGGCTACACACCACACTACCAGCTCATCTGTACCAGGACCATCGACTGAAACTTGTGAGGTCACCTCGTTTGTGCCAACTTCATAGTCTACCTTCCAACGTGTTAGGTGAGCCCGATACCATTTGTAGGATGATCTAATTTGCAATGTATAGTTGGATATCTCACTACTTTTACTGGATCTTTCAGGTTGGGCTTCAACTTTACAGACTCTACCACTCTCAGAGCCAAACACTAATTTTACTGTGGGTTCAAACCTTCCAATGGATTATAGCAGGTAAGAGAGTTGGATATCTTAAGTCATATACACTTTGTTAGAACTTTTTTTCCAAAATACTTTGTTAGAATTTAATTTTGGTGGATGTCAGCAGGGGCTGACTGGCAACATTCAGGCCAGGGGGCATATACAAACCAGAGGCCCATGGTGCAGTAACTCAGCCCCCCTCCCACTCTCCCTCTTCCCGGCCTCCTCCTGACCCCCATTCCAGGCTGAAGCTTCGCTCCAGGTACTCTCTACTCACTGGCCATGTTTGGGTTCCTAACCTGGCCAGCAGGGGGCAGTTGGGGGGAGCTGGGACAGCTTGGTTGGGGCTGGCTGGGGGAAGAGAGTCTCCAGTAGGGCATGGAACTGGCCTCTGCTCAGACACAGTTCACACCATCCATGCTGGGGGGAGGCCTGTGCTCTGTCCTTGTCTTCATCCCACACTCAGTAGGTCAGTGGAGGGGACCTTTTACTTCTCTTCACTAGGAATCCTTTAGGCATGTCTTTGGCAGAAGCGGTGCAGCCTTTTTATGGGGCATCAGAGTGGCCCAGGGGGCAATTGCCCCCCTGCCCCTGGCCCAGTCCTCCCCTGGATGTTAGTAGGTTGAATTACCAATGGGCTTCTTACGTCTTTTTGGGACTTTACTAGAGTCTGTATACCTGAAGTTCTAGCCCCACTGACTTGACTATTAGGTGGGTATTAGTCAGCTGATATGAAATCAAAAGAGTAATAATTGCTATTATCTTATTTAACCCAGGACCCTGCATTCACAATATCAGGTCTTCCACAGTACACAGTACATATGATTGCAATTATTTTAGTAAATATATAAACTGCTAAATACCTTTTCTCATCAGCAGTATATAGCAGTCTTGTGACTTCTATCAGTATCTGGCCGAGCACTGGTTAAAGCTTGTAGAGGAGTTTTCATTGTCCTCTGTCTGTCCTACTATGAGGCTGCATGACCCCTGACTTTCTGTCTGGACAGTGCTGATTGGCCCTGTGCCGATTACATGCACTCTCCCAAAAAAAAAACCTCTTTAGCAATACAGATCAAACTGATAATGTAGATAGACTGGGGACTGTAAAAGAAGGGGAGGATTAGAGAAGACAGGATCAAAAAGCCATTTTACACAGTGCAGAGGATTAACCCCTTAGGTTCCAAAGTGAGTATAATAATCATGCTTTACTGCATATACAGACTGATTTTACTGGTGTGGGTTTAGTAACACTTTAAGAAAAGATTTGTGTGGTAGGGCTTAACTGGATGCTGTTATCTCTAGCTTACTGCCAAAACCATGTCTTGAACTTGGTGATACGAAGGAGAAGACGTTCGACTTGATCCGAGCCCTGAAAGACTTTCATTGGATCAACAAGAGGTATGTGCCATACTAGGAAAGTAATATTGCAGGACACTTAAACAGAAACCCCAAACAACATGCAAAGATCAATCCATTGCTAACAGGAAATGTTGTAACTGTGCTGGAGTCAGAATGTTCACTTTTCTTAACTACAACCAAATTATTCTTGGTGATTCTGCGTAGAATTGCAAAATCCTTCACACCGTTCCTTGCTGTATATTCTTTTTTACGTTTTAAAGCGTGTGGAAGAGACTGCAGTGGGCTCTGCGAAAATGACTGTGCTGGAACCCGTGAACACTTAGCCTGCTTTTTCCCAAGCTCATTTTGGACTTTCTAGGTGATTCTCAACCTTTTTAGGAGCAAGGCATGGTAAATTCTTCCACAACCTTCCATGCTCCAACAATAAAAAATAAAGTTCAAACTAACACAAAAAGGTATTGGAATGTAATACATGTATTGAAGGGCTGGAAGGCTTTAAGTGGGGCTGGGTGTCACTTTGAATGGGGTTGAAGAGCGGGTAAGGGGACTCTGCAGCAGACTTTGATTCCTTGAAAGAGATGAGTTTTCTGAAGGAAGCTAGGGGCACTGTGGAAGGTTGGGGGGCATTGTTGGACCCTGTTGGAGGTTAGGGGCACTACGGAGGGCTGGAGGCTCTGCAGCAGGCTGGGGGGCACTTTAAAGGCTGAGGGCCCTGCATCTGGCTAGAGGCCCAGGAGAAGTGAGGTTTTGACTCCCTCTGTGGGATTGGTTGCTTTGCACAGTTGCAACAGATTCTGTATGCACCATTTTTAGTATATTTCCCCCCATATGGACTAACTACTAATAGCTATACCATGACCTGGATAAATAAGAACTTCAACTGACATATCTCCATTGGAAGAGTTCCCCATTATTTCTGTTCCTGTGACAAGCCAACATTATGGCTTTTCCCTCACTTGCAGCTCCAGTAGTTTTTAGAAGAGAAGAGGTCTATGAGAGAGCAGATTGCACTGGGAGAGTTGCTCTGCTAGTGTAGTCGGTGGAGCTCCTCAATCACTTGTCAACCATATAGCTTGTGTTCCACCCTGGTTCCTGGTATTTCCCCGCAAGTGGCGCCTGTCCGGCTGATGTCACCGCTACGGAACTACAGCGGAGTCCTTTCATCCTCGCGCCGGCTGGTTTCCGGCTTTGTGCACACACTGCTCAGCAGTCCTGGGAGACTGACCTCCTCGCACTAGTGTTGCTTGCTGCCAGGTGCCCTTGTCCACTCCAGCCCAGGGGGATGTAAGCATTTTATGTACTTTGTTTTTCGGTTATCAATACCAATAAACTGTTAACCCTTTCTATACTGGATGTTTACCTGACTTCCTTATCCATTTCATCCCGGTGTGGTTCATGCGCTGCCTTCCTCATGTACTTTTGTCCATATCAGCACCCTTCCTATGCTTGTTGGCTAGCAGCAGAAAAACCACTGGGGAGCCTCACATGCTTATTTCTATCCCTCCGCCCTAAAGGCACCACAGGAGCGCCAGATTTGTGATTATTGCTTTGACTTCTGGACTGGATTTTTTCCTATGGCTGCCCTAAATGCGAATCTCTTTACTGAGCCATTAGTTGGCTAACAGCTGAACAACCGCTGGGGAGCCTCACAGGCTTACATCTATCCCTCCACCCTACAGGCATCCCAGGAGCGCCTGGTTTGTGATTATTGCTTTGACTTAGGGATCCACTGTGGCCTGTTTATCATAACTGTACAGCGATGCTGATACAGCAGGGGAGTTCCAGCGATAATATCAAGAGAGCTGCTTTGTCCCAGTGTAATTTGCCGGACTGAACTATTATGGCGCTTTTCCACTGCATGGAACCGAATGGTATAGTGTAGGAACGGTTCGGTACGGTACGGCGGCGATTTTCCACTGCATGGAACCGAACGGTACGGCTCTCAAAAACAGTACCACCTCGATTGTGGTTTCAACAGGTACCATAACCAGTACCATATCCCACAATCCTTTGCATGCAGTCACTACTAGCCACTGATTGGTCAGAGAATCCCACCCACCCCGTTGTTATCCCACCCACTTAACTTTAGTACTACTTTAGTGAAAAAGCAAACCATACCGTACCGTACCGAACCGTTCCAACACTGTACCATGCGGTACCAGCAGTGGAAAAGCAAACAGGGCCAAGCAGGGCCGAGTAGAGCCGAGCCGGTACTTGCAGTGGAAAAGTGCCTGCACAGTGCAGCAGGTGACTGGGGCTATGCAATTGCGGAAGAGGCTCCTGTCTTCCTGAACCCCCCCCCCCCAGAACAATGAATGGCAGCCTTCCTGGCCTCCAAATAACACTGGTATAGCGATTCAATGATTAACTTGCCAGCCTTCGCCCTTAGCTTTTTTTTTTTTTTTTGGAAAGAGTGGGTAAGAGTTAAAACCTTTTTTTTTTTTTTTTTCTTCAGTATCTGTACCATTGGGGTAATTTCCCTATACTTTCTTTCCTAGAAACGCAACAGGTAATAAGTAAATAAAGAGACAAGTCATCTGTTAGACAGTTGCCCCTGGAGCAGGAGTCCCCATTGGATGCTTTCCCTTTCTTCTAGTGACAACTCAAACATTTTGGATTTTTCCTCATTCTTTTTCTAAGTGACAATGGTGCAAATAGAGGGGTGAATCTCCCCAATGGTTACACAGACAGCTATAACAAAAAAAAAAGTTTGCCCCCCTTACAAAGAAAAGAAGGGTCTATAATTTTTATCATAGGTGTATTTTAAATGATGAGACAGAATATCAACCAAAAATCCAGAAAAACACATGATACAAATGCTATAAATTGAGTTGCAGTTCAGTGAGTAAAATAAGTATTTCATCCCCAAGCAAAACATGACTTTCTACTTGGTGGAGAAACCCTTGTTGGCAAGCAAGATGTAAGACGTTGCTTGTAGTTGTTTTCAAGGTTTGCACACATCTCAGGAGGGATTTTGGTCCACTCTTCTTTACAGATCTTCTCTAAATCTTTAAGGTTTCTTGGCCGTCACTTGGCAACTCAATGTTTCTGCTTCCTCCATAAATCTTCTATATGATTAAGGTCTGGAGACTGACTAAGCCACTCCATGACCTCAATATGCTTCTTCTTGAGGCACTCCCTTGTTGCCTTGACAGTATGTTTTGGGTCATCGTCATGCTGGAAGACACATTTACGACCCATCTTCAGTGTTCATTTCTTTGTAAGTGGGCAAACTTTCCAAATCTGTGGGGGATCAAATAATTGTTTTTCCCACTGTACATTTTAACTTTAAATAGCAAAACTTTTCATAAGACCAACACATTTATGTCTATTTTCCAGCATTCTTCAAGTGGAGATCACACAGTATCATAAAGATGTTGGTCTTTATATCTCTACCATTGTTCATCTTGACCTGCCACCCTATGGAAGCAGAGCTTTCAGGCTCTCCATCCTCCCATTTCACCTTGAGAAGCAAGGACACGGTTTGAACTTACCTATGGCTCTAGCAGTAAGTATGACTTTTAAACTGCTATTTAACAAACTGTACCTTATGTTAAATGTGCCTGAAAGAAAAAGTGTCCATATATAACAGTTTTTCTTCCTTTATTTTAAAGGATGATTCATAAAAAGGTAGACTCTCTTAGGACCCATTTACACCTGCATTGGTCTGTGAAAGGCAATCCAGGTGCACTGTTTTTCACTGCATGGGCATAGATATAGCTGACAGGCATTGAGGAGAGGAGGTGATACTGCTGCCTCCTAAATGCCTGTTTTTTAGTTTTTTTGGGAGGGGGGTAATTTTATCAGCCAATTTGGCTTTTTGAAGTATTTGGCCTGTGGTTGTGGCAGACTGATTGATTGATTGAATGGGTGGTGTTCGGGGGTGGCACTGGCCACCAAACACAACAGTAGGGGTTATTTTCACTGCAGAAACAAGGCTGTTCAACCACTTATTTATACTGTTCCCTAACTGCAAATGTCCACTAAGCCTTAAATTGACAAGCCATTGGTGCTGGACTATTTTTACCAAGAAGTAGCATGTAAATTGCAAACAGAATTGGTGATGGTATTGAACGTTATGGAACACCAAAGAAAAAAGGCAAAGAGCTAGATGTGCCAGACTATGGTAGTCTTTCAGTCTCTGACTATTATGCCATGGTCAACATTATTAACTGCTTCAAAGAGATCTTGTATTACAGGATGGATCACCCATCCTGGTCTCTTGCCTAGACTAAGCCCTTCACTGTACAAGCAACTGCTGTTTCTATGTTGTACCTCTTGTCGATAAAGACACAGAATGAACCAGAGGATGATTAACCATTATCTTCCTGTCTTCCACAGTTGTCTCTCTTGCTTGCTGCTCTGCTTTTCCTGTATCCAGAACTGGCTGCCGTGGTTGGATTCTGTTCTTCAGGTTCATCTTACTCTCCCTGCTGGACACGGCTACTTCTTGGGTTGGCATCTGCAGCTACAGGCCTTGTTCACATTGGCAGGGTTTGGCTAACAAAGCATCGGATGGAACAATATCAAGCAAAGCCCTGGGTGTATATCAGCCTGTATGATGTAGCATTGCTATCACGAACACAAGCTGCCCTATCTGCCACTCTGCTTTTACTGATCATGTTGAAGGTGAAAGAGTTTTTATTTGGAATATCTATAACCCAGGCCTGAGAAGAACAAATTGGGATTGTATATAACAAGATTTAGGCATCTTTTCTTTGTTCTCTTTAACGCTGTTTTGTTTCTTCGAAGGTTGCACAACAGTTTCGGTTTGTGCGGCGCTGGGCGGTGTTTGTCAAGACATTCCAGTCATTGTGGAAGGAATTACCTGGTTTGGTACTTTTTATTGCTGCTCTTCTCCTGGTGCTGACTCATTGCATGAAGTTGGTAGGTAAAAATTGATTACTGAAACTCTCTGTAGTAAGAACTAAACTACATGAAAGATTTCAATAATGACTACAATGGTGGATGAAAACTATTGTGGGCCATGTGCAGTATTACAGCCAAGGGTACTTTGTTTCCATATTTCTTGTTCCCAGTAACTCACTGGATCAGTTATAATACTAGGTCTATGCCAAGAGCATCACCCAAAGATTATTGAAAAGACCCCCCAACCTTGTTTTCCACTAAAGGCAATTTTTTTTTTTTTTAATGCAAATGTAAGTACCTGAATCTGAATGGCTTTCCAATCATGCAATCATGAACAGCTTGCTTACTGTTGTGATCTGTGATTGGCCCAAAGAAATCACATGGTACCTGGCTACCTGTACCATGTGATTAGCTTAGTCAATCACAGATCACAACCAAAATCAAGCTGTTCATGAATGGGTAACCCATTCATGACAACTAAAACTATTGCTTATGCTTATACAGCAATCATCTCTGTTTAAGCAATAGGGTTGGGCAAACAGTTTGGCCCGAGCATGGGTTTGGGCAGAACATTGGCTGTTCGCCCGTTCGACGAGCAACTAAATTATCGGGGTGTTTGTTCGGCCATTCAAACTACCACAATGCACTGTGCTGCCGCAAAGTGCATTGGAAGGCCTGATTGGCTGAAGCATCGAAAGCTTTGCCCAATCAGGGCACAGAGCACTGTCAGAGCCATAATTGGAGAAAGTAATGATGACTGTATTTTTTCAACAGTGGCCATTTACAGTGTGATATTGGCGTGGAGAAATTCTTTATTACATTTTTTATTATGCGCCCCCTATCATGTCTGGGAAGCCAACAAGGAGAGGCAGAGGTTCCCATGGCACTGTGAAGGGGCCAGCAGTGTAGGTGTCTACAGGCAAAATTGTACATGGTCAGTCTTCAGGCAGGGCATAATTTCCTCTGTTTACTGATGTTGTCCATGCTATTCAGCCACAGCATGCAGAGGAGTTGGTGGACTGGCTTTCTAAACCATCCTCATTCTCCTCATCCTCATCCTCCATCACCCAAGCAGAGACTAGTGCGCAGTCCACTGCAGCTGCCAGAGTGGCTTATTCTACTTCCTTGTCCACAGCTATTCCTGCCATAGCCCCAGCATAAGGCATGGAGGAGTCAGCTGAGTTATATGAACACAGCATCAGCCACTTCCTCCTTGATGATGCACAGCCATTACTTGATTCAGATGTTGGTTCTGAGGTTGAGGTTGAGGAAGGTAGGAACATGAGCCTAGAGAGAGGGGAGAACACTGGTACACAAATGTTACCCCAGCCACAGCATATTGCCAAGTTGTGGAGGGGATGATGTTCATGAGGTCACTGACTCAACTTGGGTGCCGGATAGAGCAGAGGAGGAAAGCGAGGGTGAAGCACAACCCCAACGAGGCAGCCATCATGGAAGAGTAGAGAGCAGCCACCCTAATCAACCAGGTTGTGGAGCCTCTTATCTCCCGGCTTACTTCCCACAGCTCAGTTGTCTGGGTCTTTTTTAGCTTATGAGCAGCCGATCGCACTGTTGTGGTTTGCAAACTTGCTTCAAGCACATCAAGCGTGGCAAAAAACACCAGCCATTTGGGTACCACAAGCTTCACAAGGAATTTAATCTCCCACCACTCAGCCCGTTGGCAAGAGCACCCAAAAGCCACACAAAGGGGACGCAATTCTGCTCCTCCTCTTCACTACTTCAGTCTACTCCCCCTATACCTCATGACCTGGATTCTGCCACCTTCTGTGAATTTGCAGAATGTGCTGTACCACAATGGCAGGTTCCCATTTGCTATTTCTTTTCACGTAAGGCCATTCCAGCTCTGTACCATCACGTGGAAGGCAATGTTGTGCATGGTCAGGGATGATATAATTCATTCACAGCACACTGGGTAACTCTGCTTGTAACTCGAAAGGATGCAGGACCGGGCTCAGTGCTGCAGCTTGTTGTTCCACCACGTCTCCATACAGCTAGTGGTGATGATGCGAGAATTGTCAGCTCTACCCACAAGTGCCCCCTAAGTGATCAAGGGGCTATTCAATGAGTCAGATTAAAAGGTGCCATGCAGTGCTTTAGCTGGTGTGTCTAGGGGACAGGAATTACACCGGAGCAGAGATTATTGCAGCTCTGCAGGAGCAGGCCCAGAGGTGGTTCCACGTCAGCTGGAGCCAGGAATGGTGGCGTGCAATAATGGCACAAACTTCCTGCCCGCCCTTAGACAGGGAAAGTTGAAACATGTGCCATGTCTGGCACATGTCCCCAATTTGGTGGTGCACCGTTTCTTAAATAGGTACCCAGGGTTGGAAGATCTGCTAAAGCAGGCCAGAAGAGTCTGTAGCCATTTCAGGTGAGCATACACAGCCTGTGTTCAGTTGCCTAAAATTCATCAGGAATTCCACCTGCCCATAAATTGCCCTATTTGGGACATGCCCACCAGATGGAGCTCAGCTTTGCAAATGCTGCAGTAGCTGCACATGCAGCAGAGGGCCGTCAGTGAGTATCTGTGTGAGTATGGCAGTATGGCACAATGACACACTCAGGTCGGCTCTGATACTGTACTCCTCAGTGACCCTGAGAAGTCTGCTTCTCATGCCTCCGCAAACCTGTGGTGCATGGGTTCCCTCATGCTTCAAAGCCTGCAAAAGGACTTGAGAATACGTAGCATCAAGGAGAAGGATTATTGTTGGTTGGCAACCCTCCTTGACAACCTTTACAAGGGAAAAGTCTCAGAACTCATCCTGTCCCCACAGCAGGAGCAGAAGATGAAATTTCTTAAGGACGCCTTAAAGAGGAGTTTATCTAATGCCTTTCCAGACTCTGGTGAGTTACAGTCTAATGGAAAACGTAGTTTTAAGGCTTCTGTTGGGTCAAGAGAGGAGGGGTGGAGAAGGAGGCTGCCTAAGTGATGCAATTCACAATTTTTTTAGTACTGGGCTATCAGCTTTAACATCCCATCGGCAGCGTCTGCAGCATATGGTTTACGAATATATAGGGGTGAAAACAGAGATGGAGAGCTTTCCAGGTGACTATCCACTAGGTTACTAGGTCATGAGAAAAGACCACTGACTAGAACTTGCCCTGTATGCAACTGAGCTGCTTGGCTGTTCTGCATCAAGCGTGCTTTTTGAAAGGGGAATCAGTGCTGCCAGAGGTTTTGTTACTGATAATAGAGCGCGTCTGTCCACAGACTCATTTATAAAAATGAATCAGTCCTGGATTAGCAGCAGCTATGAAACCCCTGATGCTGATGTTGCTGATTACATTTGTTTGGGATATTGAATCTCTGCAAGACTTCTAGACTGCCTAGTGTTGTGGGTGTTGATTTCATCTGGAAGAAATGTTTTGGTGTAGGGTTCATGGGAACAATAAACACCCAAAGACCAATTTTTCCACACCTGTTTAACAAGCGCATATTAACTTTTTTACAGCGAGGCCAATTCTTGCTTTAATCAAGAGTACCTCTATGGGTGTCGGTGGTGCCTTCACACTGTAACCCTAAAGACCAATTTTTCCACATCTGTTACTTCTATCCAAACTCTGCAAAAGAGACACCAGAAGTATTCCAAAAAATCTCTAATCTTGTTTCCAGCGCACTGCATTGTGGCCTCATCATACAGACTGGCTCCCAAACCGTTATTTCCAAAATAAAGAAAGCTTGCAGGGAAAATTTCATTTTTTTGGCTTTATAAATGTCATTATTGCTGCAGCAGCTTCTATACACAGTATAGCTGTGCCACTTTACAGGCAGACTAAAGGGACCCTCTACACACTATATTGAAAGGAATTTTTCATTTTTATTGTTATTTCTCATTTATATGTTTTTACTTTAAGCATCAGTAAATCACTGCTAATTTAAAAATTAATTTTTTTACAAACTTTTTCATTGATACATGTCCCCCAGGGCCATACCTGGACCCCCATAACCATTGTATGCTCAATTACTTGTATATAGGCCTTCAAAATGGGCTGTTTTGATTTTTCCAGTTCGGGTCCCATAGATTTCAATGGGATTCGTTATTCGGTTCGGAACTTTTGCGATGTTCAAAAGTTCTGCTGCAAACTGAACAGGGGGTCATTTGGCTCATCCCTAAAAGACAATAACAGGTAAAAATCTCTGATCACCCCCCAGAGTAGTACAGTATCACTATGGTGACAATAAACTATCCTGATGACAGGATGTAAAAAAAATAAATGTTAAAAGAAAAACATGTTTAAAAAAATTGAATAAAAAATGATTTAACTTTTTTTTTTTTTACATACTATTATCGGTCAATATTTTTGATCACCGCCACACCAGCCATATGATGCCATGCCTCTTACTAAATGCCTGATTGTCTACTTTCCAAAAAGGAAAGTAGACAATCAGGCATTTAGTAATGCCTGGGGGGTATTTGTACTGTCCTGGCATTATGGGGTCTCAAGAAATAAGATAGGCCTTCAGTACATCAGGACTGATTAATTTTCAAGTATACTATACCATAGTTTGTAGACCCTAAACTTTCACACAAACCAATTAATATACACTTATTGGGATTTTTTGAGTTACGTAGCAGAATACATTTTAACCTAAATTTATGAAGAAATTTATTTTATTGGATATGTTGTACAAGAGAAAATAAGAAATATATATATATTTTTTTTAAATGTTCGGTCATTCATTTATATAATAAAAATAAAAAAACACAGCGATGATCAAATACCATAAAAAAAGCTATAATTGCATGAAAAAAAATATATAAATTGAATTTGGGTACAATGTTGCACGACCGTGTTATTGCCAGTTAAATAACACAGTGCTGAATAGCAAAAAATTGCTCTGGTCATGAAGGGGGTAAAACCCCTTGGAGCGCATGTGGTTAAGTAACAGAGGTCTGGGTCAACTTGCTTCTATGGAACTCAGAATGTTACTTGGTTTTTCCATATTATATAATCTGAAAACTGAAATTTTAATGTGGTAATTTTAAAAGGAAACTTTTTCAAAAAAACTGCCATCTAGCTGGGTTACCATTGTCCATCTTTCAGGATTCCATGTCAAATGAGACCTTTGCTACATTATGCACAGTGACTTGCCTACTCAAGATAAAGCACTACTTTTGGGAGTAGAGTAGATACAGTCTCCAATGTTGGGTTCAAGCTTCTTGTGTTCTAAGTATTAGTCATCCTGAGATTTTCTGTTCAAAGTAACTATAGATGTATGCGTTAGGTTGAATACCAGTTATTGTTTTGCCTTTGTATTCGGCACCTCTATAATATATACATTAATTATTGCACAAATAATTTTAAAACATTGCTTTATCTCTCTTCAGGTGACCGTTGTATTATTACCAGCACTCAGTATCTCCTGCAATACATTTTCTGACTTCTTGTGGAACAGTCGGAGCTTCTGGCCCATGCTAAAGTGTGTCCCTTGTCTTGGATGGTTGGGGCTGTGTGTCTTGATGGTGTGCAGGGGGCTTCTGTGTGGCTCAATACTGTTTAGTTATCGTCGCACCCGAGCTGAATGTTACCGTCTGGCTCTGGAACCCCAAGATTATGAGATGATTGACTTCTTTGTGAAAAGGTTTAAACTGTGGCTGGGAGTCAACAAAGTGAAAGAGGTGAGGAATTACACAATTGCTTAAAAAATGATAAATTACTTACAAAGCCCTTACTAAGACTTCCTCTAGTCAAGTGACCAAGGGTGAGGGGAAGCATTAGCAGCTTAGTTTTAAACGTTGTATCACGTGAAATATCAATGATGCAGAGCCACAGGGGAAGTTTTAGAATGCTGTCCCCTTAGTCTTTGCGATGCTGCTAGTTGGTGAGAATTTAACTCTCTTGTTAAGGGTGGCTTAAGATATTTTTTTTTGTAACCCCATTAATGTCTCTTAAATCTCCCCATCTCCTTTACTACACACTTGATAAATAGGAACAATTTAAAGCAAAAGTATGCTTATTCTGGTCATTTTTCAGTACAAGATACCACGATAGGGTGTGTAAGGCAGTGGTTTTCAACTACCAGGGATGTGGCTTGCTGCTAGCCTGCAGCCTTCCTCCTCCTTGGCCTTCAGCCCACTGCAGATCCGCTAACCTACCACAGTGCCCTCCTGTTCCCAACCTCCGTTAAGTGCCCAAAGCAACCATCAACAGAGCCCCCAGCCATTAAGAGCCCTCTGCCCACAAATTGCCCCAGCCTCCCATTGTGCCTCCAGCCTGCTGCAGACCCAACAGCCTCCTCTAGTGTCTCCAACCTCTAACAGTGTCCCACAGTACCTCCTAGCCCCTTCAGTGCCTTCCAGTCAACCCACAGCACGCCTGAAAAGCCTCCAGTCCCTTCCAGAAACCTCATCCTATACAGGGCCACCATGTCTGCTGCGGAGTGCCCTAACCCTCTCCAGAACTCTCATCACCCCCACACTGACACCAAGCCCCATCTAGAACCTTCCAGCATTTCAATACATATTTTGTTACCCCCATAGTTTTATTGTGTAAGTTTAGACTTTTATTTTTACTGTTGGGGCATGAAATGTTTTGGGAGAATTTACCAAGTCCTGATCTCAATAAAGTTGGGAAACACTGGTCTATGGCATTCCCTCCTTTATGTATCAAACATATGGAGAGTGGTGCAAGCAGGTGTGCGTTATTGGCTGTAACAAAGTCCATGTTAAGGTCCCTAGAACAGATAGTTCAGTATTCTGATAAGATAGGCAACATGCAAAACAGAAGAGAGACAGGCGTCTCCTGAGTGCAGACTGTTACACTTTAATAACAACACATTAACGTAAAAAACTCACATTTGGTTAGAGGTGAATAGGCACAATGTATAAAACTGGTGACCCGGAGCTGCGTGTCCATCCAAAGAACCAAAATCCGCCGTGTGTAGGGCCCTCCTGGCTAGCAGGAAGTGGCAGCGGTGATGGTACATGGGAACGAGGGCTGAACTGCAGGCTGGATTGCAGGGTGGACCGCAGCGTTATCCGTGATGATGTCACTGGCGTGCTCGCGACGCGTTTCGAAGCATGCACACTAGGAGGCAGTACCATAGCGCACTCCTTCTTCAAGCTAATGGATTAGGGACGGGAAGTGCCTTATATACAAGAAGGTACACTGCCAAAAGTACAAAATTTGAATTGGCAAATATAAAAGACCTTATTGTAGCCCTATAATCATTGAGGGATTAGCAATCTTGTTTGCTCTCACGACCATGTGTTTGTTTTTTCGAAAACGGGTTTGAACAATTTTCCGACTGGTGTATGGCTAGCATAATAAGACTGCAGGCACCCACAAAATAAGTGTACACAACCTGGTGTCTGTGGATTTATACATCTGTCTCCCCACATTTTCTGTAGATGGTCATTCTCAATACTTAAAGTTGTTGTAAACCTCAGACATGAAATATGAACAAAGCATTTCTCTCTATAGTGTGTTCTTGTCTTAATTAAAAGCACTAAGTGTAATTTCTGTCTGCTGATTTGTTCCTCTGCTATCAGCATGAGTCACTTCTGACACGTTTTCCTGACACTGAGAGAAAAAAGGTGACGAGAGGGATCTCCAGCTGATTGACAGCCACAGCTCTGTTCCTGTGTGCTTTGTGAGGGTGGGAGTGTCCCTTTCCTCCAATCAGCTCTCAAAGTCCTTCTCACTGAGCTCTGCAGAGTGTAGTTTCAGCTCTCCGCCCCTTTTTTCTGAAGACAAGCTTTATAAATTCTGAACTTTGAATGTATGAAGAGGAAAGAAGATAAATAAACAGATACAACTTATATAGGATTATTGGCTTTCCATCTGAGTATCACCTGAGGACAGTCCCTTCACTGAGTATATGTGAGGGTTTACAACCACTTTAAGGGGCTCATTCCTGCTTCAACTTGAAAGGCATCATGATTGTATGATGATATGGACAGGATTAAAAAAAGCTGTGCATTACTTTAGAAGCAGAGATGCCCAATAGTAGGTATAGGAATCCCAGAGGAGTACATTTCTTTTAAGAAATACAATTCTAAAATATATATTCCTAAAAAATCCATGTCTCTTAGAATATTATACCTAGTATACTGTATATACATTGACCCCTACATCCAGAGGAAAAACTAGAACCTTCAGGGCCCGGGTGCAAGAAACCTTGAAGGCCCCCCCCCCCCCTGGACCCCTGGCCGGGGCCCTTCCCTTCAAGCCTGGGGCTCTTCCCACTCATCCCAGGGGCCCTTTACTCTCGTTGCGGAGCCCTTTTTAATGGTCCGGGACTCTTTCACAAGTTCTGCAGTGGGCCACCCCCCCTTCCTGCCATCTTGGGGTCTCCCCACGGTGGTGGAATGCAAGGGCCCAGTTGCAAGTGGGACCTTTGCAATCCTGGAGGTTCACCCACTGGTGTCAGTAGTTTTTATTTTTTGGTATTTTAATTGTATTATTTTTTATCATTATATTTTATTTTTTTACAATGTCACTGACTATGACTCTGTCCATTCAGAAAAGGAAGGAGCTGGTAAATTACATATTTACTGACCCCTTCCTAGTTCTCTATTGTGACACATCCCCTGCAGCAGCCGGTAGGAGAGGGGAGGGAGCACAGTGGGGGGGGGGTCAACACTGTGAGGGGGACCAGGGGAGCACACAGGGGCCCAGAGACAGCAGAACACAAGTGAACTGGATAGGAGGAGTGGTGGGGGCAGCATACAGAGGAACCAATCTCCTCCATTTTCCTCCTGCAGCTACAGGAGGAAAAAGGAGGACAGTGATTTCTCTACATGCTGCCCCCCGCCGCCCCTCCTATCCAGGTGTAGAGGGGAGCCGCACGCGCCCCTGGAATATGGGGCCCGGTTGCAATTGCAGCCCCTGTAGTTACGCCCCTGCATCACTACAGGACATAGTGGTCAGGAAGAACCACTGAAAATCTTGGGACACAGGAGATTGCCGCTCCTACAAGTGGCACTGTATTCAGTGGCATGGGCAGAGGTATTAACTTTATTCTTTGCAGCATGTTATTAAGATTTTCAGTTTTTATTTTTTTATTTTTTTGCTTAAGCATGTTTATACCATGATATGTCCTGTTAGCGCAGTACTCAATCATCACACTTCCTATTTATTTATTTATATATATTTCTAATTTCCATTCAGTATCGTCATAGTGTGAGATTTGAAGGCCTAGGATCTTATTCAACTAGATTATCCCCGGCCTCCTCCCATATGCCAGCTAAGACTGAACTGGTCCATCGACCACCCTCTGCGGAAGAACAAGACCAGTTTTCTCCAAGCAGTCCTCGGCCTGTTCTTTCGCCTGCCCTGGCAGTGGAACATCTTCCCAGAGCAATCTCTGACCTCTTGGATAAGATGGACAAAGTCACCCAGGTCCTAAAAGAAGTGAGCATCTTGGAGCAGAGACTCAGACTTTGGCAAATGGTGCAAAAATCTACCAAGCTGCTGCATAAGGAAACTCCCACCACCCCAATGGATAAGCAACTTCTACCTCGGACCTACAGTACTTTTTCCGAATCTGCCCTAAGTCGCATAAATACAAGGATCGTCAAGTCTAACAGCTACAGGTTCTCACGCTGGGCAGTGCCACTAAATATCGGCTTGCCAAGGCACCCTGCATCAGCTGGACAGTGCGACAGAGCCAGATTGCCCACAAGAAGACCCCACAGTCAGGACAGTTCAGGAGGCCTCAAAGAAAAGGAAGATCTTAACCGCCCATTTCCTCTGAAACGTAGAGCCTGGGACTCAGAGAAACCGGGGGCGTTGTGCCACAGTCCAAGTGTGACTAGTGTTAAAGGGAGTATATCGTCCTAAAGGATACCTGTGATAAAGGAAACACCGGGCACCTTCATGAACCTCTTTCTAAAAGACTAGAAGCCTGGCTGCTTTTGCTTTCAATATTTAGTCACTGGGCTGGAATAAGCATGAAGATTAATCCCAGGGAATGCATGCTTGATCCAGGTCAGTGATTTTTTTTAGATTGTGTTAACCACTTAAGGACTGGAAGGTTTTACCCCCTTAATGACCAGGTATTTTTTGCGATTTGTCACTGCGTTATTTTAACTGACAATTGCACGGTCGCGCAATGCTGTACCTAAATAAAATTGATGTCCTTTTTTCCCACAAATAGACCTTCCTTTTGGTGGTATTTGATCACCTCTACGATTTTTATTATAAACAAAAAAAAAAAAAAACTATAAACAAAAAAAGAGCGACAATTCTGAAAAAAAAAACAATATTTTTCACATTCTGCTATATAACATTCATAACATTCCCCAAAAAAAATTAAAAAATCAAATTTTTTTAACATTTTAGGCCAATTTTTTTTCTGCTGCATATGTTTGGTAAAAAAAACCCTGCAATAAGCGTATTTTGATTGGTTTGCACAAAAGTTATCGCGTCTACTAACTACGGTAAAGATGTCATTTTTATTTATTTATTTTTTTTTGTTACTAGTAATGGCGGCAATCTGCGATTTTTAGCGGGACTGCGACATTGCGGCGGACAGATCGAACCCCTAACTGACTTTTTTTACACTTTTGGGGGGGGACCAGTGACATCACTACAGTAATCAGTGCTAAAAATATGCACTGTTACTGTAATAATGATACTGCAGGGAAGGGGTTAACATTGTGGGTGATCAAGGGGTTAAATGTGAGCCTAGGGGAGTGATTCTAACTACGGGGGGGGGGGGGGGGCGTGGCTTGTGAAATGATCACAGAGACCTGTGATCCTATATAGAAGGATCACAGGAGCTCTGTGATCATTCCAGAGAGAAGAACGGGCAGATGTGTTTACAACAGCTGTCCGTTCTTCTCTCTCAGCGGGGAGCGATCACCGGGGTCAGGCGGCAATTGGAGCCACCCGCCCGCTGCATCGGCTTCCCCGCTGATGAGCGGGAGCGCGCTGCAGGCAGGCGACCGACGTATACCTACGTCGGCTCACGCAGGAGGACCGCCCTGCCGCAGTATAACTGTGGTGGGTGGTCAGAAAGTGGTTAAAGCCATTGGTCAGCATGACAGCCAAGCAACTAGCATTTACACAAGGCTTTTTTAGTAATGGCAGCCTCCATATTAGCTCAGTACAGATTTCCTTTGATACAAAAATAGTATAATATGCAAATCATCAACTTCTAAATACAATAAACTTATAATAAATGTATTAAAATGACTAAACTTTCAAGTTGTATCTTCTCTTTATTGATGCTTTATATTGCCTACTGCCTTTGATCTGTTACATTAGCTTTTGGCTTCTAAAATTTTGATAAAGTTATTTTGAGTTTATGAGTTTTGGGAGCACAGTGTTCAGCAAACAAATTTTCGGACAAGAAAGGTTTATTGAAAGTGTTAGCAAGGCATACATATATCACACACAAAATACAATAAAACCTTGGATTGAGAGTAACTTGGTCTCAGAGTGTTTTGCAAGACAAGCAACATTTTTTTTATAAATGTTGACTTGAAAAACAAGCGATGTCTTTGGTAAACAAGGAACGTCACAACAGAGTATAAAAGAGAAGAGAGGCGCCTCTAAGTGTAGCAATATGGTTACATTTAATGATAATACAACAATTAGCAACTCACATGGTTTATGATTAACCACTTGCCGTCTGCTCACTCGAGCTCTACTGCGGCAAAGTGGTTCGTTATCGTCTGGCGACGTAGACCTACGTTGCCAGACACTCCCCCTTCTCGGCGGCGCGCGCCGCCGGAGGCTCGCTCCCACTGTATTCAGTCACAGCGGGAGTCAGGCCAGGGGAGGAGCAGCAGCGATCGCCGCTGCTCTTCCACGATCGTCGGGGAATCGAGTGAGGAGATCCGCCCACTTGTGTAAACACAAGCGGGCGGATCTCCTAAGTGACAGGCAGGGTCAGATTGCAGGGTTCAGCACAGCTGAACATGCGATCTGTCCCTGTGTCACTCAGTCACCTCCCCCCACACACTAAGCACCAGGCATACATTAACCCCTCCCTCTCCAATAAAATTAACCCCTTCCCTGCCAGTGTCATTTTTACAGTAACAGTGCATATATATAGCACCGATTACTGCAGTAATGTCACTGGTACCCCCAAAAGTGTCAAAAATGTCAGTCAAAGGTCCGATCTGTCCGCCGCAATGTCGCAGTCCCACAAAAAAATCGCAGATCGCCGCCATTACTCGTTAAAAAAAAAACACACCAAAAATGACAGAAATCTTTCCCTTAGTTAGTAAACGCAATAACTTTTGCGCAAACCAATCAAAATACGCTTATTGTGATTTTTTTTACCAAACATAGGTAGCAGAAAACAAATTGGCCAAAAATGTCAAAAAATTTTGATTTTTAAATTTTTTTGGGGGGAATTTCATATAAAAAAATGTGAAAAATATTGTTATTTTTTCAAAATTTACGCTCTTTTTTTGTTTATAGCGCAAAAAGTAAAAATCGCACAGGTGATCAAATACCACCAAAAGAAAGCTCTGTTTGTGGGAAAAAAAAGGATGTAAATTTCGTTTGGGTACGGCGTCGCACGACTGCGCAATTGTCAGTTAAAGTCTCACAGTGCCGAATCCCAAAAAGTGGCCCAGACGTAAGACAGCAAAATCCTCCAGTGGTAAAGTGGTTAAAAGAGGCACATCTAAGTATGCAGGCATCCGGGGTAAAGCTGTCCACATAGACCGTCCTGCGCACCACCATCATCCCTTCCACGCTGCGCTCCATGACGCTTCAAGCCTCGCTTTCAGATCGCTCTACTGCAGGGTGGTCTTCCCGGTCACGACTGCAGATTGACAGCGGTGAGAGCTGGCGGTGTGGAGGACGGTCTATGTGCACAGCTTTACCCCGGATGTTTTATTCATCAACCATGTGAGTTGTTAAATGTTGAACCTTCATTAAATGTGACCATATTGCTACACTTAGAGGCGCCTCTCTTCTCTTTTATACTCTGTGGCTCCTGCTGGATTTTGCTTCCAATCCCCTTGTGGAGGCGCCGTTTGTGGATGAACATTTTATGATTACACATAAAATCACATTGCTTTAAACTTTTTATATGGACTATAAACTGAAGGACTTATGAATAAATGGTTGTGGAACGAATCATCTGAGTTTCCATTATTTCTTATGGGGAAATTTGCTTTGATATAAGAGTGCTTTGGATTACAAGTATGTTTCCAGAACGAATTATGCTCGTAATCCAAGGTTTTACTGTACTGAGTTACTAAACCCCTTAATGATAAAGGTCTTTGATGCCTATAAGAGCGATTCTGCTTGGGTTTGAAGCCAGTAGCGTACTCCTTGCTGATACAGAAAAAAAGAGGTCTTAAGAAGGCCAGTTTGGTCTATGTAACTGTGAACATGGAGTGGGAGTACACAAGGGTATATAGCCCACCACACTGCATTCTCCAGTATAGCACTGTAAAGCACAAAATAGCATTGTATAGCAAAGTGTGTCACCTTTTTTCTTGTCATAATGTCCAGATACTGTACATCAGCTTTCTCTAACCAGCTCCAACATACTCTGACAAGATAGCTTCTATAGTGAGGAGGCTGACTTGTCAATTTCTTCAGATTCATGGATCTTAGAGACCTATCTAACCAGGGGCAATGGTATTGCTGTACATAATGGGTTTAGGTGTGGATATTTAGCTATTAATTTGGAATTCAGCTGAATTGTGATCTGCCTCAAACCCAAAGTGGCTCTGAACCCAAGCATCATTCCTAATGCCTAAATGGTCAGGCCAAAATTAGCAGCATCAGCATGAGTTGGTTAACTCTATAATTATTTTGCATACCTAAATATTTTTTTTTTTTGTTTAAGAAAAGCTTTATTTGTAACATACAAATAACACCACATGCACAGACAATTGCATCACACAAATGGCATAATACAGAATAACATATCATTTTCCTCAGGAAGCAAACTGGAGAACAACAAGTGATACAATCCAGGAGGATACCATGTAATACACCATGTACACAAAAGTAATAACTGTCTATGTATGCTAAAACTTGCATCTTGAACCAGAAAAGGTAATTAATCAGGATATGGAGTTGGAGGTCTAAAGTAAGGTATAGAGGGTCATCTTAGAATTAGACTATGTGGTCGGTTTGACCAACTGTATCTGGAAAAATCCCCATGTCAAAGCTGTCAGTGGACCTAAAATGCACAGGTCTGGGGATACAACCATCTACCTCATCAACAATCTGTCTGGTATAAGGTGTCATCAGAAAATATCAGGTATTTGTGTGCAGGATGGTAAGTTAAGGTTTACAGATATCTAAAATATTTTTATATATAGTTCTGTTTTTTTATTATAGGCTAACAAATGCACGAAAATATTTTAAAAAACATACTTTTACATTTTTTTTTTAAATAATTATTTTCTCAATAATGTAATTGTATCTGACAGTTACACTATAAAATAGATGCCATTGCAGATCCCACTGCAGCCTGAAGGTGGTATTGAAGGCTTATTTTGTCCATGAAGCCTGCAGTTTGCATGTGATCATGATGCCATAGCTCAAAGTAATAACATAAACTTACAAATGGGACTTTTTAGGCAATGTATGATCTAAACACAGATTACCTTAAAATACATAATATTTACTTTATTTACATCACATAGAAAAACAGACATGACATTTTGGCTGGCCTATTTGCATTTTTAAACAATAGTTTCAGATACAAGGATATCCCATAGTCCATGCATTTTCAATAGTACTTGAAATGATCTACCTGGTTGCCGAAGACAAATCCAACGTGTTTTGGAAAAAATCCTTTGCCAGGAGTAAGTGGGGTATGCCATATTTTAAATTTGTACATAAGGAAAGAAGAAACCAGTCATAAAGTTAAAACCAAAACGCTATCAGTATGGTTGTGCTGCTATCCCTCAACTGGGAATTTTGCTGGGCCACCCCCCAAACAAACACTATGGGGGAGATTTACTAAAACTGGAGTACACAGAGTCTGGTGCAGCTGTGCATGGTAGCCAATCAGCTTCTAACTCCAGCTTGTTCAATTAAGCTTTGACAATAAAACCTGGAAGCTGATTGGTTTCAATGCAGAGCTGCACCAGATTTAGCACTCTTCTGTTTTAGTAAATCTCCCCCTATGCGTCTAGTGAGGCATGGCTTAGGAAACCCTAATGGAAACAGCGGATGCCCAACCTCATTTCATAAGCTAACAGAGGTGTCAACCGCAACCTCTGCAACCCTTAATGATACAGTACTGAATTTTTGTTATCGTAAATGTTTAAATTGCTTCCCGGGTTTCAAATGGGGCCTCCTTTAACTTTCAGGCCACTTAGTACCTGCATGGGCTGCTAGTTCTATAGTGAAGGCCAGTCCAGGTGCCTACCACTGATCATGAGGATGGTCTTCGAACAGCAGACCCTTTCCCCTGGAGAGAAAGGTCACACTTTTGTGGAAGACCCTTGGCTCTCTGCAGACCTCCCAAAAGGGATCAAAGCCTGGGGCCTGATGCTTCTGTTCATCCCTGTATATGGCAGGAAGAGAGTTTCTTGGAAGAATGCTAACCCCCAGGAGGATTAGACGGGATGTGGATCAAAGTGGCAAATTCCTGAACTGAGAATAGCACAGTGGTGCCCTCCAACACCGCTTCCTCCCAAAGCACAAGAAGCTAACGCTCTGCCCAGAGGGTTCAAACTGACTAATGATTTGTCACTTCAAGATGCCAAATCTGAGAGCAATCAAAATGGGACTAAACTTAAGCCACATAATGAGTAGAATGTTAACTATAAACAGTAGATTAGGTTTTTTAGAGGTATAATGCTTTCCTCTTGGATGACATTCTCAGGACCACTGAGCCTCAGTTCTGTTTTACTTAGACTTTCTATGTTTCTCTCACCCACCCCATGAAATTCCAAAAGCTGACAAGAAGTTTTGTATAATGAGACAAGCTCAATTTCAGGAATAAGAGGCAATAAGTCATAGCTCACACATCAAAAATGAAACAAACGCAGTTTCACTTTTTGTATGATAAGGCAAACATTACAAAGCAAAATAACCCACAATCAACCAGGGCCGACTGCTTTAGAAGCATGACGTGTGGCTGCTGGGAAAATACATCCTTGCGGAGGACACAGTTTGTATGGCCAAAACTTTGTGGACACTTGACCAGAACACCTATGTAAGCATTTTGGACATCCTATTCCAAAACCATGGGCAATAATATGGAGTTTTGTCCCCTTATGCAGATGTTACAGCCTGTTCTCTTGTGTAACGGCTTTCCACAAGATTTTAGAGTGTGTGGAATCTGTGCCCATTAAGCCAAAAGAGCATTTGTGAGGTCAGGAACTGAGGTTGGAAGAGAAAAATTGGTTTGCAGTCAGTAATCTGATGCATCCCAGAGGTGTTCAGTGGGGCTGTGCAGGTCACTCAAGTTCCTCCACATTAAACTCATCAAATGATGTCTTTATAGAGCTGTCTTTGTACACAGGGGCACAGTCATGCTAAAAATGGTCTTTCTCTAACTGTTCCCATGGCATTGGAAGCACACAATTTTGGGCACAACTCTTCCATGAAAACGGCTTTTGATAAAGCATCCTTAGACCAAAGATGGGTCTACCATCTACCATTACTGCTTTACCATTACCAGCAGCCTTCACTGAGATCACCTGAATTCAGCCATTTGTTGGGGTGTCCATATGCCTATAGGTAGGTGTGATGGTCAAGTATTTGCAAACTGATGGCCACAGAGTGTAAATTACAATACCTACGCTTACCTAAACAAATAACCCCTTCTCAACATTTAAAACCAAAATATATTTTCTCTTACGTCCTCCGACAGTCGCCGCCTCTTCATATTCGTCACATATGGGGTATTAGACTGCTCCGAAGGAGTAGCTAGGCAACAGAATATGTTAACATTAAAGCTTTTAACATATCCCACCCTCAAGGGGTGGTCCCCTCAGTCAATACCCTCCTACTTCCTGCAACCATATCTCAGTTTTAATGTCTAGCTTGTCAGGAGTGGCTGGCTCTCTCTGTGCTGGGGCTTTGTGCCCCAGACTCTTTCTTCTTTTTTGATTTTTTGTTTGAGTTTTCTCTCTACCTTTACTTAGCTGTTCTTTTTGTCAGCATTAGTTAGTTCTTCGGATGAAGAGGATCATGCGGGCTGGGTCTCGGGCTGATCCCCCTGGTCGCAGGTCGTGGGTCAGTGGCTTCCCAGCCTGCCATCGAGCGTTCAGCCAGGTAACGCTCCTGGCACAGTGAACGACCCATCCCTGTTCGGTGCAGGGATGATTGGTGAGGTGGCTACCTCACTGGACGCTGTGCGGTTTCTTAACCCCCATTCTGTGCGTCTTGTATGCGACTCTCCCTGCCTCATGTGCAGCGGCTTGTTCGCCTGTGCGGGTCCCCCACGCCACTGTGAGGTAAGTGTATTTATGTGGGGACCTGTCTGTCTGGGGGGGTGTCAGTCTGGGACTGTGTAACCTGCCTCTATTCACAATGTTTGTATCCCTATCTCTCGGCTGCATGCTGTGGGCTGCAAGGGGGGGGGGGGAGCTGTGTGACACTGTGTGTGTCAGCCTTGTCAGTGTGAGAAGCTGTGTGCTGTGGGGCATGTTTTGTGGCATGTTTGGGCATTATACAGCGATCGCTGCGGCGATCTGACATGTTTTTTTATATACAGACATGTGTGCATTACTGTACTGTGGAGCGGCGGTTTCGGCGCCAAACGGCGCCATTTTGCCTACACTCGCTCCGGCCGCATGTTCTACATGCATGGCGGCCATTTTCTTGTAGCCTCCCATAGGCTTTCATAGAGCGCCCTGGCAGCATCACTTCCTCTTCTCCAGGAACACCGATCGAGGCAGCAGCAGCGGCGAGGGTCTCCTCAGGTTATATCCTTCCTATCCATTGCCTGTGTCAGTTTTATTGTCCCTGTGGGGGTCTCATTGTGCTTGTGTGTGGTGCGGTGGGCTGCGCTCGCCGCGCTTGTTAAAGGGGCAGTTAACCCTTTATTATCCGGCATTTGTTATGGGGCAATGGATTCTCAGGAGGGCAAATTTCCTACCGCCTTGGTGGAAAACCAGGGGACCGCTGTTTCCCCCCCAGGGGGGGATTTAGCCACTATTGTGGCTGGCCTTGCTGCTCAGGTGCAGATGCTGGTGGCTGCTCAATCTACTAAAAGACCCAGAGTTGCTCTTTCCTCTGATTCTGAGGGTGAAGGTGATGGGGTTGTTATGGCGGGGGCCTCCTTATCGGGGTCCCGCTCCTCCCTGGATCTAGTGGGGTCCGAGGTGGAGGCTGAAGTTGAAGGGGTTGATAATTCTCCCCCTGGCTCGCCTGAAGAGCTTGCAATCATGGATGAATTGATTGCTTCCATAAAACAAACGCTGCGTTTGCAGGATGAAGTGTGTCCCCCCGCTGCCTTGGCGGCTTATGGGACGCAGAGAAAACGCAGGACGCCGCAGGTTTTTCCCTGCAATGATGATTTTCAGCGCGCTGTTAAGGAACAATGGCGCAATCTACGCAAACCTTTTGCTGTACCAAGTAGGTTCAAGCTGCGTTATCCTTTCTCGCCTTCCACTGATGAAAGGTGGTGTGTGCCACCCCCAGTGGATCACGCAATTGCGGTTTTAAACAAATCCACTGCGATTCCTGCAGAGGATTCCCCTGTGTTCCGTGATGCCACGGATAGGAGATTGGAGTCTCTTGCCCGTCATACTTATTCTGTTACGGGTTCTATGCTTAAGGCTCTGTTTGCCTCTCTCATGGCGGCCCAGGCGGTCGCAAGTTGGACGCAGATGCTTAGGCGCGTCCTAGTGGCCGATTCGGCCTCGCCGGCGACCCTGGATATGGTGGATCAAATCCACCAGGGTGTCATGTATCTGTGTGATGCGGACTTGGACCTAGTCCCGTTGGCTGCACGTGTGCACAGCGTGGCGGTGTTGTCTCGCCGCCTGGTTTGGTTGAAATGTTGGTCGGTGGACCAGTCTTCACGTAAGACCTTAGCCAATCTGCCTTATGATGGGTCTCGCCTTTTTGGGGAGTCCTTGGATGTGTTGATTAAGGGGATCACCGGAGGTAAGAGCACTCTCTTGCCCCATTTCCCCAAGGCTAAGGGGGCTTCTGGGAAGAAGCATGCTAATTTTCGGCCCCCTCAGGGGTCCTTTCGTGCCTTTCGGTCGCACTACAAGGGCAAACCGTTCAAAGGTCAAGGCTCTCAGAAGAAGCCCTGGTCTGGAAAACAGAAGTCCGGTCAATCCGGATCCGCAGCCCATAACAGTGCGGCCTGAAGGGGCGCCCTCACCCGGTTTTGGGGTGGGGGGACGCTTGCTCGGTTTTCTTCAGCCCTGGTTGACCCGCGTGCGGGACAGATGGGTTCAGGAGATCGTTCGATCTGGTTACAAGATCGAGTTTCTCTCTCGGCCGGAGAGCAGATTTTTTCCCTCAAATCTTCAACTGTCTCCAGAGCGTTTACGGGACCTGCACCTGGCGGTGCGGGACCTGAGGGCTCAGGGAGTGGTAGTTCCGGTGCCTCATCGGGACAGGTTTCGGGGGTTTTATTCCAATCTGTTCACCGTGCCCAGAAAGGAGGGCAAGGTTCGTCCAATTCTGGACTTGAAGGCTCTGAACCGCTCTGTGCGGGTTCGCAAGTTCCGCATGGAATCCCTGCGGTCGGTGGTGGCTGCCCTGGTTCCGGGGGAATTCATGGCCTCCATCGATTTGAAGGATGCGTATCTTCACATCCCCATTTTCGAGGGTCACCAGAGGTTCCTTCGATTTGCCATTGCGGAGGATCACTACCAGTTCGTGGCGTTGCCTTTTGGTCTCGCCTCGGCTCCGCGGGTCTTCACCAAGGTGCTTGCACCGGTTCTGGCATTATTGAGGGCGCAGGTTCCTTCGCAGGTTACACTCGGAACGCAGCACGGTGATTCTTGTGGCACCGGACTGGCCTCGCCGGTCCTGGTACGCAGACCTCGTGAATCTGGCGGTCGACGCCCCGTTGCGTCTGCCTCTTCGAGACGATCTCCTGTCTCAAGGACCGATTTACCATCCTGCTTTACAGTCGCTGGTTTTGACAGCCTGGCTGTTGAGACCAAGGTCCTGAAGGAGAAGGGTCTCTCCCCAGAGGTCGTTCATACTTTGATCAACGCGAGGAAGTCTTCCTCGGGGGAAGGTTTATTACCGTACTTGGAAGGCCTATTTTGCCTGGTGTGAGTCCAGGGGGTTTTCACCCCGCACGTACTCGGTTTCCCGAGTGCTGTCCTTCCTTCAAACGGGTGTCGATCAGCGTTTGGCGCTGGCTACGATAAAGGGTCAGGTGTCTGCGCTGGCCGTTCTGTTTCAACGTCCCGTGGCTTCCAACTCCTTGGTTGGCACTATTGTTCAGGGTGTGCGGCATCTGGTTCCTCCTAGGAGGGATCCTTTGCCCCCTTGGGACTTGAATCTCGTTCTGTCTGTGTTGCAACGTGCTCCTTTTGAACAGATCAGGGAGATCTCGTTGTCTATGTTGTCCAAAAAGGTCGCCTTTTTGGTGGCGATCACTTCGGCTCGCAGAGTGTCGGAGCTGGCAGCTTTGTCCTGCAAGTCTCCGTATCTGGTTGTTCATTTGGATAAGGTGGTCTTGCGACCTAATCCTTCTTTTCTTCCGAAACGAGTTTCGGAATTCCATCTTAATGAGGATATTGTCTTGCCTTCGCTGTGCGCGAAGCCTAAACATCCAAAGGAGGTGAGATTACATTCTCTGGATGTTGTTCGGGCGATAAGGGTTTACCTTAAATCGACTGAGTCTTTTCGAAAGACGGACTCCTTGTTTGTTCTTCCAGAGGGTCCTCGGAAGGGCATGGCGGCGTCGGCCTCTACCATCGCCAAATGGATCAGGCAGACCATTGAACGGGCCTATGCCTTGCAGGGGAAGGTTCCCCCTGTGCCTGTGAAGGCGCACTCTACTAGATCTCTGAGTACGTCTTGGGCCTGTCGTCATGGGGCTTCTGTAGCCCAGGTGTGTAAGGCGGCGACTTGGTCGACCGTGCACACTTTCACAAAATTCTACAAAGTAGATGTTCAGGCATCGGCGGATGCTTCCTTTGGCCGCAAGGTTCTTAGTACGGCAATTCCCTAGGGTCCCTTGTTGGGGACCTCTGGCTGTTGGGATAAGTTTTTTATCCCCTGGTTATTTGTCTTTTCCTGGGTTGTTGCTCCTGTTGAGCACTTGTTTTTCCTGTTGCCCAGCTGGTTTCCTTCCTTTGGTAAGGTTCCTTTCTTTGATGCGGAGACTGCGTTGCCTTTTCGGCGCGGATGCGTTTCCCACCCCTCATGTTTGCACTGCTTTGGGACGTCCCCATATGTGACGAATATGAAGAGGGCGGCGACTGTCGGAGGACGTAAGAGAAAACGGAATATTTGTAAAATCTTACCTGTAAAATTCCTTTCTCTGAGTCCTCCGACAGTCGCCGCCCCCGCCCCTCTTTTGGGGTTTGGTTGTATACTCTACTGCTATTCCACTAAAACTGAGATATGGTTGCAGGAAGTAGGAGGGTATTGACTGAGGGGACCACCCCTTGAGGGTGGGATATGTTAAAAGCTTTAATGTTAACATATTCTGTTGCCTAGCTACTCCTTCGGAGCAAAGTCTAATACCCCATATGTGACGAATATGAAGAGGCGGCGACTGTCGGAGGACTCAGAGAAAGGAATTTTACAGGTAAGATTTTACAAAAATTCCGTTATTGTTGCCATAATACCATTAATATATTATTGTATATATTTTGTTGCTGACTAGAAAAGCATGTAAAAAAGGACTTTTATCTCAATTATATTTTGATATTACATAATAAATGTCAGGAAACGGTGTACCAGCAAGGGCAAAATGGGTAGAGGACATATATCAGACGACCAATGGGTAAGAGGCTCTATCAACACTACCTATAGTCTCCCTATCCCCTACACATAGTTTAACCCAATTATTCATATTGCATAGATCTTACCATACATAGGAGAAGCTATTTAAGTGGCGACATCGGGACACATCAACATGTCCCAAATGTAATCAGGATCTAGCAAATTTAATACATATGTTATGGAGGTGTCCCAAGCTCCACCGATATTGGCAAGGAGTTATCTCTACTATTAATTTGGTCTTTAAGGTGGTTTTATTGGTTGAACCTGGAATATGTTTGTTAAGTATACTGGATAGAACTGGATAGATTCCGGAAAATACTCTTGTTCTGATAGTACGGTGGCTTTTTCTTGCCCGAAAACTTATAGCACAAAAATGGTTGGCACCACACCCCCCAACAGTTGAGGAGTGGACAACACAAATTAAGGAGACTATACTTAAAGAAAAGTTCATTTTTTTGCACACAGGTTGTCCAGAGAAACTTGAAAAAGTATGGAAGAAATGGCTGGATACGTTGGATAATGTTATAAATTAAAAATGGTATAGGGAAAGGAGAGAAGGGAGGGAGAAGGTGGAATATTCCCTTTTCTCCTTTCCTTTTTTTTTTTTCTTTTGTGTTTGTTTTAAAATTATTATATATTTTGGTTATGTTGGGTATTATTATGTACATGAGGATATGTTTGTGAGATGTTTGCATAAAAAAATGTTCAATAAAAAAAGACGTGATTTACAAATACATATATTTTCCTGTGAAGAACTTCCACTACTAGTTAACAAAGTGCAAAAAGACCAAAACTTGAAAAAAATATAAAGTATGTAAAAATATGTGTCCACAATACAATTCTAAAGTCTAAATAAACAAATCCGTTTGTGCTTCCACCAATCTGTCCAATATTCCTCGGATGGATAAAGGAAGCTTACCACTTATATATAAGTGAATCACATAATGCTTTTCAATATGATCCCTATGTGTGGCAGGCTCCCAAGAAGCTTCCCTTATTCAGGTAATCTTCCATCTTCACCTTATCCACTCCATCGTAGTATAATATTAAAAAAGAGAACATTTCATTGTGTAGTATATCACACTCATCATATGCAGAATATGGTCTTTTTGCACTTTGTTTACTAGTAGTGGAAGTTCTTCACTGGAAAATGTATTTTGATTTTGAATGTTAAAAATTTGTTATTTGGTTATTTGTTCACGTAAGTGCTGGTTTGTAATGGGTAGTGTAAGATTGCAAACACTAGGAGGTATTGAAGTTTGCTCAGTGCAGGAAATAAGATTTGCGTGGAGTGAATATGCATGACGGCATTAGACAGCTGCCATAGGATCAGAATATCTACAACTAAAAGCCTAGGCCTCATAAACAAACAGTACTCTAACGCAGGGGTCCCAAAACTTTCTAAACAAATGGCGGGTTTACTGTCCTTCAGACTTTATGGGAGCCGAACTGGGACCATCGGGAGTAGAACATGTCCCAGCATCAGTGGGAGTAAACATTGCTCCATCTGTGGTGTCAGTGGGAGGAATTGTGCCCCACCGTTGGTGTCATTGGGAGGAATTGGGTCCCATTGTTGGTATCATTGGAAGGAACTGTGCCACATCAATGATGTCATTAGGCCCCATTGTTGGTGTCATTGGGAGGAATTGTGCTCCCTCATTGGTGTCAGTGGATAAAATGGTGCCCCAAGGGCCAGATAAAAGCAAGCAAAGGGCCGCATCTGGCCCCACAGCTTGGAAACACTTGGGGGTATTGAAGTTTGCTCAGTGCAGGGAATAAGATTTGCATAGAGTGAATATGCATGACGGCATTAGACAACTGCCATAGGATCAGAATATCTACAACTAAAAGCCTAAGCCTCATAAACAAACAGTACTCTAAAGCAGGGGTCCCAAACTTGCTAAACAAATGGGTTTACTGTCCTTCAGACTTTATGGGGGCCGTACTCGGACCATCTGGAGTAGAACATGTCCCAGCATCAGTGGGAGTAAACATTGCTCCATCTGTGGTGTCACTGGGAGGAATTGGGCCCCATTGTTGGTATCATTGGAAGAAACTGTGCCACATAATTGTTGTCATTAGGCCCCATTGTTGGGGTCCTTGGGAGGAATTGTGCCCCCTCATTAGTGTCAGAGGATGAAATGGTGCCTCAAGGGCCAGATAAAAGCAAGCAAAGGGCTGCATCTGGCCCCACAGCTTGGAGACCACTGCTCTAAAGGATAGTGCTCCTGTTGACTATAGCAACCAGGGTCCTACATTTGTTTTCTAATATGGGCATGACAACTTAAGACCCTGGCGTATTTTCCTAATTCTTCCAGGCACATAATCAATGTGTGATGTTTTTTGGGCACAACTCTTCCATGAAAACAACTTTCGATAAAACGTCTTTAGTCTATAGATGGGTGTACCAAGTTTACTGGCACACAGAAAGGCTCCATTGTGGGCACAGATCAACCAATAACATTGGGCAGCAGTCTCTTAAAAATGATGGTTGTCCGAGCTCCCTAAATTTGCATATTATCACACAACAATACGAAAAATGCTTGTAATCTCCCTTACATCCAGTGAGCTACATGGATTATGTAATGTCTACCAGTAACTTTACACTGCTAAAAAAAATCCCAGAGCCATTGTTGATACCTGTCTAAAAGTCTTTGTTCTGTGAAAGGCACCATCGTGAGGTTAGTATGTAAAAAATACCATGGACTTTCCAGTACAATGATGGTAAGTTCTCATATGCTGCAAGCAGGAATTCTACCACGTAAGGGGTTTGAAACTCTTAGGCACCGCAGAGGTTCTTCCTCATTTTCTTTGTTTCTAGTATTTTCTTTTAGTTTTTCACCAGAATGGGAACTGAAAGATCACATATTTCCTTCGGGGAACTATTTAAGATGTAAACACAATCTGAGATCCTTCGGAAAATTACTGAGCTGGCTCAACACCGTAGCGTTTGGAAAGACCTTGCAGAAGAACTAAAGCCATATATTCCATAGTGCTTCAGTAAGGTAGGATCTATCAGTAAAATGTATTTGTTTGTTATTAGCCATGTTGTTTATTATATTGTAATAACTTCTGTTGGCCAAATACAGAGAAACTTTCAATACTTAAACCCCTTTTTCCAGATTTTAAAAGAAACAAAGGAACCTACCATCACCTAACGGTGCCAAAGAAACTGTTGGTGGCAGGTTGCATACATCCATTTAGTTCTTTTCACATAATCTGGTTGAAAGTGGTTAGCATTGTCATGTTGTAGCCGAAAGTATCTGTTTTGTCTTTTGTGTGGACTTTCAGTATCTCTCCCATCTCTTACTTTTGTGCTTTAAGCATTTGGGATTTTTTTGTTGCCAGATAGAAAGTTTGTGTTTTTTTTTTGTTTGTAGTGAGCCCAAAAGTGTGCCGTATTCTGTTGTGTTGTATCTGACTATGGCTGGCCATTGATGACAGATAGCTCAGAAAGAACTGGCAGTTGTGCCAGTCTCTGCTTGACTTTGTACAAGTAACTGCAATACTGGGGCCCCCCAGAATCTTTCAATGCTCGCAGACCACGAGTTGGGCCTTACAGGAAGATCTTCAAACACACTGGAAAATCTCACTGTGCAAAATGTGTGTCTTTGATGCCAGAACTGCTTATCAGTTCAGAGACAATAATGTCATCTGGTGCCCATGGTCAAATGAGTATTTAAGGCAAGAGAATATTTAAAATGTGCAACTTAAAATGGAATAGGTTCAATTGATTTAAAACAGATTTCTCTTACCCTGCGCCTCGCCCTCAAAATGCAATGCAACCCCTTCTGCCCTCCCTTGTCCCAGCCCTGGTACTTATTATTAGTGATCGTCCAATATCGTTTTTTTATTGCCGATACCGACACCGATATTTTGGTCATCGCATATAGGTATCGGCGGATATTGGCTGATATTTTAGTACGTTAATAAAATGTTTTTTTTTTTTTTTTTTTACAGGTACTCTTGTGGAGGGATCTGGGGGTCTAAACCCAAACCACAACTCTGCACTTAAAAGCATTCAAAATGCCAAGTTTGGCTGTTTTGCATGCTGTCATTTTTTTGAATTTGGCGCCGAGTACCCGGAAGTGATACATAGAGACCCGATCAGAGCCGAATGTGGCTTTGATCGGGTCTTCTCTTCGGCCGCCGTGCAGGTGAGCCGTTGAAAGCGGCGGGGGGGGGGGGGGGGACGGACGTCTCCTTCCGCTTCTTGTAATGACAGCCGAGCGGCTTCTCAGCCGCATGGGTTGTCATTACAAGACAGCCGACCATCGGCTATAGACGCAGATACTGGGGTGATGTCTCTAGCTGCAGGCATCACTCCAGTACAGCACTTTCCCGAAATATCTGCAATATCAGTAACCTCAGGGGGCGATTCCGATATATTGGGAAAAGTGCATATCAGCCCCCGATATATCGGCTTTGCAGATAATCGGTCAATTCCTACTTATTATTGTTATTTTATTTATTTTTTGCTTTTTTCTTTGTTCATATAGTGAGAAAGATTTTATTTCTCCCTTTTATGTCATCACTAGGCTTGTAAAATATTTTACACAGTAATCAGAAGTGGATCTAGAATTGTGATTTACAGCATCCATGGGTAAATTAAGCCGTGGTTTGCTTAGTGGATAATTTCTGAAATCACTTAAATTTCTGTAGTATCCTTAACCATTTGCTGACTGCCCGCCGAAGATATACTGTGGCAGGCTGGCTCGGCTGCGCGAACCGCCGTACCCCCACGGCAGTTTGCGGGAGCTCTCCTGGGGGCGCGCTTGCCCACCCTAATTAGGAAGTGGGGAGGCCGATCCATGGGGCCGGCGGCCGAGATTGCTGCCGGCCACCCACGATCGCTCCCCGCTGAGAGAGAGCGACGATATGCTGTTGTAAACACAGCAGACCGTTGTTCTCTCTGGAATGAACACTGAGCTCCTCTGATCCTCCTATTTAAGATCACAGGTCTCTGTGTTCATTTCACAAGTCCCTCCCCCCACAGTTAGAAAACACCCCCTAGGCTCACACTTAACCCTTTGATCACCCCTGAGTTAACCCCGTCCCTGCCAGTGGCATTGTTACAGTAACAGTGCATATTTTTAGCACTGATTACTTTAGTAATGTCAGTTAGGTGTCCGATCTGTCCGCCACAATGTCGCAGCCCTGCTAAAAATCGCCGCCATTACTAGTAAAAAAAAGTAAAATAAAAATAAAAATGACATAAATCTTTCCTCTAGTTTGTAGACGTGATAACTTTTGCGCAAACCAATCAAAATACTCTTATTGGGAGCACTGACATTACTACAGTAATCAGTGCTAAAAATATGCACTGTAACTGTAATAATGAAACTGGCAGGGAAGGGGTTAACCCAGGGGCAATCAAAGGGTTAAGTGTGAGGCTAGGGGAGTGTTTTCTAACTGTGGGGGGAGGAACTTGTGAAATCAACACAGAGATCTGTGATCCTAAATAGGAGGAACAAAGGAGCTCTGTATTGATTCCTGTAAGACAAATGGTCTGCTTTGTTTACAGTAGCAGACCGCTGTTCTCGATTCACGGGAAGCGATTGCGTGTGCCCGGGGGCAATCGCAGCCGCCGGCCCCGTGGATCAGCATCCCCACTGGCGAGCCCCCAGGATCTGCGGCAGCTGGTCGGCAAGTGGTTAAAGATACAAAAGGAAATGTTAGAAATCTCTCTAACATGTGGGAAATTCCATCTTAGGCCCCTTTTACAAGGGGATGCTCCATTTAGCGGATTCCACTTGCTCAGCAGCGGATCGTTCCACTGAGCAGGTGGCTGACAGGTCCGTGTCTGCTCCACTGTGCAGAGTGGACACGGACACAGTCCTGCTCTCCTCTATAGGGAAATCGGATGGAAATGGACCATCTGATCGTTTCCATCAGATCCAGTCTGAGGCAGATGGAAATTAGGACCACCATCTGTCTTTTTTTTGCGGGCAGGATGGGATTGGATAGAGGCAGGTGTCAGCGGACAGAGTGACATGCACCACTCCATAGGGGAGGCTGTAGGGTTCGATCAAGTCCACCTGAAAATGACAGGTGGACCTGATTGGATAGCCTGTGTGAAAGGGCCCTTAGACAGTCTCCTGAGCAGCATTGGATGATTTCCTCTCGCCTCCTGTTCCAGCAACTATAACAATTTTTGATTTCCCATCACTGGCTGCCAATGGACAATGGTCACCAAAACAAACAAAGATGATGAATAACTCCAGTGGGGACACAGACAGAAATTAAAACTTAATAAAGGTTCTAGCCCTTTTCTTCTCCATCCAACACAAAAAAAGGTTTTGGCTAAAGACACACTATGATGTCTATGTTGGGTTTTCCTATGGATTTCCAGTATCAGTTTTGTGCTCATATGATGATCCCTATTTTGCTGTTGTAATTTTAAGAGGTAGAGTTGTCTTCTGAGTATCTGTTTTTTTCTGTTGTAACAGGAGGATGATCTTGCTGCTCGGGCTCGGCGTCCTGCTACTTATGCCTTCTCCTTTTGATTTCTTGGAGAACACAGGTGAAGTAGGAAAATATTGCGATAATACTAGTGATATGGAAAGAATTGGCTTCTGGTATTAGTCAGACTTGATAGTCTTTAATTTCAAGTATGCATTTCCCATACCTGAGGATATGCTGTGAAAGCTGATAATCACTTTTTTTTTTAATCCAAAGAATAAACTTTTTTTTAACAAAAAAAAAAACAGAACGCATATACAAAATACATACAACCCAAGTCAATATGGCATGTCACTGGAACAGCAATATTGCCATACATAAGATAGAAAAAGCCACGTCAGCATTAGTTATACCTTCCAGACACATATATAACAGATACAACATTTTCCCCCTCCCGGAATATCAATATCACCAACCTTGGTATCTCCACCTCTAACAAAGACTTGAATGCATCCTGTTCAACCAGCAATCCCGCCTAGTAGTCTATCCATGACTAGGTCCACCGGGGCAAGCCCAGGTGTATCCAATCGTCAAGTGTTCAAAGAAAAAGTTTGACCGCACTCAGGAGTAAATAAACTGGAAGTGTTTTATTCCCATAAACTTGAATACATAGGTGCATCATACAGACATGGGACAGGTTGACGCGTTTCACGATTTCACAGATCGCTTACTCATAACCAATGAGTTATGGTTATGAGTAAGCGATCTGTGGAATCGTGAAACGCGTCAACCTGTCCCATGTCTGTATGACGATTGGATGGCGGATCCGACCGGCACCGGAGTGCTTCGCCTCACCTGAGCGGCTTTTTTCTGTTGCTACAGGTATATCCAGCCATGGTCCCCACAATCTCTCGAACTTGTGTGCTTTACCCCTATGTTGATACATTTTCTCCATTCTGAGCGCATTGCCTACATTATTGATCCATTCCCTTACAGTAGGAGGGTTCTCTGATTTCCAATGTAGCATAATCAATGTGCGAGCTAAAAATAAGGACCGAAACATTGCCTCTCTGGCACACCCTTCTAAGTCATAATCGTCCGGCAAGTTAAGCAGGCATGGTTTTGGATCCAAAGGAATAGAGGTCTGAAATATACCATTAAGAGTGTCCAGCACCCCCCTACAGTATGTGTGTAACTTGGGGCATCTCCACAGTAGATGGATCAAATCCCCATGAACCCGCCTGCACCTAGTGCACAGTGGGGTGGAGATCCAACCCACAGCATGAAGTCTATGGGGAGTATAGTATACCCTCAGTAGGATATACAATTATGTCAACCGTTGTGAAACATTGAGAGAGCAGACCGGCACCACCCGAAGGGCCTCATCCCAGGCTTCCCCGGAAATCGGACCCACATCCCCCTCCCATTTATGATAATCACTTTAGTAGTCGGTGCTACTACAGTGATCAATGCAATCTTCAGGGTCCCGTATCAGCACTTGGTACTTCCGCCATTCACATAACACCTTGCATTTTGAAAACAAGGCATTCTCTGATTGCACAAAGTAAAGACTGTGACATCACCACTCCTTCTCTCCAACTCTTCCAATCAGAAAATTCTTGGCAACTATTGAAAAAAAATACAACACGTTCTAGGGATGGTGGAGGTGCCACAGCAACTTTACATGGTTAGTGTGCAGAGAGGAAGCCACTCGAACCAAGAAGATCATGGCTCTCACTGTATGTAGAGCAGACCACTACAGTGATTTATGGCAGCCCTCAAAATTTCCAGTTGCCTGCTCGCATTAGCTGGCGGGTGCTGCCAGCAGGCGGGGTTGAACAGGAGCTGATTCTCCTCTCAGTCTCCGCCCCCTGTCATTCTCTTAGCAGGGCCTGGCATACAGCAAGATTCAGCAAAAAGCTAGATAAGGTGGGGGCGTAACGGGGGAGGGCCGGGGAGAGGGGTTGGGCGGGAGCTGACAAAATTTTTCGTTTTTTATTAACAAGCTGGTGATTGGGTGCTTGGACCACCTAGCAACCAATCATTAACGTGTTAATAGAAAAAGTTAACTTTGGCAGTTCCCGCTCCCCTGTCCAGTGGTGTGCTCCTCTGTAAGTCTCTCTGCATCCTAAATCAGTGAAAGTGTCATTCATTGGTTTTCATTTTTTTAATGCTATATTTAATATAATATTAAAATATTTACTTAACAAGGCAGTAATTATGTGTACAGTGCCTAAAGTAGCCAATCATATCTTATCCTTATTTTATTTATCACAGTCAGATCAATTAAATATGCTTTATGTTAATATTGTTAAAGTCATTGTTGTTAATATTTATTTTTGTAACTTAATTCTGCATAAAACATTTACCAGTGTCATTTCATGAGATAATTTACAAGAGTGTGTTTAGGGGCGGGGCATGGTAGGGGTTGGGTGGGGCAACTGGTGGCGAGTAAGGCCCCTTTCACCCTTGTGCGACTTGTCCTGTGACTTGGGACTGCAAGTCGTACTCCATGATTTCCAATGAGTACAGTTCAAATCTGTGTGGCTTCAAGTCACAATGACTTCAAAGTAGTCCCTGCACTACTTTGGGTCAATTTTAATGCGTTTTGAGGTCCATAGACATAGTCCAGTCAGATTCGCGGCAAAATCATGGTAAAATCACGGCAAAAAAATTGTGGCAAAATCGTGGAAAAATCGACTTTCAGGTCGCATAAGTGTGAAAGGGGCCTAACTCTTAAGACCTGGCTAGTAGCTCAGGTTTTGAAATTTTGAGCCCTAATTTACAGAATTTCCAAAGGCCCTCTTGATATCACATATGCCTCCTTAAAGCGGAGTTCCACCCAAAAGTGGAACTTCCGCTTTAGGCAGTTCTAACCTCCTGACATGCCACATTTGGCATGTCATTTTTTTTGGGGGGGGGGGGGAGCGGGTACCTAGTTTTGACAGGAAACCGCTCTCACTTCCGCTTGGAGCGCCGCGGCGCCCTGCGCGAAAGTTCTCCTCTCCCCCTCCCTCCCTGCAATCTTCTGGGACATGTCAGAGGTCCCAGAAGATTGCCGGCCAATCACGACGCGTAGCGCAACTCGCGCATGCGCAGTGCGTACCCGGCTGTGAAGCCGAATACTGTCACAGCCGGGTGCCCACACCAGTGATGCCGGCGCCGCAGGCAGAGAGGGAGAAGAGCGAGGCTTCGGGCAGACGCATCGCTGGACCGTTGGACATGTGAGTGTGTGTTTAGGCTGGAACTCCGCTTTAAGACCGGTACACACTGCAAGTTTTTCAACCAGCGGGTTGAATGAAAAAAAAAAAAAACTGGCAGATCGATGTACCAACAAAACGATGTGTGACGTTCTCCCCCGCTGTGCTATTGTATTCTGACAAGGGAACCGCCCCCTTTCTCAGCCAGAATCAGCAATTGCAGCCACTGGCTGATCAGACGCTGGTTTTCCAGCATGTCCCTTTAACAAAATCCCGGCTTCTGTCAAACAGACAGCTGTACACACTGACCCTGCTGAACAGGCTGATTTGCGCCCAGTGTGTACTCGGTTTTACACGGAACCAAGCTAACAAATGGGAGGCTAAGGACACAGAACAGGAACACTTACGACTCTCATTGTATTTAGTATGGACTACTACAGCAATTTACAGCAACCACAATGACCCACCAGATACACTAAATTACCAAAAGTATTGGGACGCCTGCCTTTACATGCACATGAATTTTATTGGCATCCCAGTCTTAGTCTGTAGGGTTCAATATTGAGTTGGCCCACCCTTTGCAGCTATAACAACTTCAACTCTTCTGGAAAGGCTGTCCACAAGGTTTAGGAGTGTCTTTGGGAATGTTTGACCATTCTTCCAGAAGTGCATTTGTGAGGACAGGCACTGATATTGGAGAAGGTCTGGCATGTAGTCTCCACTCTAATTCATCCCAAAGGTGTTCTATTGGGTTGAGGTCAGTCCAGTCAAGTTCCTCCACCCCAAACTCAAGCCAGGTTAGCCTAATGGAAGTATGCAGAAAGATATAATTCTTGAAGTTTGGCTTTAAGACCAAGGATAATTTTGTAGGGGATTGCTCAGGTATAACTAAGTTGCTATCATAGGAAACTCACATTTTTGAACTGTCTGTCTGTCTGGCCCCTATAGCAACATATTTCTGCTCGGGGAAGTGTTTTGAATGCAATGAATGTTTTGTTAGGGAAGGTTGTCACTGCACAGAAAAAAACAAAATATCCATGCATAGCAATGAGACAGCAATGTATTGCAGGCTTGTCAAGATGCTAAGTTATCTATCTTTGCTTCTCACAGTGAGTGTTCCCATCACACAGCAGTATGAGCAGCTGGGAACCGACGTCATCTTGCAGTGCGACTCTTGGTTGCTGAGTGTTAAATGGAAGCATAATGGGGTCTGGATACCTCATAATACTAAGATGCATGAAAATGGACAGCAGCTGACCCTGATGGAAGTGAAGAAGCACCAGGCTGGTACATACAGCTGTCATAACCCTGACAACGACAAGGTTTTATCTGTGATGGAGCTGTATCTTGGATGTGAGTTGAAACGTGCAGTACATAAGTTTTTACAAAACAATGAATGATGGGAAAAATTAGGAGTTAATATTTGTAAAGTAATATATAGGATGCCATTGCTCACCTGTTCCTGTCAATGATTTATTCAGTCCTTGGGCCAATATTCCTCCCACAGACAGCAACAGTGGGACATAGGTCCTGTGACTGACACCATTGATGGGGCACTATTCCTCCCACTGACACCAATGATGGGGCACTATTCCTCCCACTGACACCAATGATGGGGCACTATTCCTCCTACTGACAACAATGATGGGGAACTATTCCTCCCACTGACACCAATGATGGGGAACTATTCCTCCCACTGACACCAATGATGGGGAACTATTCCTCCCACTGACACCAATGATGGGGTACTATTCCTCCCACTGACACCAATGATGGGGAACTATTCCTCCCACTGACACCAATGATGGGGAACTATTCCTCCCACTGACACCAGCGATGGGTCACTATTCCTCCCACTGACAGCAATTATGGGGCACTATTCCTCCTACTGACATTGATGATGGGGCACTATTTCTCCCACTGACACCAATGATGGGGCACTATTCCTCTCACTGACACCACTGATGGGGCACCATTCTTCCTACTGACAATTATGGGGCACTATTCCTTCCACTGACACCAATGATAGGTCACTATTCCTCCCACTGACAACAATGATGGGTCACAATGCCTCCTACTGTCACCAAAAATGGGTCACAATTCCTCCCACTGACACCAATGATGGGTCACTATTCTTCCCACTGATACCAATGAGGGGGCACTTTTCCTCCCACTGACACCAATGATGGGGTGCTATTTCCCCCACTGACACCAACGATGGGGCACAATTCCTTCCACTGACACCAACTATGGGTCACTATTCTTCCCACTGACACCAATAATGGGCTCTATTCCTCCAATTGATACCAATGATGGGCTACTATTTCTTCCACTGACACCAACAATGGGGCACTATTCCTTCCACTGACACCAACAATGGGACACTTTTCCTCCCACTGACACCAACGATAGGGCACTATTCCTCTCACGGACACCAATAATGGGGCAGTATTCTTTCCACTGACACATACGATGGGGTGTTATTCCTCCCACTGACACCAACGATGGGGCACTATTACTCCAACTGACACCAATGATGGGCCATTGTTTACTCCCACTGGCCACAGTCTGACCCCCCTTAAGTCTAAAGGACAGTAAACTGTCTCATTGATTGGAAAGTTTGGAGACCCCTGGTTTAGACAGTATTACAATGTATGGAAACCCGAATACCATGTATACTAATAGCTCCATTTGTTAAAGCACAAGTAAATAAAATAAAAAAAAAACTGCAGATTTTAAAATTTCTCCTTACACATACCTTAAATCCAGAAGTCTACTGGCTGTTCAGGTCTTCTTCCCCCTTCTCCCTGCAGCAGGGGTAGGTGGTCTTGGGGTTTTCAATACTGCAGAAAGAGGTGCTGGTGTTATGAGCGCCATTCCCTGCAGTACTGTAATGTGGGTCCAGGCAGATGTAATGCTCTACTAGGCATTGTGCCCCTGCCAGCCTGGGCTCACACTGGTAATGCTTGCTTCCTCTCTGGTGCTGTCCCCTGCAGAGTCACCACCCGGAGGCCCAGCACAGCGGCACTCAGAGAAGTGAATGTGCCATTAATCACAGCAGTAAAGCTTTACAAAATACTTGCCAATCCTGTTTATTTCTGTTGTCTCTGTGAACCTCCTGTGATAAGATGATAACGCTAACCTCAGGCTACTAAAGCCATGGTGGCATTGTCACCATACATTTATTAATGGTACAATTTTATATTTTCAGTTACAGGTGGACAGTTGTGGGCTAAATTATCTACTGGCTTCTTATAGCTCTCAATAGTTTAAAGTGCACCTGTCATGAGAGGAGTAAGCCATTTCTGGCCTCCTGATGACAGGCCCTCTCTGGTTTCAGTCCCAGAACAAGCAGGCTGTGAGTGTCAGAATGACGTTAGAATTCCTTACCTGTAAATTTGTTGTCAGTAACTTAAAGGGATGTATTTATAAAAAAGATTGCACAGATTTTCATCCACCAGAACCATTCCATTCATTTCAAGCAAATGGGGCAAAATTGAATGGGACAGAAAATACTGCATTATGGCCACTAGGTGGCACTGACTATCCTAAGAAATAGGTAGGTTCCTCAGCTCCATCTAGTGGCCATAATGTAGTATTTTCCACATTCACACTTTGACTTACATAGAATTTAGCCAGAGAACATTTGATATTTCCCCTATTTGCAAATGAATGAATTGAATGCAGTTATGATGGACAAACAACTGTGCACATGTTTTATAAATCCACCCCAAAGTGTTAAAGGCCATCAGCATGACAGCCAGGTACCTATCACATTCAGGAGCAAAGCAATGGCGACCTTCAGAAGTTCTCTCATAACAGGTGGACTTAAAGTGGAGTTCCGGCCTATTTTGCAACTTTAGTGATTCCTGGAGTGCTCACTATGCTGACCAACAATTGGGTATTTTCAATTTTTTTCGGGGGTCCCTTACCTCCCTGGTCCTCAACCCTGGTCCTCAGGGCCCACTAACAGGCCAGGTTTGCAAGATAACTCAAATACATCACAGGTGATATAATTTGCTGCTCAGTGATTGCAGTACTCTAGTCTGCATCTCCCCAAGGTAATACCTATAATCTGGCCTGTTAGTGGGCCCTGAGGACCGGAGTTGAGGACCACTGCCTTACCTTATTTTCAGGGCATTTTTGATTGTACTTCCTCCTTTTCCCCTCTCTGTGGCCGCGGCCACCGACATCACTTCCGCCTTTGCATTGCATCCTGGGAGCTGTTTGTCATCACTCCCAGGAGGCTGGAATCAGGAAGAACTCCCAGAACACTCCCTGGAATCAGGAAGAAGGACACAGCAGATTACACTGCGGTTTCAGATGCCCACTTCTAAGATGGCCGCGTCCAGACAGCGTTTTTAAAAGTAAGATTTTGACTAAAATCC
Source organism: Pelophylax lessonae (assembly GCF_965119305.1). Classification (NCBI taxonomy): domain Eukaryota; kingdom Metazoa; phylum Chordata; class Amphibia; order Anura; family Ranidae; genus Pelophylax; species Pelophylax lessonae. The sequence goes on from NC_138778.1 coordinate 29,579,481, forward strand.
AATACTGTACACCTTGTAAGTATGAGAATAGCGGTTCTGTAAAGAGCGATGGATTAGTATTATAGGGGTATTTTTAGTTAAAAAAGGTATTTGAGGCCGGAAATCCGCTTTAACTGCCTGATTTCCCTTGTCTGTTCCCTGAAGTTACCATGCTCCTGATGGATATAAAAAGCCAGAAAGTAAGCCTTCACTTAAAGCGGAGTTCCGGCCTCAAAATCGAAAAAATCGATTTTGGACCATCCGCTTGCTGAGTGCAACCCGAAAAAGAAATGGATACTGCCGATTTTTTTTTTTTTTGGTCACTTACCTTATTATAGAAGAAAATATACTCACCTTCCTTCCACTTCCTCCCTCTATGGCCGCGGCCCGCGCCGTTACTTCCGGTTTGCGATGACTCCTGGGGGCTGAACGTCATCGCTCCCAGGAATCAATGCGCCTGGCCCGGTGCATCAATGCGCCTTGACTTCCGGTGCAGGCGCGGCATTCACTGCTAAACAGCTTCTGGGCATGCCTTGAAGCTGTGCAAGGATGCCGCGCCTGCACTGGAAGTGACGAGCGGGGCCGGTGCAGTGCATTCTGGGACTCCGACGTCACAGAAGAGGACACGAAGAGGGACGCTGCGGCTTCAGCTGCCCACACCTGGGATGGCAGCGCTGGAGAATAATTTTTCAAGGTAAGTATTTCTTCTTACAGGTAAGTGTGACCCGGGACAGTTCAGAGGCTATCCATTATGGAATGTACTAGTCCTGACTGTCCCGGGGGTATTTTTTAGCTGAAATTGACCCCCGAGGCTGGAACTCCGCTTTAATTCCACATTTGTCAAAATTGTTGAAAATTTTGATGACCTAAGCAAACTCAGATTTTTGCTTTCAGTGCCAGAAAAAAAAGATGTGAAATATATATATATATATATATATATATATACATACATACATACATAGAAGTACCTGAAATAAATAAATAAATAAATAAATAAATAAATAAAATAAATAAATGTAAATTAGCTTCTAGATAGAAATGTAGACACTTTTTAATTTCATGTCATGATCATTAACAGATGGATATGTGTTTAGTTCCTCCACAGGTATTGAACATCCAATGCTGGGCCTCAGAGTACCCAGAAAGGATTAACTGTACCTGGAACATCCGGCCTGACACTCACTTACACACTACCTTTATTACTACCTATAGGTAGGTGATATTCCTGTCCCTGTGTGTTTTGGGTGGACTGCCCATTTGGGGTCAGGTAATGGACCTGTGCAATTTGGGATGTGACCCCAATTGGCCTGAGCTAAGCAGGAACAGAGATCTCTGTGTCCATCCAGTGAGATGGATGATACAGTTAGCAAGCACCCCCTAAGGACACACTTAACCCTTTGATCGCCCCTGATGTTAACCCCTTCCCAGCCAGTTTCATTAGTGCAATTTTTTTTTTAGCACTGATCACTGGAATAATGTCACTGGTCCCCAAAAAGTGTCAGTTAGGGGTTCGATTTGTCTGCCGCAGTCCCGCTAAAAACCAATATACGCTTATTGGGATTTTATCTTACCAAAAAGTGTCAGTTAGGGGTTCGATTTGTCTGCCGCAATGTCGCAGTCCCGCTAAAAACCAATATACGCTTATTGGGATTTTATTTTACCACAAATATGTAGCAGAATAATTATTGGTATAAATTGATGAAAAAAAAATTGTTTTTAATTTTCTTTTTTTTATTTGGAAGGTTTTATAGCAGAAAGTAAAAAATATTGTTTTTTTTTTTTTTTCACAATTGTCGCTCTTTTTTTGTTTATAGCACAAAAAATAAAAAGAGGTGATCAAATACCACCAAAAGAAAGCTCTATTTGTGGGGGGGGGGGGGAAAGGACATAAATTGTATTTGGGTACAGCGTCGCACGACTGCGCAATTGTCAGTTTAGGCCCCTTTCACACTTGTATGACCTAAAAGTTGCGTGATTTCACTGCAATTTTTTTGCTGCTATTTTGACTGGACTTGAAGCAATTCCTGTGTAATCTTAAGGTCTATAGACCTCAACACACATCAAAGTCAGGCCAAGGTAGCGCAGGGACTACTTTGAAGTCGTTGCAACTGGAAGTCGCACTGATATGAACGGTACAAATCGAAAATCATGGAGTACGGCTTGTCATGTGACTTTGCAGTCCCAAGTCGCACACGTGTGAAAAGGGCCAGTAACGCAATGCAGTATCGCACAAAATGGCGTGGTTATTAAGAGGGTAAAACCTTCTGGTCCAGAAGTGGTTAAACCACACAAGCTTTTTTTTTTTTTTTTACCCCTAGCTTTTCTTTATGTTGGCTTTTCAAAATAACACATTCAGGCATATAGAGGTTGGATAAAAGGTTAAGTGCAGCATGACACTTTTGGTAGTTTTTGATGGGGAGATTGAATAAGGGGGCACTCTTATGACCCTGATGCGGGGGGGGGGGGACTCTGATGTAAGGGGGGGGGGGCTCTGATGGGGACTCTGTTGTAAGGGGGGGGGGGGTTCTGATGGGGACTCTGATGTGTGAGGCATGGAGGAGCTCAGCTATGAGAAAAGATTAGAGGAATTGAATTTATTCTCTCTTGAGAAGAGGAGATTAAAGGGGGGGGATATGATAGGGTCCATATAGTGAACTTGGTGTTGAGTTGTTCACTTTAAGGTCAACACAGAGGAAAAGGGGGCACTCTTTATGTCTAGAGGAAAACAGATTTAGTCTCCAAATACAGAAAGGTTTCTTCACTGTAAGAGCTGTGAAAATGTGGAATAGACTCCCTCCAGAGGGGGTTCTGGATAGATTGCTTTAAAAAAGGCCTGGATTCTTTCCCGGGTGGACTTAATATACAGTAACTGGGTACCAATATTTATAGGTAAAACTGATCCAGGGATTATCAGATTGCCTCTCGGGGGATCAGGAAGTAATTTTTTCCCCCTGCTGTAGCAATTGGATCATGCTTTGCTGGGGTTTTTTCGCATTCCTCTGGATCAACTGCGGGTATAGGATTGTGTATATGGGATTGTATGGTTGGGTTTTCTTTACTGTTTTTTTTTTTAATCGGTTGAGTCATGTGGACTTTTGTCTTTTTTCAACCTGACTAAAGCCTAGTACACACGCAACGATTATCGGCCGACCGATCGTCCGACTTTTGTCCAAGTTGTGTTTTGTTGGTTGGAATGTGCCTAGACTGCACACGAATTTTCTCGGTCAACAAAATTCTACTTCAGAAGTGATGTCATGTGTTGGATTGCTTTCTTTGTGTTCTTTCATCTCTGAGCATGCCCAGTCTTGCTCATCAGATTTTTCCCTGTCGAAATCTGTACTAACTGCACGAATTTTATAGTCTGCACACCAGATTTTTTTCAGCCGAAAAGTCGGAGTTGGTTGTCGGAATCATCATACTAAACAAGCCGAAAATCAGCAGATCGGACGTTGGATTTACTATGTAACTATGTAAGGGGGGGGGGGGGGGGCTCTGATGGGGACTCTGATGTAAGGGGGAGGGGCTCTAATACATAAAATAATCATAAAGTGAAGTCAGCGCCTTAAAATAACTCATCTAGCAGCTTGCAAACAATGTGAATATACAAACATTAAAAAAAAGGGGAAAATATAGGTTGCAGCGCTTAAAATATGAAAACAGTGAAACATATATATGTGCATAAATAAGTGCAAAAAAAATGTATATATATATAATAAATAGGAACTCATTTCATAAAAGCTAGAAAATAAGTCCATAAATAATATTCAGTGCCAATGTGAAATAATCAATCCTCCACCAGTGGTTCTTCACCCAAAAGCAGAAATGCTCACTCACCAGACCATATTGCTGTCTTATTAGGACAGCTAATACGTTTTTATAGTATAACGTCAGGTCTTGAACCAAAGCAAATAAGGAAAGAGGATACGCATCGGAGGTAATTCCTTCAAATACTCCAAACCAGCAGGAAATTAGATCAGTAGGCATAGGTAGTAGGAGCTCCTGAGGAAGCGTCTTCATGCGGAACGGCCGTAGAGCAGTATTATATGTCAGAGGTCCTAGCCCCCAGTTCTATCGTGGGTCTGGTGGCTTTTCATATTTTTCTCTCCTTTATGCCTACTGATCTAATTTCCTGCTGGTTTGGAGTATTTGAAGGAATTACCTCCGGTGCATATCCTCTTTCCTGATTTGCTTTGGCTCTAATGGGTACACTGATGTAAGGGGGAGTGGCTCTAATGGGGACTCTGATGTAAGGGGGAGGGGCTCTGATGGGGACTCTGATGTAAGAGGGGGGGCTCTAATGGGGACTGTAAAGTAAGGGGGAGGTGCTCTGATGGGGACTCTGATGTAAGAGGGAGGGGCTCTGATGGGGACTCTGATGTAAGGGGGGGCTCTCATGGGGACTCTGCTGTAAGGGGGAGTGGCTCTGATGGGGACTCTGATGTAAGGGGGAGGGGCTCTAATGAGGACTCTGATGTAAGGGGGGGGGCTCTAATGGGGACTCTGATGGGGACTCTGATGTAAGGGGGAGGGGCACTGATGGGAACTCTGATGTAAGGGGGAGGGGCTCTGATGGGGACTCTGATGTAAGGGGGGGGGCTCTAATGGGGACTCTGCTGTAAGGGGGAGGGGCTCTGATGCAGACTCTGATGTAAGGGGGAGTGGCTCTGATGGGGACTCTGATGTAAGGGGGAGGGGCTCTAATGAGGACTCTGATGTAAGGGGGGGGCTCTAATGGGGACTCTGATGGGGACTCTGATGTAAGGGGGAGGGGCTCTGATGGGGACTCTGATGTAAGGGGGAGGGGCTCTGATGGGGACTCTGATGTAAGAGGGGGATTTATTTACCTATAAAACTGACCTTTTTTTGGCCATCAAATATTAGTTAAAATATATGATGATGCCTTCATGCTGAAGAGTTTGGTGACCCCAGCTATAGTTTATTTGAAGTTGTAATTGTCTCAGATCAAATTGTTATTTCAACTGTGAATTTTGTCACTCTGCAGGCTGGGATTGACCGGTCCGGACCCTCCCCATCAGTGCCTTCAGCTTGACGTTAATCCATACAGCTGCCAGATTACAGACTTCAAGATGTTTGAAGAAGTTCCCTACCTTCTAAATGTGACAGCTGTCAATCCGCTGGGATCAATAACACTGCTGCATCACTTCTTTGTAGAGAAAATCAGTGAGTTGTGAAATGAGGGTTTACAGAGGGGATGGATATCTAGAATATATCATTTTCTGTCTTTAGATGTTGTGATGTATCATTGCTTAGCTCTCCTCCTCAAACTGGTAATTTCTTGTCCGTCATGGCTATTATCAGGCTTTCACCTTTTACTGAACCAGAAATATTCAATATTAAATACTGAAAGGGTAACTTCACTTTTGTTGGGAAAAAAATCTGCAAAAATAGAAAAAACAATACAGCGTATACAATTGGGACACAAATCATAATGTAATTAAATGTTATTAAAAATGACCTTTCCTTTTCAATCTGCAGCTGTTGTAATTTTCTGAAAATGCAATGTAATATGGCCGCCTGGAGGTGTTCTGTAGACAGAATGTGTACTGACCACACCCCCAGAAACATCATTTCCTGCTTGTGTGATTGGCTCACTGATTTTCCCAGAAGTCTGCACTAAGATACAAGTCAGATTTCTGACATCCCCTGCAACAAAAATGTCATTTTTGGTGAGATTCTCCCAATAGGAACACGTCTAAAGGGATGCAGGCCCAGCAGATTCCCTCAGAGCCCTGCAGCTGCCACAGCTGATAGATAATTATGAAAACACTCCAATTTGACCCACTCAGCACAGAGAAACAAACAGGAATTGGTTCAGAATAATAAAAGGTAGGAATCTGCAACAAAGTTTGTTAAAATCCTTGTAATGTACAGAGATCACCCAGAGGGGAATGTTTTTTTCTCAACAAAAGCGGAGTTACGCTGAAGGTCTTGAAAGGCAATTAGCATTTTCAGGAGGAAATCAGCAATGGCAGTTCTATATTTCTCTTCAAATAATTTTATTTTAAAGGCTAAGTTCACTTTTTCACTAAAGTGAACCAGGTAGTGTAAGGGGCCCAGTGTGTTAAAAAATGCGGTGCAGTTTTGACATTTTGATCTTTGATTTGATGCCTTGCCAGCCGGCCAGTGGCGGCCGATGCATGATAACTTGGGGGGGGGGGTTTGTCCTTCGCATGATTATTTGGGGTGGAGGGGCGGCCAGTGCATGATAATTTGGGGGGGGCGGCCGGGGAATGATAATTGGGGGGGGGGGGTGGCTGGTGCATGATAATTTGGGGGGGGGCAGCCAGTGCATGATAATACGGGGGGGGGCAGTGCATAATTGGGGGGGGCAGCAAATCCCCCCCCCCCCAGGACGGTCGGATGGACAGCTTCCTTACCTCCTCCTTCCCCGAGTGGCTATGCATCTCCTCTGGCCGTGCATCTCCTCCCTCTTCCTGGCCAATGGCCAGTAAAATCGCTTCTCTTTTCAGCCAATTGGGAATGGGGACTCACGACCCTTTTCCTGATTGGCTGAGTGTGATAATAGCAAATATTAATTCGCTATTGTCATACAACTGTCTCTGCGCCCTGAGTCCACCCTTTTTTGAAGCCTATTAGAGCCTCTGGCTCTAATCACGTGCTTAAAAAAAAAAAACCCATTGGAATCCGGCGCCTTGCATGTAGATTAGGGGGCCGGATGCATAGATGGGGGGCGGCGCCCCTGCACCCCTAATGGACAGGCCACCACTGCAGTCGGCCATGACTGACATCCCTACAGCCTGCCACTAAAAATCCCCCCAATGGGATTAACTGCTGAAGTTTCAGGATCCTCCACACGTTAGACGCTCACTCCCAGCAACCCAGGAACAAGCTTGCTTCTGCATTCCAAGCCCACACATGCGCAGTGGGCTCTCCCTTCATCTATAGGGAGAGTGTACTGAGCATGCACAGGTTTGGAACATGGAAGCACACTCACTCCAGTGACAGTGAGAGCGAGGGCCTAACATTTTGGAGCTTCCCGGAACGTGGCTAGGATGCGGCTGACTGCTTCAGGGGGAAGGCTTTGGGTATATCGGTCATGGCCTACTATTATGCCATTAAAACTAAGGACACTATTTTGAAATCTGCACAGCTTTTTTTTTTTTTTTTTTACACTGATACAACAAAGTATTTTTAGTGAAAATGTGAACTTGGCCTTTAACTTGGCCGGAAGGATTTGCCCCCTTAATAACCAGGCCATTTTTTGCGGTTCGGCACTGCTTTACTTTAACAGGCAATTGTGCGGTCCTGCGACGCTGTACCCAAATAAAATTGATGTCCTTTTTTTCCCACACACAGTTTTCTTTTGATGACATTTGTTCAATTTTTAGCGGGACTGCGACATTGCGGCGTACAGATCGGACCCCTAACTGAAATTTTTGACACTTTTGGGGGGACCAGTGACATTACTACAGTAATCAGTGCTAAAAATATGCACTGTTACTGTAATCCTGACACTCACAGGGAAGGGGTTAACCCTGTGGGTGACCAAGGGGTTAAGTGTGAGCCTAGGGGGTGTTTTCTAACTGTATTGGGGAGGGGCTTGTGAAATTAACACAGAGACCTGTGATCCTATCTATATAGTCACTATATAGGCACTATCGATCTATATAGGCACTCTGTGATCATTTCAGGGAGAACAACGGTCAGCTGGGTTTACAACAGCTGACCGTTCTCTCTCAGCGGGGATCGATCGTGGTTGCCCGGCGGCAATCGGTACCACCAGTCCCCTGGAACGGCATCCCCACTGCCTAATGGGGATCGACCTATACGTTGATTCACACAGCCGAGCCAGCCTGCCGCAGTATATCTGCAACCGGCAGTCAGCAAGCAGTTAAAGAGGGATATGGGACAGGGTAAAGGTTGTGATTTAATTTTTCATTTATATTTTCTAACAGTACGGCCAGATCCACCTGTGAATGTAAGCTTATCTCCTGTACACCAAGACAGCAGGAAACTGTTACTGCAATGGAGTCCACCTCCTTCTTGGCCATATCCAGACTATTTCCCTCTGTCATATTTGATCCGCTACAGAAGGACAGGTGTTAAAATGTTTAAAGTGGTAAGAAGCTGAAAGATAATTTTATCTTTATTTACATATTTTGTACTAAATTTTATTAGATCATTTTCAGCTAAAACAAATTGCAAATTTACTGCTAGTAATTACTAGCAAAAAAGTGTGGCCACTCGGGAACAGACAAGGTTGGCAATATTACAGATAATGCTAAAGAAGTGTCTTAGAGGGCAGGATGTGTAAGGAGTGTGCAAAGTGGGCATTCAATGCAGGTGAAGAGCGCAAAGGATATGATGGCAGGCAATATATATATATATATATATATATATATATATATATAGAGAGATAGATAGATAGATAGATACACACACACATATTTGTATATATATATATATATATATATATATATATACACACACACACACAGGGGCTGACTGGCAACTTTCATACCAGGGGGCAAGTACAAACCAGAGGCCCATGTTGCAGTGACTCGGCCCCCCCTCCCACTCTTCCCGGTCTCCTCTTGACCCCCATTTCAGGCTAAAGCTCCGCTCCAGGTACTCTACTCACCGGCTGAATCCGGGTTCCCAACCTGGTCAGCAGGGGGTGAATGGGGGGAGCTAGGACAGCTTGGTTGGGGCTGGCCCGGGGGAGGAGAGTCTCCAGTGGGGCATGGAACCGGCCTCTGCTCAGACAGTTTACACCATCCATGCTGGGGGGGCGGGGGCTGCGCTCGGTCTTCATCCCACACTCAATAGGTCAGTGGTGGGTACTTTTTACTTCTCTTCTCCAGGAATGCTTTAGGCAAGTCTGTGGCAGAAGTGGTGCAGCCTTTTTACCAAGCATCAGAGTGGCCTGGGGGGCAATTGCCCCCCTGCCCAGTCCTCCCCTGTATGTATATAATGAGCAGTGCAGAGGGTATGACAACTGGCAGTACATAGGGAGAGGAGTACTAGAAGGTTTGCACATGGGCAATATGTGCAGGAGAAGAGTGTGGAGGATAGGATGATGGGTAGTATATGCAGGAAAGAATTATGGAGGGTATGATGGGCAGCACTATACACTGGAAAGGAGTACAGATGGTATGCCTGTGGGCAGCACATGGGGGAGAGGGGTAACAAAAGTTAGGAGAGTGGATACTATGTGAAAGAAAGAATCCTGGGGGGGGAAAAAAAAAAAAAAAAAAAGTTTAACCACCTTAGAGCAGGCTACGCCTCTGATGAGGACAAGGGAACAACCATTTTATTTTCCAAACATTTATTTATGATTATCAAACATGTATTTATGATTAAGCAGATATATTGGATGTATATGTTGTGAGAAGTCATATTGTATAACAGCTGTAGTGTTCAAAAGCCATTTACACCTCCAGCTGTTAGATTGCTATCTATCTAGACCTTTGAAGACCTGTTCAGCAAACAAGCCTTGGAAGTGAATGACCATCCGCATATCAAAGAATGTCACCAAAGACTCAAATGGGACTTCAAAAGAATTTCGTTAGCTAGGTGCCACCCACTTCAGAATGTATAAATTGTAATACAAGTCCTTAGGAAGACAGAGCAATGTTTATCAAAACCAAAAGAATGTAATGTGACTGAATTGCTCTTCAAACATGTCTGTGTACCTACATGTTTCTCTAATAAATAATTTAGAATCTGGCTTCAACAGTCAAAATGTTACTGAAACCCATGAGTTTTGGGGTTTCCCCTACACCTCTAACACATTTCCCTCCACACTGAATCTTAGTCACCCCCATGACTAAGCTTTGGGGCGGACAGAAACGCGTTGAGGGCATGGCCTGGTTGGCTCCTGGTTTGAGGTTGTTACACTTTCCCACACACGGCTTGCAGCGATGTGCGGCTTACAGGATTCTTTCCCATACAATGATGTTTAGAGCCAGGACGAACTTCATCCTAGCCAGCACTCCTAGCGGTTGGGTCATAGAAGAGGACCCTTCAGAGCCTGAGTGGCACCAACAACTTTAGCTTTGGTTCACAGTGGCTAGTATGTGCTGTAGAATTGTGCACATGGTATGATGGCAGGCATTGTGTGCAGGAAAGAAGAGCAGAGGGTATGACAGCAGGGTGTATGCACATTAGGGGAGTTATGAGAGCGGGCAGTATAAGAAGGAAAGAGGGGAGCAGATAGTAAAAAGTATTGCAACAATGTCGCACACTCTTCCACTGAAGATCTATAGTGATCATGCCGATGCACAAAACGCAGGTATAGTCCACCGCTGTAACCATCAGGAAACCTGCCCTAAGAAATGCCATGCAGCCAGCGCTGGAATGCATGCAGACAGAAGGCGGCTACAGAAATCTGCAGATAAGTAGTGCACACATGCAAATAATATATATTTTTATAAATAAGGGCTTTTTAAAAAAAAAAAACAAACAAAACAAAATCAAATGATTATGTGTGCTTCCTTTACCTGCCATTCAGTTGGGGTTGAGATGTAAGGTATTGAGGGTATACATTTGGCATGCCTCATGTGCAGTTTAGCAGATGTGTCTAAAGCCCCATACACACGCACCGATTGTTGGCCGACCGATCGGCAGTCTTTTGTCCAGTGTTGGTTGAAATGTGCTATAGACTGCAGACGAATTTTGTCGGCCAACAACAACCAACTGCAGAAGTGATGTCATGTTCTGGTCTACTTTTCGTGTGTTTTTTCTTCTCTGAGCATGCCAGTCTTGCTCATCAGACTTTTGTCGGCCGAAATCTGTACTGACTGACGAACAATCGGGCGTTCTGTTGACGGCCAACAAAAATTTTATAGCATGCACACCAGATTTTGTTCGGCCGAAAAGTCGCAGTCGGTTGTCGGAAGCATCATACTAACAAGCCGACAATCGGCTGATCGTACGTTGGCCGAAAATTTACGGCCAACAATCGGTGCGTGTGTACGAGGCTTTAGGCCCCTTTCACACTTGTGCAACTTGTCATGCAACTTTAGACATCAGAGTTTCATGACATGTCATTCCCCATGTTTTCCAATGATACCCATTCATATATGCGCAACTTAAAGTTGCAGCAGCTTCAAAGTAGTTCTTGCACTAGTTTGGTCTGACTTTCATGCAACTTGAGTGCCATAGACTTCAATGTTAACCCTCAGAAGTTGCATGAAATTCCTACCGAATTGTTATACTATGCAACTTGTGTGCAGCAGTTGTCCATTAAAACTGGTCAAAGCCAAAGTCATATCCACGTTGCACCCATCCAAAAGTTGCACCAAAGTTGCACTCCACAGTCGGTGCAACTTTGGAGTCGTACAAGTGTGAAAGGGGCCTAATACAGACTTAACAAAAAAAAAAAAAAAAAAATGGAAATTGCTGGGAAGACTGCACAATCACTTTGATTGACATGAAAATTAATATTTGCAAGTCACTGTAATAATACAGATGTGCCAAAGGTGATCAAAAATCATTTTAAAAAAGCTTACATTATGTAAATCCTTCTGATTTGTTTTGTGTTTCCTTGCACCCCACAGGTTGGGCCCTATGAACAGACGTCTTTCCTTATCACAGGAAACCGCCCCAGGTCCACTGTACTTGCACAAGTGGCGGTCAGGGATTTCACCGGTGCAGGACACTACAGTGAATGGAGCACAGTGGTGACCGGACAACCATGGAGACCACATTAAAGCTCAATAGTGGAGTGACTGTCGTAGATAAATAAATAAGATGCAAACTTTCATTCTCCAGTGCTCATCTAACTGGACTAGCTACAATGAGTCCGAACATATGAAAGTGCCGGGCTTACATGTCTCATTTATATGAGCACCCCTGTACACCTCAACTATGGCAGCCATGGCGGGGCAACTCTCCCCAACATAGACAATTACATGACATTCCATAAATGTGCTGGTATTCCTGCTAGGCACCTCCCCCTTGTGTAAGTAGATTCTTATCTGGTCCAGAAAGCTGTGCTACCACTTTGGGTGCAAAAACAGTGTATTGCCTGCCATTATTTGCCAGAATAGGCAAAAATGGCAGTTAATAAATGCTTATTTCAGAAGCATTCATAAAATGAGGCCCAGCCTGCTCTACAGAAGCTCAGCATCTAGTTTAAAATATAGCATTTTGAGCCTTGTGCATCAAAATCTTCACAACACGGAAAACAAGGAGAAAGGATGATATTGCCAACATCTTCTATCAGTTGGTGACTTCAAGTCCTGATACCACTGGATCATTATGACAGTTAGGGAACTAGCATTTTTAGAAGGCAATGTTAGCAATGGTGGACTGTAGCGTTTCCTTTGAACGGGTTTTCGTGAAGAACTGCAGTCTGTCCCCAGAAAATGGCAGGCCTGTGTCGACAGACTTTAGACTTTTGTCAGTGGCCTCATTTTGAGACACTAATGCCTCGTACACACAAACCAATTGTTGGCCGACCGATCGGCCGTCTTTTGTCCAGTGTTGTTGTGTTGGTTGAAATGTGCTCTAAACTGCACACGAATTTTCTCGGCCAACAACAACCAACTTCAGAAGTGATGTCATGTGCTGGTTTACTTTCCGTGTGTTTTTTCTTCTCTGAGCATGCCCAGTCTTGCTCATCTGATTTTTGTCTGCCTAAATCTGAACTGACTGACGAACAATCGGCCGTTCTGTTGACGGCCAACAAAAATTTTATAGCATGCACACTAGATTTTGTTCGGCCGAAAAGTCGCAGTCGGTTGTTGGAAGCATTATACTAACAAGCCGACAAACGACCGATCGGACGTTGGCCGAAAATTCACGGCCAACAATCGGTGCGTGTGTACGAGGCATTGAGATCCTTCAGAAGTCATTGACAGGGACATTTAACCTGCAGTTGACCTCCTTCTGACTGGCTTTAAATCATGTTGTGCTTTCTGATAGACTTGCTTGGGAATGCATAAGCTGTTTTGATGCGAACAACAAAAGCCCGTCGACACAGACCCTTACACCAGTGTTTCTCAACTACGGTCCTCATGGCACACTAACAGGCCAGGTTTGCAAGAAAACTGAAATACATCAGGTATATCATTTGCTGCTCAGTGATTGCAGTATTCTAGTCTGCATCTCCCCAAGGTAATACCTAAAATCTGGCCTGTTAGTGTGCCCTGAGGACCGGAGTTGAGAAACACTGCCTTACACAATAACTAGGTTAACCACTTAAAGACCAGCTGCCGCTGATATACTTCGGCAGGCTGGCTCTCCTGCGCAAACTGACTTATGGGCACATTGGCTCACGGGAGCGGATCTCGGGCACGTGCGTGCCACCGGTGGAGTGATCGCGCACCCGCCCTCTAGCCCTGCGGCTAAGCAACGGGTCTGGGGGCAGCAGTGGCCACCGGGAACCTGGCGATCGCTGCAGGGACTGACAGAAGGCTCATCTGTCAATGATTGAAACAAGGCTCCTGTGTTCCTGTTATTTCGGAACACATGAGCCCTGTTTCCATCCACCAAGTCTGGCCCACACACAATTAGAAAGCACCCCCCTAGGTACACATTTAACCCTTTGATTGCCCCTGGTGTTAACCCCTTCCCTGCCAGTGTCATTATTACAGTACCCAAGCTGTATTAATTACTTACATTGATCCACCCTGGTCTTATGAAAGTATACATATTACCAGAGATGTATAGTAACTAAGTAGAACTACTTCACTACTGTACTTAAGTACCGAAAGGCGGTATCTGTACTTTCCTGGAGTAGAATTTTTTTCTCCTACTTCCACTTTTACTTCACTACATTTTTTCAATGATTTCAATACTTCTACTCCGATATTTTTTTTTTGTGCTGCATAGTTACTCGTTACAATTATAAAAATTACCACTGCCAGAACAGTAGATGGCAGGTTTCATGGAGCTCAAAACATGTGTATTATCAGCGCATACGAAAATAAAAATGCTACTGTATGTATAAATAAAAGCTGCATTTGAAATAATAAAAAACAATATGATGTTCAAACTTTTGACTTCTTTCTTTAATAACTACATAATACAGTACTTGTACTTTTACTTTCAGTACTTGAGTAGCAAAATTTAAAAAAAAAAAACTACTTGCAATACTTCAACATTTTTTGTACTAAATACTTTAGTACTTCTACTCAAGTCCCTTTTTGATCGAGCACTTGTACTTTTACTCAAGTATGGGTTTCGAGTACTTTATACAACTCTGCATATTACATACCTGAGGGATCTGCGTGAGGATGAAAATCACTGTATTAGTCAGTAATCTTTAAGGTCCTGTGCCAGGCAGCTGCCCCACTGCACACTGATCACAGGGGTCCCCTGCTTGGCACTGCTACCATTCACAGAACACCTTGTCAATAAAAACAAGGCCTTCTTTGATTGGATGAGATGATGATCATGATGTCACCACTCCTCTTCCTCACCTTGTCCAATCAGAGGACACCATTTAGAAAATGTAATCTCTCCAACAGGGAACAAGGACAGTAAGGACCTTTTCACGGGCGATCCAATCCGATCCGCCTGTCAGTTTTTCAGGCGGACCAGATCGGATGCTCCATGCATCCCTATGAGGCAGCGGGTGTCAGCGGAGACATCTCCGCTGACACCCGCTGCTATCCGATTCCAATCCTGTCAGTGAAATCCGGACAGATGGAAACCCTATTTTCCATCCGTCTGGAGGATTGGATCGCTTCCATCGATTTCCATCCCTTAGAGGACAGCGGGGATCTGACAGCTCCGTCTCTGCACTCGAGAGGAGACTGAGCTGTCCTCCACATGCTCAGTGGGGACCGGGGGATCGATCCCCCGCTGAGCAGAACGGACTCCGTTGGGAGGTGCGCCCGTGTGAAAGGGGCCTTACACAAAACCCTGACCTGGTATTAGTGCCAGTTCCTGTTCTGGGTATTTTTCATGCACATCTTGCTTGATGAGTTTTTAAAACAAATGCATACATCTGTCAGTTTAGATCCATTTTGAATAAATAAAGAACACACAGTTGTTTGTCTCAGGAGTCATGTTTATTCTTTCTTGTGGTTTCATAGTACATATAAACCATTTTGCTTTTCATATATTCACATGCTCCATGTAAACCATAACCCCCGATTTTCATAGAAAAATAGAATGAAGAGGAACAGTGTGATGAGAGAACTTTAAACATCCATCTAGAGAAGCCTTTTGCTATTCACAAAAACAAAAAAAACACATATTTCCTAATAGGATACGTCATTGTTCCTAAAACAGCAATCCAAAATAAGAATCTTAAAGCAGACCTCCCCCCCACCTTAATAAATACAACGGAATCTAAGTTTTACAAGCAATAAAGTTACTGGGGGGTTACTTGCCTCTTTATTGTAGTTTGTCACCAGTCTCCCCCTAATACTGCTAAAGCCATAGCAAGATATAGGGGGAAAAAAAAAAAAGGACTTTTCCCTAAGAGCTCACAGTATATAGATGAGATCTTCCTGGAAGGCACTAGTGACAGAGCCTTTCCAGCGGGTAGCTGTGAGGTCCTGTCAACGTCACCAGTGCTTCAATACTCCAGGAAGTAGGATTAAAGAAATTGTCAGTAATAAAATAAAAAGTCTTATCAACCAAAATAGCTTGAATAAGTTTTAAAAATCAGCATGCAGAGCTGCATGCACCACAAATTTTTAGTGTTGTGGGGGGGGAAAGTCCACTTTAAATTTAGTGATGTAAACAGTTTAAAAACATTTACCAGCTGACTTAAAGCATTACCAATTTACTGTGGTACTGAATTTCTAATTTTGCGTATATGTGTGAGACTTCACCAAGTGGCTTTTGTTGGATAAAACAGTAGGGAGTCCAACGTCACAATACAACGGAATGTCACTTATTAAACGAGTACAAGCCCTGCCACTGTACATTGTTTACAATGGTTTAGAAAAGGGCAAAAAAAAAAGGGCACCTTTGTGCATTAAAAACAATATTGCACTCACAATGGTGTAGAAGTGACAGCACCAGTAATAAGCCTAGGAGATAATGGCCTCCCCCATGGTCAGCAGCAGAGATGTAATTGAAGGGGATACTCCAAACTTGATCTTTGTAAGGGCAACTGACCCACCCAGTGATGAATACAGACGTGCTCTTGCAGCCGAATACAAGCCTCACTTCTGTATAGCAAGGGTTGATAAGACAACGCATTTCAGGGGGCTCTTCTCACTTTGCCAAGCCTCCGATTTTGGTGGTTTTGTAACAAGGATTTATATAACTTACACAAACGACTGGAGGCAGACTCAATCGTTTAGGCTACGTTTACATGTGTGCGTAGCGGATCGCGGGCAGAATCTCTTGAAGCCAGTATTTACCAACCATTGTTCTGTGGATCACAAGTTTTCTTAAGCCCGTGAAGGTTTCATTAAGGATACCACGTGAGCTTCTGAACAAGTAAAATAAAAAGTCCTAAATATATCAATTCATATCTTCTGAATAAGGCTACGTTCACATGTGGGCATAGCGGATCGCGGGCAGAATCACCGCCATTCTGCCTGCAATCCGGAAATCATTGCAAATTGCGGGACGCCTGTGCGTTGCCCCTGATTTGCAATGGCACCCCAAACGCTGTGCGATGTTGCTGCGATTTCCGCCTACCGAATCGCGGTAAAAAATGGCGGGAGGCATTAAGCGCAAAAAAAGGTACAAGAGCTTCTTTGGGGCGTCATGCGTCCCGCAATTTTGTTTGCGCGATGTTACCGCGATTTGGCAGGCGGAAATCGCGGCAACATCGCACAGCGTTTGGGGTGCCATTGCAAATCACAGGCAACGCACAGGCGCCCCGCGATTTGCAATGATTTCAGATCGCGGGCAGAATCATCGCGATTCGCTACGCCCACATGTGAACGTAGCCTTAGTCAGAAGATATTAATTGATATATTTAGGACTTTTTATTTTACTAGTTCAGAAGCTCACGTGGTATCCTTAATGAAACCTTCACGGGCTTAAGAAAACTTGTGATCCACAGAACAATGGTTGGGAAATACTGGCTTCAAGAGATTGGGGCTGTTGTACTCCCCCCATCTGCTTCCTTTGCAGTTTAAAGTAGAACCATAGGCAAAAAGTATTATTTCATTTTGGATAGAGTAAGGGAGGGTTATAGCCCCGGTCACAGTTTTTTTTCTCCGCCATCTGTGTCCTATTGCGGAGATTTCCCCTCACTTCCTGTCCCATAGCCAAACAGGAAGGGAGAGGAAAACCCTGCAATGTAAGGGAATTCCTTGGAGACTCCCAGGTCACCAGAACCAGTGTCCTCATTGGAGGATTTTCCTTCTATTACTTTTCTGGGGACAACCCAAAATTTGGGGTTTTCTTTTACATTCACTTTCATTGATAATGGTTAACAGGACAACTAGAGAGGGTGAATATCCTTAACGGGTGCAGAGACAGCAATAAAAACTGATAGGGGTTCTAATCCCTGTCCCCTCTGTCTAAAACTTAAAAAAAAAAGTTTTGCCTTTAGTTATACTTTGAGAATGGGGGGGGGGGGGGGTCATAAAAATCACAGCTTAATCGTGTTTTTAGTTTCAATAGATTTTTATTGAGTTTGACAAGTAAACAAGGGTAAACAGCCAAGTAAAGCGGTACATATGGGTCAAGGTGTAGCAGGCATGACAAAAAGATAGATCAACTACACATAACATTATAGCATAGCATACTAATACAGTCGGGTGAACATATCCATAAGAAGTCTGACATCGCCCCCCGGGCACCCCAAGGGGAACAAACTGTGCCCCGGGAGGATGGTATAAGACAGATCAATACAGGTTCACAGACCTCCAATGCGAACAATCTTACAAACGGTGAATCAAACAACATGCTCAAAACGTAGAGCCAGGTGCCTAAGGTCAACCCAAACGCTAAGGTAGAGCACTTGGGGGAGGCATAAGCTGGAAAGGCAAAAAGGTGGGAAGGAGAGATAATGGGAGCAGGAATGGAGGTAAGGGAGAGCAGAAGAGAGGAAAGAAAGGGGATGAAAGAACAGGACAGGGAAAGGTCCAGCTAGATCCAGATAACAAATTCACAGCAACATATCAGTCTAAAACCGTACACTTGGGGTGAGATAGCCAAACTTCCCACCTCCTCCGGAATGAGGAAGCGGCAAGGTTGACCACCGCTAGCGTTCTTTCCATCAGACAGTGGTGGTTAAGTGCAAGGATGACTTCACTACAGGAAGGGGTTACAGGAGATTTCCAGTGCGTGGCTATAGCAGTTTTTGCTGCGAGAAGCAGGTGTATAATAACCGCTCTGTGACAAGGCTTAAATTCATGAATATTGACATGCAAAAGGGCCAACGCTGGAGATGGGGAGACCTTCTCTTGTGTTATATCCGAAATTAACATAAATAATTTATTCCAAAAGGACCGTAGTGAGACACAAGACCACATGGTGTGATACAGAGTACCTATTTCTCCACACTGTCGCCAGCACAGAGAGGGGTGTGATGGGTAAAACTTAGAAAGCTTGAATGGGGTGAGGTACCAGAAGTGGAGCACCTTCTGGTACTGTTCCCAATGGGTAACACATTTTGTGGCCGCATAGGTGTAGGCAAAGGCTTTCAGCCAAGAGGTATCAGAGTATGAGGACGACAGGGTACTTTCCCATTTGGTGACTGACGGGTGTTTAGAGAAAACATTATGGTTATTGTAGATGGCGTAGAACAGCGTGATACCTTTTATGTGAGTAGCTGTGTTTTGAAGGAAAGGATATACCAAACTGGGGATTTCTACACAAGTGGGAAGGGGGTATTTGTGGAGGAACGATTGGATCTGGAGGTAAGAGAAGATTGCTCCCTTTGGGAGGTCGAAGCGGGTTTGTAAGTTATCAAACGGGCTCAGGCGAGATTCGTGGAACAGGTCGCTAAGGAGTAATACTCCCTTGCGCAGCCAAGGTTGTATATTTAGGTGCGGGAGAAAGTGGCACAGCACCTTTAGTGGGACCTGTATTTTGTACATGGAAGCAGCAGGTGATTGTAAGCGACAAAATTCCCTCCACACCGAGAGGGAGGCTTGAACAATCGGGTTCTCGGAAGTCCCAGACCAGTTTCCCAGTATAGTAGCAATGAGATTCAACTGTAAGTCATGCCCAGGGACCTCAGAGGACTCAATGGAAGCCCACGTCTTGTGCGGAGACGGCGCCCACCAAAATTTAAGTTGGTCTAGAATACACGCCTTGTAGTAGGCGGTCAAATTAGGGACTCCCATACCTCCATGTCTTCTATGTAAGACCATGGTTTTAAGGGGGCACCTTGGAGGCCTGGCATTCCATATAAAACGGGTCAGCTGTTTTTGGAGAGCAGAGAAGAAAGACACAGGCAAGGGTATGGCAAGGGTCCTAAATAGATAAAGTAGCTTTGGGAGGACAAGCATTTTAAAGGAAGCTATCCGACCCATAGTGGACAATTCATGCGTATGTAACTGTTGTAAAAGTGAGGGCAGGGAATCTAAAAAAGGTTTAAAGTTGTGTGCATACAGTTGTGACGTATGGGGTGTAAGGTGAATACCGAGAAAGGGGATAGAATGTGAGGACCAGATAAAGGGAAACCTTCCGGCTAGGGAACTCTGTAGTGTGGGCGGTATATTAAGGCTCAGTATTTGTGATTTGTTGGCATTTAGTTTATAGTAAGACACCCTACTGAACTCATTCAGGAGGGTGTACGATTCTGGCAAGGAAGTGGCAGGGTCTGTAAGCATAAGCATAACATCATCTGCAAAAAGGCTTATCTTATGTTCCAACCCGGCCACTGACAAACCTTTGATGCAGGGGTGAGAGCGAAACCGTTCTGCCAGGGGCTCCATGAGAAGGGCAAATATGATGGGGGACAAGGGGCAGCCCTGCCTAGTACCATTTGTGATCTGGATAGGTTTCGATTTCATACCTGAGTTGAGAACAATCGCGGACGGGTTGGAATACAGAGACAGGACTGCTGACCGTATCCATCCTCCAATCCCGAAGGCATCGAGGACTGCCCGTAGGTAGCCCCAGTGGACTCGGTCGAACGCCTTCTCCGCATCTAAAGAGAGAAGCAGAGAAGGCGTCCGAGCAGCCCCAACTCTGGAGATCAAGCCGACAAGCCGTCTCGTCCCGTCCGGAGCTTGGCGGCCCGGGACAAAGCCAACCTGATCCGAGTGAACCAGAATAGGTAGAATTTTTTGGATCCTAAGGGCCAGCAGTTTAGCAAATACCTTAACGTCAGTATTTAAAAGCGAGATTGGCCTATAGTTGGCCGTAACCACAGGGTCCTTGCCTGGCTTAGGAAGGGTCACTATCACAGCCCTCAACATTTCCGGAGGGAGCGTAGATGAGGAGGAAGCAAGTTCAAAAACAGGTTGCAAGTGTGGAGTAATAATATCAACCAAAGCTTTATAATACTCATTGGGGAGACCATCTTCCCCTGGGGATTTATGGTTGGGGAGCCCGCGGATGGCTGAGCTAATTTCAAGGGAAGTAAAGGGTTGAGAAATAGACTGGAGTTGTTCGGTCGTGAGAGCGGGGAGCTTAACCTTGTTAAGAAAATCCGCAATCAGTTCAGGACAAGGCTGAGGAGTGGCAGGGTCCGATCGCAGGTCATAAAGCGATTGATAATAATCCGCAAATGCGTTGGCTATATCTTTTGGATTAGCCACAGAGACTTTAGTGTTGGGATGTATCACCGAAGCAATTTTACGTTTAGCTTGTAGCGTTTTGACCCGCCTGGCTAGCCACGCCCCAGCCCTATCCCGGAGACCATAGAATTTGGCCTTGGTGTATTTCAGGTGATTCTCATATTTATAGAGAAGTAGGGATCTTAATTTTTGCCTGTCAGTTACCAATTCCTGGGTAAGAGTAGGACTCGGGTTCGATTTATTGGTCGCCTCTTTGGTTTCTATAGTAGCCAAAAGTTCCTCAACTTGCTTCCTCCTGCGGTTCTTAAGACTTGAAGCAAGTTGGAGTAAAATACCCCTCATATACACTTTATACGTGAGCCACAGGGTGAAACGTGAAACATCATCCTTATCATTGAATTCAAAGAAATCATGGTGAGCCTGCACGATCTTTTGGTATGAAATCTTGTCCTCCAACAAGGAGGTATTCATCATCCAAATAGGGGGGGGGGAATTGCCAAGCTTATCATCAAATTCCAGTGTTATCGGAGCGTGGTCGGACCAAGATATCGTACCAATTTCAGCGCGCAAAACATTTTGCAGAGACCTTTTGTCGGTCAAAAAATAGTCTATCCGGGAGTAGGATGAATGGGCAGCAGACAGAAAGGTGAAATCCCTCTCGTTCCCATGGAAGCACCTCCATACGTCGTATAGATCATGTTTCTGCAGCAGGGAGGAGAGAGAGCAGGACGGCCTTCTAGCTTGGGTAGTAGAGTCCATAGACGGTTGTACAACAGTATTGAAGTCCCCTCCAATGAGAAGTGTGCCTTGCACAATACCTTCCAGTGATTTAAAGAGGTGGGTGAGAAATGTCCTCTGCCTGGTATTGGGAGCATAGAGATTCACCAGTGTGAAAAGGGAACCGTTGAGTTCACAGATAAGAACAATATACCTCCCCAATGGGTCCTCAATGGTGCGTATATGCAGAAAAGAGACAGAGGCGTTAATGGCGATAAAAACCCCACAGGACTTCTTGGGAGCATTAGCCATATACAGGTGAGGGAAGTTGGAGAAGGACAACTTCGGGCACTTTTCCTTGGCAAAGTGGGATTCCTGCACAAACAGAACATCTGCGCGGAGAGACTTTGCTTCTCTCAATAACGAGGCCCTTTTAGCAGGACAGTTCAGGCCTTTAGTGTTTAGTGACATGAACTTCAATGGCATGGCAGCATGGGGGGATTACTTGGTAGAGTGGCAATGAGACATAACAAGAGAAGATGCAATGTAACTGCTTGCCAGTAGAAGATCCTGTACTTGGATGGATTAAAGGACAGGAAGAAGAAACATCCAAGGGAGTAGCCGTCATGATGGTATTGGAGCAGTATTGCACGGTTGAAGCAGAGCAGGAAAGGGATGACAAGCATAACAAGCCACTGTGGGTGCTGGACCAAAAAGAAGAGAGCAAAGGAGGGGGCAGGCAGGGAGAAAAAAAGTAAACAAAAACAATACACAAGTACATATAAAAAAAGCCTGAGCATGCAGGCGCAATGGGCGGCCGTGGCCGCTAAAGTACAGCGGGGGGGATGATGAAGAGGCATCACTGAGGATCGAGCGTCCAGTCAAAACATTGGACTGGCGGGCATCCGAGGAAAAAAGGGAAAAAAAGAACTGGAGAAAAAGGATATAGTAGAGGGTTCCCCGGCTCATCCATCCTGTGGTAGCTGAAGGAAACGGGGAGCAGAGCATTCAGGTTTCCATTCCAGATCCGGCTTGGCTCGGGCGCTCGGGGGGAGACCTCCCGGGAGGCACAGAATCCTCCGGCAGTAGATGCCACTGTTTAAACAGCTGGATGCCCCTATCCACACTATGAACAGGATACATTTTACCATTCCATGTGACTAGCAATTTGGTGGGGAAGCCCCATTTGTAGATAACGCTGTTGTTACGAAGAATTTTCGTGAGCGGGGACAACTTCTTTCTATTGAGAGCCGTTTGCTGGGATATATCGGTGTAGAGGGTGATACCCGCAAATTCATCCGGCACCACCGGGTCGTGCTTGGCTGCCGCCATGACCCTCTCCTTAACGTGATAATAGTGAATACGGGCCAAGGTATCCCTAGGTGCAGTGTCAGGCAGGAAGTTAGGCTTAGGGATGCGGTGGGCCCTATCCACACATAGCTCAATATCACTGAGAGATGGTATAAGGGATTTCATAAGGCGCTGAACAAATTTGGTCAAGTCTTTATGTGGCACCGATTCAGGAATGCCCCGGAACTTAATGTTATTGCGCCTAGAGCGGTCCTCTAGATCCGCAAGCTTGTACTGGAGGCGCTGCATCTCGCTTTCTTGGTCGGCATAGGCATCAACAAGGTCATTGTGAGCAGTGTACAGATCCGCCATTTTGGTCTCTAGATGCTGTATCCTGTCATCATGTATTTGCACAGTATCATGAAGTGGAGAGAACATGGTGGCCAGCTCACTAAACAATGTGCTTTTCATGGATAGGAGCATTTTTTTCATAGTGGCCTCAGAAAGAGCCTGGTCTGTGGCTGGAAAGGCCTCTATTGGTATACCTGGCATAGTGTTAAGTAGGGCTTGATAGGCTGCATTATAAGCTCCAGGGGGGGCTTCCCCCTCATGCCTGCGGTATTTCGTCTTGGTGGGGCTGCTTGTTGTAGGTGACAAGGGGGGGGAAGTCTCATCCAGGGCAGTCTGGGGGGGTCCCAAGACTCTAGCAGACAAGGCAGTGTCGGGTGGGTTACCTCCTGAGGAGCGCGGGAGGCCGATCCCGGGGCCGGCGCCATCTTGCCGTCCCCTGTGAGGAGCCGCCGGAAAGAAATCAGTGAGCCGCTGCGGCGGCTTGTTGTTCTTCCGCCGCTTTGACATGGCCGGGAACGATCGGCGGGATTCCCTGGAGGCTGCGGGTGAGTCGTGGAGGGAGAAGCTCGCTTCACTCCGTTGCTGAGAGCCGCTACGAGGAGGGAAGGCAGGGAGCTCTCGCACTAAGCGGCCATTAACATCGCCGGCCGGACACGCCCCCCTTAATCGTGTTTTTATCACCCCCGTTCCCCAGCCACAAGTGTGAACGTGACCTAAACAGGCTCAGACTTCATTAAGCCTACTGAAGGCCGGAAAACACTTATAAAGGCCCAACCCTCTTCACTAAACCTTGGTTCAAACCAGTGTTGCTTTCAAAAATCGCTCTACTTCATGGTGACTTCAAAGCCGCAGATCAGTGCGTTTGGCTCCTCTGATTTCATTACAGCTTGTGACTTCATTTAACAGGAGTCTATGCAAGTCACAATCAAATTGGAAAAAAAAGCAGCGCAGGAACTTTTTTCAAAGTCACTGTGACATGAGTCGCGTGATTTTAATGTTTTTTTTTGCCGGCAATGGGGTGCGACTTGTCATGGGATTTGGAACTGTCAAATCACATGACAAATCGTACCAGTGTGAGCCAGGGCTAAGTGGAAAAGTGTAAAGTGTGTATTATCTATAGAGAGCCTCTCTGGGCTAATACAAAGTGTTCATCTCTAGGTAGAGTACAACACCTGTAGGTACAGTTATACTAATCACTGAAGTTGGATTATGATCAGGTAATAAATCTTCTTACCTTCTATAAAACTAGGTCACATAGTAACGAGTAACTAATCAATAAACAAATAAAGGCATATTTCCAATGGATTTAGCAGCATTAGATAAATGGCTTCATATTACTTAAGCCCCGGATTGTCCATATACAGTATTCAAACAACAAGGACAACATCTTCAATACAAAACTGTGCGTTAGATTGCTAAATGCAACTAAAAATAACTTCCTTTTAGGTAAGAAACAGCTCTAGAGTCACTGACTAATGGGCACCTAGACACAAATCTTATCTTCAGTAGTGCACACATATAAGCTTTAAATGCATATGGAAAAGTAAAATGTAGTTTAGTAGCTACAGATCTAAAAGCTCAAGAGACTTTACATGACCAAAATAAATAAAAATCTCTAAAGAAACCCCTTTAGAACCTTAACTTATCAAGGCCAAGGCTCAGTTGCAGTGATGGCGCCTGATACTCCTCAAAGCACTGCTAGTTCTGGGGTGGTGTAAAGCTGTACACCTTTAGAGTCCATTCACACTGCCGCGACTTATGAGGCGACTTGTGTGCCCTCAAGTCGCCCCAAGTCGCTTGACAAAAAACAAAAGCAATGTTAATCAATGAGTGCCGTCTTAATTGGCACTACTGAAGTCGCTCCGACTTCAGAAAAGGGTCCTGTACTACTTTGAGGCGACTTGTATCCGACTTGTCCCATAGACTTCAATGGGAGTCGCCTCCTTATCTTATTTGAAGCGACTTGTGATTCGACTTTCCATTGAAATGGTCCAGAACAAGGAAAAAAGATAATTTTTCTTATAATTTTTAGTAGCGCAGGGATGGGGCTCCGCTCCACCTGGGCGTTTATTGGGCGTCTTTGGAGGCAGGCATGACTTTTTTTGGATTTCTTGTCTGGGGGGTCTAAAAAGTGTACCTGTGAAGTTTCAGCTCTGTAGCATGTCCAGAACCAGAAAAAAAGATAATTTTTCTTAGAATTTTTAGTAGCACAGGGATGGGGCTCCGCTCCACCTGGGCGTTTATTGGGCATTTTTTGGGCGTCTTTGAGGCAGGCATGACCTTTTTTGGATTTCGTGTCTGGGGGGTCTAAAAAGTGTACCTGTGAAGTTTCAGCTCTGTAGCATGTCCAGAACCAGAAAAAGATAATTTTTCTTAGAATTTTTAGTAGCACAGGGATATGGCTCCGCTCCACCTGGGCGTTTTTGTTGCAGGCATTTATCGGGCATTTTTTGGGCGTCTTTGGAGGCAGGCATGACTTTTTTTGGATTTAGTGTCTGCCCGATAAACACCTGCAACAAAAACGCCCAGGTGGAGCGGAGCCCCATCCCTGTGCTACTAAAAATTCTAAGAAAAATGATTTTTTTTCTGGTTCTGGACATTCTACAGAGCTGAAACTTCACAGGTACACTTTTTAGACCCCCCCCCCCCCCCAGACACTAAATCCAAAGAAATCTCTTTTTTTTTTTTTCATTTTTTCAATAATTGGCTCTCTAGCAAAAACGACAATTTTTAAGAACTTTTTTGGGTGTGATGGAGCATGACCCAGAACCATCATGGGCCAAATACAAAGTCGTCTATCATACAAGTCGCGCTGAATTTGCGCAAAGCCGCGCTGAAAGTCGCGCTAACAAGTTGCCCCTTATGAGGCGACTTTCTGGTCGCGGCAGTGTGAATGGGGTCTTCCACTCCATCAAGTGCCCACCCTAGAACTAGTGCCACTCCCAGGGATTGGATTTTGGAATCTTCCAAAATTTGAAAGGCGCCTCGGTGCATAAAGTTTAGGCAAGGCTTTGACAGGCTTCCTCTAGCAATGTAAAAACAAGTCAAGCAAGACTTAACGTGGAAGATCTACAATTCTCTACAGACATTGACTATCCTTAAGTATTTGTTTAACACAAAAAAAAACCGAGTCCCCTGAGAATTCATCTCTTGGACCAAGTGCAGAAGAGTGTATATATATTTATATAAATATATTCATCCTCAATAATTTCTTCACCAACCACTTGTGACATTACCTCTTTATTTCTAGGTCAACAAGGAGGCTTTTGGGTTCATTTCTTGGTGGCTTCTGACCTGTCCTGGATTCTTCATTAGACTCCTTTCACACGGTCCGCCTCCGTTGGCGGACTCCGTGCTGCTCAGCGGGGGATCGATACACAGATCCCCGCTGAGCAGGTAGATGACAGCTCCCTCTCCGCTCTGTGTGCGGAGAGGGAGGTGTCAGAGCCCCGCTGCCCTCTATGGGGGGATCGGATGAGAGCGGACTGCCTGATCCCCTGGACGGATGGAAAATAGGGTTTCCATCCGTCCGGATTTCACGGACAGGATCGGATGCGGATGGCAGCGGACATGTCTCTGCTGACACCCGCTGCCCCATAAGGATGCATGGAAGATCCGATCAGATCCGCTTAAAAAACTGACAGGCGGATCTGATCAGATCGTTTGTGTGAAAGAGGCCTAACTCCTAAAACACTTGGGGTTTTATTTGCTAAAACTGGAGAGTGCAAAATCTGCTGCAGCTCTCCATAGAAACCAAATCAGCTCTGTTTTTTTTTTTTTCGTGGAAGCTTAATTGAACAAGCTGAAGTTAGAAGCTAACTTGGTACCATGCACAGCTGAAACAGATCTTGCACTCTCCAGTTTTAGTAAATCAACCCCTTGGAATATATTAGGTTCAACTAACTATACCCATGAAGTGATCGCTTAATAAAATATAAACTGCTAAGCAGTAATGGCTCCGTATAGGAAAAGCATACTTACAAACCCATTTTTGTAAACAAGTCACTTTCACCATAGGAATGTTTATACAATCCATACAAATTAGGTATATTAACTTTAACCCGCTGTACATCTATATTCAGAAAATCAAGTTTTAAAAAGCACACTCGTATCGCTTCAAAGACATTGCAGACTGTGGTGCTAAATCATGGAATGCTACAGGTGCTGGCAGCACTGTCATTTTGTAGCGGACATAATGCTGTAAAGGTAAATATATATATCTATATCTCAAACATTGATCCCATTTTTAAGTGTATTAAGTTATGAGGATCTCCTTTGTCTCAAGTTAACCACACCTTTGCCCTACATGAACCCTCTCTTCCCATTTATGTATAACAATGGCAGTGATAAGGGATTAGGATGTATGTTGAGCCAGTGGTGTGCCAAGAAGATCTAAAAAAAAAACAAAAAAAAAAAACAGACAGCTTGTGTGATGGTCAGGGTTCAGGCTTGGGGACCAGGGGACCAGTAGCTATAGCAGTAGAGAGGTTCCCACCGACCAGCTGGATAAGTGAACAAGCAGGGCTCCCTGGTGGGTGACAGGGGCTCACCTGAGGTGCAGGGACTAAGTACTAACTGGTGTTCACCAGATCTTCTTATGGTGGAGATGGGTTTTGCTGCAGGTGAGTACCAGGTCACGCCCCTCAGGATTGCCCCATCAGGTGGTGACCAAGCCAAGGTCCAGAAGCAGATATAGCAGGTTGGGTTTAAGCAGAAGCATAGTCAGTAAACAAGCCAAAGGTTGGTAACAAGTGGTTGCAGGTTGGGTTTAAGCAGAAGCGTAGTCAGTAAACAAGCAAAAGGTTAGTAACAAGTGGTTGTAGGGTGGGTTTAAGCAGAAGCATAGTCAGTAAACAAGCCAAAGGTTGGTAACAAGTGGTTGCAGGGTGGAATTAAGCAGAAGCGTAGTCAAGGAACAAGCCAAAGGCCAGTAACGAGTGATAGTGAAGACACAGATGGCAACGGGAGTGAAAAGAGCAAGATATTGGCTGAAGAGAGCGCTATAAATCGGGCAAACAGGATGTTCAGAGACATAGCTTAAACCAGGAAGTTCATGGGAGTAGCAAAAAAATGTAAGGCGCACGAGAAGCGTGACATAAGGCAAGGTTATCTAAACAATCAAGCAGGGATTTGTCCAGGATCTCAGGTGGCTCACGAGAACATTTACTGCCAGACACATCAAAGGACCCAGGTTAACGTCCAGGTCTTGCAGGCTGGATGTTGTGGGGACCTTATAGTTGAAAGGTACTATAGCAACAGGCTGGTGGGAACGAGGGAGCTACAGAAGGGTAATTAAAGCCGAAGTTTAGATATGGCAATTTTTAAATGGTTACATTGGTCCAGCTTGGGACGCTTTGCATTTTCTCAATGAATGCAAAGTATTCTAACTGAATGAGGTGGAGTGGTGAGATGTCACATTCCATATATTGTCCAATCAGAGAATGCAAAAAAGAGCTTTGTTCAAACAAAGAGGAGCGGGAAAGAGTGCGCAAGAGAGAGCGAAAGTCTGCAATAGCACGATACAACAAAAAGCTTCAAAGAGATTTAAGCTGTCCATACACGGCCAGCAGGAATTTAAAATTGGAGCTGTGAGTGTCCCTGTTGCCCTTCCATGTGCACCATACTGCAAAGGCTAGTAGTTTTAAATTGGGGTGGTTGCCATCTTTTTAGAATTGGCATGGGGACACATTGGATTCCTCCAGTAGCCACTGTGCTCTTGCTGCGTTTCCATTGTGGATCTGTGCCTTCAAGGAGGAGTGGGCTCCCTCCAGGCAACCCTTAAGCTGGATACACACTATACACACTATACAATTGTTTTTAGATTTTTTCCTTTAGATTTACCAAAACCATATAATATGAGGTCAAACCTAAACACTTAAATATGTATGGAATCAGGCAGGCCCTTGTACTACATAGTTAAAGGTAAATCTAAGGGAAATCTAACAACAAAAGTTGTATCGTGTGTATCGACTGCTATATATGCACCAACTTGGAGACTCTCAAAAATATAGACTAAGGCCTGCAGTATACAGAGAAGCCTTCATATGAGCACTGCAGCTTTCGCATATATTTACAGATGTGTGCAACTACAACCTCTGTTAACATTAATTGTTAGACAAGGTCCATTTTTTTTTGCAGGCTTTCTAGTAAGTGCGCTGAGAAATTTTTGTCTGTAAAGCCCCGTACACACGTAGCGATTGTCGGCCGCAAATATTCGGCCGCCGACCGATCGGCCGATTACCGGCTTGTTAGTATGATGCTTCCGACAACCGACTGCGACTTTTCGGCCGACCAGAATATGGTGTGCAGGCATTAAAATTTTTGTTGGCCAACACCAGAACGGCCGATTGTTCGCCAGTCAGTACAGAATTCGGCCGACAAACAGCCGATTAGCAAGACTGGGCATGCTCAGAAAAGAAAAAAGACACGGAAAGTTAACCATCACATTACATCACTTCTGCAGTCGGCTGTTGTTGGCCGACAAAATTCATGTGCAGTCTTTTGCAGTTTTCAGCGGACAGGACAGCACCGGACAAAAGACGGCCGATCGTTTAGCCGACAATAGCTACGTGTGTACGGGGCTTTACTCTGTTGCCACCACCCAAGCTCAATAAAATTTGATTTAAACACTTGAAGGATCCAATTGGAAAATTGTTGGCTGATCAATGACTGCATCCTATTTGATGTAATCACTGTTTGGGTTTATAGACAGCCACTATGGCTGTCAGAATACAATAGCCTGCAGTGGAAATTTCTCCATCAACGCTATTTAATGTGGATGGAACAATCAAAAGATTTCTAATTAAATTAAAATCTAAACTGGCTAGCCTGCCAACAAGCTTTGAAAATACAGAGAAAAAGCTAGACAGAAAGCTGGAGATAGGAAGCCTGAGGGATCATGCTGTTGTGCGAGTGTTATGCGGGGGACACACGAGAAGTTTTTTTTTCGTTCAACCCAGCAGGCTGGAGGGATACCCATACAAACACGAGGGATTGCTGTACTAACACAAGAGATATTAGTGCAGTGATTGTGCCATTGTGTTCTGACAGGGGGACTCTGCCAGAGCTGGTCGAATGCTGGTTTTCGAGCATTCAACAGAAGCTGCTCCTAGGACCGACTTCTGTAGAATAGACAGCTGTACACACGAACTGACCGTTTTCAGACGTTTTTCAGCCTGTGTGTACCCAGCCTTACCCTTGATAGCTTTTATGTTCTAAGACAATGCAGTGAAAGAGGTCTACAGATAAAAACTGGAAACCATGGAACACTGTGGTTTTGAGAGGTTGATGGGAGGAAAGAGGAAACTACAGATAAGCTTTTCCCTTTACAGCATAGGTTCTCCTACAAAATGATGTCTGCTTTACTGGTCAAATGAACGGAAAACTACCCCTAAAAAACATCCCCTCTTATTTACTGTAGATCTCATCACTGCAGCATACAGCATCTCTGGTATCCTCCCAATTGTTTCAAGGCGGCACCAGATATGTCCAAATTGCTCATGAACATTATGGTTTTCTAATATCACAAATTCACTTATGCTGCGACAACAGTTAAAATACAGTTACAGTGTTATCAAATGACATTCAACTCCGAGGAAAGTAAACATGATACACATACACCATAAAAAACAAACCATGGGGGAATTTATTAGCTAAGTTGAAGGTAGAAGGCAAAAACATCCCTTAATTTGGTACATAAAACAATTAAATATGTTTAGAAGTACAGCTAGTTTCATTACCCAAGCCCTGTCTTTAGATCAGGTTCCTGTACTCCAGCAGAGTAGCGCTCAGATGGACAGAGGGGTGATCCAGCACTCTGAGCCAATCAGGGTTTTATTCCTTTATCTATTGCACAGATTTCGCCCCGATGTGTGAGATCGGGGCTTTTTGGTGCGGTAAAAAGGCACAGGCACACCGTCCACCACCACAGCCAGCAGTACGTCAAAGACTATGACAGGCTAAAAGCTGCTGTGGCTGGAAAGTGCACTGAGTGTTTAGGGTAGTATGCGCCTAGGGATGAATGCCCAGAATGCAAATTGCTTCTGTTCCTTGTAATTGTCTCTGGGCCCATATCACCCTAAACGTTGTGCACCATCCAGCCCCAGCAGCTGTCAACCTGTCAGAGTTTTACCGGCTGCAGGGCTGGACAGTGTGCCTGTGATTTTCACCTGCACCAAATCACTGGGATCTCATGCACCGGGGCTAAACGCCAAATCTGTACAATATGCAAAGCAATGGAACTCTGCTTGGCTCTCAGTGCCAGTATGAAAGAGGCCTTAAAGCGAAACTAAACCATCCTATCTTTTTAAGCCAAGGAAGCTGCCATCTTGGCCTCTGATCTGCAAACTGCCATGGTGCTGCACATATGATTGGTTATGACCCCAGGCATTTGATGGTTTGACAGTTTGGCTAAAAGAACAAGCAAATATGACCATAAGCATTTCCAGCATGCCGAGAATGTAATTTTTTTGAAACCGTTAAATCAATGGGTTTAGTTCCGCTTTAGTGTGCTAAGGCTCCATTATGCAGACAGCCAGCTACACATCAGACAGATGAGGACCATTGTCATGATTTCTGGGAGAGACAGATATTGAATTGTAAACATGGGGAATGCATAAGGTTTAAAAAGATCATGATTTTTCTGTTTTGGGTCACCACTGTTAAAACAGTAACAGTACAATGGTCACCTTCACATTTGCCCAAGAGATAATTCATGTTCTAAAAGCAAATGCTTGACATACACAGTACTATATGTACTGGTTGATGAGCAAGGCTCTATTTCAATGCTCTGGATGTTGCATTTCACAAAAAAAAAAAGCTTTCCACTAGAGCAAAAAGAATATCTGGCTCACTTGTAAACAGGTGAAAACAGAACTATTTTAATTGGGCTGCCAAATTTTTGTCAACTTCATTTAATAATTCTCCCCCTCTAATACTTAAGAAAAAATGGGAATCCATCACAGAATTTTTCACTCCAAAATGATACACAGCACCTAAAGAGGAGTTCCAGCCTGGGGGAAAAAAAAAAATTTAAGTCAGCTGCTACAGTATTTTTATTATAAGGGCACCTGTCCAGGGAGCCTGCAATGTCAGCACCCGAAGCTGAAGCTGGTCCATTCATCGGCTCAGGGTGCAGGGACTGGGATCGTCACTTAGAGAAACAGGAAGTGAAGCCTTGTAGCTTCACAGCCTGTTTCCTATTGCGCATGCGCGAGTCGCGCTGCGCATTCTGAATGGTCCTGCTGTCTTCTGGGACCTGTGTGAAGTTAGTGGGGGGGGGGGAAGGAGGGGGGGAAGGAGGGGGAGCAGGAAATTGCGTAGATCGCTGCACAATTGCGGCGATCTCACCTGGAAGTGGGGGGGGGGGGGGGTATCTGGTTTTGATAGGTAATCCGCTCCCCCCTTCGCCCCGAAAGGTGCCAAATGTGGCAGTCGAGGGGGGGGGGGGGGGGACACACACAATAGGCAAACCCTACTATTGTTTTCAGTCAAGGAAGCTGCCATCTTGACCTTTGTTTAATCTTCAACTGGCATGATGCTGCACATGTGATCAGTTGGTTTAAAAGTTGGGTTATCGTACAACCAATATAACAGGTAACATTTTCGTCACGTGTCCGGAATGTCACTGTTCTTTGAAACAAATTAATCAATGCGTTTACTTCCGCTTTAATAACCGGCATAAACAGAAGCCTGTGGGTACCTTTAATAGTCTTCTTTGTGGCCTGAGATTTCCAAAACATTGTTGCACACAGCAAGAAATGAGCTTGACTACTCTGAGGTGGTAAAGGACATGCCAGGCCTTTGCAGTCACTCTCCAATTGGGTGCCTGGCTGTTGGCTGCTGAGGTATACAATTGGCTAGTGAGAGGTCAGGTGGTGTCCCGAAGCTCCTAGTTTTGACACTTGCAGCCTTGTTTGGGAGATCCCAAGCCACGACGTGAAAAAGTAATTTAGGGAATAGATTGTGATTTTGTATATATTTTATATATACTATACAGTAGATAGCTTTGACTGAGACATATGGCATTTTTGCCACACTAGTTTGCTGCAAATTTTTTTAAAAAAGCTCAAATTTAAGCAAATTTAACAGTCAGAGGACTGTCTACCCTCCTTATTCTTGTTACAGGAAGGCAGCTCTACAGTATAGTATGTTTCAATTAGAGAGAAGGACTCTGGAAGTAAACAGCTTTTGTGTGGCATTCCTCATTCAACCACCTAATGATCTGTGAATATTTATCTGTAAGAATACAGATTTTTCTACAAATACTATAAAAATAGACATCGGTTATAAAAACATAAAAACTTATTAAAACAAAAAAATTAAAACAAAGGAACCCCAAATTCAGTTGGCTATATATAAGTTTGAAATGGTAAAATTCTCTGACACATTCACTTTAAAACACCTCTACTAGGTTAAAGTGTGTTTAAGGTCAGTCTGTTGCAGATATCATTATGTTGTTAAAGGGTTAGTTCACCTTTACTAAAAAAAAAAAAAAAAAAAAACTCCAAGCTGTTACTGCTCATCACCCCCACCATCACAGGAGAGAGCTCTAAAACCCCAGCACATGTGTGGTCCACTATCTCCTCCGTCACAGCATTTCTGATATCAGGGATACTGTAACAGGGGAAAGAGAGCACGTGAGGGGGGTTAAATCAGCTGGGGGTCTTAGCAAAGTCCTAACAACAAGGCAGGACAGGACAGGATGATGCCATCTCTGGGAGTTTTTCAGACCGGGTTCTGGAGGTATGAAAATGGTCTAATGAAGCGGAGATACACAATACAGCAAAACGATTCGATGTCACGACGTATGCTACGTCACCGGCAGCCACTCCCCTATCCTTGAAGTACACTCAGCCAGTGTGGGGAGGCTGGGGGTGACTGGCAACAGAGTACAAGTGAGTGCTTAGACATCTCTATAAGCCAGAAGACTTTTTATCCGAGAACGGCGCGGAGGGAGCTGTTCCATGCAGCTAGGTAATATTACTGACTGACAGCTGTCCTCCCGCTTAGTATATGAAGATCCTTTATGTCTAATACATCATGAGTAAGGTGGTGAGACATCACTAGTGTGCGGGGGATTGTTATAAGATATCAATCAAGAGTGTGTGAACTTTACAGTGTGGAAATTCTCTCTGAAGACGGTTTGTAAATCCCTTAGCACACTACCCGCAAATCCTGCTTCTGTCTGTTGCCTTTGCTTCAGCTTTAATAATTCCACCTTTAATTAAGCATTGCTTATATGCTTGCCTTGCCTACTTGTTGGCTGCAATGAACAGTCAGATATTCGTAAGCCTCGTACACACGCAACGATTGTTGGCCGTGAATTTTTGGCCAACGTCCGCTCGGCCGATTGTCGGCTTGTTAGTATGATGCTTCCGACAACAGACTGCGACTTTCCGGCCGAACAAAATCTGGTGTGCATGCTATAAAATTTTTGTTGGCCATCAACAGAACGGCCGATTGTTCCTCAGTCAGTACAGATTTCGGCAGACAAAAATGTGATGAGCAAGACTGGGCATGCTCAGAGAAGAAAAAAAAAACAGGAAAAGTAAACCATCACATGACATCACTTCTGAAGTTGGTTTTTGTTGGCCGATAAAATTCGTGTGCAGTCTAGAGCACATTTCAACCAACACAACAACGCTGGACAAAAGACGGCCGATCGGTCGGCCAACAATTGTGTGTACGAGGCTTAAGGCTTAAAGTGATTGTAAAGTCTTCTTTCTATTTTGGAAAAAAAAAAAAAAGACATTACAAGGTTTATTTAAAAAAGAAAAGAGACTTTACAATCACTTTAAGCTTTAGAGAAATTTAGTCTTCAGAGAGAATTTCCACACTGTAAAGACCACACACTCTGTGCTGTTGGTTTTGCACAGATAAGAAAAGAAAGGCACCTCTAAGTGCAGTATTAAAAGGACTTATTATTTGGTGCAAGGGATTAAAAAAGTTTACAAGATGGCAGAGATAACAGGCAAGTAATAACTATCCCTCACAATGTCGGTATGCAAGCCTTACAATATTTCTTGATGGAAGACACATCCATCCATCCCAACCAAATCCAGTTCATTCTAGACGCCACACTATTCTGTTACTTTAAGTTCCAAGATCACTACGATCTTCAAACCCACGGCACAGCTATGGGTACAAATTTTGCCCAATCATGCAAATCTAACCATGGGTCACTGGGAGGGACAATACCTATGGGCGAACAACCCCTTTCTGCCCAACATCATCTTTTATGGCCGCTACATCAATGATGTCTTCATCATGTGGGATGGAGACACCAACGACAGACAAATTCATCTTCCACTGCAACAACAATATGAGCCTAACCTTCACTTCCGTACAAGATAACACACACTTAGCATTCTTGGATTTAGATCTATACCATGAAAATAGCCTTATTCACGACAAAAATTACAACAAACATGTAAACGGCCTACACCTATAGCAAGAACATTATCCAACTTTAGTCAAAGCTGCACAGTTTATTATTTTTTTACAGGGACCCCTTACTCGCTTAGGCAGTTTTTTTTTGTAAAGGTGAACTAACCC
Organism: Pelophylax lessonae; assembly: GCF_965119305.1. Classification (NCBI taxonomy): domain Eukaryota; kingdom Metazoa; phylum Chordata; class Amphibia; order Anura; family Ranidae; genus Pelophylax; species Pelophylax lessonae. The sequence continues at coordinate 29,614,976 of NC_138778.1, forward strand.
TTTAAGGTATGAGGACATTTCTCAAGCTCCAGTTAATGTTATGATGCAGAGGTTATTTGCTCTAAAGGTAAGCCTGCTTTCTACTCTGTCCAGCTCAATAAAATCCCCCATGGTTTTTGCATGACACAAAAGGTTATTAAAAAAAAACAAAAAATGAAGTGCAATGAAATAAATAAATATAGAGTGCTGATAGGCAGAAGGATCTGCAGTATATGAAAGCATTTAAAAGGTATCTCATTAAGCTGCCATTTCCTATGCCTTTTTGTCACTGTCGCTCACATCATGTGGGATGTCTTGGTCGGAATCACTTGAAGTCTCTTCGTCGTCATCATCATCATCATCAGTTTGTTCCCCTAAATGGTACAGCATGTGAGCGTGTGTCTTATGAGTGATAGTGACTTCACATGGTCCCTGAGCCCAGGGTTCACCGTCCACCTGCATTGGCATTCTGGAATTCTTCAAAATTAACTGCAAATAAAACACAAAAAACAAATCAACAGCCAAGGTGACATGAGACATCAGGAGAACAACTTCACCAAAGAACTACTGTAAGAGCAATGCTACAGGGCAAGTTCCTTAAAGTGCAAAAGCATCCCTTTAACTTCTTCCCTGGCACTGACATAATGGTTTCTGTGGAACAGAATTGATTCCAGCAGGCCAGCTCAGTAACCCTTGCTGCAGATGCATTCCCTCAGGCTATAAGCTCATGGGCGATTCAGTGATCATGAACTTATAGCAGAAGGAGCCCTTAGACTCATGAATAGCTGTGATCAGTTGCTCACAATTGCAACCAATAATTAAAAATGTGACTGCCACATAGTGTGCCCTTCTCCCTCTGTGTGCTCTCTGCCACCTGCTGTCTTCCCTATGTGTGCCCTCCTGCAGCAATGCCAATCTCCCCCCAGCTCTTGTGTATCCGCCTCCTGTTGTAACCCCACCCAACTCTTACACAACACAAACACTGGCAATGAAACCGTGATGAAGCCAGGACATCTGATCACTTCTGTGATCAGTAGTAAGCATCAGCAGTAGGGAAGATAGAGACTGAGGACTCTGATCAATCTCTTCCTCCACCCCTCAGCCCCCGTTCACACTGGGGTGACCTGTCAGGCGACCTGGTCGCCTGACAGGTCGCCTGCCATACAGAAGCTATGGACCCGTTCTAATAGGAGCGACACAAGTCGCTCCGACTTAGAAAAAGGGTCCGGAGCTTCTTTGGGGCGACCCGGAGCAACCTGCATTGACTTCAATGTTATGAAGTCCGTGCCGGCCGCTCCGAGGTCGCGGGGCGAGCAGCGCGCCGCGACCTGTGAGGTCGCCCGGCGAAGTAGCGTCGCCCCAGTGTGAACGGGGGTTTAGAGGTCTGTTTAGATCAGGGGTCTCCAAACTTTCAAAACAAAGGGCCAGTTTACTCCCCGTCAAACTTTAGGGGGACTGGACTGTGGCCAGTAGGAGCAGGAAATGCCCTGGCATCGGTGTGAGTAAACAATGCCATAGGCTTGGAGGCCAGTCAGAGTAACGAATTACATCACTGGTTTCAGTGGGAGGAATAGTGCCCCATTCTCCAGTGTCAGTGGGAGAATTAGTTTCCTATCATTGGAGTCAGTGGGAGGAATTGTGCCCCGTCTCTGGTGTCAGTGGGAAAATTAGTTCTTCATAATTGGCGTCAGTGGAATAGTGCCCCATCTCTGGTGTCAATGGGAGGAATAGTGACCCATCTCTGGCATCAGTGGGAGAAACCGTGCCTTTTATCAGTGGAAGGAATAGTGCCCCAAGGGCCAGATAAAGGCAAGTAAAGGGACACCTCCAGCCCACAGGCCGCAGTCTGGAGAACCCTGCTTTAGACCCTCAATATTTCTCGAAATAAGCCTGTCAAACATGGTGTAAATACTTTCAATGGCGTAACCCCCTACCCGCCTGCCCTGGCGTCCCCTTTTAAAATTCTTAACGCCCATGGGGGGGGGGGGGGGGGTGGAAAGGATAGACAATCATGTGACCACTGTGATTGGCTACCAATGTTTTCTTGGGAATGAGAGTCATTTTTGGCGGCTTGGTCTTTGTGCCGGGGTCGTGCAGTGAGCCTCCTAGGACAAACATTGCCTGCCCAGCGACGCATATGTGCAGCGTGTGGGAGTTAAAGCCCAGGTTTTAGCTACCGTACATATGGGTTACTGGGGCATAAAGGGGGGTTAAAAGAAAAACATTTCTTCGATAAGATGATGCGCCATCACTTACCCTCACAGTGTGTGCTTGGCCGAGACGGACCGGATTTGCCAGCTTCACCTGAATCTGAGCGCAGTGGAATGATCCATAAACACCCACAACCTCTAGCAGTCCATCGTCATGCCTCCAGAAACAAACAGATTATATTATCAGTTTACATATTTTCTGACATGGAAAACATGGACATTTTTCAGGGCCCAACATTTCAGACTCAGGCTTTACTTTTTTGCTACTCCCCGCCATTCATTTATCATTTCACATGGTAATAGCTGACAATACTACCAACAGTTCTATGGCCCGCTTTACCTACAAACATATGAGAATACAAAGAAATGTTCATATGCCTGCAGGCCTTCTCCATTGTTGCCTTGCTATCGCTTCTTGGGGTAAGAAATGATTGCTCAGGGTGAAAATTTCCACTCTACTCTGTAAAGTTAGTCAGTGCATGCTGTGGTTCACCCCCCCCCCTGTTGGCACTTGCCCCTTGGCCAGACTGAATGGATGGCTGGTCACCATCTAATAATAAAAAAGCCTCGGTTTAGACTAGATGCGGTGTGAATTCACAGCCAACTTGCTGCGGATTTGGCAACACATCTAAAATCACAACTCGTCCATGCAAACTGAATATGGAGTGTATGTTAAATAATGACACCCCACAATTGGTTTGCAAAATGCAGCACGATTTGCAGAAATGGATCTATGCGATCCGATTCTGGTGCGAACAAAAAAAAAAAAAAAAAAAGGGTCATGTAAGCAATTTGAGGAACAGGAAGTAAGTACATTAAACAGGTGCTTTTACATGATTATGTAACTGGCTGACGCATTATCAGGTCTAGCAATAAAACATGGACACCCAATGACAGGGAAGGGGAAGCATCTAACACGGGTGGCGGGTAGTGCCAACCATCTGTCCCATACCTTATTATATTTAGTAGGACCACCTCCGTGAATGTAAATAAACCTTTTATAGGGAAGAGTAAGGTTCACCTCACATACCCAGGACTCAAGTGTGGGAGGGGTTGCCTGCATCCGGTTTCTCGCTATCAACTTGGGTGCCGTAAATAAGGTTTTTTATAGGAATATAGTTTGAAATTTGTCCTTATCGGGGTCTGGTAGGAGACCTAGCAGACACGATTTTGGATCTAAAGATAAGGGGGAACCCATGTTGTCGTGCAAGAAACTAACAATTTGAACTCAATACGTTTGTACAATAGGGCAGGAGCGCATGAGATGATAAAAAGGTGCCTGCTTGTGGATAGGGGGACATACGATCTATGAGAAGGCTTATCGTGGGATACAGGGACTGGAGTCAGGTAAGCTTTGTGTTGTATGTACAATTGAGTCAGATGCAGTGTTAATTTCGTCGACTAAAACGTTTTCGTCGACTAAATTAACCCAATTTTAGTCGACTAAAATACGACTAAAACAATTCAGATGACAAAAATACGACTAAAACTAAAATGGCATTTTAGTCAAAAGACTAACTAAAACTAAATCGAAATTTGCTGCCAAAATTAACACTGGTGCATGCTCAAAGCTTAATACCATAAATAATAACATATTAGATTTTTCACTCCAGGACCAGCAGTAGTATATAATGAGTTTGGAAATTGTAGAGAAATGCTTAAATAATGCATTACAAATTACAATTGAACTACACCCATTCGATTATAGATGACTAAAATGAGTTTTAGTCGACTAAAATGTAGGATGTTTTAGTCAACTAAAATGTAGGATGTTTTAGTCGACTAAAATGTACTGGAGTTTTAGTCGACTAAATACGACTAAAACTAAAACACTTGCAGAAGACTAAAATGGGACTAAAACTAAAATGCCATTTTAGTCCTAAGACTAAATTGAAATTTGCTGCCAAAATGAACACTTGTCAGATGATCAGAGACCTATGGAGACACCAGCTTTAAATCCTCTATCTGCGATCCGATTCTGGTGCGAACAAAAAAAAAAAAAAAAAAAAAAAAAAGGGTCATGTAAGCAATTTGGGGCGATTTGAGCCATACAAATCCACGGCTCAATTCGCACCCCAGAGAGACCACATGTAATTCACACAGGAATGTGCTACGATTCCTGTGTGAATTGCATGCGGTGTCCCGCACCGCAGCAGTGTGAACCCGAGCTTAGTGAGGAGGCCTATTCAAAAAAGTCAAGCTTTAAAAATATGAACAGAGCAACCATGACTGTAGGACTTTCCAAGTATCAAAATGATGAAAGAATAGGCAGGTACCTTTTGCCAAGTTCTTAGATTACATATTTGAAATGTATTTAAGGCCAACAAAAATGCAAAAGACTGCAGCTTACCAGGTTGCATTATTTTCTTTTTCCATTTTTTGCCTCCTTTATTTTCACCTGGTGGTAATTCACTTCCTGCAATATGGTGGCAACACTCGCACAATGCACTAGGAGCCGCAGTGTCACCAGAATAGGGAGTGTTAGGACAACACACACCTCCCTCTCTATATACCTACAACATATGGGGAGGAGGGGCTCTGTAGATCACAGTTGATGAATTTGGCAGGGCTGATAACACTGCCCAAAATGTCATTGCAGCAGAGGCAGTAGTGCATTAGGGAATTGTGACAAGCTCACTGAATTACTGACATGTTGGCACACATCGAACAGATGTTTTAAATAGGTTTCCATTTTTTAAATGGAAAGCGGAGAATTTGTTCGTATGAACACACAGTGCTGTTCAATGGAGCCTTTCGCCACTCAGAAACTCACAAGCATCCATTCACATTTGAATATTTTACCATAGATTAGCTCTGACTACCGTCACTGGGAGCTTCATTTCAGCATAAAGCAGTCCAGCCCGAGAAACCGATTTGCCTACAGGTGGTCAGCAGAGGGGAGACATATACCCTCAGGATTTACACTTTAAATAGTGCATTTGCATATATATATCTGTAGAACAGGTACAGCACCAAAATAAAACTGCAAGCTATTACTTTAAAGCTGAACACCAGGAAACAGTTAAATACACCGCTGAAATAGATATTTTAAGCTGCTCTACCTGTTAAAGGATTTGTACTTCTATCTATCCAGTCATAAGATTTATACAGCAAAGCCAGTTGTTGACCTGACTGCAGTTAATCAACACTACTAGGTTACATCCCTGCCCCTAGCCTGTCAGAGGAGCAGCAGATGTGAAAGCAGGGCACCCGATTGGCCCTAGCATTGCTTTTCCCTCTCCCAGCCTTAGTGCTGCTACGCAGGGGAGGTACGAGAGACAATAACATTAAATAGGCATACTGGTTGCATTTAAAATAAATTGAATTAAATTACCACTCATGCTGATAGGGAAGGTCAATTTATTTTAAAAACAAATTTGGCAGCCCAGATCCTCTACATTTCACTTAAAAAAACAGCTTTATTAAGAAATTAAGTGCAATGAACACAGACAGAACACGAATCTTCTATGCAGGATGTGGAAACCTTACAAGCAGACCTTAACAAAATAACAGGGTGGGCAACTACTGCAAGCAAAGCCAACAGAATACTGGGATGTATAAAAAAGGGGATTCACTCCAGAAATAAAGATTATTCTCCCTCTCTATAAGACTCTGGTCCGACCACATCTGGAGTATGCTGTCCAGTTCTGGGCACCGGTCCTCAGGAAGGATGTGCTGGAACTGGAGAAAGTCCAGAGAAGGGCAACAAAAATAATTAGGGGAATGGAGGACATCAGCTATGAGGAAAGACTACAAGCACTGAACTTATTCTCTCTGGAGAAGAGACGATTGAGAGGGGATATGATATCAATGTACAAATACTGTACTGGCGACCCTAGCATAAGGAACAAACTATTCAGAGAAAGGAAATACAATAAGACACATGGCCACTCACTAAAACTAGAGGAAAGGCGGTTTAACCTTAAAATACGTAGGGGGTTCTTCACTGTCAGAGCAGTAAGAATATGGAATTCTCTTCCGCAAACAGTGGTATCAGCAGGGAGCATTGATAATTTCAAAAAGCTATTAGATGGACACCTTAAAGACCATAACATAGAGGGGTATACAATGTACGGTTAACAGCAAACACACACACATCATAGGTTGAACTGGATGGACTGATGTCTTTTTTCAACCTCACTAACTATGTAACTATGAATCTGTACAATAACATACACTATATTACCAAAAGGTATTGGGACGCCCTCGCCATGGACACAGTTTGAGCCCAATCGGGGGTGGGACCTTTGCTCACCTGTCCGATAATGGTTTAGCACAATTTCTGGTCGCTGATCATGCCTGCCACGACGCTGTACTACTGTGAGATTATACGTGTTATAATGTCCGATACAAATGGTACACTGTTTTGTACACTTGAGCACGCTGGTGTGTGTTTATTTTCTGTATGTTAAAAAAAATTTTTCTCACTGTTCTGAAAAACCTAATAAAAATTATTGAATACTAAAAGTATTGGGACGCCTGCCTTTACAGGGACATGAACTCAAATGGCATCCCAGTCTTAGTCCATAGGGTTCAATATTGATTTGGCCCACCCTTTGCAGCTATAACTAATTACTTTTGGCAATTTAGTGTAGAATAAAAAAATTGTGCATGTTAATAAACTATCAGAGGAAAAAAGTACAGGAAGTACATTATACAGGCGCCTTTACATGATTATGTAACTGGCAGATGCATTATCAGGTCTAGCAATCAAACATGGACACTGTGTTGCTATAGAATAGATATTTTATGATTTTATAGCAAATGTTTGTTAGTTAGATTCTGTGTTAAGAAGCTAGGTTCGTTTTGAGAGGTTCGTTCTTGGAGCTGTGGAAGGAAAGCATGCAGCAAAAAAACCTCATTGTCCTGTTCCAGATATCAAATGCAAGTACGGTAAGTATTATTTGACCTTTCTTTGGGATATTGGGAATAGGAGTGTATGTTTGAGTTTTGTTAAGGTTTATGGTAACTTATGTGTGTAAGAAGCTTTATGTATTTTGATGTCCAGTAAAGTTTTGTTTTATGCTTTTTATCAAAACTGCTCTTGGTTTGTCTGTTCGCAGCCATTACTAGTAAAAATAAATAAAAAATGTCCCATAGTTTGTGGACACTAACTTTTGCGTAAATATTATTTATTTTTATATGCATACTAGGATTTATTTTTTTACCAACATGTAGCAGGATACATATTGGCTTAAATTGATGAAGAAATTTGATTTTCTAATTTTTTTTATTGGATATTAGTTTCATAGCAGAAAGTAAAAAATATTGTTTTTTTCCCCAAAATTGTCAGTCTTTTACTGTTTATAGCGCAAAAAATAAAAAAAACGCAGTGGTAATCAAATACCACCAAAATAAATTTCTATTTGTGGGAAATAAAGGGCATACATTTTGTTTGGGTACAGGGATACATGGCCGTGCAATTGTCAGTTAAAGTAACGCAGTGCCGTATCACAAAAAAATGGCCTGGTCATAATGGTGGGTAAATCTTTCAGAGGGTAAGTGGTCAAGTAAATTCTCAACGTTAAAAATACTACATAAGGTATGGATTGAAGTAAAACAGGTTATGCATTACTCCACACTGTATGTGTCAATAGACACACAGAGCATGAGTGCCCCCATAGCAAGCGGTTTGCCATGAAGGTGCTTAGGAGGGTGAAGGGGTGGTAACCATGAGTGTCGGTGGGGGACCTGAGGAAAGGAGGATCAGGACTACTCTGTGCAAAACAATTGCACAGAGCAGGTAAGTATCATGCAACAGGTTTCCTATTTAAAGATAAACCTCTCATTAACTAAATATCAGGCTGTCAAACAGCCGACGTGTTTCAGGGGCAACTTCACTCCGCCTTCAACTAAAATAAGCAAAAAGCATAGTTGTAATAATGAACAATTATGTTTAGAAATGCATATGAGAAAATATAACAAAATCTAGAACATCACCCAATAACAAACTTATTAGGTGATGTTCTATATTTTTGGTATATACACATACATATTTTGACATCATTCTTCATCATTATGACTATGCTTTCTACTTATTCTTGCAGCCCTGATGATGGGGGAATAAAGTTCCCCTTAGAAACGCATTAGCGTGATATTTCTTTCATGAGGTTTATTTTTAAATGCAAGAGAAACATCCTGGACTGCTGACACATGGTAATGTTTGCTCATAGCTACACATAAATCCCACAGACACTCACCTTGATAAAGGATATGGCTCATCTCCCATGCCTTCCCACAACCTGCAGCCTCCTCCCCAGTAACCGATATTCAGCACTACGATCCCCTCCAGGTTGGGTAATGAGATTCTTTCTCCATCCAACTCCAGCTGCAGTTACAAAGTACAAAAGGTCAGCACACACACTTGGCAGCAAACCTGCATGAGAATGAACACAAACAAGCTTTAAATCTTGGGAGATAATTTCCTAAAGGCTTCTGTCATTCTAAAACATTTTCATAGAATATTTATTTTGTAAGGAATGAGTTAACCTGCCCAACTTCCCATCAGCAATAATAATCAACAGGTACCACTGTGGTAAGGAAAGGGTTTATAAATCTGTCCAATATGTTATATAAGGGCATTTGCCCTTTAAAGCGGATCTACTTTCTAATCTTAAAAGACCTCTACTAAAACATTCAGCCTAAAAAAATCCTAAGGAGACTGTGGCATTACATAAAAACAGCTCCTAGGTTCTTGCAAATACTTGAAAAAGTCTCCCTTCTGAGATGGATTGGGGGGAGGTGGGTCAGTTATTCTAGGCATTTTTGAGGGACTGTGCCATTTATTTAAAGTTGTAATGAAAGTGTCAATTCTGAATGTTTTTACTCCCATACTCGTTAGAAAAGAAAGATACATGAAATGATCTCTAATTTATCAATTGAAGAGTATTGCACAATTTTAGCCAGCAATTAATGCAGAAAGATTGGTATTTAGGAAATACCCTTTACTGGTTAACTGAAGTTATCAAAGATGCAAGCTCTCGGGATTACATAGATTCTTTGTGAGACTTTATACTTTTCCAGAGCCTGATAAAGGGATCCAAGTTATCCCAAAAGCTTATTACTGAAACTGCAAACTTTCTGGATGTCTTTCCTTATAATCCTTTGGATCCCCTGTAGGCCTCCCCAATCTTATGGGACGTCTATAGTGACAAAGATTTTTTTATGTAATGCACAGTATATTCTTCCTATCTCCTAAAAAAGTAGACTTGTGATCTAAGAAAAGTGTCTTAAAGTAGTTGTAAGCTCTCACACATACCCAGTGAAGTGACTGGCCTCAGGTGATACACAGGGATGACAAATCCTACTACTTCAGTTGTACCTGTCTGTCTACAGCCATCTTTCCCCTACATCCATTCTAAGTGCTGAATTTTAAAGCTTGTCCGAGAGTCCAAAAAAAGGGGGCAGAGAGCTGAAGTTACACTCTGCAGCGCTCAGAGAGAAGAACTCTGAGAGCCGATTAGAGGGAAGGGACACGCCTCTTCACACAGTACACAAGAACAGAGCTGAGGCTGTCAATCAGCTGAAGCTCCTCCCCAGTCACCATTTTTCTCTTGGTGTCAGGAAAAAATTGTCAGAAGTGACTCATGCTGATAACAGGGGAGTGAAGCAGTAGACAGAAATTACACTTAGGCAGGCCGTAGACAGTGTGAATTTCTTTCCTGCACCCACGGGTTGCAGGAAAGAAATTTGCACAATTCCCCCATTAACACAGAAAGTGCTGATGGGGGAATCCCTCCTACTGAGCAATTGTCTTCTGGCGGGGAACCGGTCCCCACCGGGAGAAGACAGTGATTATCGCTAGCGGTATAGCAGCCGCTAGCGATAATCACAACTGAATCCTGCAGGCTGGTTGTACCCAAGTTGATTGATTAACTTGGTACATTCAGCCTGCCCACAATTGGTTCAGATCTTGGCAGGTTCCTGCTGAACTGGCTGAGATTCGAAGCATCTGTAGGCAGCCTTAGTGCTCTGGATTAAGAAAAGTACACACTATAGGGGGATATACTTTGTTTATATTTCATGTCTGAGGTTTACAGCCACTTTAAGTCTTGCCATCCATGTCCCTATCTGATGGCTTAGATAACATCACACAAGAATCCTGTTTTTCTTCTCATCTTATTAAGGTCACTATCTGCAGACAAAGCGTGCACCCCCCTTGCTGCAATCTTTGAATTTGCCTTGGCCAGTGAGGCAGTCCATCATAGTGATGGAACAGGAAATCAGTAGGCAGTCCATCATAGTGATGGAACCGGAAATCAGTGGGTGACAGGAGGTAGTGGCAAGCTTCGACAGTACCTGAAAAGTGTAGAGTTTGACCTTTCAAAGCAGCCCAGAATGTGGCTGCCACAGCAAGGTATTAGAAACTGCTAACCTCTAGGTGCCATGCACTTTATACCTGCAGTCGTTTTTAGTAATTTTTTGTTATAAAGTCAACGTCTCTATATAGATATGTAAAGGAAGACAGGAACTCCTCTTTATCCTGTAATACTGGTGCCTGGTCATATGATCAATGCTGAGACATTGGTCATGCTGCTCAGCTGATGTGGATGATGAGTGTTCAGGAAAAGCTGAGAACTAGGCAAGAGCCTATGGCAAAGACCACAAAATGTTATTAAAAGGATTTCTGATGCAAAAAAACTAAAAAAAAAAAAATAAGACACTGCCAGACTCCCTATTCATATAGCAGCTATGCCCAACCCATTCAGCCTCACTGAATGTGATGGCATAGATATGCGGTCTGGAAAAGGGATTACTTTCATTGCACAGATATGTGGTCTGTAAAGGGGATCATTGTCATGGAACAATATGAGGTCCATAAAGAGGATGGCCAACAAATTCTGAAAAATGCCTAAGAAAAAAAAAAAAAAAAAAAACACATGTATTGCCATGTAAAGGATGCTCTCTTGGACACGATGGGATGATCCAAAGGGGCCTTACATACAAAAAATCAAAATACGGTACAACAAAAAGTTATGGCTCTATTTTAATCTGGAGTGCCTGGGGGGGGGGGGGGGTGTTGGTTGTTCAAAGATGCTTAATTAGATTTTTAAAATCACAGCCAATGTGTTTCAGAGTTTTAATACTGCCCCTTCATCAGGGCTTTAGTGAAGGTGAATTACTGGAGTAAAGTGCAAGGTACCATCATTAGTAGCAGTGGTTAAATGTGGCTGACTTTGCAGTGGTTAAATGTGGCTGACTTAGAAGAAAGGCTTTGCACTATAACACAATAGCACAGCAGGCAGAGAAACATTACATGAAGCAGGTAAAGCAGAATACTAGTCTTCTTTAGAGGCTTCTGAAAAAAGTAATTTGGGATCAGTGTGTTAGTTGGATTCTCACCTCCACTTTTTTGTCGAGATCTTTACACTCCTGAATCAAGCAATCCTTGGTCCCATAAAAAAAATACACTGCCTGAAAATAAATAAATAAATAAATAAAAAACGCATATTTAAATCCAAATTAAGCCTAAAACAACATTTATTCCTGTTACATATTTGGCAAAAAATTCAATACAACCACTATAAATGCAAAAATCTGCCTTATCTGCCTCCTGTAATCCTCTGTACTCACTGGGTTATTCAGGGCTATAAAGCCCCATACACACGTACTGATTGTCGGCCGAACGATCGGCCGTCTTTTGTCTGGTGCTGTCTTGTAGGCTAAAAAGTGCTAAAGACTGCACACGAATTTTGTTGGCCAACAACAGCCGACTGCAGAAGTGATGTCATGTGATGGTTAACTTTCCGTGTGTTTTTCTTTTCTGAGCATGCCCAGTCTTGCTAAACTGCTGTTTTTCCAGGCCGAATTCTGTACTGACTAGCGAACAATCGGCCATTCTGGTGACGGCCAACAAAAATTTTAAAGTCTGCATGCCAGATTCTGTTCGGCCGAAAAGTCGCAGTCGGTTGTCGGAAGCATCATACTAACAAGCCGACAATCGGCCGATCGGACGGTGGCCGAATATTTACGGCCGACAATCGCTACGTGTGTACGGGCCTTAATGCTTTGATTGGTGCTGCCTGTCAACAGTAAGAACACACTCTTAAAGGAGAAGTAGCGCAAAGCTCTTTTGATCTTTCATCTCCCATGGGTCACAGAGTGCACTTGGTTCTGCACTCCTGTGACCCGTATTCAGCCGACAGCAGGCTAAAGTCCACTGTTGGCTGACGTCACCCAGCCAGTCCAGGCTCTGGATAGATCCCTCCTTTAATGTCAGGCTTCATCCATATTGCCATATTATACATATTGGGCTCTGAGGAAGAGGCTAGGCCTCGAAACGCGTCAGCCGTCATCACATCGATTATGAACGATTGTATGGACTACACCCGGACATTGGAGCAATCTAGCTTGATATGATGTATTTTCATCTACGTCTGTGAGTAGCCATTTTTTATTGTTACATAAATAAAGCCTTCTACTGAGGATAATGCGCTAGGTCGGTGCGCCCTTTTTTGTTTTCTTTGATTCTAGTACCGGTGGACTACCCCAGTCCGATATGGGCAGCAAGACTTAAGCCATTTGAGAAGCCAGTTGTGAGTCCCGTGAGGAGTGTGGTCGAGGGGTTTGGATACCAAGCGCAGGAGGAGGGTGGTCACACCCTATTGGTTTTTGGAGCCTTCATTCATATTGCCAACTGGCAGCTGGCTCAGCCTCTCAGTGCCCTGCTGAGAGCCTGAGTGTATTTTTATTTTTTTGTAAAAGGTGAACATATCCTTTAATGGTAGAGTGAGCAGTGAAAGCTTTCCAGAGCTGGAAGTTCCATTTTTCTAATAGTAAGCAAGTCAGTCAGAAAAACAAAGTGGGGTATGTGCAGGCATGTTTCAGCAATTGCATTTAAGCATAAATATATTACCTTGGGGAACACACAAGGTTTACCTGATCATCTGACAGCCTACCTTATTAACAAGCCTGCTAGAAAACAGTGAAGGGGTCTTCTCTCGATGTGTGTGGAAGTTTAAAGCCATCAAGGCATCAGGACCTACTGAGAAGTAATTATTCATTGACAAAACCTAAAGAATCAACATACAAAAGCGTGTTATTTTATGGTTTTACTTCCAAAGTATACAAATATGAAATTACAAAAACCTTGCTATGTGCTATTTGAAAAAATTACAACAATGCGAAACCTCAATAAAAAGTCTGACAAAAAACAGCAACTCTAGAAATAAAAATGTCTACAGCTTAAACTTTACCCGGGCAGGGCAAAGAAATTGGTTTACTTTTAAGTCCAGTCACCTTCCCTTTGCTCCCTGCTGCCCAGTTCAGTCACTGGGAACAATGGAACTGCCATTGCATTCAGCTATGGAAGATCATGTGACAGCACTGGTGCTTGGCTCAGCATTGTCCTATAGAAACAGGTAGACCTTAGCGGTGTGTAAGCCCGGACTAGAAATCCGGATTGAGTTTACAATACACGGAGGTGTTTTTTCACTCCAGGCAGCTGGAGGCGAAGGTAAAAGGCCAAGCCTAAATTTCAACATCTGCTCAGCCTGAATTATAGGGCGTTGTAAAAAGATTAACCTCAATGGCAAACCCAGGTCGTCATACACACAAGACTCAACTCCCTGAAAATGCTGGCAAGAACAGAGCATAGAGTACAGAAGTGATGAAGATGATTACCTTTGGTTTTCTCAGACTGTAACCCTTGTTAGTAACCTGGACTTTCCACCTGAAAGACAGAGATTAACCCTTAGCATCACCACAGATGTTGCTTTTGTTCCACAGATGACAGATGATTGTTGTCTCCACTATACTGAGATTTAAGCTCTGGAGAAATGAACACAGAAGTGAAACTAGTGATTACGATGCCAGCCTACCAACATGCACAAGAAAAACAATGGGGACTGCTAGAGGACCTGGTCAGAAGCGGCCCCAGCGTGGCCCACCTACTTTCCTCCCTGCACCAGTAGGACCTTGGAACTACAGGCTTCAGGTAGATCACTCATCAACAGGCTATATCTTGGAAAAGTTCCCACTACCACCGAGCCAGATAGACATAATCAGCCAACCCCCCCTGAACCTACACCACAGGAGGAGATCACTGGACATCCCATGCAGGAAGAGGTCCACTACTACAGTCCAGTCCACAATGGCCGATGGAGCTCAACCTGACCAATAAGAAGGTAAGTTACCCTCAGTGCTGCTTCTTTCCAGATAAAAAAAAAAGGGATGAAAGAATCAGTACTCTTAACCACTTTACCACCGGAGGATTTTCCTGCTTTACGTCCAGGCCACTTTTTGCGATTCGGCACTGTGCGACTTTAACTGACAATTGTGCGGTCACGCAACGCCGTACCCAAACAAAATTTACATCCTTTTATTCGCACAAACAGAGCTTTCTTTTGCTGGTATTTGATCACCTCTGCGCTTTTCATTTTTTACAATATTAATAAAAAGCGACAATTTTGAAAAAATAACAATATTTTTCTAGTTTGACAGTTAAAAATATCCAATATATTCAATTTTTGTCATATATTTAGGCCAAAATGTATTTAGCTATATGTCTTTGACAAAAAAATTCTCAATGAGTGTATTTTTAAGAAAATTTTACCCCATTCCTGACCAGGCCATATTTTGCGATTCGGCACTGCGTTACTTTAACAGACAATTGCGCGGGCATGCGATGCTGTACCCAAATTTATATCCTTGTTTTCCCCACAAATAGAGCTTTCTTTTGGTGGTATTTGATCACCTGTGCGATTTTTACTTTTTGCGCTATAAACAAAAAAAGCGACAATTTTGAAAAAACAACAATATTTTTCACATTTTTTTTATATGAAATCCCCCCCCCCCCCCCAAAAAAAATGTAAAAATCTAATTTTTTTTACATTTTAGGCCAATTTGTTTTCTGCTTCATATGTTTGGTAAAAAAAAATCACAATAAGCGTATTTTGATTGGTTTGCGCAAAAGTTATCGCAGCTACTAACTACGGGAAATTTATGTCATTTTTATTGTTTTTTTTTTTAAACTAGTAATGGCGGCGATCTGCGATTTGTTTTGCGGGACTGCGACATTGCGGCGGACAGATCGGACCCCTGACATTTTTGACACTTTTGGGGGTACCAGTGACATTATTACAGTAATCAGTGCTATAAATATGCACTGTTACTGTAAAAATGACACTGGCAGGGAAGGGGTTAACTTTTATTGGTAAACAAGGGGTTAATGTATGCCTGGTGCTAACTGACGTGTGTGGGGGGACTATGTGACACAGGCACAGATCGCAGGTTCAGCTATGCTGAATCCTGTAATCTGTCCCTGTCTGTCACTTAGGAGATCCGCCCGCTTTGTTTACACAAGCGGGCGGATCTCCACACTCGATCCCGGACGATCGGGGAAGAGCAGCGGTGATCACCGCCTGTCCTCCCCTAGCCCGACTCCCGCTGTGTCTGAATAGAGCGGGAGCGAGCCGCCCACAAGGGGAGGAGTCGAGAGACGTAGGTCTACGTCGCTGGACGATAACGAGCCACTTTGCCGCAGTACCCTCAACGTGAGCGGTCGGCAAGTGGTTAAAGACTACAAGTAAAGAAGAAGGTACTGTAAGAAGAGACTTCCTTAACAGGGGGCGAGAAAAAAAAAAAAAAAAGACAAGAGGATTCTCTCTCCCACTGGGAAATGTTTATTATTTTGTGCTGGTGTCATTGCTGTTCTGTTGAAAGGAGCCTCTATCTCTCATGGGCTATTCTGGAAGACAACTGTGTAAAAACCTGAATCCTGGAGAAAATGGCAACATTAAAATGGATGCAAACCCTCTCATATAAATTAGTAAAGTGAACAGACTCAGATGATACACAGGTGAAACAAATCCTCCTAAATAAGTTTTACTTTATCTGCAGTCTTCTCTTTTCTACATCCCTTCAAAGTACTGGATTTAGATAAACTCCTTCTGCATCTGTCAGTAGCACAGAGGAGGGGGCGGGGAGCTGCAGTTACACCTCTTGTGAGAGCTGATTGGAGGAAAGCGGCACACCCTCCTTCACACATCACAGGAACAAAGCAGAGCTGTGTTGTGAATAGACAAGCTGTGTGCTGAGCTCTCCTCCCCCATTTTATCTCTGGTGTCAGGACAACTTGTCAGAAGTGACCTATGCTGATAACAGAGGAATGAAGCACCAGAGAGAAATGACACTTAGATATTTGGAGAGAGAGAAGCAAACACTACAGATATACACTGGCTGGCCAACAGATCTACACTGCCTGGCCAAAAAAAAAAAAAAAGTTGCCACCTGGAATTAACTAACTATCTAAACGAAGCATGCAGTAACGATCCTATTGGATAGTTACTGCATGTGCCTAAAGAATAAGGCCAGCTGACTACCTGAATATACTGAAAGATCAGGGTATTCCATTCATGGATTTTTTTCTCTCCTGATAGCACGGGCATATTCCAGGAGGACAACTGCAGAATTAATCAGGCTCAAATTGTGAAAGAACGGTTCAGGGAGGATGAGACATCATTTTCACACATGGATTGGCCACCACAGAGTCCAGAACTTAACCCCATTGAGAATCTTTGGGATGTGCTGGAGAAGGCTTTGCGCAGGGGTCCGACTCCGCCATCATCAATACAAGATCTTGGTGAAAAATGAATGCAACACTGGATGGAAATAAATCTTGTGACATTGCAGAAGCTTATCGAAACAATGCCACAGTGAATTCCGTAATCAAAGCCAAAAAAATATTAGAGTGTGTGACCTTTATTTTTTTTTTTGGTGGCGACTTTATTTGGCCTGGCAGTGTATGTGCTTTGTTCAGATTTCATGACTGAGGTTTAAAACCACTTTAACTTAGATTTTTAATAGGACAACTCTAGGGATGGAGTGGAAAATCCATTTTACCTAAATGTACTGCTTAGGGTTGAACCCTCTGTGGTGGTCAATACTCACAATTTCTGTGACCTTTCTCACCTGTCAAGCTTAACTCTGTCTGCTTCCACAATATTGCGAAGTATCTGCTCTACAGGCACTTCTCCAGCATAGCCGGCCCCCCATCCTAAAGTATTAGCCAGATCATTTCCAGTTCCCAGGGGTAACACTGCTACTTTGGGAACAAAACTTTCGAGACCCTGTAAAGAGACAAACACAAACATGACAAACTGAAGAGTAAAGCCAGCCATAGATGATACCATTTTCTTTCCTGCAACCAGGAAAGGGGGAAAAAAAAAAAATCGCTTGATTCCCCCATTAACAAAGTCAGTGTTGTTGGGGAAATCCCTCCCACAGAGCTATTGTGTCCCCTGGCTGGGGAGCCGTCGCTGTCGGGAGAACACAGTGAATATTACTAGCAGCTATAGCCACTGGTAATAAACGCATCCTAAAAATCTAACATGCTGGTTGTAACCAACATGGTCGGTGGATCGACTTGGGCACAATCAGCCTGCCCATACATGGTTCGAATCTCAGCTGGTTCCTGCTGAACTGGTCGAGATTTGAACCGTCTATGGCCGGCCAGAGTCTAAAGCTGATACATACAATATTTTAAACACCAGAAAAACAAACATGCACGCTGAGACAAAAAAAAAAAAAACCTTGCATCCTCAAAACCCCTATTAGAAGTAGCACACTTATCTTGTAGTCCCCTGTGACAGCTGCACAATGAAGCATGACACTAGATAAGCTTTCCCATACTTTTCTAAGGAAGCACGTCCAGAAGCAACCTCCAATCCACTTGTGACTACCTCCATATCCTAGAAGTTTAAAGTGACTATAAAAGATTACATTTTAAAAATGAACAAACATTTTATACTTACCTGCTCTTCGCAATAATTTTGCACAGAGCAGCCTCTATCCTCCTCTTCTAGGGTCCCCCTCTGGTGCCCCCCAATACTGGCTCACCCACCAACCCATGCTGAGTGCCCACCTAAGCAAGCTGCTTGCTACGGGGGGGGGCACTCCTGCGGGCTCACTCCCAAGCCAGATCGATGTATCCATAGACACACAGAGCGCGGCACAGGCCCTGCTCCCTCCTCACAAGCTATGGTTGACTACAGCAGGAGCCTCTCCCAATGCTGTCTCTGAGCCAATGAGGTGAGAGAGCCTATGCTATGGGTCAAGGACAGGTAAGGGGCGTTAGGGGGGGGGGGGATAAATGCATTAAAGTAGAACCACTTTAAAAACATTTATCAAACTAATCTGTACAATGGATGGTTAAATGAATGTTTTTTGTGTCCAGCCAAATACAGCAAAAGTAATAGAAGGTTGTTACCTTTATCTTCATCTCATCCACAGCATCAAGGACCCAACCAACAGTGCCATCTCCACCGCAAACAAGCACTTTGGCCGAGTTAGGAGGAAGAAGTGTACACAGTTGAAGTGCTTTGAATGGAGATGTCTTGCTCAAATCAAACACCTACGAAAAAAAGTTGGGGCAAAAAAGAGGACATAAATTGGTTGAGTTTATATTTTTATTTATACAATTTTATATACACATTTATACCAGTATATATACAATATTTGTTTTACAAATTAACACTTAATACAGTGTGCATCTGTGATCGGATTCCCACTGCACTTTGGGCTTTCTAAAGAGCAGAAGTTGTTTCTCTTCAGACTCTCTCTTGCTAAACCTCCAAAAGTCATAAAGGGGAAGAGGGAGGGGGGGGTGTCAGTGCTCTGTCTAAGCTGGTGATCAGTGCCCATCAGTGTCTCCTCATCAGTGTCTCCTCATCAGTGTCTCCTCATCAGTGCGGCGTCATCAGTGCGGCGTCATCAGTGCGGCGTCATCAGTGCGGCGTCATCAGTGCAGGGAAAAATTTATCCATTTACAAAATTTTATAACCTAAACAAAAAAACTTTTTTTTTTTTAAACTTTTCGGCCTTTTTTTATTTGTGCACCAAAAAAGAAAAAACCTGGCGGTGATCAAATACCACCAAAAGAAAGCTCTATTTGTGGGGAAAAAATGACAAATTTGGTTTAGGTACAGTGTTGCATGACCGCGCAATTGTCATTCAAAATGCAACAGCGCTAAAAGCTGAAAATCGGTCTGGGAAGGAAGGGGGTTTAAGTGCCCAGTATTGAGGTAGTTAAAGATGCTGTTTATAGCGGTTTAATACCACTTTAAAGGATGTAGCCTTCATAATGCCTAAAGTTTTCAATGATTTGACAAAGAAGATTACACATTCGTCACTTATAGAGTATTTTATTGTAGTCTGGGCCCCTGCTGGAACTTTGTTGCCGTGACACCCAGGGCACTGATGTGGACTTTTTGTGACAGCATTACATTGATGAAAAGGATAATTATTGATAAGGTACCAGTACTGTAAATATGCATCACTAGAATATCTTTAACCACTTGCTCCCTGCCCACAGTTAAAACTGCAAGCGGGAGGCCGCACCGGACAGAGTGACGTAAGGGGAAGAAAGGCTGCAACGTACCAACTCGTGCTGTTGGAGTTTGGCAGCTGATTTCAGCCACTGATTGTGACTGAAGTCAGCTAATTGGCTGTAGTCAATTACACACAGAATTCTGTGTTTACAAAAACACAGAACATTGTGTATTGTGAACAGTGATCTGGCCGAACAATCACACGCTTAACCCTTTGATTGCCATTAGATGTTAACCCCTTACCTGCCAGAGTTATTAGTACAGTGACCGTGTACAGTATTAGTGTCTATATTGATGTTAGTGTCAATTAATGTACCTTCCAAACAGCCTCAGCAAGCGCCAGATTGGCTGCCACACTATCACAGTCCCACTATAAGTCGCTGATCACCACCATTACTAGTATATTGTCATAGTTGCGTAAATTCCAGTATATATACCATTGTCTGTAGACACTTTTAACTTTCACACAAACCAATCTATATCTGTGACGGTATTCACCATCACTGGAATTTAAAGACAGATAAGTAATGGTTTGGATTGCTTCATATTTACCAGCAATATCTCCATATAGAAATATTAAGATTTATTCCCATTTGCCATGAAATCTGTAATTCCTAAATGCTGTGTATATTACATATCTTTCAATGTCAGCAAGGTTTTCCTTTTGTTTGTGTATTGGGAATGTGGATTGCCCTGTCTCATTGTAAGTGCTAATGACCTCCCATTGTTCTGTGTCTGGCTATTGTGTACATTGATTGCCCCCTGGGGGCTTCTGTCTCATTGCACATGGCAGTCCTTCTGGTCAAGCTATCTGACCAATCCCTGCCGACTCATTTTCAAGTCCTCATTTGCATGGCTAAGGAAGACCTGAAGGAGACCACAGGTACTTTACAATAGGAAAGCGGTTGTTGGGGGCGGAATGTTCCAAATTCTGTATACAAGTCTTGTTCAATAAAGTGGTTTTGAGTTCCTTCACCTCAATCTAGAGTTCTGTCTCTTATTGGGGGAATCTGCAAGGGATTGCTATGTCCTCCAGTCTCCCTTGGATAATCACTGAGCTCTTGTAAGAGCTTGTGTAAGAGCTTGTTCGTGCTGCACTCTCTGGGGAAAGAGCGGTTCACCCACAGGAACCTGGAGCCTCGTCGGAGGTCCAGGGTGGGTAGGAGATTGCGAGACCCTAACTAAGCTGTGGCGGTTCGTGGAGTCTGAAGTGCTTACAGTGTCTGGTGGAGTGCTTGGAGCCCTCAGGAAGCACTAGGAGCATCTGTCAACGGAGGTACTCGCTCAGGGGTGCCCTGTTCCGTTACAATTTCCACCTGTTGGGATTTCTTTTTTTTTTTTACCAGAGATGTAGAATACATTTTGGCATAAATTTAGAATTTAGGAGGAAATTAGATTTTTTTTTTTGGATAGGTTTTATAATAAAAAGTAGAAAATATTGGGGTTTTCTTTTCAAAATTTTTGGTCTTTTTTTCATATTGCAAAAAAAAAAAAAAAAAAAAAAAAAAAAAAAAAAAAAAAACCCAGTGACGATCAAATACCACCAAAAGCAAGCTCCATTTGTGTGAAAAGATGATAATGTAATTTGCGTACAGTGTTGCATGACCAATTGCCAGTTAAAGTAGCACAGTGCTTAATAGCAAAAAATGCCCTGGGTATGAAGGGGTAAAACCTTCCGGAGCTCAAATGGTTAAAAGCTTGCAGGGGGCCTCATTAATGATACAGCTTTTGTGATCATTTAACCACTATGTGCATGAAGAGTTTTTAGGCTTAAATTATTCCCCTGAAAAACCTGAACTTCCAGGTACAGTGCAAATATGCATGTCTTCTGCTATCCTACAATGCAGTTGTAACTGCCTAAGAATCCTCTCCTTAGGTTCAAGTGGAGACTCAAGTGATGTATAGGGGTGGTGTGGTAGCACTAAGAAAATACCTGCTACACACAGCTGCAGTGTTGCTCTGCTTTGTATCAGCACATTACAGGTACACTTTATTTTTGACAATATACTTGCCTGGACAGGATTCAGAAGACCTTTAAATTCTCCAACCAAAATTTCACCCATATTGTTCCCGCTGCGGGTGTTAGCAAGAATTATCAGAGGAGTCCAGTCTTTGCCCAGTGAAGACAGTAACTACAAGAGAAGACGGGGGGGGGGGGAATTAAAATAAAAGTTGTGCAAATACCTTAAAGACAGCCTGCTGGGAATGGGAATTTGTAATCATTTGAATCCCCACTCTCAAAGTATATTTAAAACAAGGGGTCTCTGTGACGGTACAGTGAAAAAACTATGTGACAGATAAGTTGATGGTTTGGATTGCTTCAGTTGGTCAGACTTGTAACAGATGCATGTCATCAGCTCAAACACCTGTCTTCCACGCATTGTAAATCATGCTGATTTGCTCACCTATTGTTTACAGTGGGTTCTCAGTATTTACACTATAATAATGTATATTATATCTTATTTTACCTTTGGTGCCGGCAGTCTGGGCTTCCAGGCTGACTTAAGTATGCTGAGCTAATTAGCTCATTGTGAATGATAACCTTGTCTAGATGGGATTAGCCATGAGTCAGCTGTACCTCGTTAGTTATTCATTGTGTGATGTTTTGGGTAAATATTCATGTAGTGACCGACCTACTTCTAAAGTGTATAAAAGTCTGTTTGTTTTAATAAAGGAGTCAGTTGTTTCCAGTATACAAGCTAAGTTTTCAGGCTAGTTTTGTATGACAGCGGCTGGGATTTGATATCTATGTTCATTACTGTGAGGAAGCCGTATACTGACGGAAGACCACAAGTACAGTGTGGGTCTGAGGTTCCGTCACAGTCTCCAAACACCAACGGTTCAGTTTACTGTCCTTTGGGCTTGCTGTGGGGGCACCTGGCAAGAGGGGGGAGCCAGGAGTGCCGGCGTGGGACCCGTGAAGAGGAGGATCCGGGCTGCTCTGTGAAAAACCACTGCACAGAGGAGAAGTATATTATGTTTGTTATTTATATTAAAAAAAAAGAGGCTTTGTAATACTTTAAAGTAGGGATCGACCGATTATCGGCAAGGCATATATTTCGAGGGCCGATATTGACTTTTGCCGATATACATGTATCGGCCCAGGAACTGGCCGATATTAACGATGTGCCAAATATTGCTCATTTGAGGGTAAAATGAGGTCACATAGCATAATTCCATTTACAAATGTTATTGAATACGCCACTCACATACAGTATGTACAAATTAAAGATATAAAACAATGAAGTGATGTCATGACCTCACTTCCGGGTACAGGCGCCAGATTAAAAAAAATGATAGCATTCAGCTTGGCTGATACAGATATGCAATGGCCAAAATATCGGTATCAGCAATGAAAAACCGATATCGGTCGATCACTACTTTAAAGCCCAGATGCCAATAGCCTACCTGGGATATAAGCATCGCTCATTCCTCATAACTGGAGAAAAAGTAAAAAGCAGGCGCCAATAGTAACTAACCCAAATTCAGCTGTCAGATCTCTAGAGCCAGCGCCAAAAAGAACACAAAGTACTGATTAACTGAAAGCGGACTTTACTTGTGGCAGATTTTGAAAAATCTGTATAATTTAAAAAGGCAGCAGGAGAAAACTTATTTCAATTTATGAACACATAACTCATGAAAAGTAATTCAATTACCAGGCAAAGCATAATTTCCCATGTAAATCTCTCCTAGAATATTTTTGAAACATTTATTCAAGCAATGAATAAAAAGCGCCTCACCGCCACCTTCTCATAATCTGTATTCTTGCTCTTTTTCATCTGCTTCACAGCCAGGAGATAATTAGGCGGAATAATGAGGTTTCGGAACTCCCCAAGGTCACAGTCTTCGGTCTTCAACTCGTTGTGTATGCATTCATCGTGGACGGTCCTCTGACACCAGATACATCTATTTGCAGAATCAAAATACGGTTAGAATTCTGTAATGCAAGGTATTTTTTGAAAACAGTCCTAGCTACTCAATACCATTCTTGTGTATTCAACTCCATTCCTGTTTATGGCAATGTGACATAAGGCTCAATTCACTACACTGATGCACCAGAATGAGCCTTTTTTTTTTTAAAGTGAGTTATTTTCAGTTGGATACTATGAGATTTTTTTTCAAATTCTTTATTAGAAATAAAAAACAACATTCACAAACATTGTGCACACTCAGCAAAGTTTAGCATGTGGCAAGGTATAAATAAGGCCCCTTGCACACTTGTGCGACTTCAAAGTAGTGCAATTTTACCGCAATGTTGCCACGATTTTGATGCAAGTTTGACTGGGCTTGAATGTCTTTGGCCTTAAAACGCTTCAAAGTCGTGCCAAAGTAGTGCAGGGACTACTTTCAAGTCGGTGCGACTTCAAGTCGCACAGATATGAACGGTACTCATTGGAAATAATGGAGAATGACTTGTCATGCGATTTTGCAGTCCCAAATCGCATGACAAGTCGCACAAGTGTGAAAGGAGCAAATTACTACAGTGTGCCCCCATTCGATGCAGAATTACTACAGTGTGCCCCCATTCGATGCAGAATTACTACAGTGTGCCCCCATTCAGTGCAGTGACCAGCGTGCCCCCATTCAGTGCAGTGACCAGCGTGCCCCCCCCATCAATGTAGTGACCAGCGTGCCCCCCCCCATCAATGTAGTGACCAGCGTGCCCCCCCCCCATCAATGCAGTGACCAGCGTGCCCCCCCCATCAATGCAGTGACCAGCGTGCCCCCCCATCAATGCAGTGACCAGCGAGCCCCCCCATCAATGCAGTGACCAGCGAGCCCCCCATCAATGCAGCGACCAGCGTGCCCCCCCCCCATCAATGTAGTGACCAGCGTGCCCCCCCCCCCCATCAATGTAGTGACCAGCGTGCCCCCCCCATCAATGCAGTGACCAGCGTGCCCCCCCATCAATGCAGTGACCAGCGTGCCCCCCCCATCAATGTAGTGACCAGCGTGCCCCCCCATCAATGTAGTGACCAGCGTGCCCCCCCCATCAATGTAGTGACCAGCGTGCCCCCCCATCAATGCAGCGACCAGCGTGCCCCCCATCAATGCAGCGACCAGCGTGCCCCCCCCCCATCAATGTAGTGACCAGCGTGCCCCCCCATCAATGCAGTGACCAGCGTGCCCCCCCCCCCATCAATGCAGTGACCAGCGTGCCCCCCCATCAATGCAGTGACCAGCGTGCCCCCCCATCAATGCAGCGACCAGCGTGCCCCCCCCCCATCAATGCAGCGACCAGCGTGCCCCCCCCCCATCAATGCAGCGACCAGCGTGCCCCCCCCCATCAATGTAGTGACCAGCGTGCCCCCCCATCAATGTAGTGACCAGCGTGCCCCCCCCCCCATCAATGCAGTGACCAGCGTGCCCCCCCATCAATGCAGTGACCAGCGTGCCCCCCCATCAATGCAGTGACCAGCGTGCCCCCCCATCAATGCAGTGACCAGCGTGCCCCCCCATTAATGCAGTGACCAGCGTGCCCCCCCATCAATGCAGTGACCAGCGTGCCCCCCCATCAATGCAGTGACCAGCGTGCCCCCCCATCAATGCAGTGACCAGCGTGCCCCCCAATAACCAAACTGAAAGACCAGAACAACATAATGATAATAAGTGCATACCCAAATATACGTAGAGAAAGGCAAACAAATATCA
Organism: Pelophylax lessonae; assembly: GCF_965119305.1. Lineage (NCBI taxonomy): Eukaryota > Metazoa > Chordata > Amphibia > Anura > Ranidae > Pelophylax > Pelophylax lessonae. The sequence goes on from NC_138778.1 coordinate 29,640,144, forward strand.
GGCAGAGTATAGGTCAATGGCAGCGAACCAAATACAACATCTGAAGGAGCATAATATAAAAAAGGTATGCAGTACGGAACTGAGCATGCATATAAATGCAAGATCAAGAGGATACCAAAAATACTTTTTGCCATATTAGGAAAGGGGGAAGTGGAGGGGGGATGAAGGGAGATTATGGCAGCAGAGAGGGGATAGAGGAGAAGAAGAAGAGAGAGAGATGTAGATGAGAGGAGAAAGAGATGGTCATCCTGCGCGGGTGACTCTGCGTCGGATACTATGAGATTTAAAGCAGTACAGTACTAACCACATCAATGTAATGGTTTAAAAAAATAAATAAATACATTTTTCATAGTTTGTTATAAAATTTTGCAAACAGGTAATTTCTCTTCTTCACTGGTGGGGCTGAACTGGAGGGCACTGGTAATGAGTGTAGATGTCCCTTTTAGAGAAGCCGGTTATCGGCTCGCTTCTCATCTCCCTATGCTGTCAGCATGAGGAAAGGAGGGCCGATAACCGGCTTCTATTTACATACATGATCAGCTGTGATTGGACAGAGCTGATCACGTTGAGTAGTGTATATACAATGTCAGGTAGGTACACACACTTACCTCCAGTCACACAGGCTGGTAGTAATGTACAGTATATAGGAGGTCAGGTAGGTACACACACTTACCTCCAGTCACAGAGTTTAGGCTGGTAGTAATGTACAATATATAGGAGGTCAGGTAGGTACACACACTTACCTCCAGTCACACAGCTTAGGCTGGTAGTAATGTACAGTATATAGTAGGGCTGCACGATATTGAAAAAAACAAAACAAAAACCACATTGCGATATTTTTTTGCGGCGGATCCTCCGTCGTGCATTTTTAGTAGTGCAGAATTACTACAGTGTGCCCCCATTCAATGCAGAATTACTACAGTGTGCCCCCATTCAATGCAGAATTACTACAGTGTGCCCCCATTCAATGCAGAATTACTAGTGTGCCCCCATTCGATGCAGAATTACTAGTGTGCCCCCATTCAGTGCAGTGACCAGCGTGCCCCCCATCAATGCAGTGACCAGCGTGCCCCCCATCAATGCAGTGACCAGCGTGCCCCCCATCAATGCAGTGACCAGCGTGCCCCCCCATCAATGCAGTGACCAGCGTGCCCCCCATCAATGTAGTGACCAGCGTGCCCCCCATCAATGCAGTGACCAGCGTGCCCCCCCCATCAATGCAGTGACCAGCGTGCCCCCCATCAATGCAGTGACCAGCGTGCCCCCCATCAATGCAGTGACCAGCGTGCCCCCCCATCAATGCAGTGACCAGCGTGCCCCCCATCAATGCAGTGACCAGCGTGCCCCCCATCAATGTAGTGACCAGCGTGCCCCCCCATCAATGTAGTGACCAGCGTGCCCCCCATCAATGCAGTGACCAGCGTGCCCCCCATCAATGCAGTGACCAGCGTGCCCCCCATCAATGCAGTGACCAGCGTGCCCCCCATCAATGCAGTGACCAGCGTGCCCCCCATCAATGCAGTGACCAGCGTGCCCCCCATCAATGCAGTGACCAGCGTGCCCCCCATCAATGCAGTGACCAGCGTGCCCCCCATCAATGTAGTGACCAGCGTGCCCCCCATCAATGCAGTGACCAGCGTGCCCCCCATCAATGCAGTGACCAGCGTGCCCCCCATCAATGCAGTGACCAGCGTGCCCCCCATCAATGCAGTGACCAGCGTGCCCCCCATCAATGCAGTGACCAGCGTGCCCCCCATCAATGCAGTGACCAGCGTGCCCCCCATCAATGTAGTGACCAGCGTGCCCCCCATCAATGTAGTGACCAGCGTGCCCCCCATCAATGCAGTGACCAGCGTGCCCCCCATCAATGCAGTGACCAGCGTGCCCCCCATCAATGCAGTGACCAGCATGCCAGAGCTTAAGCTGGTAGTAATGTACAGTATATATATATATATAGTAGGTAGGCAGGGCTGCTGTTAGAGATCGCGGGGCCCCGTACAGACTACCTGGCAGGGCCCCCCCAAGAAAATATTAAAGATATATTTAGCTAAAATTACAACAAAATCACTATTATCAGACACAAATATAACATAACTCGCATAATTCCTGCTAAAATCTATAAAAAAAACTATGTTAAATAAAAAAGAAGATGAGATGAGAAAAATATACAGGCTGGGCAGTTGGAGCTCAGTGATCAGAGAGACAGAGAGAGAGAAACAAAGTTACAATTTACAAATAAATTCCTGAGCAGAGATAAGTGCTGGGAGGGGGGGGCCCACACAAGGGAGGGGATTAGTGAGGGACAATTGTCTCTTTCTCAACAGATAAAAGCTGATAGCAGGGAGAGGGACAGATCAGATTCAGGTGCTGGAGGAAGATTTCTGTATTTGTTGTCCATCACTAATCCCCCTCTCTGTGTGGGCCCCCCTGTGTGCTAGGGCCCCCTACAAGAGGACTGGTGGTCCCCCCCTATCAGCGGCCCTGTAGGTAGGTACACACTCTTACCTCCAGTCACACAGCTTAGGCTGTCCCCCGCACTGTAGGCCGCAGGCGGTACAGAGGCTGCAGAGCGGTAGGTTCCCCCTCACCCATTGGTGGCCCCGGGCCCCCTCGCTCCTCCCCAGGCCCTCCTTACACGGGAAGCGGCGGCCGGCCTTCCATACACACGGGTGATCGGCGCACAGGCCGCAGCACAGGCAGTAGCCGCCCCGGAGGATGTGTTGGCCGCACACCGAGCAGTAGGTCGGTCTCCCGAACAGGTCCGTCTCCTTCCAGGTGTGTTTCCCGGAGGCCAGGGACAGCCCCCTCCTTCCCGCCCTCCGTACACTGCACCACAGAGTGATCAACACCGGCAACAGCACCGCCAACACCGTCCACACCGCCAGCTGCAGCCCGGTCCCCTCCTCCTCCATGTTCTCCGCCGCCGCCGCATCCCACTGACAGCTCCGGAGGACGTAACCAAGGCGACCGGAGGACGCAGCGCTGATGACATCACCCGAGCGTCCTTCCGAAAACACAGAGATGGAGAGAGGGGAGCAAGCTCCCTCTGCTGGTCGGCAATGTGTACTGCACTGCAGCCATCCATCTATGGTGGTCCTTGTTCAGGCACTTCCTGTTATGGGGTGACAACATTCTCACCATTGTTCTCCTATGTTGTCATCCTGTCACTGCATTTCTGTTAGAGAGTAGAAACTACTCTGCACAGGCATGGCCCAACAATGTCAATTTAGGCCTCATTCAGTGAGCTTTTTGTCCGGTTGACCTGGACCGTTCAGGTTTTAACGCATGTGTCAGTCTCCCTGAAACCCGGACACGCATACCTCCAGTCCAACTCATCTAATAGGGGTCTCTACGGGAGCCTCTATATTATGGTGGGGGTGACACTGACCCCTGTATTACAAAGGGGGGGGGGGAGGGGGGTGTGACACTGACCTCTGTTATGAATAAGGGGGGTGACACTGACCTCTGTTATGAATAAGGGGGGTGACACTGACCTCTGTTATGAATAAGGGGGGTGACACTGACCTCTGTTTTATGAATAAGGGGGGTGACACTGACCTCTGTATTATGAATAAGGGGGGTGACACTGACCTCTGTATTATGAATAAGGGGGGTGACACTGACCTCTGTATTATGAATAAGGGGGGGGGGGGTGACACTGACCTCTGTATTATGAATAAGGGGGGGGGGTGACACTGACCTCTTTATTATGAATAGGGGGGGTGACACTGACCTCTGTATTATGAATAAGGGGTGGGTGACACTTACCTCTGTATTACAAAGGGGGGGAGGGGGGTGTGACACTGACCTCTGTTATGAATAAGGGGGTGACACTGACCTCTGTTATGAATAAGGGGGGTGACACTGACCTCTGTTTTATGAATAAGGGGGGTGACACTGACCTCTGTTTTATGAATAAGGGGGGTGACACTGACCTCTGTTTTATGAATAAGGGGGGTGACACTGACCTCTGTTTTATGAATAAGGGGGGTGACACTGACCTCTGTTTTATGAATAAGGGGGGTGACACTGACCTCTGTTTTATGAATAAGGGGGGTGACACTGACCTCTGTATTATGAATAAGGGGGGGGGGGGTGACACTGACCTCTGTATTATGAATAAGGGGGGTGACACTGACCTCTGTATTATGAATAAGGGGGGTGACACTGACCTCTGTTTTATGAATAAGGGGGGTGACACTGACCTCTGTTTTATGAATAAGGGGGGTGACACTGACCTCTGTTTTATGAATAAGGGGGGGGGGGGGTGACACTGACCTGTGTATTATGAATAAGGGGGGGGGGGTGACACTGACCTGTGTATTATGAATAAGGGGGGGGGGCACTGACCTCTGTATTATGAATAAGGGGGGTGACACTGACCTCTGTATTATGAATAAGGGGGGTGACACTGACCTCTGTATTATGAATAAGGGGGGGGGGGGTGACACTGACCTCTGTATTATGAATAAGGGGGGGGGGGTGACACTGACCTCTTTATTATGAATAGGGGGGGTGACACTGACCTCTGTATTATGAATAAGGGGTGGGTGACACTTACCTCTGTATTACAAAGGGGGGGAGGGGGGTGTGACACTGACCTCTGTTATGAATAAGGGGGTGACACTGACCTCTGTTATGAATAAGGGGGGTGACACTGACCTCTGTTTTATGAATAAGGGGGGTGACACTGACCTCTGTTTTATGAATAAGGGGGGTGACACTGACCTCTGTTTTATGAATAAGGGGGGTGACACTGACCTCTGTTTTATGAATAAGGGGGGTGACACTGACCTCTGTTTTATGAATAAGGGGGGTGACACTGACCTCTGTATTATGAATAAGGGGGGGGGGGGTGACACTGACCTCTGTATTATGAATAAGGGGGGTGACACTGACCTCTGTATTATGAATAAGGGGGGTGACACTGACCTCTGTTTTATGAATAAGGGGGGTGACACTGACCTCTGTTTTATGAATAAGGGGGGTGACACTGACCTCTGTTTTATGAATAAGGGGGGGGGGGGGTGACACTGACCTGTGTATTATGAATAAGGGGGGGGGGGTGACACTGACCTGTGTATTATGAATAAGGGGGGGGGGGCACTGACCTCTGTATTATGAATAAGGGGGGGGGGGGTGACACTGACCTATTATGAAGAAGGGGGGGGGGCACTGACATCTGTATTATGAAGAAGGGAGGGGGTGACACTGACATCTGTATTATGAAGAAGGGGGTGACACTGACCTCTATTATAAATAAGGGGGGTGACACTGACCTCTGTATTATGAAGAAGGGGGGTGACACTGACCTCTGTATTATGAAGAAGGGGGGGTGACACTGACCTCTGTATTATGAAGAAGGGGGGGTGACACTGACCTCTGTATTATGAAGAAGGGGGGTGACACTGACCTCTGTATTATGAAGAAGGGGGGGGTGACACTGACCTCTGTATTATGAAGAAGGGGGGGGTGACACTGACCTCTGTATTATGAAGAAGGGGGGGTGACACTGACCTCTGTATGAAGGGGGGTGACACTGACCTCTGTATTATGAAGAAGGGGGGTGACACTGACCTGTGTATTATGAAGAAGGGGGGGGGTGACACTGACATCTGTATTATGAAGAAGGGGGGTGACACTGACCTGTGTATTATGAAGAAGGGGGGGTGACACTGACCTCTGTATTATGAAGAAGGGGGGTGACACTGACCTGTGTATTATGAAGAAGGGGGGGGGGTGACACTGACATCTGTATTATGAAGAAGGGGGGTGACACTGACCTGTGTATTATGAAGAAGGGGGGTGACACTGACCTCTGTATTATGAAGAAGGGGGGTGACACTGACCTCTGTATTATGAAGAAGGGGGGTGACACTGACCTCTGTATTATGAAGAAGGGGGGGTGACACTGACCTGTGTATTATGAAGAAGGGGGGGGGTGACACTGACATCTGTATTATGAGGCTTGGTTACCACCTGACCTGGATTCACCTGGACAGTCCAGTTTTATGTTGATATATCCGGGTTTTAGTCTAATGCCCCATACACACGTGCAGATTATCTGCAGACTTTTGTCTGCAGACTTACCTTTTCTATGTAGTGCAAGGGCCTGCCGGATTGCATACAAATTGAAAGTGTTTAGGTTTGACCTCATATTATATGGTTTTGGTAAGTCTGCAGACAAAAGTCTGCAGATAATCTGCACGTGTGTATGGGGCATTACTGTAACCCAGACACCTTATTCAGACCAGACTGTGGCTCCTCAAGTAAACGAGATAGTCACACACAAATCTGTTGCCATCTGTTAACGTAGTGTGGCCACACCCACTTTATGTAAATGCAATTGGAGACTGACTGGCCATGGGCGCAGACAGTACAGGGATTCTGCCCAAAGGGGGGGAGGGAGGTGTGACACTGACCTCTGTTATGAATAAGGGGGTGACACTGACCTCTGTTATGAATAAGGGGGGTGACACTGACCTCTGTTTTATGAATAAGGGGGGTGACACTGACCTCTGTTTTATGAATAAGGGGGGTGACACTGACCTCTGTTTTATGAATAAGGGGGGTGACACTGACCTCTGTTTTATGAATAAGGGGGGTGACACTGACCTCTGTTTTATGAATAAGGGGGGTGACACTGACCTCTGTTTTATGAATAAGGGGGGTGACACTGACCTCTGTATTATGAATAAGGGGGGGTGACACTGACCTCTGTATTATGAATAAGGGGGGTGACACTGACCTCTGTATTATGAATAAGGGGGGTGACACTGACCTCTGTTTTATGAATAAGGGGGGTGACACTGACCTCTGTTTTATGAATAAGGGGGGTGACACTGACCTCTGTTTTATGAATAAGGGGGGGGGGTGACACTGACCTGTGTATTATGAATAAGGGGGGGGGGGGTGACACTGACCTGTGTATTATGAATAAGGGGGGGGGGGGCACTGACCTCTGTATTATGAATAAGGGGGGGGGGCACTGACATCTGTATTATGAAGAAGGGAGGGGGTGACACTGACATCTGTATTATGAAGAAGGGGGTGACACTGACCTCTATTATAAATAAGGGGGGTGACACTGACCTCTGTATTATGAAGAAGGGGGGTGACACTGACCTCTGTATTATGAAGAAGGGGGGGTGACACTGACCTCTGTATTATGAAGAAGGGGGGGTGACACTGACCTCTGTATTATGAAGAAGGGGGGTGACACTGACCTCTGTATTATGAAGAAGGGGGGGGTGACACTGACCTCTGTATTATGAAGAAGGGGGGGGTGACACTGACCTCTGTATTATGAAGAAGGGGGGGTGACACTGACCTCTGTATGAAGGGGGGTGACACTGACCTCTGTATTATGAAGAAGGGGGGTGACACTGACCTGTGTATTATGAAGAAGGGGGGGGTGACACTGACATCTGTATTATGAAGAAGGGGGGTGACACTGACCTGTGTATTATGAAGAAGGGGGGGTGACACTGACCTCTGTATTATGAAGAAGGGGGGTGACACTGACCTGTGTATTATGAAGAAGGGGGGTGACACTGACCTCTGTATTATGAAGAAGGGGGGTGACACTGACCTGTGTATTATGAAGAAGGGGGGGGGGTGACACTGACATCTGTATTATGAGGCTTGGTTACCACCTGACCTGGATTCACCTGGACAGTCCAGTTTTATGTTGATATATCCGGGTTTTAGTCTAATGCCCCATACACACGTGCAGATTATCTGCAGACTTTTGTCTGCAGACTTACCTTTTCTATGTAGTGCAAGGGCCTGCCGGATTGCATACAAATTGAAAGTGTTTAGGTTTGACCTCATATTATATGGTTTTGGTAAGTCTGCAGACAAAAGTCTGCAGATAATCTGCACGTGTGTATGGGGCATTACTGTAACCCAGACACCTTATTCAGACCAGACTGTGGCTCCTCAAGTAAACGAGATAGTCACACACAAATCTGTTGCCATCTGTTAACGTAGTGTGGCCACACCCACTTTATGTAAATGCAATTGGAGACTGACTGGCCATGGGCGCAGACAGTACAGGGATTCTGCCCAAAGGGGGGGAGGGAGGTGTGACACTGACCTCTGTTATGAATAAGGGGGTGACACTGACCTCTGTTATGAATAAGGGGGTTGACACTGACCTCTGTTTTATGAATAAGGGGGGTGACACTGACCTCTGTTTTATGAATAAGGGGGGTGACACTGACCTCTGTTTTATGAATAAGGGGGGTGACACTGACCTCTGTTTTATGAATAAGGGGGGTGACACTGACCTCTGTTTTATGAATAAGGGGGGTGACACTGACCTCTGTATTATGAATAAGGGGGGGGGGGGTGACACTGACCTCTGTATTATGAATAAGGGGGGTGACACTGACCTCTGTATTATGAATAAGGGGGGTGACACTGACCTCTGTTTTATGAATAAGGGGGGTGACACTGACCTCTGTTTTATGAATAAGGGGGGTGACACTGACCTCTGTTTTATGAATAAGGGGGGGGGGGTGACACTGACCTGTGTATTATGAATAAGGGGGGGGGGGTGACACTGACCTGTGTATTATGAATAAGGGGGGGGGGCACTGACCTCTGTATTATGAATAAGGGGGGGGGGGTGACACTGACCTATTATGAAGAAGGGGGGGGGGCACTGACATCTGTATTATGAAGAAGGGAGGGGGTGACACTGACATCTGTATTATGAAGAAGGGGGTGACACTGACCTCTATTATAAATAAGGGGGGTGACACTGACCTCTGTATTATGAAGAAGGGGGGTGACACTGACCTCTGTATTATGAAGAAGGGGGGGTGACACTGACCTCTGTATTATGAAGAAGGGGGGGTGACACTGACCTCTGTATTATGAAGAAGGGGGGTGACACTGACCTCTGTATTATGAAGAAGGGGGGGGGTGACACTGACCTCTGTATTATGAAGAAGGGGGGGTGACACTGACCTCTGTATTATGAAGAAGGGGGGGTGACACTGACCTCTGTATGAAGGGGGGTGACACTGACCTCTGTATTATGAAGAAGGGGGGTGACACTGACCTGTGTATTATGAAGAAGGGGGGGTGACACTGACATCTGTATTATGAAGAAGGGGGGTGACACTGACCTGTGTATTATGAAGAAGGGGGGGTGACACTGACCTCTGTATTATGAAGAAGGGGGGTGACACTGACCTGTGTATTATGAAGAAGGGGGGTGACACTGACCTCTGTATTATGAAGAAGGGGGGTGACACTGACCTGTGTATTATGAAGAAGGGGGGGGGGTGACACTGACATCTGTATTATGAGGCTTGGTTACCACCTGACCTGGATTCACCTGGACAGTCCAATTTTATGTTGATATATCCGGGTTTTAGTCTAATGCCCCATACACACGTGCAGATTATCTGCAGACTTTTGTCTGCAGACTTACCTTTTCTATGTAGTGCAAGGGCCTGCCGGATTGCATACAAATTGAAAGTGTTTAGGTTTGACCTCATATTATATGGTTTTGGTAAGTCTGCAGACAAAAGTCTGCAGATAATCTGCACGTGTGTATGGGGCATTACTGTAACCCAGACACCTTATTCAGACCAGACTGTGGCTCCTCAAGTAAACGAGATAGTCACACACAAATCTGTTGCCATCTGTTAACGTAGTGTGGCCACACCCACTTTATGTAAATGCAATTGGAGACTGACTGGCCATGGGCGCAGACAGTACAGGGATTCTGCCCAAAGGGGGGGAGGGAGGTGTGACACTGACCTCTGTTATGAATAAGGGGGTGACACTGACCTCTGTTATGAATAAGGGGGGTGACACTGACCTCTGTTTTATGAATAAGGGGGGTGACACTGACCTCTGTTTTATGAATAAGGGGGGTGACACTGACCTCTGTTTTATGAATAAGGGGGGTGACACTGACCTCTGTTTTATGAATAAGGGGGGTGACACTGACCTCTGTTTTATGAATAAGGGGGGTGACACTGACCTCTGTATTATGAATAAGGGGGGGGGGGGTGACACTGACCTCTGTATTATGAATAAGGGGGGTGACACTGACCTCTGTATTATGAATAAGGGGGGTGACACTGACCTCTGTTTTATGAATAAGGGGGGTGACACTGACCTCTGTTTTATGAATAAGGGGGTGACACTGACCTCTGTTTTATGAATAAGGGGGGGGGGGTGACACTGACCTGTGTATTATGAATAAGGGGGGGGGTGACACTGACCTGTGTATTATGAATAAGGGGGGGGGGCACTGACCTCTGTATTATGAATAAGGGGGGGGGGGTGACACTGACCTATTATGAAGAAGGGGGGGGGCACTGACATCTGTATTATGAAGAAGGGAGGGGGTGACACTGACATCTGTATTATGAAGAAGGGGGTGACACTGACCTCTATTATAAATAAGGGGGGTGACACTGACCTCTGTATTATGAAGAAGGGGGGTGACACTGACCTCTGTATTATGAAGAAGGGGGGGTGACACTGACCTCTGTATTATGAAGAAGGGGGGGGTGACACTGACCTCTGTATTATGAAGAAGGGGGGTGACACTGACCTCTGTATTATGAAGAAGGGGGGGGTGACACTGACCTCTGTATTATGAAGAAGGGGGGGGTGACACTGACCTCTGTATTATGAAGAAGGGGGGTGACACTGACCTCTGTATTATGAAGAAGGGGGGTGACACTGACCTGTGTATTATGAAGAAGGGGGGGGGTGACACTGACATCTGTATTATGAAGAAGGGGGGTGACACTGACCTGTGTATTATGAAGAAGGGGGGGTGACACTGACCTGTGTATTATGAAGAAGGGGGGTGACACTGACCTGTGTATTATGAAGAAGGGGGGTGACACTGACCTCTGTATTATGAAGAAGGGGGGTGACACTGACCTGTGTATTATGAAGAAGGGGGGGGGGTGACACTGACATCTGTATTATGAGGCTTGGTTACCACCTGACCTGGATTCACCTGGACAGTCCAGTTTTATGTTGATATATCCGGGTTTTAGTCTAATGCCCCATACACACGTGCAGATTATCTGCAGACTTTTGTCTGCAGACTTACCTTTTCTATGTAGTGCAAGGGCCTGCCGGATTGCATACAAATTGAAAGTGTTTAGGTTTGACCTCATATTATATGGTTTTGGTAAGTCTGCAGACAAAAGTCTGCAGATAATCTGCACGTGTGTATGGGGCATTACTGTAACCCAGACACCTTATTCAGACCAGACTGTGGCTCCTCAAGTAAACGAGATAGTCACACACAAATCTGTTGCCATCTGTTAACGTAGTGTGGCCACACCCACTTTATGTAAATGCAATTGGAGACTGACTGGCCATGGGCGCAGACAGTACAGGGATTCTGCCCACAGCTAATCCATACCTCCCAACCAATGGAGGCGGCTCAGGCTCTCATAGGCTCGCTGAGAGGCTGAGCCGGGTGTCACCAAGGGATCTGATGGATCCCGATTCTGTGGTTGTGATGACGTGGAGTCTGGACCGACTTCTGGGATGAAAACTGATCACAGGAGTGCAAAACGAACTGCACTCACTGAACTGAACTGCATAGGAGATGTACAGCCAAACAAGCATTGGCTATACTTCTCCTTTAAAGATAGGAGTGCTTTTTTTTTTACTACTACTATTCCTTTATATTGGCTTTTGAAAGTTACAAATGCAGCAATTTAAAAATTGGATGAAAGGTTTAGCACTGGGAAACACTTTTTGAAAGATAAATCGTGCATTTTATATAGAACTATATAGATCAGACCAAAATGAGGGACAGATAAGGAAAGCGGGACAGAGGGACTTTGCTTCAAATCAGGGACAGTTGGGAGAAGTGGCAGCTGGTGCTCCATCAGTCGGGGGGGGGGCACCCCTCCCCCCCAACCACTCCAGCTCGCACCACCATAACCCCCCCCCCCCCCCGGGACGGTTTACTTACCTTGCTCCACGGGACTGATAGGCAGTGGCGGCGGAGTCTTCTCCCTCAGTCTCCATGTTCCCTCTCGGCGGCCATCTCCTCTCTCCTTCTTAGCCAATAGGATGCCTTCTCCTTTTGGCCAAACAGATCTCAGGACCTGCTTCCTGATTGGCCGGGAGGAGAATCAGTGCGGCAATAGCGAATATTCATTTGCTATTGTCACAACTGGGTGGGCTCGAGCCCACCCTTTTTTTGAAGCCTATTAGAGCCTCTGGCTCTAATTACATGCTTAAAAAAAAAAACCTTTATTGGAATCCATGCATGCGACGCATGGATTAGAGGGCCGGGGCGCATGGATAGGGGAGCGGCACCCGTACAGCCCTAATGGACGGGCCGCAACTGTTTAGTCTGGCGATGAGCAGCAAGGAGGGTATGGAGCACATCAGGCTGGTATGTGGCCGGTGCCAACGTGTGACAGACTGCACACCTGGGGTGAGTGTGGGCATTGTGGAGAGATGCTGCTGAAGGTAGAGCCAAGTGACCGTCAGCCCAGGATTCTTTATTTGAATTGAGAGACAGATTTCACTTATGGTATGGGTATGCCGACAGCTGCTGTTACTACCGCACCTGGAGAAGGCAGATATGCGCTGAGAGCACCGCTGGGGCCGGGACCAGTCTACACACACCACCGTCTGTCAGACCAGGGAGACACACATTTCAGAGGTACAGAGCACCCAGCTGGTCAGAGCTGGATATCGGCAGCAGCATGCATCGGCCACAGCTGCAACAAGTCCGGGTAAAGCTCTTAAAGGGGCAGAGGGGACCCAGAAGGTCCAGAGGCCAGAGTCTAAGTTCCTCAGGTGAGGAGAGGCCAGGGAGCATTGATGTGGGGTTCCCCAGTTTTAAGTTTCGCTTTGGATCCATAAAGGAAGGGATCGCAGAGTGGGGGTTTAAAGTCGACACAGAGTGGGACTTTGAGGCTGAAGAGGTAAAGGATTCTCCTGGCTCTGACCTGTGTAATGAGGATGGTGAGCAAGATGCCATTTTCATACGATGTGCCAAAAATTTATGATTTTGTGAGGCATACGCTAATCGAGTTCCTGATTTAACTCCTCTTCACAACTATGCTCAGGCTCGAGCTCAAAATGAAGCCTTTATCCTGTTGATCAAGAAAGCAGAGACCCCGTATGGTTCCGCCGAGCAGAGGTGACAGACAAACTGCCTAGGCTTTCTCAGCTTCAAAGGCTCATACAGCAGAAGGTGGCCATGGAGTATGGGTATGACTACCCCTATTCTCCCAGGGAGATCATGCACGAAATTAAGGCAAAAAGGGCTTTGTGGTGTGAGGAAGCAGTATGGGACTTCATGTTTATCCACAAGCCTTAATACAACAAATCCAAGCCCCAGCTTTGGGGGGAGTTCCTATTGGTCAAAGAGAACTGGAACCTGGGGAGATCTTTCTACATTGACCAAGTAGTGGTCAGGCGACCTGGAAAGAGGAAATCGGGAATGGTCCAGCAATATCTGGGGCCCAGATGGAAAAATGGTCCAGATACCACAACGGGATCTTGTCGGATGGAGCTTTGCTACTCCACCCTTAAGCGAACCACACTCAAGGATCTGCTGGAATCAAGAGGACAGAACGCTGGCAACAAGTCAAAGGCCACCTTAATTGCTGAGTTGGAGAGTGACCAAGCCAGCGATCGAAGCAGAGGGCCAGCTATGGAGGGGTCTGGAATGTCCAAGCTCCAGCGAGAGATCCAGTGGAGGCTCTCACTCTACAGCACCACTCCCCCCCCAAGAGGTGATCACCCAGGTAATTATAGACATGACCCGCCTGAAAATGCTTGAGGTCCAGAAGGAGATCGGGGGTACTGCAGTTGCAGAACAGGGTATCCGCAAGAAACTTCCCTTTGCGGCGTTCCGACCCTTCCAGGATGGGGTGGAGGAAATCGACCGATACCAACATGTCTTGGAGACACAGTGTGATCTCCAGGGAATTGACAAAGCTGACTGGGTCACCATCCTCATCAGCAAGCTGTCTGGTCGAGCACTGGATGCTTTCGAAGCCATACCTGCGGAAGACAAAAAAGACTATGAGCGGATCAAGGAGCGGCTGCTGGCAAGATACGAAATCACCCCCGAAGCTCATCGGTCCAAATTTTGCAGATTACAACGGGAAGAGGGTCAGCCCTATACGGAATGGGCTCATCAGATGTCCCGATCAGTAGATGCATGGTTCTCTGGCTGTCAGGCGACTACCTTAGCGGATGCTGCCCAGCTGGTCCTACTGGAACAGTTCTACAAACAATCCCCTATTGAAGTGCGACAGTGGGTTCTGTCACAAAGTGCATTCAAGTTGTTGCTATTCAATGTAGCTGTACTTTTCCTGTGCGAGAGCTTTGTCAAGTTCAAAGGCTACTTACTGGGTTAGAAACACAAGGAAGAAACAAAGAGAAGAATACCAACTCTTTCATCACTTCTGTGTCTGAAGAAGAAATTTCTCCTGTTCAAAGATTCGAACGTTGCTACCGGGGGTAATACCCCATTTCCTAATCCCCTTTTCCTTCTATCCTTGCAAATCAAAGGAGGGTAATTTGGAACTTGTGCTAATGGGAGATAGGGACTTTCACATGAAGGACTTCTATTTCATCCAGGGGCTGCTGCCTGGATGGGGTAAACCCCTTGTTGCTCAAAGGACACCTTGTGAAGATTCTCTCTACAGATGGACACCTTGTGAAGATTCTCTCTACAGATGGACACCTTGTGAAGATTCTCTCTACAGATGGACACCTTGTGAAGATTCTCTCTACAGATGGACACCTTGTGAAGATTCTCTACAGATGGACACCTTGTGAAGATTCTCTACAGATGGACACCTTGTGAAGATTCTCTACAGAAGGACACCTTGTGAAGATTCTCTACAGATGGACACCTTGTGAAGATTCTCTGCAGATGGACACCTTGTGAAGATTCTCTGCAGATGGACACCTTGTGAAGATTCTCTACAGATGGACACCTTGTGAAGATTCTCTACAGATGGACACCTTGTGAAGATTCTCTCTACAGATGGACACCTTGTGAAGATTCTCTCTACAGATGGACACCTTGTGAAGATTCTCTCTACAGATGGACACCTTGTGAAGATTCTCTCTACAGATGGACACCTTGTGAAGATTCTCTCTACAGATGGACACCTTGTGAAGATTCTCTCTACAGATGGACACCTTGTGAAGATTCTCTCTACAGATGGACACCTTGTGAAGATTCTCTCTACAGATGGACACCTTGTGAAGATTCTCTACAGATGGACACCTTGTGAAGATTCTCTACAGATGGACACTTTGTGAAGATTCTCTACAGATGGACACTTTGTGAAGATCTATAGGCCAGCGGGCCATTTTCTGTCACAAAGTCAAGTTTGGTGAGTGGCTGCCATGTCAGAGGCAGTTGCTGGCTACCTTTTTGCAAGTAAATTGTGCCAGGCAAGATATTCAGGAAGCTGTCCTCCGAGATCCGAGGGTGCTTTTGGGTATCTTGCACTCATTTTAAATATAGTCTGCGCCAAGTAAAAATATCACCACTAATCACTCAATGCAGCTGCGGTCAATCCAAGCATAGTGCTAAATGATAAACCAAAAACTGCGCTGCAACATAAATATGTGCAATATTTCAATATAAATACATAAAAACTGGAAATTCATATAGAACAAACGTGCAATAATCAAAAAATCATAAAAATTTCATTAAAAATGTAAAAAAAAAAAAAAAATTGCAACCAGGTTATCCCACTATTGGCTCCAGCTAAGGGCCCAGGGCATGAGTGGACAAACTGTTTTACAAATATTTTTTTTTTATATATTATATTACTATTTTTATCATATGTAATACCTCATCAAATTGTACAAAGTATTATAGTAACGTCATACCACATCCCCCATTGGGCAGCGCCAATTCCCTACCCTTTTATATATACACAATATTCAGATATAGTTTGTTGCTATATCCTAGGGAGGCTGCAGCCCCTTCATTCTTTTCCATAGCGCGGGATCCCCCTTATTTAAACTGTGCAGACATACGCCACTCCAGTAAAGCTTGTCCCTACGCGTTTTGATGTAATGTCGACATCAGGGAGGAAATGGACGTGCATCACCATCTACAATAGTTTAGAAACAGAAAATAAATAAATACACATATACACACACACACACACACATATATATACACACACACATTAATATATATCTCTGTATATACTGAAACAGAAACAATAAAAGGGTAACTATTGTCCTCTTTTAATGCAAGCAAAGTCAAACCTAATTATCAGATCAAAGAAATCAACACATCATCTCTGGAAGTGCCCCCAAGTGGTAAAGCATATCTAAAAATGCAAAAAGATCAGATAAGGTGAAAGATGGGATATTATGTTATATGCCCAATCTTAAGGCCAAAAAAATAAAGACCTTAAAAAATGATTTCAATAAAACGAATCATACAAGAAATAACCTCCGAAAAAAGAACAAAAGAGCCCTTAGATAGGAAATCCACCTGGGTCTGACCAAGTGGAATGGTTTTGATGCAAGAAAAGTATGTGACCTTACAGATTTATCAGCCAAGATATGTTTTTATGTGAATTGTTTTATTCATGTTTCATTAAATTAGTACTTTTAACTAGATTTGTATATAATTGTATATTTATTAAATTGATTCACTTGTATAATTGTGTAAATTGTATATTTATTGAATGGATTAATTTTTAGAATTGTGTATAATTTTATATTTATTGAATGAATACATGAATGAATTTGTAAAATTGTGTTTAATTGGTGCCTAAAAAAATCTGGTTCATTCACTGTAAAAAAAAAAAAAAAAAAAAAAAAAATTCTGTAATCACTATCAGGGATCTGAACCTTGAAGATCAGACTATATTTATAAATTACCATACATGAGTGAGCGTTCCCAAGACAGGAAATGGCTTCCTCCTTGTCCCTCCCTGTTTCCTGTCCCAGGAACGCTCTCTCATGTATGGTGATAAACATATTTTGTGACATTGTTTCGGAAGTGTAACTACAGTTATGTACTGGGCTGTCACATTCATTTAAATAAAACCTTTATTTCAAAAAGGAAAAAACTGTTTCTGTAACTGGTTCAAAGTATTATATGGGGTTCAGCTTCAATTTGATTGTCAGGTATATCTTAATCTGCTAGTATCTAACACTACCCTCTCCCCAAATTGACATACCTGGGATCATTTGAAGATCAGAATTCCTGGAAAGGGGACAGAGTAAGGGGCGGGGGTTAGAGGGGTGTATAACAAAATTGTGCTAACAGTGGGAGGAGTTTAAAACTTGACCCTATGTACCTAGTGAAGGAGACAGGGTTGGGTAACGTACATAGTGCGGTGGTCAGGTGTGTAATGTACAGAGTGCGGGGGTCAGGTGTGTAATGTACAGAGTGCAGGGGTCAGGTGTGTAATGTACAGATTACGGGGGTCAGGTGTGTAATGTACAGATTATGGGGGTCAGGTGTGTAATGTACATAGTGCGGTGGTCAGGTGTGTAATGTACATAGTGCGGTGGTCAGGTGTGTAATGTACAGAGTGTAAGGGTCAGGTGTGTAATGTACAGAGTGCAGTGGTCAGGTGTGTAATGTACATAGTGCAGTGGTCAGGTGTGTAATGTACAGATTACGGGGGTCAGGTGTGTAATGTACATAGTGCGGTGGTCAGGTGTGTAATGTACAGAGTGCGGTGGTCAGGTGTGTAATGTACAGAGTGCGGTGGTCAGGTGTGTAATGTACAGAGTGCAAGGGTCAGGTGTGTAATGTACAGAGTGCAAGGGTCAGGTGTGTAATGTACAGAGTGCAAGGGTCAGGTGTGCAATGTACAGAGTGCAAGGGTCAGGTGTGCAATGTACAGAGTGCAAGGGTCAGGTGTGCAATGTACAGAGTGCAAGGGTCAGGTGTGCAATGTACAGAGTGCAGTGGTCAGGTGTGTAATGTACAGAGTGTAAGGGTCAGGTATGTAATGTACATAGTGCAGTGGTCAGGTGTGTAATGTACATAGTGCAGTGGTCAGGTGTGTAATGTACAGAGTGTAAGGGTCAGGTGTGTAATGTACAGAGTGTAAGGGTCAGGTGTGTAATGTACATAGTGCAGTGGTCAGGTGTGTAATGTACAGATTACGGGGGTCAGGTGTGTAATGTACATAGTGCAGTGGTCAGGTGTGTAATGTACAGAGTGTAAGGGTCAGGTGTGTAATGTACATAGTGCAGTGGTCAGGTGTGTAATGTACATAGTGCAGTGGTCAGGTGTGTAATGTACAGATTACGGGGGTCATGTGTGTAATGTACATAGTGCGGTGGTCAGGTGTGTAATGTACAGAGTGCGGTGGTCAGGTGTGTAATGTACAGAGTGCGGTGGTCAGGTGTGCAATGTACAGAGTGCGGGGGTCAGGTGTGCAATGTACAGAGTGCAGGGGGTCAGGTGTGCAATGTACAGAGTGCAGGGGGTCAGGTGTGCAATGTACAGAGTGCAGGGGTCAGGTGTGCAATGTACAGAGTGCAGGGGTCAGGTGTGCAGTGTACAGAGTGCAGGGGTCAGGTGTGCAGTGTACAGAGTGCAGGGGTCAGGTGGGTAGTGTACAGAGTGCAGGGGTCAGGTGGGTAGTGTACAGAGTGCAGTGGTCAGGTGTGTAATGTACAGATTACGGGGGTCATGTGTGTAATGTACATAGTGCGGTGGTCAGGTGTGTAATGTACAGAGTGCGGTGGTCAGGTGTGTAATGTACAGAGTGCGGTGGTCAGGTGTGCAATGTACAGAGTGCGGGGGTCAGGTGTGCAATGTACAGAGTGCAGGGGGTCAGGTGTGCAATGTACAGAGTGCAGGGGGTCAGGTGTGCAATGTACAGAGTGCAGGGGTCAGGTGTGCAATGTACAGATTGCAGGGGTCAGGTGTGCAGTGTACAGAGTGCAGGGGTCAGGTGTGCAGTGTACAGAGTGCAGGGGTCAGGTGGGTTGTGTACAGAGTGCAGGGGTCAGGTGGGTAGTGTACAGAGTGCAGTGGTCAGGTGTGTAATGTACAGATTGTGAGGATCAGGTGTATAGTGTATCTATTAAGTTATCAAGAGTATTTATTGGGCAAGACATTTTTGGGAGTGCAGTGACTCATTGGAATGGTAAAGCAGAGGCAAATTGGGGCCTGCCTGTTCCCAGCACCTAATGCACAGGATGTGCTGTCCAACATTTTTTTTGTTCGAAATATAGAATCACGAATGAATTATTATTTTCAGCAGATTCACAGCTTCTGCTATAGTGGAACCAGCACAAATCATATGGTGTGTGCTGGGCTGCATGTACAGCTAACTAAGTGGTGAAGGATTGTCCACTACAACTACCTGGTCTATGGGACCTGGCAGATCCCCCCCTGCCAAATCTGCACATCTCCTAGGCATGCACAGAAATGTTTCAGGTCCTGCCAGTAAACTGGCAGAGACCCTATGCCGTTTCTGTGCATGCCTGAGATCCCACAATCTGCTTTCTGCTGTGTGACATAGAAATTCCAGGAGGTAGTCTGCAGTTCATGTATGCGCAGAAATACCGCAAAGGCTTCTGGAGTGACCCATGGTGTTCCTGTACATGGGCGAAGTCTGAGTTCATAGTTTTGCCTAGATGAGAACCTAGATGAGTATATTATGTCCAACGCATTTCATCAGGAAATTACGTAAGTCAGGGACTGGTTAGGCAGTTCCCTGATGTAATTTCCTGATGAAGTGCGTTGGGTGTGGCAATGGCGTGACAACATCTGGCAGGAGTCTAATGAAGGAACTTCGTTTTGAAAGACTGAAGATACTGCTTAAAGCGGAGTTCCACCCTAAAAAAAAACCTTTTCACCGTCCGCCAGCTTACACAAACCTGAAAAAGAATTGGATTATTCATTTTTTTTTGTTTTACTTACCTTGTTTTTTAATGAAAATATACTTACCTTCCTTCCTCTTCCTCCCTCTGCGGTCGTGGCCCGCACCGTCACTTCCTCCTTACATTGACTCCTGGGAGATGAGCGTCATCGATCCCAGGAGTCAATGCGCCTGCACCGGTCCTGCTCGTCACTTCCGATGCATGCGCATCCTTCCTTGCTGAACAGCTTCTGGGCATGCCCAGAAGCTGCGCAGAGATGATGCTCCTGCCCCGGAAGTGACGAGCAGGGCCGGTGCAGGGCATTCTGGGACTCAGACGTCACCGAAGAGGACGCTCCGGCTTCAGCTGCCCACACCTGAGATGGCAGCGCTGGACAAGACATTTTCAAGGTAAGTATTTCTTGTAAAAAGGTAAGTGAAACAGGGGACAGTTCAGAGGCTATCGTTGCTTAAATGCACTAGCCCTGACTGTCCCGGGGGTATTTTTAGCTAAAAAAATTTTTCTAGGGTGGAACTCCGCTTTAATGGGGTTATGAATATTTGGCTTGTAAGTGCATACTATATTTTAATAACGCAGATTTTTATATAGTACACTATAATCTGTACCTTTTATCCCTTTGACATTGGCTATTGATGGATGTGATTGTGGCTCCGAATACCATTGGAGGTAAGAGTGTTGTGGCTTTATGGCATGTGATTGGTGTTGGAACACACAAGGGTAGATGTTGCTGCATGAGAAGGTGGAAGCTTTAATACAGTGGTAAAAAAAAAAAAAAAAAAAACTTTTTGGGACTGTTTTTCGGAAGTTTTTTTTTTTTTTTTTTTTTTTTTTGTGGCCTATTGGTTTTACCACCATTTACCTGGTGATTTCATAAGCACTTGATCAGCACTTTTACTCTCAGCACTTTCATGTTTAATATGGGTTATATTCATAGATTGATTTACATATAATTTTATGCATTTTTATTTTTATTATTTTATGCATTTTTATTTTGATATTGCACAATTTGCATTTTATGTGTGGTAACATTTGTATCTATATGTGTTCACAGTATACATTATAGTGAGATTGATATAGTGCTACACTATTTATTTTAACAGATTCTGAAATTTGGCATTGCAAATTAAATGTTGGCAGCTTTATCTTTTTTGGGATTTTTTTCTCCAGTGCAGATTATTTTTTAAAATATTCTACATAAGAATTAAGGACATAGAATTTAAATACTTTTTTTTTTTTTGTTTTACTTACAATAGGGAGAGGCAGGAGAGAGGATCAGTAGAAAAAAGGTAAAAGTCCACTTTAAAGTGTGAGTAAACCTACATCATAAAAGACTATCAAATGGTGTATTCCATGCTGTTCATACTCACTCAGTCACTACGAGATTCTTTTCTGTATTCTGCAAAAGACCTGGTTGATCCTGCTGCTCTCTATCTCCCCCTTCTGTCCATGTCCCCAATTCAGATAGGGATTTTGCAGCTGTGGTGGCAACTCTGCACATGCTCAGTTTGCAGTGAGTTTTTATGCTGAGAATTTCCTCCCGATCACATCTGAGCAGCCCATGTGACTATAGAGTCACACATGTGGGTGTATACACAGTGGTAAATGACAGCCTTCTCCCTCCCTCCTCCTCCATGTCCGCTAAACACAATGGGGATTGGATATTGCATGTAGATTGATGGAGGCTTCGCCTCTGTCTTATTCTAAGACACAGGCTGGATGGGCGTGACACAGCCTAACTGGCAGAAATCTGCCCACACCATATTTGTGCCAAAAAATAATAAAGAATTCATTTCAAATATAACAAATTTCAAAACAGTTTATTGATATTAATTATTTATTTTTACTCCGTATTCCAAAAAGTTTTTTTTTTTTGAACATGTGACCAGCAGCAAAGGACTAGAAGCTCCTCCTGCTTATGTTTCCCGGCAGACAGGCTGGAAAAGCTCTGGGTCATGTGACAGATGTATATCGATTAGGAAAAAGGTGTTTTTTTTTTTAATTAAAATGTAGCACTGTCCCCTGGAGGACTGCTGGATTATTCACCTTGGGATTCCTCTGGGTTACCGTTAGCAACTGCAGCATGCACAGTTAACTCTTTACTCCTTGGCTCAGTCAATAAACAGTCTAGGGGTTGTAGTTTGTGGTTTTTATTTAATTTAGGGATGAGAGAAGGGAAGAGTGGGCTACTCCAAATTGAACTATTCACAATGGATGAGGACTCCTGTCTGAAGATGCAACCAATCTGCAGATCCACCTTGCCACTAGATCAGGATTACATTTCTGTAAGAAAGACTATCTTCGGGATACCCGCCTATTATCCCCTTTCACTCCACAGACCGACACCCGTCCTCTGACTATCCTACACCGGGGTGGACCCTCTCAGGTCAGGCCCTTAGACACGATCCCCTTTACTTACGATACTGTTTTTTGAGGGTCTCCAATGTCTCAACCCCTTTCAGTCACCTCTGGGTTCAGCTCCTTTCCTACTGGTCCCCAGGCCGACTGCCTGTTACCATGTGCCACCAATGCAGAGGAGGAGACAGCCGGCACCCTCCCTCACCAGCCAAAGACCATGTGCTCCTGGCTTTTATACCTCACCCCAGAATGCACCAAGGCCACTAGTCTGTGCCAATCACTGAAGCTGTATCAAAGCATGTGTACCCATTGGTCAGGTTTCCTCCACTGTCCAATGTGCCTCCCTATTGAACCAGCGGAAACACTTCCCAGACCACATGAATCACACACTGAGCACCATGAGCAGACCTAACTCACAGATCCTGCTCTCTCTTAAGCAGAAAGCAATATACAATTTCCCTGCTGCTCCTCTGATAGGCAGGCAGAGCCACAACTATAATCACTCTCTAGCACCTACATAGGAGGGTGCTACAAAAATAATTAGTGCCATCATCCATATACAGAAATAGAAGGGACCATGTAAATTAAACGTTGTGTGCAGTGCCGAAACAGGGTCATATGGTGCCCAGGGTGAAGATGGCAAACTGCACCCGCCCCACGGGTATAAAGAAAAAGTCAGTGTCTTTTCAAAACCAATTTTTTCCATAGACACCAATGTTAAAAACCGGGAGCAGTGCCATGTCAAGCTGACCAAGATTTTCCATTGATGCCAATGTTAGACAGGGAGCAGTGCCATATCAAGCTGACTGAGATTTCCCATGGATGCCAATGTATAAAACTGGCAGCAGTGCAATGTCAAGTTGACCAAGATTTCCTATAGATGTCTAGGTTAGACAGGGAGCAGTGCCATATCAAGCTGACTGAGATCTCCCATAGACGCCAATGTTGAAAACCGAGAGCAGTGCCATGTCAAGCTGACCAAGATTTTCCATAGATGCCAATGTAAGACAGGGAGCAGTGCCATATCAAGCTGAGATTTCCCATAGACACGAATGTTAAAAACCGGCAGCAGTGCCATGTCAAGTTGACCAAGATTTCCTATAGACACCAATGTTAAAACCCGGGTGTAATGCCATGCCAAGCTGACCAAGCTGTGTCCATACTCGTAAGTGTACGTAAAACGAGGTATGCCTGTATTTTAAATAAGATTGGTAATTATTTAACCTCACCTCTCCTCTCCTCTCCCCTCCCCCCGAGTTAGCTGATTAATCAGTAGATGCCCCTCTGCTTACTTTTGAGATTCGCTGCCTGGTTGGGTTGGTTCCTCCTCTTCAGTCACACTTCACTCGCTGCCCAGCTGCTCTCTATGATCCTCTCCCAGCCCGCCTCCCGGCCAGCCTCTTGGTGATGTCACGCAGTGGCGGGACTCAGAAGCACCTGTCAGGCAGCGATTATTCCGCGGCTCTGCCTGACAAGGAAGTGAAGGCCGGGTCCTAGGCTTGTGCTGGGTGCAGGGGTGCACTTGGCACATCCTTACAGCTCTGCAGCATTGTAGCGTGGCCGGTGGAAGTCACAAACTTTTGCCCAGAAAACTTTTGGCAACATACTGCCGGTACTTCACCTGCGACCCCCTCCCCTTCTTACAATAAACTGTTCCACCCAGGACACCTGTCCCTTCCACCCACCCCTTGTACAGGCCCCGATTGTGTGTTTAGTATAAAATAAAGTTTTTGGACTGCTGCTATGTATTAAAAAAATCTGGACATCAATGCATTGTGTTTAAATAAAATATATCAGTGCATGTCAACTCAACGTGTGCTAAATGCAACAAAGGTGGTGCAAATCCACCCTGAAATAAAGCTGTCCGTCCTTTGTCCCATTTACTTTTTTTTTATAAATGCATAAATGCAGTGTGAAATTGTGAAGGTGACATTATTTGAATTCCAGTAACAGGACTCCAAAGTTCTATATTTTCTTTACTCCTACTTGCAGCTGATGTGTAGTTCTGGGAGGAGGGGGGGGGGGCACTCAAATTCTTGGAATGGTCACATCCCTATGTGTATTCTGAGCCTTTGCACACTGTAGAGTCTGAAAAAAAAAAAAAAAAAAAGACAGTTTTTGCTGACGTTGGGACCTTAAGAGGTCCGTTTCTTCCTAAGTGGTGTTCATTTTTGAAACGGCAAGCGGACAGGAGAGTCAAAATGAAGATTTCCGTAGCCCTGATCCTTCTCGTGGTGCTTCTGGCAGTTTTCACTGGTAAGCGCCAAACGTAATTTTGACGTAGAATTGACTAGGTTTACTTAAAGTATACCATTTATTGTTAGCAAATTATATTATTTTTATACTTTTAGTTAAAGTCTAAAAATGATTGTTAGCAAATGAAATGTATTCTTTATTATTGGCTATATGATAATAAATTGGCTTCCTAAAGTAGTGCAGGTGATAGAGCTACCATCATTCTATCATTAGAACAATGAAAGATGACTGCTGACTGGTCGCTGTGAATTAAGCTTACCATACACTTGTAGAATGTTGTGCCAAAATTGTAGTTTTTGGAACATGCAAATCCATGATCGTTTTCAACCATAGTGATGAGCAGGATGGAAATTTTTTTATTTTTTTTTAAATTCCAAAATTGAATATAAAAGCAAATAAAATGCTGAAGGGAACAAAATTCTTCTAGTCTCTGATAGAAGAATCGAATGTACTGCGGAGTTTTTCATAGAAAGGTTTGTACAAAAATCTACCAGTTTATGGCCAGTTTTACTGCATGCTGCGCATACACCCAACATACACCCAACATACACCCAACATACACCCAACATACCTGAATATAACCTACACACTGCATACAACATACATATACACTGCAAACACATACTGTTCATACACATGCATACAACATACATATACACTGCAAACACATACATACACACTGCATACAACATACATATACACTGCAAACACATACTGTTCATACACATGCATACAACATACACACTGCATACAACATACATATACACTGCAAACACATACATACACATGCATTCAACTTGCATACAACATACATACACATCACAGCAGTACCACCTATGCATATACATGCATACAACATGCATACAACATGCATACATACAACATACATACAACATACATACAACATACATACAACATACACACTGCATACAACATACATACACACTGCATACAACATGCAGACATACACACTGCATACAACATGCATACAACATACATATACACTGCATTAACATACATACACATGCATGCACATACATATAGTACGATGGTATACAACATACATACATACACATGCATACAACATACGTAAACACTGCAAACACATGCATACAACTTAGATACACATGCATATAACACACACTGCATGCACATACATACCATACACATATATACAACATACATACACATACATACAGTAGACATGTATAAAACATACATACATACAGTAGACATGTATAAAACATACATACATACAGCATACATATACATACAACACACAAAGACTGCAAACACACACACACTTGCATACAACATAAATATAACATACATACAGTACACATGTATACAACATACATACACATTGCATACACATACATACACACTGCAAAAACTTACATACACATGTATACAACATACATACACACTGCATACACATCTACAACAAACATACACACACTGCATAGAGTCATTGTAGGACACTATTATAAGTTGTAAAATATCCACTGAATATTGGGGGATTTTTGCTCCAATGTTTATCAGGGAGGCATTGTATACAAACTGTAATTGTATAGACTTTATATGTTTTTAACATTATAATGTAATAAAGCTGTGAATTTAAACATTTTGCTCTGACAGTGTCTTGGCACCAGAAAAGTCCATCTTTCTTCTTGCATATTGAAGTATTTTCGAACAGCATTCCTCAAGTCATCGAATGTACTGAGGATTTTCCTACGAATGTTAGTTTGAAAAATCTACTCGTGTATGGCCACAGCTTAAATGCCTTCTACGTGTGATCCTTCTCAGACTTGCGCTTCTGGAGGATTAAAAAATGCCCTTGGGGGTTATTTACTAAAGCTGGAGAGTGCAAAACCTGGTGCAGGTCTGCATAGAAACCAATCAGCTTCCAGGTTTTATTGCCAAAGCTTAATTGAACAAGCTGAAGTTAGAAGCTGATTGGCTACCATACACAGCTGCACCAGATCTGCATCTGAGTGCACCAGTTTTAGTAAATCAACTCCTTTGTGTACTTTATTTATTCAGTAAGGTGGTGCAAAAAGCAATCAAAATGCAAAGGGGGGGGGGGATTGATTTACTAAAAGTGGTGCACACAGAATGTGGTGCAGCTCTGCACAGTAACCAATCAGCTTCCAGGTTTAATTGTCAAAGCTTAAAGGAGTTGTAAAGGCGGAAGGTTTATCTTAATGCTTTCTATGCATTAAGATAAAAAGCCTTCTGTGTATAGCGGCCGGCCCAGCACCCCCTAATACTTACCTGAGCCCCATCTCTATCCAGGCATGTCCACGAGTCCCCCGGCCGTCCGGGACGCCCCCTCCTGATTGGCTGAGACACAGCCGCGGCACCATTGGCTCCCGCAGCTGTCAATCAAGGTCAGTTAGCCAATCAGGAGAGAGAGGGGCGGGTCTGGAGCACAGCTTTGTGTCTGAATGGACACACAGAGCTGCAGCTCGACTCAGGTGCCCCCATAGTAAGCTGATTGCTGTGGGGGCACTCAACAGGTGGGAGGGGCCAGGAAAACCGAAGAGGGACCCAAGAAGAGGAGGATCCGGGCTGCTCTATGTAAAACCAACTGCACAGAGGAGCAAGTATAACATGTTTAATGTTTTTTAAAGACTTTACAATCATATTAATTGAACAAGCTGAAGTTAGAAGCTGATTGGTTACCATGCACAGCTGCATCATCAGAGTCTGAGTGCACCAGTTTTAGTAAATCTCCCCCCTGGTGTACTTTGCCTTATTCAATAAGGTGATGCAAAAATCAATTATAAAATACAAAGGGAGGATTTACTAAAACTGATGCACACAGAATCTGATGCAGCTCCGCATAGTAACCAATCAGCTTCTAGGTTTAATTGTCAAAGCTTAATTAAACAAGCTGAAGTTAGAAGCCGATTGGTCACTATGCAGAGCTGCACCAGATTATGTGTGCCCCAGTTTTAGTAAATCCTCCCCAATGTGTTGCGTCCTGTAACTACCAAATAAATGTTCCCGGACTGTAGCTGTCTACGCTCAGAAATAAACGGCTTCTTCTTCAATAACCCATCTTGTAGGTAGCAGCAGCTTGTTAAGCAGACTGAGCATTCCACTCATATCTTCTGGACGCTCTGTTCCCAGGAGGACGCTACTTTTCTGAAAGAGGACTTTTGTCCATTCATTTTTCAGCAGCCTTAAGTCAACATCCCTGAAACAACAAGCCTTCTCCTGTTGGTGCGCTGAATCCCAATGTATGGGACAGGTCCCTGAGAGATTCAATAAGTGAAGCTTGATACATTTTCTAGATGATAGAAGAGAAGCAACATAAATTGAGAAATGTAATGGTGTGAGCAAATATTTTACATATATTTTGTAAAATATTTAAAATATAACATACATATACACACACATATATATATATATATATATATATATATATATATATATATATATATATCAAAAAAAAAATTATATATATATTATATATATATATATATATATATATATATATATATTAAAAAAATAAATATATATATATATATATATATATATATATATATAAAAAAAATAAATAAATATATATAAAAAAATAAATAAATAAATATATATATATATATATATATATATATATATATATATATATATATATATATATATATATATATATATATATATATATAAAATAAATAAATATATATATATAAAAAAATAAATAAATATATATATAAAAAAATAAATAAATATATATATATATGTTTTTTTATATATATATATATTTTTATTTATATATATAAAAATATATAAAAAGTATAAAACGACTCCCCAGCATTGCAAGTGTGGGCTCCCGGCTGTCCCAGCTACCCCCCCTCCTTCAAATCAAAGTCCCCCCCCCCATTACCACCAGAGCCCTCTGTGTCCCCTACCTTTCACAGATACCTCTCGAGGCACCTCAGTCTAAAATGGGGTCCCTTGTCACATCTGAGTCTTCAACCCCCCCATCCCATCAGAGTCCTCAGTCACTTTTTCCCTTTTTCACAGATTCCTCCCCCATCCACACAAGATCAAGCATTACATATATTGAACATTATGTGCAACTGTTTGGTGATGTTGGGGCCCCCCTTTAGCTCATAAGTTGACAGCTACTGCCCTAAGTGAACAGTTTTTGGTGGATTTTCTAGAAATCGTAAACCTGTAGTAACTGTTCCACAAGGGGTACATCTACTGAATCCATGGGGTACTGTAGCTGCATGTTGAAATTTATTCAGCATACCAGAAGGAGCTTTTACGTATTTGGCACCAAACCCCATAACAGTATAGTTCTTAGCTGTGCTGGAAGGGAAGGTCAACCAACTTCCCATCAGATTTTAACCCCTAAGCTCACCCTAAGGCCAATCCTAAAATCTTTCTCCATTTCCTCAGGGGTGGGCAAACTTTGTCATTAGGAAGTGCCAAAGCTTTGCCCATCAGTACAGACCTTAAAGAGGTAGAAAACTGCAGTTTGTGAAAAAAAAAAAAAAATTCCCTGGAAGGCAATGTCATAATGTGCTAGTATGCATCCCATACCAGCACATGAGAAACCTACTTTAGAACTAAGTCCTCCAGTGCCGCACTGTCACCGCTGAGGGCTGACATCTTTCCCTGGTCTTTCTTCCAGGTTCATGGCCTCCGGCTGCATGAGTGGCTGAAGGCAGGATGACGTCACTCCCGGAGCCACTTTTTACGGCACGGGCTCTGAACACCCAAAACTGTATGCTGGACCGTCAGAGCACATGTTCCGGTGACGTCACCAGAGCATGCACTCTGAATATCTCCTAACCACTTGCCGACCAGTTACGTTGACTGTACTGCGGCAAAGTGGTTCGTTATCGTCTGGCGACGTAGACCTACGTCACCAGACATTGCCTTCTCTCGGCGGCGCCGGAGGCTCGCTCCCGCTGTATTCAGTTACAGCGGGAGTCGGGCCAGAGGAGCGGCGGTGAATCATCATCTTCGAGTGTTTGTACAGTGCATCCAGAATGTATTCACAGTGCTTCACTTTTTCCACATTTTGTTATGTTACAGCCCTATTCCAATGATTGATGGATCTACACCGAAGGACATTGTTTTTTAATAAAGTAATTGTCAAAAACTGGTGTTGTGTCCTCATTCACTTTTTTGGTAAATGGGTAGAGGTACTATGTACCCCATACTTGTTAAAGGGGGCTTACAGATCCAGATAAGCCCCCGTCACAGACCCCCACAACCACCACCCAGGGTTGCGGGGAAGAGGCCCTTGTCCCCATCAACACTCGTTCACACGCTCACTCCCCCCCCCTTACCTGGCCTGCCGGGCAGCATACTCGTATAAGGGTCTGGTATGGATTTTAGGGGGGCCCATGCCATTTTTTAATCCATCCTTAAAATCCATACCAGACCCAAAGGGCCTAGTATGGATTGGGGGGGACCCCACACTTTTTTTTTCAGAATTTTCTACTGCCGGCATTCTACAATTCAGCTGTCAGTGGGGAAGCCCGCTGACAGCTGATAAGTCATCGGTTGTTAAGGATGCGCCGACCGGCTTCACACAGATTTCAAATCGATAATTTTTCGACCGATCTGAATTCTAATCATTCCCGAAAATTTAGAATTGGTTAGAAAATGTATAAACAAAATGAAATTAAATGAAACAAAAAACGGAACTAAAATAATTCCAAAATGAACAAAATGAAATTAGTAACAAAGAATCTATCCAAAACTAAACAATTCTGCACATGTCTAGAAAATATCATTTTATTTTGTGTGGAAAGAGCCTCTGTCAGGTTTTACTGACATCCGAGTCTTTTTTGGAAAGATTTTATTAAGGGCATGCCCTTGAAAAAGTCACATGTTGGTGTGACGCAACGCGTCGGGAGTAGCCGGCTGACGTTACTTCCGGTCTACGGCCGTGACCGGATGTTCGGTTTTTACACGCCACTTACTGTGGGGACTGAGTGGTCCATATCCTATTCATCTGCCTGAACTTAATTTTAAGTCTTTTATTGTTCTTCATTAAACTATATCGTATATACTACACTATGGAGTCTATTTCCAATAAGTGAACCAGCAAGGGATTAGTTCCCTCCAAAAAGTTTGGCTGTCCATTTACAATTTTATACCAGCTGAGCCATCACTACCATTGGAGCCTCACAGAGGAATATTACTTCTATGATAAACGCCCTATTGATTTATTATTGAGGTGAGCGGCCATTGCACTCACACTGTTGGGATCTTTTCATCTTTTCATATCGGTGACACTGGTGGATTGAGTGTTTACATCACGTTTTTGGATCTCTATATTTTTTTGTGTTTTTTTTTGTGTTTTTTATTAATAATTATATTTTTCAGCACATTTACATGGACTTCTTTATGGACTTTTTTTTTAGATATATCATTATTTCATGAATATTTAAATTAGTTTTTTCAACTTTTTTCACACTGATTTTTTTTATGGATTTATATACACCAACTGCTATTTTATGTATATTTATTATGTGTGGTTTAAAATTATTCTGACAGAGTTTATGATTGATTTTTTCTATTATTGGAATTAGCGCTGGTTTACACCTGGCTGTTTAGTTTCTAATCTGAGTAATTAACCACTTCTGGACCGGAAGATTTTCCCCCTTAATGAGCAGGCCATATTTTGCGATTCGGCACTGCATTATTTAATGAACAATTGCGCGGTCTGTACCTAAATAAAATTGATGTCCTTAATTTCCCACAAATAGAGCTTTCTTTTGGTGGTATTTGATCACCTGTGCGATTTTTATTTTTTGCGCTATAAACAAAAAAAAAAAAAAAAAAGCGACAATTCTGAAAAAAACATTCTGCTATAGAACATTCACCAAAAAAAAAAAAAATGTAAATATCAAACTTTAACATTTTAGTCCCAATTTGTTTTCTGCTGCATATTTTTGGTAAAGAAAATCGCAATAAGCGTATTTTGATTGGTTTGCGCAAAAGTTATCGCCTCTACTAACTACGGAAAAGATTTGTCATTTTTATTGTTTTTTTTTACTAGTAATGGCGGCGATCTGCGATTTTTAGCGAGACTGCGACATTGCGGCGGACAGATCAGACCCCTAACTGACATTTTTAACACTTTTGGGGGGACCAGTGACATTACTACAGTAATCAGTGCTAAAAATATGGACTGTAAGGCCCCTTTCACACGGCTCCGTTCCATCGACAGAGCCGTTCTGCTCAGCGGGGGATCGATCCGCTGACCCCCGCTGAGCAGGTGGATGACAGCTCCCATCTCCGCGCTGTGTGCGGAGACAGAGCTGTCAGATCCCCGCTGTCCTCTATGGGGAATTGGATGAGACTGGACCGCCTGTCTGTTCTCATCCGATCCACCAGACGGATGGAAAATAGGGTTTCCATCCGTCCGGATTTGACAGACAGGATCGGATGTCAGCGGACATGTCTCCGCTGACATCCGCGGCCCCATAGAGATGCATGGGGCATCCGTTCAGATCCGCCAAAAAAACTGACAGGCGGATCTGAAAGGTCCGCATGTGTGAAAGGGGCCTTACTGTAATAATGACACTGGCCGGGAAGGGGTTAACACTGGGTGATCAAGGGGTTAAATGTGAGCCTAGGGGAGGGATTCTAACTGTGGGGGGGTGTGGCTTGTGAAATGATCATAGAGACATGTGATCCTATAAAGAAGGTGATCATTCCAGAGAGAAGAACGGTCAGCTGTGTTTACAATAGCTGACCTTCCTCTCTCAGCGGGGAGCGATCGCGGGTGGCAGGCGGCAATCGGAGCCCCCTGCCCCGTGAATCAGAGTCCCTGCTGCCGAGTGGGGGCGGGAGTGGGCCGGCGGAGGCGCACGCTCGCCCCCTAGCTGCAAGCGCGCAACCGACATAGATCTACGTTGGTTTGCGCAGGAGGGCCGCGCTGCTGCAGTAAAAAGGTGGCGGGCGGTCGGCAACCGGTTAACACTTGCAGACCAGGCACAGCCCCACTGCAAGGGATCATTTTTTAGTTGCCCGAAGTTGGGCTTTAACTGTTCCCCACTCTACCCAAACCCTAAAAAAAATGTCTAAAGTTAGGCTTTAACCACTTCCGCACTGCTCACTAGAGCTCTACTGCAGCAAAGTGGCTCGATAACGTCTGGCGACGTAGACCTAAGTCGCCAGACATTCCCCTCTTGGCGGCGCGTGCCGCCGGAGGCTCGCTCCCGCTGTATTCAGTCACAGCGGGAGTCGGGCCAGGGGAGGACCAGCGGCGATCACCGCTGCTCTTCCCCGATCATCGGGGAATCGAGTCTGGAGATCCGCCCGCTTGTGTAAACAAAGCGGGCGGATCTCCTAAGTGACAGACAGCGTCAGATTGCAGGGTTCAGCATAGCTGAACATGCGATCTGTCCCTGTGTCACTCAGTCACCTCCCCCCACACATGTCAGTAAGCACCAGGCATACATTAACCCCTCCCTCTCCAATAAAATTAACCCCTTCCCTGCCAGTGTCATTTTTACAGTAACAGTGCATATGTATAGCACTGATTACTGTAGAAATGTCACTGATACCCCCAAACGTGTCAAAAATGTCAGTCAAGGGTCCGATCTGTTTGCCGCAATGTCGCAGTCCCGAGAAAAAAAAAAAAAAATAGCAGATCGCCGCCATTACTCGTTAAAAAAACACCAAAAACTACAGAAATCTTTCCCTTAGTTAGTAAACGCAATAACTTTTGCGCAAACCAATCAAAATACGCTTATTGCGATTTTTTTTACCAAAAATATGTAGCAGAAAACAAATTGGCTTAAAATGATAAAAAATTTTGATTTTTACATTTTTTTGGGGGGGAATTTCATATAAAAAAAATGTGAAAAATATTGTTATTTTTTCAAAATTGTTGCTCTTTTTTTGTTTATAGCAAATATCACCAAAAGAAAGCTCTGTTTGTGGGAAAAAAAGACGTAAATTTCGTTTTGTACGGCGTTGCATGACCGCGCAATTGTCAGTTAAAGTCGCACAGTGCCGAATCGCAAAAAGTGGCCCAGACGTAAGACAGCAAAATCCTCCGGTGGTAAAGTCGTTAATCTTCATGTTGCATTTGTTTTTAGACGCCTCG
This sequence comes from Pelophylax lessonae, assembly GCF_965119305.1. Lineage (NCBI taxonomy): Eukaryota > Metazoa > Chordata > Amphibia > Anura > Ranidae > Pelophylax > Pelophylax lessonae. Next base: position 29,673,712 of record NC_138778.1, read on the forward strand.
CCAATTCTGCCAGAAAAGCAAGCCAAGCAGATTCTGCGAACAAAGCGCTCGGAGAGAGAACGGAAAGCTGGACACTCTGATGAACCAATGAGGGTAATTCTAATATCATTGCAAGCTTCTTATATACTCTTCCAGGCGCTTAGGCTACATTCACACCTGAGCGTAGCGTTTTTCGCGCGTTTTTACCGCGATTTTACCGCGATTTTTGCGGCGTTTTTTACCGCGATTTTACCGCGATTTTTACCGCGATTTTTGTGCAGGCGTTTTTAGATTGAATAGAGATCAATGGAAAACGCCTGTAATCTGCCCAAAAAGAAGCTCATGTACTTTTTTGAGCGTTGGGCGTTTTGTATACAGCTTCAAAACGCTCAGATGTGAACAGGGGCCATTGAAATGAATAGGATTTGTCTTGTTGGGCGTTTTGAGAGCTGATCCTAGAGCAGAAAAACGCCCCAAAAACGCCCCAAAACGCCTAGATGTGAACGGAGCCTTAAGGCTACATTCACACCTGAGCGTAGCGTTTTTCGCGCGTTTTTTACCGCGATTTTACCGCGATTTTTGCGGCGTTTTTTACCGCGATTTTACCGCGATTTTTACCGCGATTTTTGTGCAGGCGTTTTTAGATTGAATAGAGATCAATGGAAAACGCCTGTAATCTGCCCAAAAAGAAGCTCATGTACTTTTTTGAGCGTTGGGCGTTTTGTATACAGCGTCAAAACGCTCAGATGTGAACAGGGGCCATTGAAATGAATAGGATTTGTCTTGTTGGGCGTTTTGAGAGCTGATCCTAGAGCAGAAAAACGCCCCAAAAACGCCCCAAAACGCCTAGATGTGAACGGAGCCTAATACCCGAAATCCTGTTTTATTTCACTGATCACAAATCTCTCTTTAATTATAAACGTTTATTGAAAATAAATGTAAACAAAAGATATATATGCAGTGTCGATCTCTCTTTAGAACATTCAGCATGCAATGGAATCAAACACTTTTCTTACAGTATAACCACAGTTTTGGATAGAGTGAGGGATTGGAACCCCTGTCAGGTTTTTTTTTTTTGCTGTCTATGGTCCCATTAGGGAGATTCACCCTCAGTTTTCACTGAGAGAAAAAGTGAAAGAAAATCCCAAATTTTGGGTTGTCACCTGAACAGGAATAGGGGCAGTTCCGGGACAAGGTCATTCAGCGCCCAGGGCAAGGATGCCAAACTGCGCCCCCCTTCCCTTAGGGTCAAGGTGACCCCCCCATCCCTGCAATTAACCATTGCGCCCAGGGCAACCGACCCTCCTGCCCACCCCTTGTCCCGGCCCTGAATGGGGACACTAGTTCTGGTGACAACTTGGGAATTCCCTACTTTGGAGGATTTTCCTCTCATTTCCTGTTTGGCTATGTAAAGGGGAAATCTCCCTAATAGGGCACAGATGGCAAACAAACGAAATGACAAAAACTGACAGGGGTTATGATTCTCCTTTATCCAATTGAAAACAAGATCCTACTTTTAGCCCTGGATCACACTGCTGCGACTGCTCAAGCGACCTGCACTACTTTTCTGTGACTTCCTTGCGACATGAGTGCCATAGACTGAGATGGTAAAATCACAAAAGTTGCAAGGAAGTCATTTCTTTGTCTTATCATTGTAACTTTGGCTGCGACTTCAGAGGGTTTTGTAAGTTCAATAATACACTATATTGTCAAAAGTATTGGGACAACTGCCTTTACGTGCACATGATCTTTATTGGCATCCCAGTCTTAGTCTGTAGGGTTCAATATTGAGTTGGCCCACCCTTTGCAGCTATAACAGCTTCAACTCTTCGGAGAAGGCTGACCACAAGGTTCTTCCAGAAGCGCATTTGTGAGGTCAGGCAATGATGATGGACGAGAAGGCCTGGCTCACAGTCTTTGTTCTAATTCATCCCAAAGGTTTTCTATCGGGTTGAGGTCAGGACTCTGTGCAGGCCAGTCAAGTTCCTCCACCCCAAACTCGCTCATCCATGTCTTTATGGACCTTGCTTTGTGCACTGGTGTGAAGTCATGTTGGAACAGGAAGGGGGCATCCCCAAACTGTTCCCACAAAGTTGGGAGCATGAAATTGTCCAAAATGTCTTGGTATACTGACACCTTAAGAGTTCCTTTCACTGGAACTAAGGGGCCAAACCCAACCCCTGGAAAAAAAAACCCCACACCATAATCACCTCTCCAGCGTACAAAGCATTTGGACCAGCGTACAAAGCAAGGTCCATAAAGACATGGATGAGCGAGTTTGGGGTGGAGTAACTTCACTTGACTAAGTCCTGACCTCAACTCGATAGAACACCTTTGGGATGAATTAGAGTGGAGACTGCGAGCCAGGCCTTCTTGTCCAACAAATCAAAAACGAAGGGATTTCCAGTCACTACTTACCAACCAGCCAGCAACCAGCCAAATTAACCTGTCTAACAGTATGCGTTAAAAATAGGGGTTTAGTTGCACACATTTGCAAATACATGCGTAAGCTGCAGGCCGCGCCAAGGCACCCTGATATCTGCAGTCCCTAACTCTACCTTTAAAGAGTCTCCACAATGGGAGCACATGCATTCTGATGAGATAGATGGAGGACAGGTGACTAGAGAGAGCCCACCCCTCCTTAAAGGCGCAGGGTCACACTGAACACCCAGCACATAGCACTATGGCAGCGAAGGTGTCAGTGCGTTGCCTGACCAATATAAACGTTATACGATATTGCAAAAAGTGGTCACCTTCTTGTCCAACATCAGCGCCTGACCTCACAAATGCATTCCTGGAAGAAAACCTTCCCATAGACACACTCCTAAACCTTGTGGACAGCCTTCCCAGAAGAGTTGAAGGTGTTATAGCTGCAAAGGGTGGGCCAACTCAATATTGAACCCTACAAACTAAGACTGGGATGCCATTAAAGTTCATGTGCGTGTAAAGGAAGGCGTCCCAAAACCTTTGACAAGATAGTGTATGTGTCACACTCTGTATTGTTATGATTTGCCAAAGTTGAAAAACATCAAAGTTGAAAGTCGTATTGAAGTTGCATCAAGTTGCCAGCAAGTTGCACTAAGGCTGGATTTTTATCTTCTAGCCTTTTAATATGCATTATCAGAAATCATGCATTCTCATGTACTGCTATTCCCTGTAATATTTGTTTTTTCAAAGCACAGAGAAGGGTTAAAACTAGGGATCGACCGATTATCCTGTCTTGTAATGACAACTGATGCAGCTGAAAAGCCACTCCGCTGTCATTACGAGGAGCGAGAGGGGACGTATCCCCCCCCTCCTGCCGCCTTCCGCGGCTCGTCCGGGTCTGCCGGGCAACCAGCCTGCATGGCCGCTGAAGACCCGATCAAAGCCGCATTCGGCTCTGATCGGGTCTCCATGTAAAAATCCGGAAGTGATGTCATGACATCACTTCCGGGTACTCGGCGCCAGATTAAAAAAAATGACAGCATTCAAAACAGCCAAACTTGGCGTTTTGAATGCTTTTAAGTGCAGAGGAGGGGTTTGGGGTCTTTTAGACCTCCCCAGATCCCTCCACAAGGAGTACCTGTCAAGAAAAAAAAACAAACAAAAAAACAAAACATTTTGTAGGAAAATATCGGCTGATACCGATATGCGATGACCAGAATATCGGTAATAAAAAAAACGATATCGGTCAATCACTAGTTAAAACCTCCGCTGGGTTATTTATTTTTATTTTTTGTTGTCTGTATATCATTGGGGAAATTTTCCTGCACTTCCTGTTCCAAAGAGGCAGCAGGAAGTTAGAGGAATTTCCAAAATAAGGGCAATTCCCCACTTAGACAACAGCCACCGGAACAGGCGTCCCCATTGGAAGAGTTCCACTTACCACTTGTTCTGGGGGCAACTCTAACATTTTGGATTTCCCCCTCACTTTCTTGTTGACACTTCTGAAAATGCTAATTGCTTGACTGTCATTCTGACTCTAACTTTAATATCTAAAGTAACTGAGCCAAAACTAGTCTGCAGAAAAAGACCTCTGACTTCTGGGTCAATGACTTGGAAGCATTGATGCCAGAGGCTCAGAATAACAGCCAGTCAGAAAGCATTTCTAGAAGAAGGTTTGCAATGGCAGGCCTCATATCTGTGCAGCACTACAGTAGCACTTCTATCCAGGCCCACAAGATGGCAGTATAGTTTCACAATGAATTTATCTATAATTGTATCTTTCTATTAGGATCAGGTCATAGTAACATTGTAACAGATTTGTAACAACTATAAAAAAATAAATAAAAAAAACAAACAAACATTCTTCTCTGGCGAATTGTAGCTGACTACAGATTTTGTGCTGTAGCTGCCTGCAAGCCGCGGGTACGCTGCGGTTTGCGTGCAGCAAGATCGGATCTGCATTTTTCTGCGCTCCCATTGTCTTTTATTTGACCGCTCGTTTTCTGAAAGTGCATTAAAGATGCAGCATGCAGGGCATTGATGCGCTTGCATTAAAGATGCAGCATGCAGGGCATTGACACGTTTTCATGAAAACATGCAATCGAATAGAAGTCGATGAGAGTGCATCTAAAATCGCATGTAAAATGCATTCCCAAACTGCAGCGCACTTGTGTGCCCAAACGCAGCGCACCCGTTATAAGGGCTCGTTTAGGGCTCAGACTACCGCTCCTTTGAAAGGCCCCCTACGCCCACTTGTGACAGGTGGTGAGGAGGTGATATGCCTCCTCACTGCCATTTTTAACACCTTGAGTCCCGGTTCACACTTATGCGATGCGGGAACCCTGCAAATCTACTGTGGGTTCCCGCATCACATTCCCAGCGCAGGCAGTTCACACTGCCATATGCGAATCGCTGGGGATGTCAATTCAAAGTTAATGACACCCCCAGATCAGTTCACATATCACAGTGCGAACTGACATTCGGACATGAATCGGATCGCATAAGTGTAAACCACCATGGGATCCGATTCTGCTACGGACCCAAAAAAAAGGGTCCTGTGCGTGTTTGTGCCGAATCCGATGCGAATTCAGCTATACAATCTGTATGGCTGGATTGCGCATCGCACCGACATAGCATCGCGTGATTTTCAGATCAGTGCGCCCTGAATCACATGCAATGTCTGTTATCGCACTAATGTGAACTGAGCCTAAATGCCACACTACTATACCGCAACTGTGTGCGTTGTGTGTGGGTGAAGGGCGGTTCCACTTACAGTAAATGGGTGGCATAATGCATAATTTCTGCTGCAGAAGTTAAGCAAAGCATCGCAGCCGTGGCATGCGTACTCCCCCATTCTCTGCCTTTGCAGCTAAAGGGTGAACGGTTGGGGGGAGGCAGTAAATATGTGGCTCATCCACATGGTTTTACAGACCCCCCCATCCTCAAACAATAGTGTAAACCAGGGGTCTTCATACTATGGCCCTCCAGTTGTTCAGGAACTACAATTCCCATCATGCCTTGTCATGTCTGTGAATGTCAGAGTTTTCCAATGCCTCATGGGATGTGTAGTTCAGCAACAGCTGGAGGGCCGCAGTTTGAGGATCTCTGGTGTAAACCATACCTCCCAACTTTTTGGGATATGAACGAGAGACGACTAAGGTATTAGCAAAAGTATGTAGGCATAGGACACACACCCTGCCACGTCCCCTTAACCGCTTCTGGACCGCAGGCGATTCGGCACTGTGTTATTTTAGCTGACAATTTTGCGGTTCTGGGACACTGTACCCAAATTAAATTGATGCATTTTTCCCCACAAATAGAACTTTCTTTTGGTGGTATTTGATCACTTCTGCGTTTATTTTTTGCGCTATAAACAAAAAAAGTGTGACAATTCTGAAAGAAAAAACATACATTTTACTTTCTGCTATATAACCTTCCCAATAAAAAGAATGTAAAACTCACATTTTTTTTCATCATTTTAGACCAATTTGTATTCTGCTACATATTTATGGTAAAAAAAAAAAGCGTATTTTGATTGGTTTGCGCAAAAGTTATTGCGTCTACAAACTAGGGGAAAGGTTTATGGCATTTTTATTTATTTATTTATTTTACTAGTAATGGCAGATACAGTGATTTTTAGCGGGACTGTGACAGCGGACAGATCGGACCACTAACTGCCATTTTTGGGGGGACCAGTGACATTATTACAGTAATCAGTGCTAAAAATATGCTCTGTTACTGTACTGACACTGGCAGGGAATGGGGTTAACTCAGGGGCGATCAAATAGTTAAGTGTATGGAGAGACAGACAAGAGAGGGGAGAGACAAGAGAGGGGAGAGACAAGAGAGGGGAGAGAGTCAAGAGAGGGGAGAGACAAGAGAGGGGAGAGACAAGAGAGGGGAGAGACAAGAGAGGGGAGAGACAAGAGAGGAGAGAGACAAGAGAGGAGAGAGACAAGAGAGGGGAGAGACAAGAGAGGAGAGAGTCAAGAGAGGAGAGAGTCAAGAGAGGAGAGAGACAAGAGAGGAGAGAGACAGAGAGGGGAGAGACAGAGAGGGGAGAGACAGAGAGGGGAGAGACAGAGAGGGGAGAGACAGAGAGACAGAGAGACAGAGAGACAGAGAGACAGAGAGAGAGATGGAATAAGAGAGAGGCGGAATAAGAGAGAGGCGGAATAAGAGAGAGGCGGAATAAGAGAGAGGCGGAATAAGAGAGAGGCGGGATAAGAGAGCGAGAGAGAGGGGGAAATGAGAGAGGCGGCTCTAGCAACTAGTGGGCAATAGAGTCTCGGGTGGAGGGGGGGTGGCTTTTTTGCTGCCCCCCTGCAAAGTGCCGCCCTAGGCCTGGGCCTTGTTGGCCTAGGCCAAAATACAGCACTGAGTGTATGCCTAGGGGGGTGTTTTCTAACTGTGAGGCGGATGGGCTTGTGGAATAAACACAGAGACCTGTGATCCTAAATAGGAGGAACACAGGCGCTCTGTGTTCATTCCAGAGAGAACGGTCTGCTGTGTTTACCATGGTAAGCCGTCATTCTCGCTCCACGGGGAGTGATCGCGGCCGCCGCCCCCGTGAGTCATCTTCTCCGCTAGCTAATGGGGGTGCGAGCGCCTCCGATGACATGTGCGACCCCATGAGAGACTGTACAGTGGTTCGCGCAGCCGAGTCAGCCTGCCGCAGTATATCTGGGGCAGGCAGGCGGTCGGCAAGTAGTTAAGTCATTTGCTCATTTGCTCAGTGACTGAGCTACAAATTGTTAAAATCGACTCAACACAGAACTTTAAATGCAATTGATTTTTGTTTAGTAAGAAAAAGCCCGCGGAGAGCAATTCTTGTTATTACTACAAAATTGATGCGACGGGGAATTAGGGAATTTAATCTTTGTGCACACAAAAGATTAAATCTTTCTTGTGCAACTTTCCTTTAGATTTACCAAAGCCATGTAATACAAGATCAACCTTGCACTACATAGATGAAGGTAAATCTAAAGGAAATTGAACAAGAAAATTGTATAATGTAAGGCCAGCTTAACTGCATTTTTATAGTTTCACTGTAAGCATCATAAAAATCAGTAAATCACTGCACCTTTAAAAACTATTGTTTTTTCAAAAAATTTCCTGACGGCAACATGGCAGCATACATATGATCTAGCTCTGCCACTATATCCACTCACCGGACCGGTTTAAATCTATAGAAGCATGACTGAGAACAATCTCCCCAGTCTGCTTTTTGTCCTAAAAAGATCAACACCTACAGACTGTTATATTCAAGAGGAATGTTCTTACCTGCTGTATAGGACACAGTCCTACATCTAAAAGCACTAACAAGTGTGACAAGATCTCTGTAAAAGAAGGAGTCCCTCATGTGTTTTATCCATGTTGTGAAGTCTGATTACAGCAGCAGAGGCAGCATGCATTTCATTTCTTTTTCTCTCTTTCTCTTGTTTGTTTCCTAGGTTAGGAGTTGGTTCTTAATGCTCATTTTTTTTCATTACATGGACTGCTTAATGTTTAAAATGAAATAAAATTTAAAAGAAAAAGGTGGAAAGCCAGTAACCTGGGAGCTTCTCTCTCCCCCCCATTCTCTCTCCCCCCCATTCTCTCTCCCCCTTCTCTCTCCCCCCCCATTCTCTCTCTCCCCCCCATTCTCTCCCCCCCCCATTCTCTCCCCCCCTTCTCTCTCCCCCCATTCTCTCTCCCCCCCATTCTCTCTCCCCCTTCTCTCTCCCCCCCCCATTCTCTCTCTCCCCCCCATTCTCTCCCCCTCTTCTCTCTCCCCCCCCATTCTCTCTCCCCCCCATTCTCTCTCCCCCTTCTCTCCCCCCCCCCAATTCTCTCTCTCCCCCCCATTCTCTCCCCCCCATTCTCTCCCCCCCATTCTCTCTCCCCCCCATTTTCTCTCTCCCCCCATTCTCTCTCTCCCCCCATTCTCTCTCCCCCCATTCTCTCTCTCCCCCCATTCTCTCTCCCCCCCCCATTCTCTCTCCACCCCCCATTCTCTCTCCCCCCATTCTCTCTCTCCCCCCCATTCTCTCCCCCCCCCCCATTCTCTCCCCCCCCCCATTCTCTCTCCCCCCCATTCTCTCTCTCCCCCCCATTCTCTCCCCCCCATTCTCTCTCCCCCCCCATTCTCTCTCCCCCCCAATTCTCTCCCCCCCCATTCTCTCTCTCCCCCCCATTTTCTCCCCCCCCCATTCTCTCCAGTGGGGAGACTCCCCAACACAACAAGCACACCTGGCAACACATGGCAGCCTAGCTGAACATTTTGGACCTTGCTGACAAGGTCTTCCCTATATGTTAGCTAGCACCTACCTGGGAGGGTGCTACATATACACACCACAATGTGTCACAGCATGGCAGACGTGCTTATTATTGTTCTCTGGGTACTCAACCCCCCCCGGAAAAAATATTATCTACGGCCCTGAAAACGGCCAAGGGTGCTACATGACTGCTGGGAGGCCATTATGCAGATTTTGTCTTTTTACAACACTGGGGCTGATTGTGTGATCACAGCAGGCAGACCCTCCCACTTAGCACTCTGTATGGGGAAGTCAGTCTGATGGCATTCCTCAGTAACAGAAGCCAGTAAGAAATTGCAATGAGGTTTTCTAAAATTCTTGAAATGTTTATTCTTTAACAAAATCAAAAAAGCTATAAATGCTTTTTTATGGATCAAACTATCTCTTCCATAGTCTTTTTCTGCATAGCAAATTGGAATGCTGGCAATTCTGTGTAGAGAATAAGGAGGTCCTTATATTTCCATCTTGCAATGTAGATTCAGCGTCCACTATAGCTATAAATTCTTTGTGTTTTTTTTTTTTTAATTGCAGAAAAATCAAGTATTTTCAATTCAGCATTTTCCTTTTCATATACATTTTTTTGACATGCAATGTATGTCTTCCCCACGAAAAGCCAGTTCCCTAGCACAGCCCCCTTCTTCCTTTCAAGTTATTATAGTCTCTTCTGTGCCTGTGCTGGCATAGCTGCTCTGTCCCTCCCCTCACAACCCTACATGCACAAATGACAGTGTATGTAGCTGCTGGGAAGGAGTGAAGATGAATACTATAGAGCAGTCTTTCTCAACTAAGATTTCTCAAGAGGATGCCAGGGGTTCCTTGAGTAATGGGCACAGCAGCTGGAAGGTTGCCCCTTTACAAAGTCTGCCTTTATATTGCAGTGCCCCTTTACATTGCTGTGCCCATCACATCACAGTGCCCCTTTATACGACAGTGCCCCTTCACATTGCAGTGCCCTTTCACATCACAGTGCTCCTTCACATGGCAGTGGCCTTTTACATCGCAGTGCCCCTTCACATCGCAGTGCCCCTTCACATAGCAGTGCCCCTTCACATCGCAGTGCCCCTTCACATTGCAGTGCCCCATTACATTGCAGTGCCCCTTCACATTACAGTGGCCCTTCGCATCGCAGTGCCCCTTTTTACATCACAGTGCTCCTTTCCATCGCAGTACCCCTTTACATTGCAGTACCCATTCACATCGCAGTGACCCTTTACATTGCAGTGCCCCTTCAGATCACTGTGCCCCTTTACATTGCAATGCCCCTTCAGATCACTGTGCCCCTTTACATTGCAGTGCCCCTTCCCCTCACAGTGCTCCTTTCCATCACTGCCCTCCTTTCCATCACAGTGCCCCCTTTACATCGCAGTGTCCCTTTACTCCACAATACCCCTTTATATTACAGTGCCTCCTTAGGTTGCAGTCCCCCTTTACATTGCAGTACACCTTCACATTACAGTGCTCATTTTAATGGAAGTCTCCTTGGGCAGGGGCATTTATCAGCGTGGATGTCCTCTCCTGGATCTGCTGCCCAGATGCCACTGTCATTCTCACAGCAGGGCAGAGGGTGGGAGGTGCTGCAAATCTGGACAGAGAGCAGGAGCTGCCAAACCTATTATGTTAACAAGCTGGTGATTATCGCTTGTTAATTTGAAAAGACTCCCACTCTCTGTCCATATCTGCGCCACCTCCTGCCCCCTGCCCTGCTGTGAGGATGACTGTGGCTTCTGGGCAGGAGACGTGGGAGAGAGCACCCAGCAGTGGCAGCTGTGGTCTAGGCAGGACTGTCACTCGGTCCAGGTCCAGACCACGGTCCACAATTTAATGATCCCGGCTATAGAGTGCCATTTGAGTGACAGCTGGGAGCCTGCTTGGGCTGGTGACATCACTTCCTAGATGTCCAACCCCCACAGCAATTTCAGGCCATTGGATGTCGAAAGAAGGTCAGTCACACTGGAATGTTTCTAATATACCAACCAGAAGCTACAAGCGCTAAAATTACTTGCGTAACAAAACTTTTTCAGCAATATCCAAGAAGAGAGAGGGTTAGTTCATGATGCACGGGCTGACATTTCACTTAATGCACTTAAAGACGCGCATTGCAAGGGCCTTGTCAACGGCACATCACGTTGCGGTAACAGCGTGGAAGCCTGTCATCGCATTATGTTCATTTCATCAATGAGATGATGTATATGAGATCGGTATTGAGTACAGCCTGATACAATTTGACCTTTGGATCTGCGTAAAACTTGTTACCCAGAGCTGTGACTGCATTCCCTGCAATGCGCAATGGTCTACTTTAACTTGTAATCACAAAGATGCGTAAGCGATATGAGCTTGAAATGGCAACGTCCGCAAGAAATTAGATCTGCGCTAGTTGATGAGTCGGATTTCAAATGGTAATTAGAAGCTGTGAGATTTTAAATCTATGAGTCAGGCTGCGAATGGCAAGCTTTTTCGAGGAAGTTGTAGGAGTTTTTTTGCTTAACATCAACAAGGATGATTCATACGAGGCACTGACATCCTTTAAAAGGGGAACTTTTAAGGGAGATTTCTTTAGTTTTTTTTTTTAAATATATTTTATTCTATTTACCTTTTCACAAAGTAAATGTAACTTGCTTATCCACAAAGATCAGGCTTTTTCTGGTACTTTTTGTTTACAGATTTAAATCAATATTTTTTTGCTAGAAAATTACTTTTAAATCCCAAACATGAGATATATATATATATATATATATATATATATATATATATATATATATATATATAATTTTAGCATAGATCCTAGGGAATAAAATGGCGATCGTTGCAATTTTTTATGTCACACGGTATTTGTGCAGTGGTTTCTCAAAGAAATTTTTGGGGAAAAAATACACTTTAAAATGGTAGTAAACCACTGTGTTTTTTTTTTTTTTTTTTTGCAACCTGCAAGGCAATGACATAATGTGCTAGTATGCATCGCATCGGACAGGGAGTCCTCATTTTGCTGTTGGAAAAAAACAGCACTGTATGCTGTATGTGGCGGAGGAGGCTACATATGTTATAGAAAACACAAAAATAGTCCGGCGCTAAAATACCAGGACCTGCACACCTTCCATGATGGACAATTGACATATGGGGGTCATAAAGCAGCTATGTGGGAAAGATGCACCAGGATGGGTGCTCAAAATGTATAGTCACACCAACAATAAACACATATAAGCGCTGAATGAGCTCAAGGGATGATGGGTAATGGCGGCAACAAATTTTGTCAAGTATAATATAGAAAAGTTTATTGAAGGAAAATTCCAAATGAATGCAACTGTAGTATAAGACAATGGCAAACCTTATGCGAAAGACCCCAGATCTGTGGTGTTAAACCCAAAGGGGTAAAGGTGACTCACAAAAAAGTATCCAGCTGACTCACTGTTGAAGGCATGAAACCAACCAGGAAGGTGCAACAGTGACTAGTAATGGCAGTTATCTGTGATTTTTGGCAGTGGACAGATCAGACCCCTAACTGACTTTTTTGACACTTTTGGGGGGACCAGTGACATTACTACAGTAATCAGTGCTAAAAATATGCACTGTTACTGTAATAATGACATTGGCAGGGAAGGGGTTAACCCAGGGTTAAATGTGTACCTAGGGGCGTGTTTCTAACTGTATGGGTGGCGTGGCTTGTGAAATGATCACAGAGACCTGTTTTCCTATATAGAAGGATCACCGGAGCTCTGTGATCATTCCAGAGAGAACGGTCAGCTGTGTTTACAACAGCTGACCGTTCTCTCTCAGCGGGGATCGATCGCGGGTGGCATGCGGCAATCGGAGCCGCCTGCCCCATGCATCAGAGTCCTGCTACCGAGTGGGGGCCGGAGCGCGCCGGCGCACGCTCGCCCCCTAGCTGCAGGCACGCGACCGACATATACCTACTGCGGTTCGTACAGGAGGGCCACCCTGCTGCAGTATTTTTGTTGCGGGCTATCCAAAAGCGGTTAAAATGCTGCAATGGACCTTATCCTCTTCCTTACTAGATGCAGTGCTCTATACTGAGCATCCAGTCAGTACCGTGAATCGAATTACTGTGTAAGCTCAATGTCATATTGTTTCCATGCTTACACAGGACATTAGCTTTTTCCTTCCCCCTTGATTACAACAGTGATTAGGCCTGGCGACTGGATGCTCAGTAGAGAGCACTGCATCCAGTAAGGAAGAGGATAAGGTTCATTGCAGCATTTTACGAAGAATTTCAGGTATGACATTTTTTACATATTAATATTGGTTCAGCTTGGACCAATGTAACTATGCATATACCATACCTGTGGTATTATTCTAGAATAGTGGTTCTTAAAGTGATGCCTTGAGGAGGAGCCATCAGCTCCTATCATGTAGCCTTCACCTTCTAGTCTTCAAGGACTGTGTTCAGGACTCCCCGTACCGGTGACGCCACTTCCGGCTCCGCGTTCCACGCTGGCCAAACACAGAAGCACCACAGAGGAATACCAGCCCTTCATCCCCAGTGACATTGGTGCGATCCAGTCCTCCAGCATGCAGCAGTAGAAAGACCGTTTATCTCCAGACATGCCCATCATTTCTAAGGGTTTTCAATCATTTTCAATGAATGCATCCCTTATAATACTGCACTTAGTGGCACCTCCATTCCCCCCCCCCCTTCTCTCTTGTACACCCACAGAGCATGCGCACACTCTGAGGATCATAAAGAGATAGTGGCCACACACCAAAAGGATGACTTGATAGTAGCAAAAATTTATTTGTACAAATCTGGATGCAAGGTACAACAGAATGGAAATGGTAGACGCGTTTCACACAACCAACAGCGTGCTTGTTCACTAGTGAAACGCGTTTACCATTTCCATTCTGTTGTACCTTGTATCCAGATTTGTACAAATACATTTTTGCTACTATCAAGTCATCGTTTTGGTGTGCGGCCACTTTTTCTTCATGTTCCTGTTATCCGGTGGCGATCCGAGGTCCAGCACCCACGGCTGATTGTGGATATAGATCCACCTGAGCGGTGTACATCTTCTTTTCACACTCTGAGGATGGCAGCCTGAATTACAATGCAACCAACTTTCTGCACAGATAGCAGACTCATTTTCCCTGCCCCTTAGCAGTCCAGGTGACTCTTAAGCATTGGAATCTTGGAGCGCCAGACTCCCAACTCCCAACAATACTTTTTCTTTGATACTAAACACACACTGGTTAATTTTCATTGTCCTTTCTATTTCTGTATGTTGATGATGGCAATGTAATTATTTTAATTTAAAAAAAAAAGGAACCTTTTCCCTAATCCATGTACAGCTGTCACAGGATTCAGCCTTCTCCCAGCCTGTCTGCAGGGAAACATAAGCAGGAGGAGCTTCTAGTCCTCTGCTGCTGGTCACATGTTCAAAATAAAAAAACGGCCTTTGGAATTCAGAGTAAAACTCAATAATTAATATCAATAAACTGTTTTAAACTGGCATTTCTGCCAGTCACAGGCTGTGTAACGCGACACCAGCCTGTGTCTTAGAACAAGAGGGAGGTGAAGCCTTCAACAATCTACATGTAATATCCTGCCCTCCCAGTGTTAAGCTGGTTTGTGGGCAAGGAGGAGGAGGAGGAAGGAGTGGGATGTTATTTACCACTGTGTATATGCCTACATGTGCGACTCTATAGTCACAGATGTAATAGGGAGGAAATGCTCAGCATAGAAACTCACTGAAAACTGAACATGTGCAGAGGTGCCAACATTGCTCTGCAAAATCCCTAGCTGAAATGAGGACATGGACAGAAGGGCAAGATGGGGAACAGCAGGATCAATCAGGTTTTTTGCAGGATACAGATACCGAATATCGTAGTGACTGAGTGAGTATGAACAGCGTGGAATACACCATTTATTGATAGTCTTTTTATGATGTGGGTTTAGTGACAATTTCACATTTTTTAAGATTCTGATGAAAGCTTTGAACCCCCTCCCCAGAATTATTGACATAAACACAAATTCGCATGCAATGAATCTATGTAATTTTTTTTAAATTGAAATTCGATTGTCTCCTACATGCAGTGTATGACCATAATGGATAGGAAAGTTTTGTGGGACTTTATAGGTGCAAACAAAAAAGGAAAATACATTTTTACAAAAAACTCAAAATTTTTATATAAAATACTAATAATTTTATTAAATTGATTAGAAAGGCATTAAAAAAACATTTAGTCATAAAATGGCACTTGTGTTGGTATCCGCCCTACATGTTTCACCACAAGTCATGGCTTCCTCAGGAGACTTACGAATCCATATGCCAAATATTTTTCTACATGAAATATAACAAAAAATATACATAATTATAGACATATTGCATGAAAATAACAAGGACTTTTTTTTTTTTATTGAAATTCGATTGTCTCCTACATGCAGTGTATGACAATAATGGATAGGAAAGTTTTGTGGGACTTTATAGGTGCAAACAAAAAAGGAAAATACATTTTTACAAAAAACTCAAAATTTTTATATAAAATACTAATAATTTTATTAAATTGATTAAAAAGGCATTAAAAAACATTTCGAGTCATAAAATGGCACTTGTGTTGGTATCCGCCCTACATGTTTCACCACAAGTCATGGCTTCCTCAGGAGACTTACGAATCCATATGCCAAATATTTTTCTACATGAAATTTAACAAAAAATATACATAATTATAGACATATTGCATGAAAATAACAAGGACTTTTTATACAAAAAAATCATACCACAGAAAAAAAAGGGTGCCTTTCATCATCCATGAATGTGGATATTATTCAGTATATGACACACACAACGTTTGAATAAAGTAGACAATCTTAACACAAACCTCACTTATTTTCATGCAAAAAGTAATAGGCATCCATTACAAAAATGAAATGCAATAATCTTGTACAAATTAAACAAAGCTATTTTAATTCTGTTTAATCTACTACTGCTATTACTACTAAAAAAAAATGAGAAAATAGCACTTATTAATATGGAGGGGCACAAGATGCTGCATTGTGAACACAGAAAGTTGACGGTTTGGCACTGTGACATTCAGAGAATGCTTTCAATGAATATCACTTTTGGGTAGACTGGCCCTTTAAACTCTTGCTGGCAGTCACCTCAATTGCAGCACTTGGCCTGGAAATGTGATGTCATGAAGATCTGTGTTTATGATGTAGCGCAGTAAAAAGGACCACTGTGGCACCCCACTAATGTTTGACCCATACATTACCTATCTGACTTGATGTAAAGCAATATAAATAACAGCTTTAAAGCACGGTTTAGATAAAGCATGCCTGTTCTTTGTTTTATAGGAGTATATGCTGTATCTCCAGCGCCTGGAGCAGAGATCAGAGGAACAATTCTATGAGCATTGGTGGAACCCACACTGCCAACCTCACTGCAATCGCAACATTGTCAATCCTGTTTAATAGCAGCAGGACAACCTGGCCTATGAAGGTATCCTTTTTCTGTTTCCTGAATTCTGATTTTGGACAGTACCTTGGATTACGCTTCTCTCTCACCTGCCTTGACCCCTAGACTATGACCACACTTCTTTCTGCAGCCTTCCTCAACCCATAGCCTGTCTGACTATGCTTCTGCCTGTCACCTGCTTCGAACCCTAGCCTGTCTGACCATGCTTCTCTTTGCAGCCTTCCTCGACTCAAAGCCTGTCTGACTATGCTTCTTCCTGTCACCTGCTTCGAACCCTAGCCTGTCTGACCATGCTTCTCTTTGCAGCCTTCCTCGACTCAAAGCCTGTCTGACCATGCTTCTGCCTGTCACCTGCCTCGACCCCTAGCCTATCTGACCACTAGGGATGGGCTCTGTGTTCGAGTCGAACCTAAGTTCGACTCGAACATCAGCTGTTCATGTGTTCACAGAACACACAAACAAATAGGGCGCTCGGTGGGAAGTTCGCTCGCCGATGAGCGCTCCATAATGCACTGCGCTGTGGCAGTGCATTGATTGCTGATGATGGGCCAAATCATGCACCTGAGCTGTATGCTTTGGCCAATCACAGCACAATGTCCTGTCAGAGCCAAGATTGCCCAAGGGGTTAAAGGGGGCTTCCAGATTCCGATAAGCCCCCCACCCGCAGACCCCCACAACCACAGCTCAGGGTTGTCGGGAAGAGGTCCTTGTCCCCATTAACATGGGGAAAAGGTGCTTTGGGGGGCACCCCAAAGCACCCTACCCATGTTGAGGGCAAGCAGCGTGGTATGGTCGCCCCCCCCTTTCCTGGCCTGCCAGTCTGCATTATTTTTTTTTATTTTGGCATGGAGTTCCACTTAAAATCTGTACCAGACCCAAAGCTTCTGACAAGTCCTTCAATAAAAAGAAAAAAAAAAATAGTGTTCCTCAATGTAAATCCATCGTCAATCACGACGCCCGCCGGACCCGAAAAATAGAAAAAAATTAAAAAGGTTCACCTCTTTAGAGGCTACCCACCGTATGCCTGCTCTTCAGCTTTGACAGCTTTTTTATAGGCAAGGGGCGGGTCCACCCAATAATGTCCCCTAGGTGGCGCCGCCCTCTTCTGACTTCACATGCAAACCATTTTTGAATTTTCTTCTATTTTTTGGGTCCGGCAGGTGTTGTTAATGACGATGAGGGGGGTGGGATCTGGGGGCTCTCTTGTGAAAGGGAGCTTCCAGTTTTTGATAAGCCCCCCCACTCGCATACCCTGACAACCTGGGGACAAGGTGCTTTGGGGTGGGGGGCAGAGCCCCCGTGCTATAAAGCATCCATCCCCCCATGTTGAGGGCATGTAGCCTGGTATGGTTCGGGGGGGGGGGGAACTCGCTCATCCCCTCCTCTTTCCTGACCTGCTGGGCTGCATGCTCCGATAAGGGTCAGGTATGGGTTTTGGGGGGGCCCCATGCTGTGTTGTTTTTTTAAACGTTGGCATTGGGTTTCGCTTAAAATCCAAACCAGAACGAAGGGCCTGGTATGGACTGGGGGGCGGCCTGCAGTCTGTCCACATGTCCTCACCCGCCGGTATTTTCATTTACTGATTTGCCTCCTGGACCCTGCCCTCTGGCCCAATTTGCCCCATAAAACTGGCACTATAATAAAGTGTAGCGCTAGCCAGTGGGGACCCTTTTCGTGCGGGAGCCAAGAGGAGGCTGTGGGGAGCAGCTTTTTTTTCTGCTGCCCCCCTGCAAAGTGCTGCCCTAGGCCTGGGCCTTTTTGGCCTAGGCCAGGATACAGCAGTGGATGCACTACTTTACAGGCTCAGTAAGGGGACCCCCCAGGCACGATATTTAAAGGAATTTTTCATTTTTATTGTTTTGCTTTAAGCATCATTAAAATCACTGCTCCTATAAAAACGATTGTTTTAAAAAATTATTTTTGCATTGATACATGACCCCCATAGCCGTACCCAGGTCCCCATAACCTTTTTTGGCAATAACTTGCATATAAGCCTTTAAAATGAGGACTTTAGATTTTTCATGTTCGTGTCTCATAGACTTTAATAGAGTTTGCATGTTTGCTAGAACTTTTTCCCTGTTCGAGATGTAACCGAACAGGTGGGTGTTCTACTACTGATCACGCTTCTCTCTGCAGCCTTCCTCAACTCAGAGCCTGTCTGAGCATGCTTCTGCCTGTCACCTGCCTTGACCCCTAGCCTATCTGACCATGCTTCTCTTTGCAGCCTTCTTCAACCCATAGCCTGTTTGGCCATGCTTCTGCCTGTCACCTGCTTCCAACCCTAGCCTGTCTGACTAAGCTTCTCTCTGCAGCTTTTCTCAACCCATAGCCTGTCTTACCATGCTTCTGCCTGTCACCTGCCTGTCACCTGCCTCGACCCCTAGACTGGTGATCATGCTTTTGTCTGCAGGCTGCATCGACCCTCAGCCTGTCTGACCGCTCTTTTTTCTGCAGCCAATCTCAACCCCTAGCCTGTCTGACCACGCTTTTGTCCCTCAATTTGGTATTGTACCTGGTTTTCTGCTGTTGCTTAGCCCATCTGGCTGGGGACTCGCAGCACTCTAACATTGGCCTAACTCTGGCCATTGCAACTGTCAAAACAGAGGATCTACCGAACTCTGAGACTCACAGATTGTAATAAAAAGTTTACTGAGGTCATAGACACTTCTAAGTAAAGCAACTGTTGAACCTCAAAACGAGTCAGCAAGCATACATAAGGGTATTCCAAAGCCAAAAATCTAAATCTATAGACTAGTATTATTCGATTTGTAAGTGGTACTACCAGGTTGTACCTTGGAACACAGTCAATACCGGCAAATCCTAACATTACTTTGTAGCGTTACCTCACAAAGGCCGCTGATATTAACTGGTTCTTTCCCAAACAGTATAGAGGCCGCCAGTCACCCAAGCAACAGTCCATTCACTCAGGCTTCAATAAACAGCCACGGAGTTGTCTTTTTGTAAATTATTGCTTGTAGAATTTGTAACAGGAACGGGATTGAGGCATGGGATTCTCCAAAATGCTTAGTAACATTAATCAGGAGACACTCTTCTTCTTGTGGGTATGGGAACCTCACAGTTGAAGACCATGAGGTATGTCTCTTAGGCATCTGGATACCCTGTATGGCTGCAGAGCTATGGGTAGCCAGTGAGATTTTAGGGTGCTGCACAGTCAAAGGGGGGTCAGTCAAGTGGGGTAAACACTAGTAGAAAATCTGCCAAATTCCTGTCCGAGGTAAAATCGTATGCTTTTCGGCTAGTGTGTACACAACTTTCAGCAGCCGATGCCGACATTTTCAATGAAAAAAACGGAGGGACAAACACCAACATTTTTTATCATCCATCCCCAGCACGACCAATTTTCGTTTAATGTGTATGCAGTACGTCTGTGAAAAATCAGATACGAAAGACCGCGCATGATCTAAAGTTGCTGACGACCCCAAAAAAATAAAAAAATCGGACGAGAAATTTCGTGAACATTATGCACTGTCAACTAAAAACGGTTATGACCGCTGAGCATGAGAGAGAAAAAGTGTGTACGAGCCTTTAGGGTCTTTACTCAAAAGTCACCAGGACAGCTGCTTCCTTCCAACTCTTTCCAGACATGGTCCAGCGAGTGAAACTCTCCCTCTCCAGAGCTGATCCCCCATGTAGAGAAATCCTGCACTCAGCTCCAGATTATTCCCAGGTTCCCCAGCCCTGCCACAGCTAAGACCCTACAGAACAGCAACTCAGTCCATAGGATGCCTCAGAGGCAACCAGCCTCCTAAAGCTCCCAGAACTTTCCCTTATGGAGAAAGGAACAGTATCTCCAGGGCTCCAGGCTATTTACCACCTCCCAGACCACCTTCTGAGCACACCTTCCCAGAGATTTTGCCAGGACATGATAAATATTCAGACCAGTTATTTGAATTTTCCACCCTACGCTCTGGACAGGATGAGGACCTCCAGCATTGCCGAAATCCCCATAGGAAAGCATTGAATAATGCTTTCCTATGGGGAGGTCTAATGCGCGTACGCAGCCATTGGCACACAGGCACATTAGGTCTCCCCCCGCCGGCTGACATTGGCAGCGGAGGAGAGTAGGCGGAGCCTGACCCAGTGCCGAGGTAAGTCACTAAAGGGGTTTAAACCCCTTCAGCATCTTAGGATGGGGGGTGGGAGGGAGAGGGACACTACAGGGTCCTGCAGTGCCAGGAAAACTAATGTTTTCCAGGGGGCTGCAATTTTTATTTTGCCTAGGGCGGCAAAAATCCTTGCACTGCCCCTGGCTCTGGGAAATTCTTCGTGAGACGGGGGGAAACAAACTCCCAGCCCGTCAAACCATGAGCAGACCTGAGCAAGTGATTACTACTCCTTTTGATTACAGAAAGGGACAAAAACTAGATTTATCTAGAATCCTACACTAGGAGGGTGCTACATCTATGTAATAAAAATATTAAAATTATTTTAAAAAATCTTGCTGTCCAAACTACAAAGTAAAAGTTTTGGCTGGAGTTGGGCTTTAAATTGGCAGAACCAGTGCTTTTTTTCAGCGGGAACATGGGGGAACGCAGTTCCGGCACCTCCAGCAATAAATGTATGTAATGGCAAGGAGTGCTGGAGGGTCTATTAATGCTTGCTGTTGGGGGATCTATTTTTGTGTGGAGGTCTGTTGTTACTGGGTAGGTCTATTGTTGCTAGTGGGGATCTTATGCTGCTGGAGGGGTCAATTGTTGATGGGAGGGATTTACTGTTGAGGGAGAGGTCTATTGTTGATGGCTCCTGGAGGGTCTATTGATGCAGGCTGCTGGGAGATCTGTTGGTGCTGCTGCAGGCCTGTTGCTGAGATGGTATTTTGTTGCTGGGGGGGGGGGGGTCTATTGTTGTGTGGAGGATCTACTGTTGGGTCTTTTTTTACTCATTACGGGGGATCTATTTTACTGTCATTCTTGTTATCATGAACTGTTGAGGGGGAGGTCTATTGTTGCTTGCTCCTGGAGGGTCTATTGATGCAGGCTGCTAGGAGATCTGTTATTGCTGGTATGGTATTTTGTTGCTGGAAGGGTGGGGGAGTCTATTGTTGTGTGGAGGATCTATTGTTGCTCAGATGAGGTCTATCATTTCCGGGGGGGGGGGTCTACTGTTGCTGGGGGTTGGGTCAATTGTTACTCACTGCGGGGGATCTATTTTACTGTCATTCTTGTTATTATGAACAAATTCCGTGCAAATCATTTAGTAGCGCAGAATGATACTTGGTTCTGTATTCTTTAAAAGGGGTGGTGCTTGGAGGTGGGTAGGAGGTCTAACCAAGGGACGCTGCTCAGAGGTGGGAAAGGAGCAGAAACGAAGGATGACTCACAAGGAGGGGGAGTTCCTGCACCTATTCTATTAAAAAAAAAGCTCTGGGCAGAACTACGAGCTCTCATTCTTATCCTTGCTTTACTACTCAGACACTGACATGGCATAGTTGCCAACATTTGAAAAACATTTCCGGGGACACTTTGCAGGACAGCTATCAATTACTTTCCACACCCACTTCCCTGAAGCTCCACCCACTCCACATAATTAATCTCCGCCTACATATTATCAGATTATAGGGTCTACTCAATAAAGAGAGAATTACAGGAAATTGAAAAGGGAATTTTAAACCGAAGGCCAAAGTAGCAGAGTTGGAATAATTCTCCCATTCAGCTGCACTACTTCTGCCAAAAGTTTAAAATTCTCATCACAATTCCCTGCAATTCTAAAGTGTCAAATGTGCTCAGGTGTGACCATAGAAAAAATGTAATATGTAAATATAAATAAAGTGTAAATAAGTACATTGCCGTGACAATGTAAATTACCCGGGACAGGCTGCTATTTGCCGGGACTGTCACTGCAAAAACGGGACAGTTGGCAAGTATGACCTGGAACAAGCACCTATTAGGTATCAGGACTCTGGATTTGCACATGCTTGTTTTACAATATTAGGCAGGGATGTGAGGATCCAGAGCATGAACCTTCTAAAAATGTCAGCAATGAATATTTCACATTTCAATCATGATAGATTCCCTTTAAAATCTGCACTAACCCCTATGGCTTTTATTTATGTTGTCTAATTCCTTTGTGAAAAAGTACTTTGCATCGATTTAAGTGTATTGAAACAGGCTAAAAATATGTTTTAAATGTCCAAGTCACATTCATATGCAGCAATCCAGAGCAGCA
The DNA here is from genome assembly GCF_965119305.1 of Pelophylax lessonae. NCBI lineage: Eukaryota > Metazoa > Chordata > Amphibia > Anura > Ranidae > Pelophylax > Pelophylax lessonae. The sequence goes on from NC_138778.1 coordinate 29,696,024, forward strand.
CATAATTATACCGCTGTGAATACATGACAGGAACACATATAGCCTGGGTGAAAACCCATTGTTTTTGCTGCTATTAAATCAGTGGTATAATTATATGTAGCATTAAAGGTCTCCTGTAATTTGCTTGACATATCTCTTAGGAGAGCTAATTAAGTATTGCTGTTCTTTGCATCTCTTGTACCTTTAAAGTAACACTAAAGGTTCTTTTCTGACAGCCTAAGCAACAACCAAATCCAGTTACTATGTGCTGCAAAAAAAATGTAAAAAGTAAAATTCTTCCTTTAATCACTTGCCTACCTACCCCTTCCTGCCCAGGCCAATTTGTAGCTTTCAGCACTGTCGCACTTTGAATGACAATTGCCCTGTCATGCAACACTGTACCCAATTAAAATTCTTATCATTTTTTTCACACAGATAGAGCTTTCTTTTGGTGGTATTTAATCACCGCTGAGTTTTTTTTTTTTTTTGCTAAATAAACAAATAAATATTGAAAATTTTGAAACAAAAAAAAAACAAAACAAAACGTTTTATAGTTTGTAGTGTTGAGCGAACACGGACTGTATTATTCGTGTTCGTACCGAATAATTGGATTTTTTGTACCCGAACACGGACACGGACACTTTACTGTATGTTCGGGTAAAAATCCGTGTTCGGTCGTTTTATTTCCGGGTTTTGCATGCTTTGGCGCTCTTTTCATGGCGGGCTTTCAACAGCCAATCAACAATCGTTTAACTGGTGTGCCTTAAGCCATCCCAGCCATGCCTGCAAATGTCTCAGTAGCTGTGATTGGCCGTCTGAAGCATGTGACCAAGTCTTTATAAGTTCGAGGCAGCCGCAGCGGCGTCATTATGCTGCTTAGATTCAGGGACAGAGCACACATCAACGTGCTGGCTGCTGATTAGGGAAAGATAGGCAGGAAAAAACCATTTGTGTCCGGATAGAATTGAGGGACAGGTCGGAGTGTTTAGGCAGGGCGAGTTGTAGGCATTTTAGGGATAGAGTCTGCTGAATTATATAGGGTCAGTGTCTTCTACAAACTACAATCGATATTGCTGTGTGGGGGGTGGGGTCTGCACTCAATCCTGATCTACGATCTCTTCTCAATCCTGTTAGGGACAGAGTCTGCTGAATTTTAGGGAAACTGTGTTCTACAAACTACAATCGATATTGCTGTGTGGTGTGGGATTGGAGATAGGCAGGTGTCAGTGATCCACATCCATTTTTCTGTGTGTGAGCTGCAGTGAACACAATCTTTTTGGGCTGCAGTGAACACAATCTTTTTGGGCTGCAGTGAACACAATCTTTTTGGGCTGCAGTGAACACAATCTTTTTGGGCTGCAGTGAACACAATCTTTTTGGGCTGCAGTGAACACAATCTTTTTGGGGTGCAGTGAACAAAATCTTTTTGGGGTGCAGTGAACACAATCCTTTTTGGTGTGCAGTGAACACAATCTTTGTGGGGTGCAGTGAACAAAATCCTTTGTGGGGTGCAGTGAACACAATCTTTTTGGGGTGCAGTGAACAAAATCCTTTTTGGGGTGCAGTGAACAACATCCTTTTTGGGGTGCAGTGAACACAATCTTTTTGGGGTGCAGTGAACAAAATCCTTTGTGGGGTGCAGTGAACACAATCTTTTTGGGGTGCAGTGAACACAATCTTTTTGGGGTGGAGTGAACAACATCCTTTTTGGGGTGCAGTGAACAAAATCCTTTTTGGGGTGCAGTGAACAAAATCATTTTTGGGGTGCAGTGAACACAATCTTTTTGGGGTGCAGTGAACACAATCTTTGTGGGGTGCAGTGAACACAATCTTTTTGGGGTGGAGTGAACAACATCCTTTTTGGGGTGCAGTGAACAACATCCTTTTTGGGGTGCAGTGAACACAATCTTTTTGGGGTGCAGTGAACACAATCTTTGTGGGGTACAGTGAACAGAATCTTTGTGGGGTGCAGTGAACACAATCTTTGGGGGGTACAGTGAACACAATCTTTGTGAGGTGCAGTGAACACAATCTTTGTGGGGTGCAGTGAACACAATCATTGTGGGGTGCAGTGAACTCAATCTTTGTGGGGTACAGTGAACACAATCTCATACTGAAGGTTTGAGGGTGCTGCCTGTTCCATACTCCCCCTACTCCTCATCTAGCCTTTTAGGGGTACAAACAATAGTAATTGGGGCCTAGTGTGGTTGTGTACGTGTGATATACATACACTTTTTTGGGATCATATTTTCTATTCCGCTATTTAATCAAAAACCTTTGGGGATCAGTTAAATTGGGGGATAGTCTGTGTTGGTACGTGTGAGAGAGATCCACCTTTCCAAGTTGTTGGGGTTCATCTCATACTTCTGAAGGTTTGAGGGTGCTGCCTGTTCCATACTCCCCCTACTCCTAGCCTTTTAGGGGTACAAACAATAGTAATTGGGGCCTAGTGTGGTTGTGTACGTGTGATATACATACACTTTTTTGGGATCATATTTTCTATTCCGCTATTTAATCAAAAACCTTTGGGGATCAGTTAAATTGGGGGATAGTCTGTGTTGGTACGTGTGAGAGAGATCCACCTTTCCAAGTTGTTGGGGTTCATCTCATACTTCTGAAGGTTTGAGGGTGCTGCCTGTTCCATACTCCCCCTACTCCTAGCCTTTTAGGGGTACAAACAATAGTAATTGGGGCCTAGTGTGGTTGTGTACGTGTGATATACATACACTTTTTTGGGATCATATTTTCTATTCCGCTATTTAATCAAAAACCTTTGGGGATCAGTTAAATTGGGGGATAGTCTGTGTTGGTACGTGTGAGAGAGATCCACCTTTCCAAGTTGTTGGGGTTCATCTCATACTTCTGAAGGTTTGAGGGTGCTGCCTGTTCCATACTCCCCCTACTCCTAGCCTTTTAGGGGTACAAACAATAGTAATTGGGGCCTAGTGTGGTTGTGTACGTGTGATATACATACACTTTTTTGGGATCATATTTTCTATTCCGCTATTTAATCAAAAACCTTTGGGGATCAGTTAAATTGGGGGATAGTCTGTGTTGGTACGTGTGAGAGAGATCCACCTTTCCAAGTTGTTGGGGTTCATCTCATACTTCTGAAGGTTTGAGGGTGCTGCCTGTTCCATACTCCCCCTACTCCTAGCCTTTTAGGGGTACAAACAATAGTAATTGGGGCCTAGTGTGGTTGTGTACGTGTGATATACATACACTTTTTTGGGATCATATTTTCTATTCCGCTATTTAATCAAAAACCTTTGGGGATCAGTTAAATTGGGGGATAGTCTGTGTTGGTACGTGTGAGAGAGATCCACCTTTCCAAGTTGTTGAGGTTCATCTCATACTTCTGAAGGTTTGAGGGTGCTGCCTGTTCCATACTCCCCCTACTCCTAGCCTTTTAGGGGTACAAACAATAGTAATTGGGGCCTAGTGTGGTTGTGTACGTGTGATATACATACACTTTTTTGGGATCATATTTTCTATTCCGCTATTTAATCAAAAACCTTTGGGGATCAGTTACATTGGGGGATAGTCTGTGTTGGTACGTGTGAGAGAGATCCACCTTTCCAAGTTGTTGGGGTTCATCTCATACTTCTGAAGGTTTGAGGGTGCTGCCTGTTCCATACTCCCCCTACTCCTAGCCTTTTAGGGGTACAAACAATAGTAATTGGGGCCTAGTGTGGTTGTGTACGTGTGATATACATACACTTTTTTGGGATCATATTTTCTATTCCGCTATTTAATCAAAAACCTTTGGGGATCAGTTAAATTGGGGGATAGTCTGTGTTGGTACGTGTGAGAGAGATCCACCTTTCCAAGTTGTTGGGGTTCATCTCATACTTCTGAAGGTTTGAGGGTGCTGCCTGTTCCATACTCCCCCTACTCCTAGCCTTTTAGGGGTACAAACAATAGTAATTGGGGCCTAGTGTGGTTGTGTACGTGTGATATACATACACTTTTTTGGGATCATATTTTCTATTCCGCTATTTAATCAAAAACCTTTGGGGATCAGTTAAATTGGGGGATAGTCTGTGTTGGTACGTGTGAGAGAGATCCACCTTTCCAAGTTGTTGGGGTTCATCTCATACTTCTGAAGGTTTGAGGGTGCTGCCTGTTCCATACCCCCCCTACTCCTCATCTAGCCTTTTAGGGGTACAAACAATAGTAATTGGGGCCTAGTGTGGTTGTGTACGTGCGAGATACATACACTTTTTTTGATCATATTTCCTATTCCGCTATTCAATAAAAACCTTTGAGGATCAATTGAATTGCGGGATAGTCTGTGTCGGTACGTGTGAGAGAGATCCACCTTTCCAAGTTGTTGGGGTTCATCTCATACTTCTGAAGGTTTGAGGGTGCTGCCTGTTCCATACCCCCCCTACTCCTCATCTAGCCTTTTAGGGGTACAAACAATAGTAATTGGGGCCTAGTGTGGTTGTGTACGTGCGAGATACATACACTTTTTTTGATCATATTTCCTATTCCGCTATTCAATAAAAACCTTTGAGGATCAATTGAATTGCGGGATAGTCTGTGTCGGTACGTGTGAGAGAGATCCACCTTTCCAAGTTGTTGGGGTTCATCTCATACTTCTGAAGGTTTGAGGGTGCTGCCTGTTCCATACCCCCCCTACTCCTCATCTAGCCTTTTAGGGGTACAAACAATAGTAATTGGGGCCTAGTGTGGTTGTGTACGTGCGAGATACATACACTTTTTTTGATCATATTTCCTATTCCGCTATTCAATAAAAACCTTTGAGGATCAATTGAATTGCGGGATAGTCTGTGTCGGTACGTGTGAGAGAGATCCACCTTTCCAAGTTGTTGGGGTTCATCTCATACTTCTGAAGGTTTGAGGGTGCTGCCTGTTCCATACCCCCCCTACTCCTCATCTAGCCTTTTAGGGGTACAAACAATAGTAATTGGGGCCTAGTGTGGTTGTGTACGTGCGAGATACATACACTTTTTTTGATCATATTTCCTATTCCGCTATTCAATAAAAACCTTTGAGGATCAATTGAATTGCGGGATAGTCTGTGTCGGTACGTGTGAGAGAGATCCACCTTTCCAAGTTGTTGGGGTTCATCTCATACTTCTGAAGGTTTGAGGGTGCTGCCTGTTCCATACCCCCCCTACTCCTCATCTAGCCTTTTAGGGGTACAAACAATAGTAATTGGGGCCTAGTGTGGTTGTGTACGTGCGAGATACATACACTTTTTTTGATCATATTTCCTATTCCGCTATTCAATAAAAACCTTTGAGGATCAATTGAATTGCGGGATAGTCTGTGTCGGTACGTGTGAGAGAGATCCACCTTTCCAAGTTGTTGGGGTTCATCTCATACTTCTGAAGGTTTGAGGGTGCTGCCTGTTCCATACTCCCCCTACTCCTCATCTAGCCTTTTAGGGGTACAAACAATAGTAATTGGGGCCTAGTGTGGTTGTGTACGTGTGATATACATACACTTTTTTTGGATCATATTTTCTATTCCGCTATTCAATAAAAACCTTTCTAGGGCAAGATCTTAAATTACAGAAATATGAGGAGACCGTCAAATAAGGGCCGTGGCCTGGGTCGTGGTGCTGCTGGTAGAGCTCCTGTTGCAAGGAGAGGACATGGTCGATCTGTGCCAGCTACACGCACAAGTGAAACACCTTCCTCAAGTGTGAGTAGGCGACAGAACCTGCATCAGTATTTGGTAGGGCATCAAACGCCCCTAGAAGTGATGAGGCCAGAACAAGTTGAGGCGATAGTAGATTGGTTTGCTGCTGACAGTGCCTCCAGTTCCTTCACATTGTCTCCCACCCAGTCTACTGCAGAAAGGTCAGAGTTGGCACCTGCAGCCAATGTCCAACCGTCTTTCACCTCACCCCCTTGCAAATCAGGCCAGCAGTCTGAGCCCCAAGCCATACAGCAGTCTCTTATTCTTTTTGAGGACTCTGTCAGCAGGGTTTCCCAGGGCCATCCACCTAGCCCTGCCCCAGAAGTGGAAGAGATTGAGTGCAGCGATGCCCAACCACTTATTTCTCAAGATGAGTACATGCAAGGATCATCGCAGCACGTCTCCGATGATGACGAAACGCAGGTGCCAACTGCTGCGGCGTTCAGCATTGTGGAGACCGACAAGGAGGGCAGGGGTGAAGACTGGGTGGAAGATGATGTGGAGGACGATGAGGTCCTCGACCCCACATGGAATGAACGTCATGCAGGTGAACTGAGTAGTTTGGAGGAAGAGGCGGTGGTCGCACAGAGCCACCAGCACAGCAGAAGAGGGAGCAGGGTGCAGAAGCGGAGCGGCCGTGCCCTAGACACTACGCCCGCTACTGCCCAACGCAGCAAGGGAACGAGCGCACCAAAGTCAGCTCAAAGGAGTTCTCTAGCGTGGAAGTTCTTTAGAAAATGTGCTGATGACAGGACACGAGTGGTTTGCACCCTGTGCAATCAGAGCTTGAAGCGAGGCATGAACCTTCTCAACCTGAGCACAACCTGCATGATCAGGCATCTAAGTGCAAAGCACGAGCTGCAGTGGAGTACACACCTTCAAAACCAAGAAACGTCTCTGGCTCATCCTGCTTCCTCTTCTGCTGCAGTCTCGGCCGCTCCAGCCACATCTGTAGTGATACCGGCACCTGCCACCCCGCAAACAGACGATCTGTCAGCAACACCACCACCTGGGTCACCAACAACCATCTCCACAATGTCCCGTGGAAGCGTTCAGCTTTCCATCTCCCAAACACTTGAGAGGAAGAGGAAGTACCCCCCTACCCACCCGCGATCCCTGGCCCTGAATGCCAGCATTTCAAAATTATTGGCCTTTGAAATGCTGTCATTCCGTCTGGTGGAGACGCACAGTTTTAAAAACCTTATGTCGGTGGCTGTCCCACAGTACGTCGTGCCCAGCCGCCACTACTTTTCCAGGCAAGCCATCCCTTCCCTGCACAACCAAGTGGGGGAAAAAATCAGGTGTGCACTGCGCAACGCCATCTGTGCCAAGGTCCACCTAACTACGGATACGTGGACCAGTAAGCACGGTCAGGGGCGTTATATCTCCCTAACGGCACACTGGGTAAATGCAGTGGCGGATGGGCCTGAGGCGGATAGCAATTTGGCGCATGTCCTTCCACCACCGAGGATTGCAGGGCGCTTCAGTTTGCCTCCTGTTCCTAACTCCTCCTACTCCGCTTCCTCATCCTCTACCGCCTCCTCATCCGGACAGCGTAACACCTTCACCACCAACTTCAGCACGGCCAGGGGTAAACGACAGCAGGCAGTTTTACAACTTGCCTGTTTGGGGGACAAACCACACACCGCGCAGGAGTTGTGGAGGAGCATGGAACAGCAGACAAATGAGTGGTTGCTGCCAGCGAGCCTCAAGCCCGGCCTGGTGGTGTGCGATAACGGGCGAAATCTCATAGCAGCTCTGGGCCTAGCCGGTTTGACGCACATCCCTTGCCTGGCGCATGTGCTGAATTTGGTGGTGCAGAGGTTCCTTAAAAACTACCCCGATATGTCAGAGCTGCTGCAGAAAGTGCGGGCCGTTTGTGCGCACTTTCGGCGTTCTCACCCTGCTGCTGCTCGCCTGGCAGCGCTGCAGCGTAACTTCGGCCTTCCCGCTCACCGCCTCATATGTGACGTGCCCACAAGGTGGAACTCCACCTTGCACATGCTGGAAAGACTGTGCGAGCAGCAGCAGGCCATAGTGGAGTTTCAGCTGCAGCACGCACGCGTGAGTCGCTCTGCGGAACAGCACCACTTCACCACCAATAACTGGGCCTCCATGCGAGACCTGTGTGCCTTGTTGCGCTGTTTTGAGTACTCCACCAACATGGCCAGTGGCAATGACGCCGTTCTCAGCTTAACTATCCCACTTCTATGCCTCCTTGAAAAAACAATTCGGGCGATGATGGAAGAGGATGTGGCACAGGATGAGGAGGAGGAGGAGGATGAAGAGGTAACATTTCCAAGGCTTTCAGGGCAGTCATTCGCAAGGGGCTCCGAGGGTGGGTTCCTGCACACGCAAACGCCAGGGACGCAATTGTCCAGCAGGGGCACAGTTCTGGAGGATGAGGAGGATGAGGAGGAGGAGGAGCTGGAGGAGGAGATGGAACCATGTTCACAGCAGGGTGGCACCCAGGCCAGCTCATGGCCATCACTGGTGCGTGGCTGGGGGGATACAGAGGACACGGACCATACACCTCCCACAGAGGACAGCCTTTCGTTGCCTCTGGGCAGCCTGGCACACATGAGCGATTACATGCTGCAGTGTCTCCACAACGACCGCCGAGTTGCCCACATTCTAACTTGTGCTGATTACTGGGTGGCCACGCTGCTGGATCCCCGTTACAAGGACAACGTACCGTCCTTAATTCACTCACTGGAGCGCGATCGCAAGATGCGCGAGTACAAGCGCACGCTGGTAGACGCCATGCTGCTGACATTCCCATCTGACAGCGGGGCCACAGTGGAAGCACAAGGCAGAGGAGGAGGAGGAGGAGGTCGCCAACGCAACCAGGGCACCGCCAGCACCTCAGAAGGCAGGGTTAGCATGGCCGAAATGTGGAAAAGCTTTGTCAGCACGCCACAACAAACAGCAGCACCAGCAGCTCAGATGGAACGTCTTAGCAGGAGGCAGCATTTTACCAACATGGTGGAGCAGTATGTGTGCACACGCCTACATGTAGTGAATGACGGGTCTGCCCCCTTCAACTTCTGGGTCTCCAAATTGGGCACATGGCCTGAGCTTGCCCTTTACGCCTTGGAGGTGCTGGCGTGCCCTGCAGCCAGTGTATTATCTGAACGGGTATTTAGCACGGCTGGGGGCGTTATAACAGACAAGCGCAGCCGCCTGTCCAGAGACAATGTGGACAAGCTCACGTTCATTAAAATGAACCAGGCATGGATCCCACGGGACTTTTCCGTACCTTATGCAGAATAGCAATGGATACCGACCTTACCCACCCATTGTTCCATTTTTGCTCTTTCTCACTCTTTTGGGGTGTACCCTCATTTAAAATTTGTGAAAAGAAGCAGTGTTGGCTACCTCGTCCTCCTCCTCAGGGCCAGATTAATGTAGGGGCTATTGGAGCTGCAGCTCCAGGCCCCTACCTTTTATATAGGCCCCGGGTTGGCCATATTCACTGTTACCGCTCTTCTGTCACTTGTAAACACAGAAGTCTGGCTTCTATGCTCGCTTCCCCAGGCAGCACCCTCAGAACCTCCCCACACAGCGTGAAGGCCGGACAAGGAGGGACAGTTGGCGATGCATGGATGTGTTTATGGGCTTCAGAGACAGCATCCCATGTTGAATTAGGCATGTATGGCTGCACCCTTCCTCCTCTGGGTGCATGGCAAGGCACGGCCCTAAGGCCCTTCAAAATCCTCAGCACCAAGCCCATGATGCTGTTAATCCGGCCCTGGTCCTCCTCCACCACCGCTTCCACCTACACCGCCCATAGGTGTGCGCAGCCTATTGCATTAAGGTGTGCACCCCAAAGTTGAAATACACATGCATGTGTTTGCCAGCAGGGAGAGTAATGTATCGGGGCCATGTACCTGTAGGCAAGGAGAAATAGAGCAGAGCAGGTCCCAGGGAGATCTTTCCCATCTCCTCACTGGCAATGCTATGTGCCCTAGGTGATTAGGGTGTGCCCAGGCACACCCAGCACACCCTGTGCGCACGCCTATGTCACCGCCACATCCACCACCACCTCAACCTCCCTCCTACTCCATATGGGCCTCGTCCTTCAGAGATGAAGAAGAACATTGTTTTATTTTTCTGTTTTTTTTTGTTGTTTTAAGTTATTTCCCTATCCACATTTGTTTGCAGAGCACTTGCCATGCTCTTAATTACGTTTTGCTGCCATTTGCAGCACTCTAGCCCTTTCCTTTGGTGTTTTAGAGCCATTTTAGTGCCTTAAAGTTCGGGTCCCCATTGACTTCAATGGGGTTCGGCGTCCGGGAAAAGTTCGGTAAAAGTCCGGGACACGGACCCGGACTTTTTTTTAAAGTTCGGCCGAACCCGTCGAACACGGACATCTAGGTGTTCGCTCAACCCTAATAGTTTGTTATAACATTTTGCAAATTCGTAATTTTTCTCCTTACTGATGTGCACAGATGAGGCTGCACTGATGGGCACTGATAGGCTGCACTGATGAGTACTGATGAGGCAGCATTGATGTGCACTGATGAGGAGGTACTGGTGGACACTGATGAGGCAGCACTGATGGGCACGGATAGGCTGCACTGATGGGTACTGATGAAGCAAAACTGGTGGGCACTGATGAGGAGGTACTGGTGGACACTGATGAGGCTGCACTGATGGGTACTGATGAGGCGAAACTGGTGGGCACTGATGAGGAGGTACTGGTGGACACTGATGAGGCAGCACTGATGGGCACCGGTAGGTGGCACTGATAGGTGACACTAATAAGGGGGCACTGATGGACACTGATTGGCAGCACTTCTCAGGTGGACCCGATTGGACCCTCCAGTCTCTTCAATAGAGGTATCATCCAATCCTGTCTGCCAAAAATAGACGGATGGAGGACCTTTTCCCCATCCGTCTGATAGATCGGTTTGGATGGAAACAGACAGGCGGTCCGTTTACATTTTGTCCCATAGACCAGGGCGGGCTGTGTCCGTGACCACTCTACATAGAAGAGCGGACACGGATCTGTCATCCACCTGCTCAGCTGGGATCAGCATAGAGATCCGCTGCTGAGCAAGCGGATCCCGCTTCATGGAGGCACCCATGTGAAAGGGACCATACTGGGCACATAGAAATCAAAAGCACACGATCGCTCCTTCTTATGAAATTTTATTTTGCACTGAAGCAGTTACAACATCTTTGAAATTCTAACGTGTTTCGGCCTAAGCCTTCCTCATAACCTACAAAAAATAAAATCAAATTTATAAAAAGGCACACAACCCCTGTTGACCAGGGGCAGTACAATCTTAATTAAAATCAATTGGAAATACGAGGAGAAGAAGAGAAGCCAGAGAAACCAGAGAAAGGGAAGTAAACACACTGTGGAAGCTAGATAACATTAACCACATATATGCTGAGACTAAACTCTTCACTTCAGAAACAGGTTATTGTCCATTCTGCTATTCATTCCACTTGGAATTCTCATATTAAGCTTGTGTATCCACCACACTTCACGCTGGAGTAAAATGTAGTGTGTATCTCCCCCTCTGATAGGTCTTTAAACTTGTTCCAAACCAAAGAAAGAAAAAGAATCAAGGTTTCCTCCATGCACCATTTTAAAATGTTTCGATAATTTTGAAATGTTTTTTTGCATTAATATTGAGTGTGTCATTATAATGTTCTGATATTCTCACACGTAAATTACGAATGGTACACCCCACATACTGCATTCTTTGGTCTAGGCCGAAACGTGTTTGGATTTCCAAGGTGTTGTATCTGCTTCAGTGCAAAATAAAATTTCATAAGAAGGAGCGATTCTGTGCCGGCTTTTGATTTCTATGGATTCATGTTGGATGGGATAGCCACAGCACCGACACACAGCCCATCATCCTTTTATTGCGGTAGAGCTTGGGTGCGTTCTTATACTTCATACTGGGCACAGGTTCACTTTTAGTGTTGCTTTTAGGGTTAGGTTAAGGGCTAAATCTAAGAGCAACCTGTACTGAGAAAATTATGGAGGCCACCATTGATAACCTCAAGCTTTCAGAATCGTTGTCCTGAAGCAAGCTTTCTATATGCATACTTTCTTCATTTCAGTGAAAGTTTTAGGATAAACAAATGGCGACCACTTCAACCTATAACTGGCCTTTGCAGCAAAGAGAACGTGGAAGGCCCCGTTCACATAGGGGCGACGCAACCTCGGAGTGGCCGCCACGGACTTCATAACATTGAAGTCTAAGGCGGTCGCCTCCTGGTCGCCCCAAAGAAGCTCCGGACCCTTTTTCTAAGTTGGAGCGACTTGTGTCGCTCCTATTAGAACGGGTCCGCAGCTTCCCTATGGGAGGTGACCTGTGAGGCGACCAGGTCGCCTCACAGGTCGCCTCAGTGTGAACCGGGACGAAGGGTGACGCATGTAAAAAAAAAACAAACAAAAATTCCCAGCTCACCTACCAGCCAGCCTGCAACAAACCGATTTGACCCTGCCTAACAATTCACGTTAAGTTTTAGCATAACAATACTTTTCCAAAAATGAATGTTAACAGGCTATGCCAGTTGCCCTACTCATCCACTGCATATGCCCCAACACAATCCTCAGATCGGCATGTCCCCTTTTGCCAAATGCTGCTCTGAGCTGGCCTGTGTGATGGGAGTTGGCTGGCCAATAATACATCACCTGTTTCTCTGCCATAAAGTGCATGGGAATGCCTCTCTACTTGCGATCCCACTTTGTATTTCAGGGATGCCCAACCTTTTGACCTTCCTGGGACACAATTGAAGAAGAGGAATTGTCTTTGGCCACACATAAAATACACTAACAATATAGATAGCCGATGAGCAGAAAATTCAGGCAGATCATTGATATAGATAATGTACAGTACCTATCTGAGTAATAAAACTTCATTTTTTAAAAAAATATATTTTTAATTAAAAAAGTAAAAGAGGGCAACATAAAACGAGTTCAGTATTTGACACTGTTTATGATAAGCTAACGCGTCAATATCTGGTTGGACGGATGTAGTAGCAATTTGCGATGAATTCTCAAGGTGCTCATTGGATATTTTGGTTCTTTGCCCTTTGTGTGTGCTTCTTCCTTGAAAATAGTTGCTCACAAATATAGGTGCTGCCAAAAAACTGATGTAGCGCCCCCCCCCCCCACTCCCCCAACCTCTGGAGACAGGGAGGTCTTCTAGCATATACCTCAGGGCTTAGTTGATGGCTATAATGGGGAGTTTTGAACAGAAATTAGGCACCAGTTCCTATTGATCTTTTCAAAGCTTTAATGTGGAACTTGAAAGAAGGTAGTAGGAGAGTTAGGGGTCTCAGATACCAGTAGCAGATCATTTGCATTCTCCTTGGATCCTGAAAAAGTACAGATTCACAGTACCAGAACCTTTATGCCATCCCAGGAACACTGCAAACTTGCTTTCAGATGTAGAACAAGATTCAGCTTCACAATGTTAGAACCTTTAAGCCGACCCGGCAACACTGTAAGCACATTTTAGCTGTAGGTGCATCCTCCAAACTAGTCACCAGGCCCTCCTGAGAGACCAGCCTTCATCCTGGTTCTCTCCAGCAAGCGTCCTCCCCTGGATCTTCTCAATTTTGCTTGGCTTCATCCACAGGCAAGACAGCCTAAGGACCACCTTAAGGATTAGTAGGCCCCAGACAGGCTTCTGGGCCTACACACAGAGCTCACTTCAGCAGCATGTCAACAGGCCAGGAGAGCCTGAGGCTGGAGAGTGAGCGCATGGCCCCATCCAAATATATATCCTCCCCCATATTGCACCAGTGGCCTGGAATCTCCTACTGAGCTGGCTGGAAGAAAATTAAATATTCATAACTCAATTTAGTTGTACTATCTCCTACTGGCCTGTGTTACCAGTGACACCTACTGGTGACAGTGAGAAATGCACAACCTAACTGAGATTAGAGAAAGACCAGATAAACTGTACAATCAATCTGAGCTGCCTACAGCTAAACTTGCATTATAGCCCCAGTTTAGGACCAGGGGACTACACTGATGACATGAATAAGGCGTGATTGTGAAGAGTGGAATCTTTATCTTTGGGAAGATAAAAGTCCAGTAAAGAGACACTGTCACATTTCTCTTCGGCCAAATGTGTTTGCTAAGTGGAAATGCTTTTCTACAAAAAAATTCACAAACAATCAACATTTTGAAGTAAGTATGATTTTGTGTTGGACTGGATTTATAGTCCTCTTGACCCATAGGTTGGACACCCCTTTTGTATATGGTAATGTGTAATAATTTTTTTTATTAAAGTGTTACTAAACCCAGGAGCCTGCATTCACACAGAACATGGAAATGCAATTAAATATAAACTGCTAAATACCTTTTCTCGTGAGCAGTATACAGCAGTCTTGTGATTTCTATCATTGTCTGGTTAGAGCTTGTAGGAGGAGTTTTCATTCTCTTCTGACTGCCCTATAAGCTGCATGACCTATGACCCTCTGTCTGGACAGTGCTTATTGGCCCTGTGCCGATCACATGCACCCTCCCAAGAAGAAAAACTCTCTAGCAATACAAATCAAACTGAGCATGTGCAGAGTGCCTCCAAGACTCTATAAAACTGATGGCGAACCTTTGCACCCCATATGTTTTGGAACTGTTTCCCATGATGCTCAGCTACACTACAGAGTGCATGAGCATCATGGGAAATGTAGTTCCAAAACATCTGGGGTGCCAAGGTTCGCCATCACTGCTCTATATTATCAGGAGAGGGGAAGTCGAAGAAGGGATCAGAGAAGAGACAAAAAACTGAAAAAATTCCCAGCTCAATTCACCAACCAGTCTGCTTACCAACCAAATTAACCTGTCTAACAGTATGCGTTAAAAACAGGAGTTTAGTTAGCACACATTTGCAAACGCATGCATGAGCTGCAGGGCCACTTCACGGCACCCTGTATTACCTGCAGTCCTAACTCTTGTAAATTTATGAGAGTCTTCACAGTGGAAGCACATACATTCTAATGTAGGGTGACCAGACGTCCCCGGTTTCCAGGGACAGTGTCCGTATTGAGGACACTGTCCCCAGTCCAAGTCTGTCCCGGGTTTGTCCCTGTATTCAGGGCCGGATTCATGTAGACAGGGCATCCATGCTGGCTGAGAAAAAGCCTGGTGGCTCGGATGCTGACACCCCCTGCTGTGTGTATTATGCAGTCCTGTACCCAGCGCTCTGTGTATTATGAAGTCCTAAATACAAAAAAAGAACACCAGCGGGTGACGTCAGCGAAGGCGACTCCACCTCCCGTACACCGTAGGACGTAACGCCGCTTACGGGAGGTGGAGTCGCCTTCGCTGACGTCACCCGCTGCTGTTCCGAGTGTTTGCACGGTCTGCTGCCTATGTGCAGAGCCTGCGGCGCTGTTGATGTTATGAATTTTTACTGCATTTTTAATCCTTTTTCTATGCAAGTGTGATTCTTTTATTAAATTACTCAGTACTATACAGTATACGCTTAGAGGCCTCTTTTCTCTTTTCATACACCAATTGGAGTCTATGCTCAAGCGGCTGCACCTTAGGAGGCTTGCTGTATCCTGGTATTGTCTTTAATTGGAAGGATTGATGCTGTTTGCGTTTTTTGACCCGCTGGTAATACAGGGGTCAAATACTGAGGTGAGCGCATACGTGTGCCCTTGGTGAAGGGGATGTTCACTGACTAGTTCCTGTGTTACCTGTTTTCCAGCACTTTATGTGGATTTATGTACCTTAATGGTCTTCTGGGACTTTATCTGTACTTATGGACAGTTCCTTTACCCATCTTTCAATTGTTGCTGCCATTGTAATTTATCTCTGTTGAATGTGATTTGTGCTGCATCTTTTTGTGTATTTATTTCTGCCTGGGATTTCTGTCCTGGTTCGGTGTTCAGCAAGCATTTCAGTTTTTATTTTCTATTTATTTATCACCTGTCTGCGCTGATTGTTTTTTGTGTTCTTATATTATGCAGTCCTGTACCCAGTGCTCTGTGTATTATGTAGTCCTATGCCCAGCGCTCTGAGTATTATGTAGTCCTATGCCCAGCGCTCTGTGTATTATGTAGTTCTGTACCCAACGCTCTGTGTATTATGCAGTCCTGTACCCAGCGCTCTGTGTATTATGAAGTCCTGTACCCAACACTGTGTATTATGTAGTCCTGTGCCCAGGGCTCTGTGTATTATGTAATCCTGTGCCCAGCCCTCTGTGTATTATGTAGTTCTGTACCCAACGCTCTGTGTATTTTGCAGTCCTGTACCCAGCGCTCTGTGTATTATGCAGTCCTGTACCCAGCGCTCGGTGTATTATGCAATCCTGTGCCATTTGCCATTAAAAAAAAAAAAAAAATATGTCCCCGGATTTCATTTTAAAAATCTGGTCACCTTATTCTAATGGAACATGCGTTGTCCTTCCATGTGCTCTTTGCTATGAAGGTTCCCCAGTGAGTAGAACAAGCATACTTTTCTGCATATACAGAATGATTTTACTGTTGTGGGTTTAGTAACACTTTAGATATGAAATCCTGTACATAAATATTCTGTGTGTTTACCCAGCAAGTGGTGTTATAGCTCATTTTCCAATATTGTATTGTAATAGACATGTTTTCTCTTTTTAGATCTGGATAAGGACCTCAAAGTACTCTCAACAAAAATAAACAAGAATAGTTTTGAACCCTTCAAGCTAGATGCCCCAAAGCCTGAAAAATCGATGTGAGCAAGGACACATGTAGTGGACCGAACTGCTTGTTCATGGTGGAAGTCAACTGAACCCGACCGCCGGCTTTGAAGTGGTAGCAACCAATTAACCTCTTAACATATTGAGTTATGTGCGCTGTTTTGCAATTCAGAATGATCAGAATAACAAATGTTTATTAAGTAGAGGAAAGATATATTTCAATATTTTTATGTGCTGGGACAATGCATACGTACCATTAACTGAACCCTACCCCTCTGAGTGGCTCCAAAAATTGGGACTATACTTTCAAAAATGGGGAACATTATATGCCTTGCAAAGAAGGGTACAGATCCCATTTTTTTTTTTTGAAGAATGATATATAGTGCAAAACAGGCTTTTGAAATTTTGACTATATAGAGTAAATTCCTGATAGTGTTCTGTTCTCATAACATAATAATGTAAAATAGTGTATACGTACAACATGATAATGCTTTTAAATATGGTACTGCATTGTATATCTGCATGAATTACTGTATAGCCTTGGATGTTTTAATTATACAATAAATTCACTGCAAATTAAAAAAAAAAAAATGTCCTTCTTTTGTAATTATCTAGACTGTCTTTTCATTGATATACACTATATTGTTAAAAGTATTGGGACGCCTGCCTTTACACGCACATAAACTTTAATGGCATCCCAGTCTTAGTCCGTAGGGTTCAATATTGAGTTGGCCCACCCTTTGCAGCCATAACAGCTTCAACTCTTCTGGGATCTTGCTTTGTGCACTGGCCCAAATCATTTGGTGAGGGGGGGGGGGGGGTTTGGGTGTTGGGGTGTGGGGCTGTTTTTCAGGGGTTGGCTTGGCCCCTTAGTTCCAGTGAAGGGAACTCTTAAGGTGTCAGCATACCAAGACATTTTGAACAACTTCATGCTCCCAACTTTGTGGGAACAGTTTGGGGATGGCTCCTTCCTTTTCCAACATGACTGAGCACCAGTGCACAAAGCAAGGTCCATAAAGACATGGATGAGCGAGTTTCGGGTGGATCAATTTGACTGGCCTGCACCTCAACCCCATAGAACACCTTTGGGCTGAATTAGAGTGGAGACTACAAGCCAAAGTGGTCCTAGCATGTGAGACGGAGACCTTAGATTGTAAGCTCTTTGGGGTCAGAGACTGATGAGAATGTACAATATGTAAAACGCTGTGCAAATTCTCAGCTCTATATGAATACCTGTGATAAATATTAAAGGAAGAACTTCCTGTGTAGCTCTAAAATGCAATAAATTCCACTGGAGTGATAATGTCTACAGACCAGAAGCAGGTAAGGGTTGGCAATAACATTTGCAATGTACTGTTTCATAGTTGGTCTTTGTTTTTTATCTTTATTGGCGAAAATCCCTTAATCTGTTTCAGACTACTTGTATAGCTATAGGTGTGCGCAGCCTATTAAATTAGGGTGTGCACCCCAAACCCAAACACACATGCCTTTTCTCTGCAGCCTCAGCTGCACGGGACAGTGAATGAATGGGAAGTGCTCTGTGCTGAGTGGTTTCCTGCTCATTCACAAACTGAATCATAGTAAACAGTTTACTATGCTTCAGTTGTGATTGAACACAGTGTTCACTGTGTTCATTTAAAAAAGGAAGAGGCCCATAAATGACATTTATTTATTAGAGGTACTTATATAGCGCCATCAATTTACGCAGCACTTTACACAATATTGTATATGCACATCAGTCCTGCCCTCAATCTAAGGTCCCCAACTCACATACACATACTAGGGGCAATTTATGGCGCTTTTCCACTGCATGGTACGGCTCGGTTTGGTGCTTTTCCACTGCATGGTACCGCATGGTACGTGTTAGAACAGTGCGGTACGGTTTGGTACAGCGACGCTTTTCTACTACATGGTACAGGCTCGGTACGGCTCGCTTAAACAGTACCACCTCGGTTGTGGTTCCAAGCGGGCCGCACCTATACCATATCCCACAATCCTTTGCATGCAGCCTTGATTGTTTGTCACTACTAGCCACTGATTGGTCAGAGAATCGTTGTAATCCCACCCACTTACTACTTTAGTGGAAAAGCAAACTGAGTCGAGCTGGGCCAAGCAGTGCTGAGTGGACATGAGCCAGTACTTGCAGTGGAAAAGTGCCGTTAGACAGGAGCCAATTAACCTACAAGCATGTCTATTGACTAGCCCGTTCCCCCACTCTCTTTTTTGAAGCATCCCTGGGGAAAGGAGAGAAGTGAGCACTACGTTGGGAGGGGCTGGACAACACTGGGGGAAGCCCAGGCAGTATGGGGGCACCACAAAGAGTGATTAGGGTGTGCCCAGGCACAGCTGGCACACCCTCTGCACACGCTTATGATAGTAGCATAGATGGGTTCTCAGCTTAAAAGAACTTTAGATGCAATAACAGGTTTTGTTGTATGTCATCAGTCATGCTGCACTTAGAATCTTCCACTAAGTGGTAGTGCAGATGAACATTTTTATACTTTTGATACTTTTTGATACATCTGATACTCATTGAACACACAACATTGTATTGGTATGAGGCAAGCAAACCTATCGCATGGAAAACACACTAGAGCATTTGTGCATGTGTACATTTTAAGCACCTCCAGTAATAAATATATATATATATATATATATATATATATATATATATATATATATATTATAGTCCATTAAAATATAAATTAAAAAAGATATATTTTTCACTTCTAGGTGCCCTTAGTCTTATAGGTTGAATGACAGCCGGCATCATTCGGCTGGTTACCTCAGAGCCCGGGTTGTCGTGGATCCTCCCTAAGCCTGTGTCTGGACAGTGAAGAAGAAGCTGCTTGTCTGTCGCTCTGCTTTCTCCTCCTATGAACATAGTCTTTGTCAGTACATGAACTGATTAGCTCCCTGTTGTGCTTCTCCTTCTTCCAGTCTGAGTTCTGCTGTACAGGGACTGCAAGAGGCTGATATCAAATCAAATTCAGGCACTTACACTGATTGAATAAAAAAAAAAATACAATTATGATATTGTAACAAAAACAGAGCTGCATTAATTTGTACCTTTTATATCTGCCTAGAGCTCATCATTAACGTTTACATGTGTGTTTCACATTTTGGGATTAAAGTGAATCTATTATTAAAATACAAACTAACAGCAAAAAAACTAGGGCAGAGCATATTGCACACATAATTGACGATGATGGGAGGATGGTTACAGAGGCCACTGAGAAGGCAACCGTGCTTAATGCTTTTTTCTCGTCAGTCTTTACGCAGGAAAAGGAAGGGTACACTGACCACAACTATATGGTTAGTAGTAATACACAGGACTTGCCACTATGGCTAACAGAGGGAGAAATCAGTGAAAGGCTGGATAAAATTAACACAAATAAATCACCAGGCCCGGATGGCGTACATCCGAGAGTACTCAAAGAACTAAGTAAACTATATCTAGACCTCTGTTCCTGATCTTTGCTGACAGGAAATGTACCAGGGGATTGGAGGAAAGCTAACGTGATACCGATATTCAAAAAAGGGCAGAGGCATGTCCCGGGAAATTATAGGCCTGTCAGCCTGACGTCAATAGTATGTAAACTTCTGGAGGGGATAATAAGGGACTATATCCAAGAGTTTGCTAAAGACAACAACATCATCAGCAGCAATCAGCACGGGTTTACAAATGGGCGTTCTTGTCAAACCAATCTATTAACATTCTACAAGGAGGTGAGCTGTGAGCTAGATAGGGGCAGACCAGTGGATGTGGTGTACTTGGATTTCGCTAAGGCGTTTGATACAGTTCCCCACAAGCGCTTAATTTATAAAATAAGGTCTGCAGGCATCGACCGCAAGGTTTGCTCTTGGATAAGGAACTGGTTATAAGGGCGTGTCAAAAGGGTGGTAATAAATAGCGCATACTCAGACTGGTCTGAGGTGGTAAGCGGGGTCCCCCAAGGCTCAGTCCTGGGACCAACCTTGTTCAATTTATTCATAAACAGCATTGAGGACGGGATTAGTAGCTCGATCTCAGTTTTTGCAGATGACACAAAATTGGGCAGGGCAATAACTGCACAGCATGAAGCAGATATCCTACAGAATGACCTGAACAAAAATAACAGAGTGGGCAACTAAATGGCAAATGAGGTTTAATGTCGAGAAGTGTAAGGTTTTGCACTTGGGGACTAAAAACATAAAAGCACAATACACTTTAGGGGGGGGGGGAACCAAAAATGGAGAAGGATCGGGGAGTCTAAGTAGAGGATAGACTAGGCAATAGCATGCAATGCAACTGGTTCTACCATGTGACATTGAGCTTGGAACTATATAGGCACCATCAAATGGGAGGTTAATCAGCCACAGCTCAAGGAACCCCAGCAACCTCTGAAGGAACCCTAGGGTTCCACTGAACCCTGATTAAGAATGGCTGTTCTAGGTGGTTGCTGCGAATCCTCTCTATTTCTTGTTTTTTTACATCCTCCAGCTGCTGCAGTTGAAGAAGAAGTGTAGTCACACAGACATCAAATGACTACTCTGTGATCTAAACAAGGGGTCTCCAAACTGTGACCTGGGAGCCAAATGTGACCCTTTGCTTGCCTTTATCCGGCCCTAACTATTCATCCCACTGATTTGAGACACTATTCTGCCTACTGGTGCCAACAATGGGGCATAATTCCTGCCACTGACAACAATGGGGTGCTATTTTTCTCATTAACACCATCAATCATGCACTATCCCTTCCCCTAATACCAAAGATCTCGCACTATTTACTCCCACTGATGCCAGGAAAAAAAATTATATTCACACTGTCCATAGTCCGGTCTCCCTGAAGAATAAAGGACAGTAAACTGGTCCTTTGTTTAGAAAGTTTGGAGACCCCTGATCTAAACAAGGCAGTCACTAGTATAGAACAGTGGTCCATAGAGTGATCACAGTTTAAATAAGGTCCAGAAGGAAGCTATATGTCTTGCTTTTTACTAGACATTTGAAGGAGAATAATTCCTCCAATTCTTTTTTTTTTTTTTTTATGAAACATTTTATTGAAAATTTTTATAGGCATACAGGTAAGGTTACATTGAATGCATATACAGAATTGAGAGAAAACCAAAATGCAGTTTAAACAAACCTCAGTAGTTGTAGCAATAACACGTGACAAGCGGCACATAGTTAATAACAAAGAACCAATTGAAACGTATAAAGGAGGAGAGGCACATGAGCTAGTCCAGAAAGTCAAGGCAATTTGAGCAATAGGGAGAGTGTTTGAGTCACAAGAAGGGTTCGGATTGATAGGGAAAGAGCGCCCTGAAGGCGAAAGGCACTGTGGGATCCCTAGGCTGTATTAGAGGGAGATGCGGTCCATGCGATGGAAACTTTGGAGGCCCCTGGGTACACGAACGGGGGGCAGACACCCCCAACGGGAACACACTGTGTCCGCGGTCCCCGAATGTGCGCCCGAGGGGGCTGTGAGAGGACCGTACTCGGAGATAGAGGGAACACGGGGATCAAGCAGAAGGGAATGTTGGAGAGGGCGGATAATTGGTAGGTGATTGTGGACTACTAGGTCATCCACAATATTTTAGGGGACGGGGGGAGAGATAAGAGGGTAGAACAAAAGGGGCGGGAGTGTGGCGACAAGACAGGAGCAGGAGGGGTGGTCAAGGAGGAGAGAAGAAAGCGGGGAATTCCTCCAATTCTTAAGTCAGCAAGCAATGCATGTTTTGGCTTGTACATCAGGTATGGATTGTGGAGTACAAGTTGCAAAGGAACTGAAAACAAAGACGGGAAATTGTGGCAAGATCTGAGGGTCCCCCACTTCATGTAAAAGACAGTGGCATTTTAGAGGGTGAGGAGTCCAAAAATAGGAAATTCTGGTGGATTTAAACATAGGCTATGAATATGTGGTATGAGGTGCTGGCAAGAACGAAAAAATCTTGCCCATAAAAAGGGACTTTTGAGGCTTTATACTGAGACTACGGCAACACAATTCAATAAAAGAAGGCTTTTATTTTATAAACCCATTAGGAAAATAGATAATGGGGTTTTACAAAACCACCATACTATGGTCACAATCACTAGGGTACAGAACATAATAAAAAAAAGTGAGTAGATGACAATATAGAAGCTGGTATATCCTGCTGGTCTATTCTGATGCGTTTGGCAGCCAACAGCTGCTTCATCAGGGAAAAGGCGGAAGCATTTAGAAAGTTAGAAAACATTTTACAGTACAAACATCATTGCACATTAGATATAGCAAATTACATTATTATTATTATACAGGATTTATATAGCGTCAACAGTTTGTGCAGTGCTTTACAACATGAGGGCAGACAATACTGTACAGGTACAATACAATTCAATACAGGAGGAATCAGAGGTACATCACCATTCACAATATATACCAATAGGCTTACCACAACGTCTATCAGGCTTGCACCAACCGCTAGATCTGAAGGAGACATCACATTCAAGGTCTATCAACCAACCCTGAACAGATATATGGGAGGCAGCGTACCGGGCACTGGACCACCCATAGAGGAGACAAGGGCCACGACCAGCCACACCGTCACAGCTGCAAAATTAACATAACTCTGATTCCACCTACATATCAACAAATATCACTGTTGCATATAAGTGGGACTTATAAAAGTCTCTACTTCTACACTTACACCCACCCACAAAGTACCAGAACCCCCCATACACAAATAACCCTCTACAACTCATGTATGGACCTCCCATACGTCCTCCTAAACCCCAAATCCAGACACCTCAGAAAACCAACCAAACAAAGCCTACTGCACACCCACAACCAGGTGCTAACAATCACTCCTTCCATCCACACCTCACATCTGTCAGGGTTGGCTGATAGGCCTTGAATGTGACATCCCTTTGAGATCTAGCGGTTGGTGCAAGCCTGACAGAGGTTGTGGTAAGCCTATTGGTCTATATGGTGATGTAATTTGCTATATCTAATGTGCAATGATGTTTGTACTGTAAAATGATTTTTAACTTTCTAGATGCTTCTGCAGTTTCCCTGCAGTTGACTGCAAAATGCATTGGAATCTATTTTGTCATCTACTAATCTAAGATGTTTTTATTATGTTCTGTACCATAGCGACTGTAACCATAGTATAGTGGGTTTGTAAAATTCCACTATCTATCTCTTAATGGGTTTATAAAATAAAATCTTTCTTTTATTGAATTGTGTTGCCCTATTCTCAGTACGAAGCCTGAAAAGTCCCTTTATTGGAAAGGTTTCTCCTTCTTGATGTGGGTTTAGTTTTGTATACTTGCTAAAGGTATAAATACTTTCACTCCAATACAATTACAGTACTATGGTTAACCTATAGACAGAAGAGAGGAGAATCTCTTGCTTTTCTTTTTTTTTTTTCAATGAAGTGCTCTGAAGATGGAGATATTAAACACAAGAAGTTGAAGTTTGGGTTTTGTCCGCAGTCATGTGTTTGGGTCAAGATGTTGAAGTTATGGAGTTAGGAATGTTTGAGATTATAATACTGTGAACACTTAACCTGTGTAGTACATAGGGTTGGGGGGACTTGGATATGGGAGGTTAGGATGTTGGAGGAGTGGATGGTGGACATAGGCATTTCATAAATAGTAAAATAAAAATCAACACGGAGAAAGCAATGAGGCTGGTCGGGGGCAGACTGGCAACTTTTGGCCCAGGGGGCAAGTACAAACCAGAGGCCCATGGTGCAGTGACTCAGCCCCCCTCCCACTTTCCCTCACACCCCTTCCCACTCTCCCAATCCTCCTCCTGACCCCCATTCCAAGCTGAAGCCCTGCTCCAGATACTCTCTACATACCGGCTGAACCTGGGCTCCTGACGTGGTGAGCAGGAGGAGGTTGGGGGGAGCTGGGACAGCTCGGTTGGGGCTGGCCAGGGCAGTAGAGTCTCCACTGAGGCATGGAACCAGCCTCTGCTCAGACACAGTTTACACCATCCATGCTGGGGAGAGAGGCCTGCACTCTGTCCTTGTCTTCAACCCACACTCAGTAGGTCAGCGGCAGGGACTCTTAATTCTCTTCACCAGGAATCCTTTAGGCATGTCTGTGGCAGAAGTGGTGCAGCCTTTTTACAGGGCATCAAAGAGGCCCATGGGGGCAATTGCCCCCCTGCCCCCTGGCCCAGTCCTCCCCTGAGGCTGGTGGACAGATGCTCGGGAAAATTAGGTATTCTGAATTATCTTCTTCAAGAAGGCTAGAGGATCTATCGCTAGATAGATAAATATACTTCAAACAATGATGCCATTTAGAGTCAGCAGTGAAGGGGTAAATAAACAGACTGGATGGATGTTAGATCGATGAATAGTTCTTTCTGTAATAACACGTTCTCACTTTCAAAAGGTCACATTAAAATCTACATTGGGCCATCATGTTCCATGTGCAAGAATTGCTCATCAGCTAATGACAAACTCATTTAGGTTTACACACTTCAAGACTCAAGCCAAGAATCTCAGATGACAAGGCTTGCGACACTTCAGAACAGCTTGCTGCGCCTTGGTTGAAGCCTGACGCATGCAGAAACTTCATTATCTTTGTTAAAAACTCAGTTCATCCAAAATGGTATTTCAATTTTGAACAGATGCTGGCTGGTGAAATTACCAGCTTCCTAAGGACTCACATTACCCAGCTGTGTTTACCTGCCACATTTATTAAAACAGGGTCACACTCCCTTATTGGATATTTTCTTTTTTTTTACATTATGGTGAATGCAGCAGAAGGAATTGGGTTCTGTAGTAGAGGGTGAAGTTGGCAGTCCCATGTTTGAGTTCCTAAGACATTAAGGGCTCTTTCACACGGTCCGCCTCCGTAGCACAAGGGACAATATTTACCTTCAATGAGATGTGTCCCTTTTGCTGCTGTGTCCTCCTTTCTCCAGAATTTTCCTCCTTTGATGCACCCCAGCCCCCACCGCGCTTATCATGTACCTGGTGAAGATCGAGCTGTAGGGGGCTTCTCTTGCACCTCCTGCCTTGATAGGAAATCGATGGCCGTGGATCACCGGACCGGCACCTGGAAGTGGAACTCTGTGATGCTGGATGACAAGGCAGGTGTGTAGCCAGAACACAAGCCAAGGAGGTATCAACAGCCGGGCAGTGTGGGTACAGGAACTTGAGACGGAAGCGGTGTCAGGATACAAGGCAAGGTCAGTACACAGTCGGGCAGCAAGGTACAAAGACATGAGACAGGAGCAGGGCCAAAACACAGGCTGAGGTCACAGGTAGGCAGGCAGGAATCCAGAGGAGAGCCGAGGACAAGCCGAATCAAACACAAGTAAACAGGAAGCAGGTCAGGGCACAGGCGAACAGGAACAAGACCACTCAGTAATGTGCTCTTGCCATTGCTCAGCTGAAATAGGCCATTTGGGGCCAATGGGTGCATGCCTGCTCGAGCACCCTTTCTTTTTGTGCACGCGCTAATGCGCCCACGCAATGCCTGTTTGGGTCTGGCTAAGCTTCTCTTACAGCCGTAAATCTTCTGGAGTAACAGAACTAAGGAGCTGTCACAGGCTCTCATGAAGGAATCCTGACTATGCCTGCTCTTTCCACCCAGCTGCTCCATTCATAGATGCTGTACTACAGCATCTATGAATCAAACACAAACTATGAATGGAGGGGGTGGAACTTTCAATCATCCACTCATCGTCCATTCATAGATCCTGTTTCATTCATAGACTTACTATTTAAAGTGATTGTAAACTATACATTTTTTTTATTTAAAATAAATTAAGTTAAAAGTGGAAGTAAACTCCCATGCATAATTTGTACCTATAGGTAAGCCTATAATAAGCCTTACCTATAGGTAGTGTAAATATCTCTTAAATGTTCACAGTGTAGGAGATATTTACTGCACATGCAGCCGGTGATGTCACCAACACATGTGCTCTGAAGGAATGGCCACCCGGGCCATTCCTTCAGAGTCCTGTGCCGTAGACAACGTCTTCCGCGAGCATGCGCGGGAGTGATGTCATTGCGGCTCCAGCCACTCACACAGCCAGAGTCCATGAACCTGGAAGGAAGATCGGGTGAAGATGGAAGCCTTGTCAGCTGTGACAGTGCAGCACTGGAGGGCTTCGTAATTTTCATTTAATGAGCTAGTATGCGACGCATACTAGCACATTGTGGCTTTACCTTGCAGGTTAAAAAAAAAAAAAAAAACACACACAGTAGTTTACTAACGCTTTAAACTTACTTGCTCTGTGCAATGGTATTGAACAGAGTGTTGCCTTACCCCTCTTCTGGAGTCCCCCCCTGGCATTGTATGTGCCTCCATTCCTGTGCGCCCCCCCCCCCTCAGAAAGCTGTGTACTGAAGGTACCCCTGTGGGAGACAGACACACACAGTGCAGCTCAGCCACGCACCCTGCTCCCTCCTCACAAGATTTGACTGACAGCAGTAGGAGCCAATAGCTCCCACTGCTCTCAGAGTCTCCTATGGGAAGAGGAAGAGAGAGCAGCGATGCTGCAGACGGGGGTGGAAACAGGTAGTGGGGTGTTTTTTGCATAGAATGCATTAAGTTAAAAAAATGCTTAGACTTTTAAACCACTTTAACTGTGCCTCCTTAAGCCTCTCTCCGCGAGGTCCCTCGTTAGAACTGGTATCTTCTGGGTGCAAGTCCTTGGTTGTCTTAATTGGTTGGCACAGGATGATGTCTGTCCTGTGCATGCACCGGAGTTCAGTCAACCCGGCACACAGGCACTGTGCTGGAAATGTAAACTGAGCTGGGCATGTGTACATTCTAAAGCTGGCCATAGATGGTTCAAATCTTGGCAAGTTCAGCAGGGACCGGCCCAGATTCGATCCATGTATGGGCAAGCTGTTTGTACCCAAGTCAATCCCAGCATGTTGGACTTCTAGCATGCGATTATTGCCAGTGGCTATAGCTGCTAGCAATAATCACTGTGTAACCCGCCCCCCGCTGGGAGAACACAATAGCTCTGAGGGAAGGATTCCCCCATCAACACTGACTGTGTTGATGGGGGAAATTAGTGATTTTCTTTCCTGCAAACCATGATTGTAGGAAAGAAAACTGCATCATCTATGGACTACCTAAGGTACACTGTGAGCAGGCATGTAAGTTTATCATAATGTGGCGGCACAGTGGTGTAGTGGTTAGCACTTTCAACTAGCAACAAGAAGGTCACTGGTTCAAGTCCCAACCACAACACCACCTTCCTGGAGTTTGCATGTTCTCCTGGTGCCTGCGTGGGTTTCCTCCAGGTACTCCAGTTTCCTTCCACACTCCAAAGACATGCAGGTAGGTTAATAGAATCCTGTATAAAAAAAAAAAAATTATAATTGGCCATACTGTGTATGTATGTGAGTTAGGGACCTTAGATTGTAGGGCTCCTTGAGGGCAGGGACTGATGTGAATGTACAATGTATATGTAAAGTGCTGCATAAATTGACAGCACTATATAAGAACCTGAAATAAAATAAATAATGCACAAAGAGGCATTGCATATCTCTTCTGCAATAAATAGCCCATCTGCTGATAAACCTTTAATATTTTACTTTAGTTCTAGTTTAATGAACTGCGTTATCACAATTTGCATTCATGGTGCACGTGCAGTAACACATCACAGCGCATCCACACAATCTATATTGACCTTTCCACTTATAATTTTTAATAAATTCACTTGATTGTGGTTGTCTAATCAGACATTCGGTATATCTACATATTGTCTTACTTGAATGTCATTGTTGTCTAGAACAATTAAACTATTAGGCAGTCCATTGTAAACACCTCCAAACATCATTTTCAAGTGCAAGATTAGTTTGCAGTACATAAACCTGTCCAGCAGATGTCACTATTCATTCACTACAACTCAGAATAGTCAGTTTTGTTTGGGAAGACCAATTTGCATTTGTGTCTTTTATCATGTATAATCATATTATAATATAATTGAATAGAGTTTATTAAGTTAGATTATTATGTAATGAATATAATTTACACATACTGAAACATCATAGTTCTCTAATTTTCTGTTGAATTAATATATTTATGTATATGTTTAGTGGCTACTCAGTTGTTACTCTATTAAAAATGAAAAAAAGGTTTTGAATTTAGTTTCAGTCTTTAGAGGAGATGTACTGTGGAAGCTGTGTCCAAAAATGTCATGCGGAGAGTCACTGGTATTGCGTGTAGGCTCCCTGCACCTGATCTTTTCCCATTATTGACTTTCAATGCCTTGTACCAAACAGGCTATAACTATAAATGATAACAGGGGCATCTATGGGCACATTGGGGCAATAAGATACCCAACAATTTGGGATCCCCCACAGCCTCCTCTCTAAGCTGTTCTCAGCCGCTGTCACACGTTCGCCCCTACCACTCACAATACAGGGTTATTAGACCTGCATTGTACATGATCCCAAGAAGCGTATATTGATTGGTTTATGTGAACTAAGGTTCACTAGTGTCTAATGTCTAACTAGGGTCTAGTTCACTAGTGTCTACAAACTATAGGATATACAGTATCTCACAAAAGTGAGTACACCCCTCACATTTGTGTAAATATTTTATTCTATCTTTTCATGTGACAACACTGAAGAAATAACACTTTGCTACAATGTAAAGTAGTGAGTGTACAGATTGTATAACAGTGTAAATTTTCTCTCCCCTCAAAATAACTCAACACACAGCCATTAATGTCTAAACCGCTGGCAACAAAAGTGAGTACACCCCTAAGTGACAATGTCCAAATTGGGCCCAAAGTGTCAATATTTTGTGTGGCCACCGATATTTTCCAGCACTGCCTTAACCCTCTTGGCATGGGGTTCACCAGAGCTTCACAGGTTGCCACTGGAGTCCTCTTCCACTCCTCCATGATGACATCACGGAGCTGGTGGATGTTAGAGACCTTGCGCTCCTCCACCTTCTGTTTGAGGATCCCCACAGATGGTCAATAGGGTTTAGGTCTGGAGACATTCTTGGCCAGTCCGTCACCTTTACCCTCTGCTTCTTAAGCAAGGCAGTGGTCGCCTTGGAGGTGTGTTTGGGGTTGTTATCATGTTGGAATACTGCCCTGCGGCCCAGTCTCTGAAGGGAGGGGATCATGCTCTGCTTCAGTATGTCACAGTACATGTTGGCATTCATGGTTCCCTCAATGAACTGTAGCTCCCCAGTGCGAGCAGCACTCATGCAGCCCCAGACCATGACACTCCCACCGCCATTCTTGACTGTAGGCAAGAAACACTTGTCTTTGTACTCCTCACCTGGTTGCCGCTACATGCTCTTGACATCCGTTTTTTGCGTCCGTTCCGTTTTTTAAACGGAAGAAAAATAGGGTTCTCTTCCATTCCAAACATCGGAACTGAACGGAAAGGACGCAAATCGGCTGTCAGCGGATGGTCATCCGCTGACATCCGCAATCCCATTGACATGCATTATGTCCGTTTTTCATCCGCAATCGGATGGGATGAAAAACAGACATACGGAACGCCCATGTGAAAGGACCCTTACTTAAATTAGGCCCCCAGCCTCAACACACCGGCTCAGAGACAATTTTCATTATCCGCAGTGACCTCCATTTACATATTCTGAGTTAACCCCTCGTTAACAGGAATATTCATGAGAACCCCATACCACCGATGGGTCCCGAACCATTCTATGATCTAGAATTTTTCCTCCTCCAAAAACCAAAAAAACTGCCCCCACTCATCAGCGGGGACTCCGATGGGGAAAAAAGGACATCAAATCTATTTGGGTACAGTGTCGCACGACCGTGCAATTGTCTGTTAAAGTAACGCAGTGCCGAATCGCAAAAAATGGCCTGGTCATTAAGGGGGCAAATCCTTCCTGTCCAGAAGTGGTTAATTAAGGATTTTGGTCCTGCGGTCTCTGGACAGCCGAAAGGAACCCTTTGGTTTTATGCTTTTACATAGCATACTCTTGTGAGTATAATGTATGACGTGGTTTTAAAGATTTTGCAATAAATGTTTTACGTTATTGCACTAGGTCGGTGCACCCTTCTCTTGTTTTTTATACCCTGTCTTGTCTGTCCCTACGCTTATTTTCTGCTGAACCTGGGACCTGGGACTACCTAGAATTGAACTATAAGGTCCTTACCTGTTGGTATAAGGTTATGTCTCTCTTGAAAAAAATCTATTCTGACGTGGTGGACACCTGTTGGCGTTGTGGAGAGGTTGAGGGTACCGTGTTGCACATCTTCTGCTCCTGCCAGGAACTGAAAGGGTTTTGGTCCCAGGTGCAGGACATCATCAAGCGATCTACTGACTATGATTTGGGCACTGACCCGGCCAGCTATCTCCTTTACTATTCTGATCCTTCAAAATGTAGATACAAAAACTCAATGCTGGCCCCATAACATCAGAACTCTGATGTGATGGGAGATGCTGGGAACTCAGATGTGACAGGGAGGATTCTGATGTAACGTGAAACATATTATTGCACTTTTCCACTGGAAGTACCGGCTCGGCTCCACTCGGCCCTGCTTGGCTCGGTTTGGTTTTCCACTGCATGGTACCGCATGGTACGGTGTTGGAACGGTTCGGTACGATTTGCTTTTCCACTAAAGTAGTAAGTGGGTGGGATAACAACGATTCTCTGACCAATCAGTGGCTAGTAGTGACAAACAGTCAAGGCTGCAAGCAAAGGATTGTGGGATATGGTATAGGTACGGCCCTCTTGGAACCACAACCGAGGTGGTACTGTTTAAGCGAGCCGTACCGTTCGGTTCCATGTAGTGGAAAAGCACCGCCGTACCGTACCAAACCGTTCCAACACCGTACAATGCGGTACCATGCAGTGGAAAAGAGCAAAAGCGAGTCGAACCGTTCGGTTCCATGCAGTGGAAAAGTGCCGCCGTACCGCACCGTACCGAAACGTTCCAGCACCGTACCATGCAGTGGAAAAGTGCAAAAGTTAGCCGTGCCGTTCGGTTCCATGTAGTGGAAAAGCGCCGCCATACCGTACTGTACCGAACCATTCCAACACCGTACCATGTGGTACCATGCAGTGGAAAAGCGCAAAAGCGAGCCAAACCGTTCGGTTCCATGCAGTGGAAAAGTGCCGCCGTACCGCACCGTACCGAAACGTTCCAGCACCGTACCATGCAGTGGAAAAGTGCAAAAGTTAGCCGTGCCGTTCGGTTCCATGTAGTGGAAAAGCGCCGCCATACCGTACTGTACCGAACCATTCCAACACCGTACCATGTGGTACCATGCAGTGGAAAAGCACAAAAGCGAGCCGTGCCGTTCGGTTCCATGCAGTGGAAAAGCGCCATTAGATAGGGGCTCCTCAAGATTTTGCATACTTTCCAAGGGTGCCATTGACTTTAAAAAAAGGTTGGTAAACTCTGGATTATAAATGCTAAGGACCTTTTAGGCCTGGTGTTCCTAATAATGAAAAGACAAGCAATTTCCTTCGTAAATTAAACTGCAAAATGATTATAAATATTTGTGACATTTAATCAGTGAGTGTTTATGGATTCTATTGCTTTGATTCCTCCTCACTGTGAAGAGATCTTGCCAACCAAGGATTAAGAATGTATTTACAAAGCTCCAACACATGACATCCTTGTCCAGTTGGCTCATTTATAAGCTGATGAGTTATAAAACTCTAGAAAATGTGTGAATGAAGCCCCAGGCCCGCTTTTACTTCTCATGGTTTCTCCAACCTACTTCCCTGTGTTCTTTACTGTATGGTGCTGGGCCAGGCCGCACAGTGCAGATTGTTGGAAAGGGGAGGAAGGTAAATATTTTACCAGGGGTTACCAAAAGTACAACTTCACTAAGGGACTCGTTCACACCTGGGGGGAATGTGTTGATTCTTGGTGTGCATTGTGCACCGCATTGCATTGTAATAATGCATCGCAATAATAAATAGTACACAAGGGGCATCCAAGGCACTGCTAGCCTAAAGTACAAGTATCAGAGCAGGAAGAAAAATATCAAAGTGACATTTTTTAAATATTAATGAGGTGGCAACCCGCCCATGCGGAGCTGTATGGTGACACTGCTAGCAGCCCTCCCAGGAGCAGCGATCACTGTCATGTGACCTCTGGTGGGGCAGTGGGAGGGGTTGAGAGATGGGGAGGAGCTTCCTTGTGCAGCTCTGCATGGAAGATGAGATGACTCACTGAGGTGCTCATAAGTCAATCTTCCTCACACACAGGACGGTCTCTTCTCCTCACACACAGGACGGTCTCTTCTCCTCACACACAGGACGGTCTCTTCTCCTCACACACAGGTCAGTCTCTTCTCCTCACACACAGGACGGTCTCTTCTCCTCACACACAGGTCAGTCTCTTCTCCTCACACACAGTACGGCCTCTTCTCCTCACACACAGGACGGTCTCTTCTCCTCACACACAGGACGGTCTCTTCTCCTCACACACAGGTCAGTCTCTTCTCCTCACACACAGGGCGGTCTCTTCTCCTCACACACAGGTCGGTCTCTTCTCCTCACACACAGGACGGTCTCTTCTCCTCACACACAGGTCGGTCTCTTCTCTTCACACACAGGAGGGTCTCTTCTCCTCACACACAGGACGGTCTCTTCTCCTCACACACAGGTCAGTCTCTTCTCCTCACACACAGGACGGTCTCCTCTCCTCACACACAGGACGGTCTCTTCTCCTCACACACAGGTCAGTCTCTTCTCCTCACACACAGGACGGTCTCTTCTCCTCACACACAGGTCAGTCTCTTCTCTTCACACACAGGATGGTCTCTTCTCCTCACCCACAGGACGGTCTCTTCTCCTCACACACAGGTCAGTCTCTTCTCCTCACACACAGGACGGTCTCTTCTCCTCACACACAGGTCAGTCTCTTCTCTTCACACACAGGACGGTCTCTTCTCCTCACACACAGGACGGTCTCTTCTCTTCACACACAGGAGGGTCTCTTCTCCTCACACACAGGACGGTCTCTTCTCCTCACACACAGGACGGTCTCTTCTCCTCACACACAGGACGGTCTCTTCTCCTCACACACAGGCCGGTCTCTTCTCCTCACACACAGGACGGTCTCTTATCCTCACACACAGGACGGTTTCTTCTCCTCACACACAGGACGGTCTCTTCTCCTCACACACAGGAGGGTCTCTTCTCCTCACACACAGGACGGTCTCTTCTCCTCACACACAGGACGGTCTCTTTTCCTCACACACAGGACGGTTTCTTCTCCTCACACACAGGACGGTCTCTTCTCCTCACACACAGGATGGTCTCTTCTCCTCACACACAGGTCAGTCTCTTCTCTTCACACACAGGAGGGTCTCTTCTCCTCACACACAGGACGGTCTCTTCTCCTCACACACAGGACGGTCTCTTCTCCTCACACACAGGACGGTCTCTTCTCCTCACACACAGGTCGGTCTCTTCTCCTCACACACAGGACGGTCTCTTCTCCTCACACACAGGACGGTCTCTTCTCCTCACACACAGGACGGTCTCTTCTCCTCACACACAGGACGGTTTCTTCTCCTTACACACAGGTCAGTCTCTTCTCCTCAAACACAGGACGGTCTCTTCTCCTCACACACAGGCCGGTCTCTTCTTCTCACACACAGGATGGTCTCTTCTCCTCACCCACAGGACGGTCTCTTCTCCTCACACACAGGTCAGTCTCTTCTCCTCAAACACAGGACGGTCTCTTCTCCTCACACACAGGACGGTCTCTTCTCCTCACACACAGGACGGTCTCTTCTCCTCACACACAGGACGGTCTCTTCTCCTCACATACAGGACAGTCTCTTCTCCTCACACACAGGTCAGTCTCTTCTTCTCACACACAGGACGGTCTCCTCTCCTCACACACAGGACGGTCTCTTCTCCTAACACATAGGTCAGTCTCTTCTTCTCACACACAGGACGGTCTCCTCTCCTCTCACACAGGACGGTCTCTTCTCCTCACACATAGGTCAGTCTCTTCTTCTCACACACAGGACAGTCTCTTCTCCTCACACACAGGACGGTCTCTTCTCCTCACACACAGGACGGTCTCTTCTCCTCACACACAGGACGGTCTCTTCTCCTCACACACAGGTCAGTCTCTTCTTCTCACACACAGGACAGTCTCTTCTCCTCACACACAGGACGGTCTCTTCTCCTCACACACAGGACGGTCTCTTCTCCTCACACACAGGACGGTTTCTTCTCCTCACACACAGGACGGTCTCTTCTCCTCACACACAGGACGGTCTCTTCTCCTCACACATAGGTCAGTCTCTTCTTCTCACACACAGGACGGTCTCTTCTCCTCACACACAGGACGGTCTCTTCTCCTCACACACAGGACGGTCTCTTCTCCTCACACACAGGTTGGTCTCTTCTCATCACACACAGGTCAGTCTCTTCTCCTCACACACAGGTCAGTCTCTTCTCCTCACACACAGGACGGTCTCTTCTCCTCACACACATAGGACGGTCTCTTCTCCTCACACACAGGACAGTCTCTTCTCCTCACACACAGGACGGTCTCTTCTCCTCACACACAGGTCAGTCTCTTCTTCTCACACACAGGACAGTCTCTTCTCCTCACACACAGGACGGTCTCTTCTCCTCACACACAGGACGGTCTCTTCTCCTCACACACAGGACGGTCTCTTCTCCTCACACACAGGACGGTCTCTTCTCCTCACACACAGGACGGTCTCTTCTCCTCACACACAGGACAGTCTCTTCTCCTCACACACAGGACGGTCTCTTCTCCTCACACACAGGACGGTCTCTTCTCCTCACACACAGGTCAGTCTCTTCTCCTCACACACAGGACGGTCTCTTCTCCTCACACACATAGGACGGTCTCTTCTCCTCACACACAGGTCGGTCTCTTCTCTATAAATAATTGAAAGTTTTTTTTTTTCACGCATGGGAATGGGAACACATAATGAACATATTTCCTAAATTTGCTGTGGTTTCAAATGTACAAACATCCCTGGTGGTGGAGTTGATATATGTGGCAGAAAATAATAATGGGACACATGGGGTTAGATGGTCCTTAAGGCCTCATGCAAACTAAAGCCGTGTTTTTCAAGTGCATTTAGTCACGTTTAAATGTGTTCAGGTGTGTCAAGTGTTTCAAGATTTTTTTCATTTCATTAGCCAGAATATTCATTTATAATGGCAATTTAAATGAATAAACACTCATTTTAGTGCGTTTAGATGTGTTTGCATGTATTAAAGCACATCAGGCATTTTTTCTGCCCAAATGTTCCTATTCTGAATGCAAATTTGGTGCATTCAGATTTCTGCCCCTATACACCCCTTGTCCTCTAAAAGCCTATGTATGCATGGACACATAGGCTAAGATATAGGAGAATTTAGGGGCAGAAAGTAAACCATTAACCACCTGTAAAATGGACCCTTGACAGCTGCAGTTTGCTTTAGGCCTAGAGCATCTCCGTAGTTTGCCCTACAAGGCCTTGCAGGGCACTACAACAGGTTCACTTTACTGCTTCCATTTTTTTTGCCCTCCAGTGTGCTAGATTAGGATTTTTCTATAGTGTAGGGAAATTGTTCAGGCTTGGCTGGCAGCCAAGCCTGTGTTTGGTATCTGGGTCGGGAGAATGACTGAGGGAGGGCTGGATGACTCACAGGCAGCATCTCTGAAACTTCCCCCTACTTCTGGAATTTGCTGGAAACTTCCAAAAGAATGGGAGTGAAGGTTATGTCTGGAGTATTCTGAGGGCCCTGACCAATCTCCAACAGATGAGTTGGCAGGGGTCAGGCCATTCAAATACTCTGGGTCAGCTCAGCTGGGGCAGTAGAGTTCCGGCGGAAGCTGGAGAGTAAGTGTTAGGCTGTCGCTGGCTCTTGAGGGTGCCCCCTAGTCTGGGGGAGGGAAGGGTGACCTTGGGCCTGGGCTTGTGTGTGGAAGGGACCCTCTTCACATCACACAGAGGTGTCCTGACCGGAGGCATGGGAAAAGGAGGTCAGCAGGGGAACACTGCAAGGCAAATCTCCAGGGAGGACGATAGCTAGGTGGGCTGGTCAGTGTTACAGTCAGGAGGGGACTGAAAGTAGCCAGGAGGGCTAGTGAAAGGGGCAGCTGCAACCAGGTGGTCTGGTGCTGCCTGAAGAGGTGGTGCTGGGATCAGTAGCCACAGGAGGACAGCTGGGCTCTAGGACTTTACTACACAATCAAAGGGCCTGCGGTCCTTGCCTGTAAAAGGCTTTTGCTATCCACCTGACTGAGCCATCATCCAACAGTGTGCCAGCTGGTCCCGGGAGCTGTAGTTCTGCAATCAAGATTTGAGCAGGAGGCAGAGGAGAAGTGTAGATACGGCAGTGGCAGCTGGTGCTCGGTAATTCGGGGGTGGTGGCAAACCCATGCGCACCCCCCTGGGTCGGTCGGGTCATCGGGTCAGTCAGTCAAGTGACACATTCCTCCTCCCCCCCGCCTCCTTACCTCCTCACCTCCTCCTGTCAGGAGCCAGGGAGTGCTGGATGGTTGAGCCGCTGTCCTCCCCCAGCCGCTGTGTGTCTTCTGTCCCTTACTGGCCACTGGCCAGTAAGCTCGCTTCTCCTTTTGGCCAATTGGGAAAAGGGTCTCACAACCCTCTTCCTGATTGGCTGGGAGGAGAGTCAGTGTGACAATAGCGAATTTTCATTTGCTATTGTCACACAACTGGGTGGGCTCGGGGCACAGTGCTCTGCGCCCCGAGCCCACCCTCTTTTGAAGCCTATTAGAGTCTCTGGCTCTAATCACGTGCTTAAAGAAAAAAAATATCCTATTTGAATCCATGCGTCTGGCGCCCTGCATGTAGATTAGGGGGCTGTACGCATGGATGGGGGGGCGGCGCCCCTGCGCCCTCAATGGACGGAACGCCCCTGATATATGGACTGTCTAGCGTTGTGTTCATGAAGAGTTCTTTGCTACAAGTCAAGTGGGCATCCCATAATATCCGTATCCCTATCCAAGTTTTATTCCCCTCAATAAAACATAAAAAACAAAGCACTGGACTATTCTTCTGACTTCTGACTGACTGTGTGGTATGAAGATGCGGTGTGCCTGGCTGTGCAGAGTGGGGGATCCATTTACACTTGTGGCTACTTAGGGGGTGCGCTACACATCTTTACTTTGCCCCCACCAGCTGTTCAGCCACTTCCACTGGGAAAAGGAAACCCCCTGTGTAAGCTTCAAATCACTCTAGTCACAGCTTACACAGGGCTGTAAACTATCTCCCTGCCTCCATATAACAGTGCTGGATCAATCGATAAGCATGAATGCTGTCACATGAGAAGACGCTTAGTAAGTCATATGCTCTTCTATACTTTTTCTCCATTGAACAGAGCAATGGATGTCATAAAGGTGGATGGGCAGAGCAGTGCAGCACTGGGGTCCTCCGTTTGAATCCTAGCCAGAACACTATCTGCATGGAGTTTGCATTTGTCACTTTTGCTTGCATGGATTTCCTCAGCGTACTCCAGTTTCCTCCCACACTCCAAAGACATGATTGTAGGTTAATTGGCTCCATTGACATAAAATAAAAATAAAAAACAAAACATTTTTTTTTTTTTTTGCAGGGGTTCTAACTATTCCCTACTTAGAAAAAAAAAAAATTGGCTAGAGATTCTTCAAAGCTGAAATGCAGGATAAGCAAATATTTTCTAAAAACACGAGTCGTGTATTCTTCCTTTAATCATGGTGCGCTTTTTATATTTCTTCCAGATCTGTCCTGTAATCCAGTGCAAAGCTTTCCCTCTGTGCAGAAATGTCCTGTAATAAAGACCGGTGACTGCTGCACTCTCACCTATGCAGGGTGACTGGTCTGGTCTCTGCCCCCTTCTGTAGTTTTATTAAATGGGTGGAGCATGCTGGGGCCCCTCCTACAGCTCTGCTCTCTGCACTGGCTATGTGCAGCACATAGATGATGTTACAAGGTTTTAACTGGGTTTGCAAAGGCACACAAAGTAGATTTAAAATTGATGTATAGAATTTTTAATTTTTTTTGTTGAAACATACTTACCTAGATGAATGCAGCATCGGCAAAAAGTTGCATCTGTCCCCCGCCAGCTCTAACACTGGGAACAAAACAACCAAACACAGCTGATCACTCTGTTCTCAGGGCTCCCTGAGCAGAGAGCTGGTGACTGTCAGTCATCAGTTCTCTGCTCACCAGTGCCATCTTAAGAGCATTAAAGGGCCCCGGGCAAAGGCAGTGCACTGGGGCCCTGCCTACACAATCACCCACGGGAATAAAAATGCAAATTATTTATAAGGCGATATTTATTGGTACAGCAGTGCCAGGCTATTGACAACTGCCAAGTTCGGGGGGCTGGGTCTGGTGAACACACGCACGAACAGGAGTCAGATACGACTGTCCTGTGTGTGCCTGTTCCCGTGGAGGCGGACAGGAATTCCTGCAGTTGTGGGCTCCCCCTCCATGGCCCAAGTGACCTGACAGCAGCGCAGGGCCGACCGGCGCTTGCCACCTGCTAAGTTCGGCGGTGGGATGCACATGGGAATCGGGACTAAAGCTTGGCTGGGGCTGGGACACTGGGTAGGTGGCCCAGCGTGCCCATTCGGTAAGATGGCCCTGCTGCTCGCCCCCCCACACCCCTCACTCACTGAAGCGCTGGGCTGTGGAGGGGGCAGGGGTGGCCAGCTCAGGCTAACTGAGAGGCTAAGCCGGGTTCTGGTTCATGCAGATCGCAACCACATGGTCGCAATCCTTTCTGAGCCTGGACCGGCTCTGTGACATCAGCAGACAGCGAGCTTCAGCCCGCTGTCTGCTGAAAACAGGTCACGGGAGTGCAGAGTGATCTGCACTCTTGTGATCGACAGGGGAAGTACGAGCTTTGGCTGTACTTCTCCTTTAAGTCCTTTTGTAGCTATTGAGAAATATATTTAAAATAATAGTTTAGCTCAGAATTCAGCTTTAAGAAAAAGGTAAAGTCCACTAAAGGAAGAGAAACACAAAGCAGGCTGCATATGAAAAGCCTTCTCTGAAAATAAGATTCATTAGGTTTAAATAAATAAATGAATAGCTCCTTGAATGTCAGATAAAGACGTTCTGTCGCTTCCTTCACTCCGCGGCCCTCAGAGCAGATCTCCTGGGTCCATCTCGCCTCCTTGTATTTAACAGTTGCAGACAGGTGAACAGTGCCTCTGGTTTGCATTTGAACGGTATATGAGCCGTGTCTGGCCTTCTATGCGCATAAAATCAGCGGAACACAAGGTTGCATTGTATTGCGCTCCTAATTAGGGAGATAACGGCGCAACAACTTCGTAAGACATCATCTCATTTCTTCCATAAAACCCGGAGAGTCCTTTTGTTGGACATGTGTAGGTAGACGTTTTAAAGAAAAGGCTTTGGCAACATTGCCTGAATGATAACCCGGCGCTGTTTTTGTCCTGTATTCAGCTGATGAATATTATGTATTGTATGTGCTTCTTTCTCTTCCCAAAAAAACTGGCTACAGTCTTCTCATTCGGCCGCAGACAACAAGTAAATTTGGAGACAGGGAGTCTGCTCAGTTTTGTCCTTTTTAAAGAGCAAGCTACATGCTGCTCATCAAATACTAGTGGATCTAACAGGTGTTCTGTTCAGAGGGAATGCTCTGGCCAAACCCCAGTTGGCATAATCCACTGGCAGAAACAAAGGTAGAGCCTTCTATAGGCAGTTAATGGAGTATTAAACCCTCATCATTTTTAGCTTAAAACCATGAGCACAAGAAATTAAGCATTCCCAACAAAAATTTTTGTTAATGTTCTTATTCCAGCCCTTGCAGTTTACAACTTTCAATGCTACTGGCTTCTGCTTTCTCAGTGTAGCTTCCCTTAACTTCCGGTCCTCACTGTAAAGAGTTAACAGTTCAGTCTCCAGTCACTTTGTAAGCTTAGAGTAGGGGGGTCTCCAAACTTTCTTATCAAAGGGCCAGTTTACTGTCCTTTAGACTTTAGGGGGGCTGGAGTGGCCAGTTGGAGTAAAAAATGCCCCAACATCAGCGGGGATAAAAAAAATTATTAGTAGAACGTAGTCAGTAGAAGGAGGAATAGTTCCCATTCATTGGTATTAATTAGACAAAAAGTGCACCATCATTGGTATTAGTGGGAGGAATAGTGCCCCATCATTGGTATTAGTGGGAGGAATAGTGCCCCATCATTGGTATTAGTGAGACGAATAGTGTCCCATCATTGGTATTAGTGAGAAGAATAGTGTCCCATCATTGGTATTAGTGAGAGGAAAATTGCAACATCATTGGTATTAATGAGAGGTATAGTGCCCCATTATTGTATTAGTGAGAAGAATAGTGCCCCATCATTGGTATTAGTGAGAAGAATAGTGTCCCATCATTGGTATTAGTGAGAGGAAAATTGCAACATCATTGGTATTAATGAGAGGTATAGTGACCCAGTATTGTATTAGTGAGAAGAATAGTGCCCCATCATTTATATTAGTGAGAGGAAAATTGCCCCATCATTGGTATTAATGAGAGGTATAGTGACCCAGTATTGTATTAGTGTGAAGAATAGTGTCCCATCATTGATATCAGTGGGAGGAATAATTCCCCATCATTGGTATTAATAAGAGGTATAGTGCCCCATTATTGTATTAGTGAGAAGAATAGTGTCCCATCATGTGTATCAGTGAGAGGAATAGTGCCCCATGATTGGTATTAGTGGGAGAAACAGTGCCCCATCATTGGTATTAATTAGATGAATAGTGCCCCATCATTGGTATAAGTGAGAGGAATAGTGCCCCATCATTGGTATCAGTGGGAGGAATAGTGCTCCATCATTGGTATCAGTGGGAGGAATAGTGCCCTATCATTGGTAACAGTGGGAGGAATAGTGCCCCATAATTGGTATTAGTGAGAGGAATAGTGCCCCATCATTGGTATAAGTGAGAGGAATAGTGCTCCATCATTGGTAACAGTGGGAGGAATAGTGCTCCATCATTGGTATCAGTGGGAGGAATAGTGCCCTATCATTGGTAACAGTGGGAGGAATAGTGCCCCATAATTGGTATTAGTGAGAGGAATAGTGACCCATCATTGGTATTAGTGGAAGGAATAGTGCTCCATCATTGGTATCAGTGGGAGGAATAGTGCCCCATCATTGGTGTCAGTGGGAGGAATAGTGCCCCATCATTGTTATTAGTTGAAGGAATAGTGCCCCATCATTGTTATTAGTTAAAGGAATAGTACCTAATTGTTTATATCTGTGGGAGGAATTATGCTCCACTGCTGGTGTCAGTGGGACGAATAGTTCCCCATCATTGGTGTCAATGAAAAAAATGTCAGTGACTAGTTCCCCAACTATTGGTGTCAGTGGAAAGAATGGTACCTCCTTGTTGATGTCAATGGGAGGAATAGTACCCTAAGGGTCAGATGAAGGCATGCAAAAGGGCCACATTCATTCCAGTTTGGAGACCACTAGCCTGGAGAAAGGATACGCGGGGGGGGGGGGGAGCAGTGGGGTGCATTGCTATCCTAGGTATGGGGCTATGTATTTCTAATGAAGTACACAGTGTAGGGAGACCCAACTCTAGTCCCTGCATGCAAAGTTGGCTCCATGGGATGCTGCAAGAGAAAGGAGCCACCCTGGACCGGGAAACCTAAGGGTTTAATATCACTTAAATTGATATTAAACAAACTATGTATTTATAATTTATAGACCCTAATAAAAATTATTTTATTTTGATTAGAGCTGGCACTGTGCGGAGGCATTGCAATTACAGGATGCCATATTTCATCCTGGGAGGGCAAATAAGAATTTTGAGTGAGCAACAGCCAACCTTGTTGATTTTTTACCCTATTTTCCCCAATTTCTCCACGCTGCTCTACTGCCCATTAGGCCTCATTCACACGGACAGCTGCACTTTTTTACACTCTGAAAAGCGGTCCATGGTGAATTATAGGCGGTGGAGGCATTTCCTGCCTTGCAGCCACATGTATTTAAAAGGGGCGTGAATACATGCAGTTGTGGGACAAGAAATGACTCTACAGCTTATGATTGGTTGTCAGCTTTGATAGCTTCCAAGCGGGAAAGCTCAGGTGGGTTCGAACTCATATCTGAACCCCGCCTGAGCTTATCACTGATGTTAATGTAATGAGCAAACATGGCTGCCCCAATAGACATATGCGAATAAAGATTATAAGCAGAAAGACTTTTACTTACAAGACAATTTACATTAAACTGAGCACATTCTCATAAAAAGCAAAAAACAAAAAACTTGCAAAAATATATGTAATGTATTCCCTTTAAGAACCTCTTAGGGTAGTGAATGAGTGTGTGATTAATGTGTCTAGCCTAAAGTAGTAAACTACTCTTTATATATTTTAAAGGAATGCTTCCAGGCAATTATTGACTTTAAGAATTCACCAATCAGCCGTGAATTGAGCAAATTAACCATTAAGAAGGACGGCGCGGAGGACAAGAGGTTCAACTGCAAGCCAAAGAAGGAAATGAGAGGTAGGAAATACCCCATTTAGAGGATCACAGATGTCAACCATGCAGTTTTTCTGCTTCTCACATATATCATTGATCATAGTGAAATGGAAAAAAACAAAAAAAAAACAAACCTTATCTACAGAGAGTTAATAGTGGTTAATAATCGGGAAGATATTATATGATGTCATTTGGGAGAAACTGCATAAGTAATGAGTGACCTTAGGAGCAAGGGCTGCAGGCTTTCCGTGGAGACTTCCAGTAAGTACCTCTGTAGAACTATTGGTGCAACATTTACCTGAAAGTATGTTTTTCGTGGAACTTTTCACAATTTTATGTGCTTATTGCTCTATATTTTTATGATCTAGTTTCACAAACATTCTGTTTGATTTGATGGTCTGGTGACCATCTGTGTATGAGACAGCCAGTAAATCAACATATAATGTGAATTATTTTTTTTACTTAGGCTTTTTTCACACGGGCATAAAGAACAGGCATTTTATTAATAAAGTTTTTTAAATGCTTTGCAAAAGAAGTGTTGGTTGTTTACTAGAGATGAGCTTAGGCATCCTTCCTAGTGGCTGGAGGCGGTCAAAAGAGGCAGCTAAGCCTCAGGGTCAT
Organism: Pelophylax lessonae; assembly: GCF_965119305.1. Classification (NCBI taxonomy): domain Eukaryota; kingdom Metazoa; phylum Chordata; class Amphibia; order Anura; family Ranidae; genus Pelophylax; species Pelophylax lessonae. Next base: position 29,739,335 of record NC_138778.1, read on the forward strand.
GGCCCCCCTAGTTGCTGGACAACAGTGGCCGCTCGTCCATTGGGGGCGCAGGGGCGCCGCCCTCCCTATACATGCGTCCGGCCCCCTAATCTACTTGTAGGGCGTTGGATGCATGGATTCCAATGGTGGGTTTTCTTTTTTTTTTTAAGCATGTGATTAGAGCCTCTAATAGGCTTAAAAAAAGGGTGAGCTTGGGGCGCAGAGCACAATGCCCTGAGCCCACCCAGTTATGTGACAATAGCGAATGAATATTCGCTATTGCCGCACTGATTCTCCTCCCGGCCAATCAGGAAGCGGGTCCTGAGACCTGTTTCCCGATTGGCCAAAAGGAGAAGGCATCCTGTTGGCCAAGAAGGAGAGAGGAGATGGCCTCCGTGAGGAAACATGGAGACTGATAGGGAAGATGCCGCCGCTGCCTGTCAGTCCCGTGGAGCAAGGTAAATAAACTGGCATAGGGGGGATATGGTTGGTGGTGCGGGCTGGAGTGATGGGAGACCGTCTGGCAAATCACACCTTTCAAAATCTTATGAAGCTTGTTGCCTGAAAAGGATCAGGAGCATCTTTTCGGGTGACAAAACCCACATAGGGCAGCCCATTCAAGTGAGTAGACTGGCCCTTTGTGACATGCAAAATGATGTGCAAATAATCACAAGCGGGAATGCTTATTATTCCCACTATGCGAAAGTGTGAACAGGGCCTTATATGGACACATGCCTATAATAAGCCAATGACCTTAACTAAAAATGGGTATGTGTCCATATAAGGGCACAGATGTCAACAGCATCCCATCCCTTTGCTGACGTGTACTGCATTGCAGGGAATGACCTGGCCTGTGGCGGATTGGACTTCATAATAGTGCAAAGTTGAAGTTCAGATAGAGATGAGTTTGGAGGACCCCCAAGCTCATCTTTGTTCTTTACATGAATAGAAAATGATCTAATATACACACAGTGGGTTTGTATCACTTCCTGTCAATTTTGATCTTGCATGAAATGTTTGACATTGCAATCTGCAGAGCTTGGCAGACCCCTTTATGCATGCCAATGGAAGCATAATCCTGTGTAAAATCTGGTCCGTATACCAGACTCATATAATTCTTACATGCAGTGCAAACATATTCTATTGGCTGCGCATGCGCAGATGCACTGCCAGTCTCCTCCACACATGTGGGAGATTGAAGAGATTGGCGACGCATTGCGTATGCATGACAGATTTTCAGGCATGCATACAAATTTCACCAGCGTCTGGTGGATGGGCAATATAGTGCCCAGTGGCAGAAACATTTTCCACACGTGCCCTGCAAAGTTATGGCTTAGAAACACACTTACCTCCTGGGATTGTTGTGACATAGCAATCCCAGGAGGCAGCAGGACCCAGGCTAGGCTGGAAACCATGAAGTGTACCTTACAAAACAATAAGCAACAATATGTTACAAATGAAGATACATTTTGTTAGCAGGGAGGAGGGAAGGGCAAAATAAAAAATTGTGATTTAAGTGTAGCACCCTCTAGTGTACTACTAGTGTCAGAGTAGGCAAAACATATTCTGACTCATGTCTAAACCCTGTGAGTCTTAAAGAGGTTGTAAACCTCCGAATTTTATTTTTTTTTAAAACGAACACCTGAAAGAAAAACACATAATGAGCTAGTATGCATCGCATACTAGCTCATTATGAAATACTTACCTAAGAACGAAGCCCTGCAGTGCCGACCGCTTACCTGTCTCATGGACGACATGTTCTGTTGCCTTTCTTCCGGGTTTGCGGCATCCGGCCATCTGATTGGCTGGAGCCGCGATGAAGTCGACAGTGACGACACGGGGCTCTGCAGGAACGGCACGAGCGGCCGTTCCTTCAAAACGCATGCACCAGTGATGTCACTGGCTGCATGCAAAGTAAATATCTCCTAAACAGGGCATGTTTAGGAGATATTTACAGTACCTATAGATAAGCCTTAATATAGGCTTACCTATAGGCAAAATTTGCAGAGGAGGGTTTACTTCCTCTTTAATCTGAGTCAGGGTTATTAGAGTTCAGGGCAACATGACTCATACAGACAGCAATCTGGTGCCTCCCCCCTGGTTCTGGAAAGTTGGAGAACCTTCTGGAAACTAGTGGGCAGAAGCTAGGAGGGTTGTTCTTCATATTTAGGGGCACTTTGCTAATCCCCAGGTGGGCCTGGCAGGGGACTAAAAGATTTCTTAAATAGGAATGAATCATGCTGGAGAGGGAGTCCGGTGGAAGACGGAGATGCAGTGCTGCGGAGACCGTCGGCCCCTTGAGGAAAACCCACCTTAGGCCGGGGCCCGGGTGCTGGCCTGGGAGGATCCTGACAACAGCAGAAGCTTGGAAGGTGTCTTCCCTGATAGGCAGTGGAAGCAAGCAAGACAGTGTGAGTACTACAGCACGGTGCAGGGACCTACAGGGGGAGAGACTGCCACATGTAACAGGTCTCTCTGGAAGATAGCGGTGTGTTTAAGCCTTCTTTAGCCTTGCCCTGGGAGATCTCCAGACTGGTAAAGAGAGTCAGTTGGGTAGACTGGTGAAGAGAGTCAGTTGGGTAGACTGGTGAAGAGAGTCAGTTGGGTAGAGTGGTGAAGAGAGTCAGTTGGGTAGACTGGTGAAGAGAGTCAGTTGGGTAGAGTGGTGAAGAGAGTCAGTTGGGTAGACTGGTGAAGAGAGTCAGTTGGGTAGACTGGTGAAGAGAGTCAGTTGGGTAGATTGGTGAAGAGAATCAGTCGGGTAGACTGGTGAAGTGAGTCAGTCGGGTAGACTGGTGAAGTGAGTCAGTCGGGTAGACTGGTGAAGAGTCAGTCGGGTAGACTGGTGAAGTGAGTCAGTTGGGTAGACTGGTGAAGAGAGTCAGTCGGGTAGACTGGTGAAGTGAGTCAGTCGGGTAGACTGATGAAGTGAGTCAGTCGGGTAGACTGGTGAAGAGTCAGTCGGGTAGACTGGTGTAGAGTCAGTCGGGTGGGCTAGCATTTTTCTGCAGTAGTAGAGCTGGGACCAGCATTTACAAGGGAATTGGAGGTGCTCCAGAATGAAGTTCACAACATATTGTGCTACTTTCCAAGGGGACCGAGAGTTCCTAGCCTGTAAGGGGCTGTTGTTGATCTAACAGACGATTAGCTCCTAAGGGAGAATCAATTACAGTTGTACAGAGGATTGAGTGGATCTGTATAAAGGGAGGAAGTCCCTGGTTTTGTTACTGTCAAGTTAGGCATCCCATAATTCCTATCCCCATCCAAGTTATTACCCCCCTAATAAAACACAAAAACAAAACTCAAGGACTGTTCACTGTGTCTGGATGAAAGTTGAAGCTGTGGTGTCTGGCTGTGCAGCAGTGGGTAACCCCATCATCTGCAACCCTTATGGGGGTAGTGCTACATAAGTACATTTAGTTCCGCTTTAACTGCAATACTTACCTACTTTCCTGTGCAGACTCGCCGCTCTGAGATTGAGGGCTGTTCCTCTTCTCCTGTATGTGCCAGGGAGGGGTTTAATATGAACTTCAAAGTGGAATTCATTTCTGCTGTGAGCTTTTGCCATAATAGCATACTTGCCCATTATGGCACACTTACCTAGCAGTACACCCTCCTCCAGCGGTGACAGCTCAGAACTGCGATTGCTAATCTGTTCAACACTGCCACCTGGCTGGTTCTTCAGGGACCCCTTCTTTTTTTTTTAAGAAACTTTATTAAACTTGACAGTTCATTTAATCACTTCTGGACCGGAAGGTTTTCCCCCTTAATGACCAGGCCATTTTTTGCTATTCGGCACTGCGTTATTTTAACGGACAATTGCGCGATCGTGTGACGCTGTACCCAAATAAAATTGATGTCCCTTTTTCCCCCACAAATAGAGCTTTCTTTTGGCTGTATTTTATCACCTGTACGATTTTTATTTTTTGCGCTATAAACAAAAAAAGAGCGACAATTCTGAAAAAGAAAAAAATTCATATATTTTTCACATTCTGCTATATAACTTTCCAATAAAAAAATGTAAAAATCAGATTTCATCATTTTAGGCCAATTTCTATTCTGCTACATATTTTTGGTAATGAAAATCCCAATAAGCGTATTTTGATTGGTTTGCGCAAAAGTTATCGCGTCTACAAACTAGGGGAAAGATTTATGTCATTTTTATTTATTTTTTTTTTTTACTAGTAATGGCGGTGATCTGCGATTTTTAGCGGGACTGCGACATTGCGGTGGACAAATCGGACCCCTAACTGAAACTGACATTTTTGACACTTTTGGGGGGACCAGTGACAGTAATCAGTGCTAAAAATATGCACTGTTACTGTAATAATGACACTGGCAGGGAAGGGGTTATAACCAGGGGAGATCAAAGGGTTAAGTGTGAGCCTAGGGGAGTGTTTTCTATCTGTGAGGGGGATGGGCTTGTGGAATGAACACAGAGACCTGTGTTCCTAAATAGGAGGATCACAGGCGCTCTGTGTTCATTCCAGAGAGAACAACGGTCTGCTGCGTTTACAACAGCAGACTGTCCTTCTTTCTCCACGGGAGCGATCGCGGGTGCCTGGAGCGATTAGCTTCCCTGCTGTCTAATGGGGGCGGAGGGTACGCGCCCCCAGGGGGGGGGAGGGTACACGCCCCCAGGACCGCTCTCGCAAACTGACGTACCTATAGGTCGGTTTGCGCAGCCGAGTCAGCCTGCCGAAGTATACCTACGGCAGGCGGTCGGTAAGTGGTTACCCTGCAGTAGTACATTGCAGTGTGCTGTAGCGTACAGCAACATGCTTAGCTGCTTACAAATGCAACCTGTCCTACTTCTAGAACACACCTATGCAGCATGTTGGTGTGAACTGAACTAATAAGATTTAGGGCACATTGCCTTGTCCTTGTCAATGGGTTGGGACGGTGTTAGGTAATACTGCCCAATGCAGCCCAATGGGACTGGTGTGAATGAGCCCTTAAAAGGGTTAAGCTAGCACATAAATGTCAGGTTAGCAAAAATGTTTGCAGAAATAACATTGCCATGTGCTACTAATTAGGTATAAAATGGGCACCCACAGAAAGAAAAACAAATGGATAATCTGGGTTTTTAAACACATTTTGAAGTGATTGCATTCTAATTATGGCAACTTGATTCCCAGATAAATGGTAATAGGTACTTAAAGGAGAACTCTGCTCAATGCTAATTGACATTGAAATGGCCATGTTACGTTTTCCCATTGCTCTTCCAAAAAATCCCCAATTCTTTATGTGAAAAGAGAGCATTTTGAGTCCCTATGACTTAACCATGTAATGGAGTAATCTGAAGATTCACTCTTGTATGTGGTCACGCCACCTCCTCAGCATCAATAAACAGGTGCCAATTTTATAGAACATAGTAATGAAAATGATTTTATCCCAAAATGTGTTTTCAATTGGCTATAATATATATTTTATATATATATATTATATATATATATAGCCAATTGAAAACACATTTCTTGGTACCTGTTTATTGATAACATGCTGAGGAGGTGGTGTATATATATATATATATATATATATAAATACACAGTATATAGGTAGATAGGCATCTTAATGAAATTGAGGGTCTTTAATAGCTTAGCTTCTGTGCACCCAGCATCTTTTTCCTGGCTCATGCGGGCTATTACTTGGTGTGTGTATGTGCCACCTGCTGGTTGGAAGTAGGGAACTGCAGTGCAAGCTCAATTATGAATGTCTTTCATGTCAAAAGGTCACCAATGTAAATTTTGTTCAATGCACGGTGTCAGAGCCTGAAAAAAACGACCCATCAATTCTTATGAGCTTTAGTATTTTCCTGATTGCTACTTTGGTCATGATATTGGCCTGCCTGGGCTTAGATTTGTCTATTTCAGAGGCGTAACTAGAACCTTCAGGGCCCCGGTGCACAAAACCATAAAGGGCCCCCCGGACCCCTGGCTGGGGCCCTTCCCTTCAAGCCTGGGGGGAGCACAGTGGGGGGGGGGGGAGCACACAGGGGCCCAGAGACAGCAGAACACAAGTAAACTGGATAGGAGGAGTGGCAGGGGCAGCATACAGAGGAACCAATCTCCTCCATTTTCTCCTGCAGCTACAGGAGGACAGTGATTACTCTACATGCTGCCCCCGCAGCCCCTCCTATCCAGGTGTGCAGGGGAGCCACACAGGCCCCCTTGACCAAGGGGCCCGGTAGCAATCGCAACCCCTGCAACCCCTGTAGTTACGCCCCTGGTCTATTTGCTTCTTGTTTGTGTTACGCCGCAAAACACCATCTCCCCTGACCCCTGCTTATTTACAGATTGCTTTTTTAAAGCATCCTGAGCGCGTCCTGAGTGGATGGGCAATCTTTTGGGACCTGTGACGTGTCCCAGAAAATTGCAGGGAGGGAGTGGGAGAAGAAAACTTCCGCTCGAGCCGCCTAGGCGGCCTGAGCGGAAGTGGGAGCGGGTACCTGTCAAAACTAAGTACCTGGTCCCCCCCACCAAAAAATTAAAATGACATGCCAAATGGCCAAATGTGGCATGTCAGGGGGTCAGGAGGTCTTAAAACAGAAGTTCCACTCTTGGGTGAAACTCCACTTTAAGTTGGCTTATAATTTCTAGCTGTCACCTTTAGATGTCACTGGTATCACTGATCATAGTATCAGATTTTACAAACAAAACTAAGTTATTAATATTTATATTATTATTATTATCTCTTTTATATTATTATATCTTCAGCCAATTAAGTAGTAGGTCCATGTCACTGGTGCATGCTGGGGGATGATATACATATTTGAGACAGGCCATGTGCTCCTTTTCTTACCCTGGGCTGGGGCCTAGGGAAGTGCTGTTGGATGGAACTCTGCTGTTAGGCCCAATAGCCTGTTTTGGGGTCTAATGTGTGCTGAAGTGGTCCTGAAGCTGTCCTGCCTTTTCTGGAGGAACCTGTGCCAAGGAGGAGACCCGGGGGGCCCCTTGCTGGAGAGAGCCAGGAAGATGGTTGGTTTCTCAGAAGCGCTTGGTGACTCACTTGCAGGAGGCTCTGAAATTTGGGAAAGTGTTTACAGTGTTGCCAGGTCAGTTTAAAAGTTCTCACACTGTGAAGCTGGACATTGATCTGGATCTGGACAGTCTGTAAGTAATGGTATCTGGGACCCCAAATCCTCACCTCCTTAAAGTGTTACTAAACCCAGGAGCCTGCAGTCACTGTATCTGCTCTCCCACAGTGCACAGAACATGGAAATGCAATTATTTTAGTAAATATAAACTGCTAAAGACCTTTTCTAATCAGCAGTATATAGCAGTCTTACAACTTCTATGAATGTCTGAGTAAAGCTTGTAGGAGGAGTTTGCATTCTCCTCTGACTGTCCTATGAGGCTGCATGACCCCTGACCCTCTGTCTGGACAGTGCTAATTGGCCCTGTGCTGATCACATGCACCCTCCCAAGAAAAAAAAAAACTCTAGCAATACACAATTAAATGAATATGTGCAGAGTGCCTCCAAGTCTCTGTTCTATTAGGAGATGGATTGGGGACAGTAAAAGAATGGAAGGATCAGAGAAGACAGGATCAAACAGCCTTTTTAAACAATGCAAAAGATTAACTTAGGTTCCACAGTGAGTATAACAAGCATGCTTTACTGCATATACACACTGATTTTACTGTTGTGGGTTTACATTCGCTATTGTCACACAACTGGGTGGGCTCGGGGCACAGTGCTCTGCGCCCCGAGCCCAACCTTTTTTTTAAGCCTATTAGAGCCTCTGGCTCTGATCATGTGCTTAAAAAAAAAAAACCCCATTGGAATCCATGCGTCCAGCGCCCTGCATGTAGATTAGGGGGCCGGATGCATAGATAGGGGGGGGGCAGTGCCCCTGCACCCCCAATGGACGGGCCGCCCCTGATCAATACCACAAATATTCCAGATATGTAAGAGGAAGGATTTAGTTATCACTAAGGCCCAACTACTACTTTAGACACTTACTACCAACTGGCACAGTGTTTCTCAACCTTTTCTCAGTTAAGGCACAATTTAAAACTATAGGCAGTCTGGAGACACCCCATTCTGAAATGTAAAAAACTATTCTAATAGCTTTACACAATAGAGCAACATCCACCCGTAGGACACCCAACAGTAGAGGTGATTTATTCTTCCAAAGCAAATAAACTTTTGAACACTGATACTGACTACTATTCCACTGTTTCTCCTCTCCCTCAATTTCTCTCTATCAGTCTGGTAATGTGACCCCAGTGCTGAGGAAGAGGGGCAGAGGAGGGTCGAACAAGGATGCTGTGAAGGCAACAGACCCCCTCCTTATTACTTGGTGATGACATTAGTTGTTAGGATGCCATGTATGATGAAAAAAATCCCATGGCTTTGTGTAACTGAAATGCAGGTATGGTCCAACTGCTGGCTTGTATATCATTTTTGATCAATTTTAAGGCATTTTGTCAAGGCACCCCTGAAGAAACCTCAAGGCACCCGAGGGTGCCTGGACACCCTGGTTGAAAAAGGCTGCACTGACCAGTGGGTAAATTCGCAACAAAGTCTGCCTGTGGTGGAGTCCTCAACCTTCCAAGGAAGGTGTTTGCAATCCACAGGGCAAAGATATCTTCACAAAGTGTCCCAAAAACAGACAGAGATGGGATGCTGTGCTCCCCTTTAAATGTAGCTCTGCCAGCAGCAGTAATGTCCCAGCAAGTGTAGGCAAACTTCAATACACACAAGGGTGGCCAAAGGCCGCTCGCCAATCCAACATCCAACAGATATCATTCTTGGATGCAGTCTGTTCTTGGATAATTACTCCTGCAGACCAGATGGAGGCAGATGTGAGAAAGGCCGCAGCCTCTCTGGCAGATATCCCGTAGATGAATGGAGTACAGTCAGTGTCCCATGGTTGACTCTTCACCTTGGTGGTCTGAGGATCTTCCCCTGCCGTGGTCTAGGCTAGCTATCCCACCCATCCTGGCTAGTGGCTTGTGTTCTCTGTCTCCCTGCACAGCATATCCAGCTTTCCCTTTTCATGGATCCCCTCTAGCCTGCAATTCCCTTCTCTCCTTGCCTGCAGCCCTCCCTGGCTCCATTCTCCTTCTCCCCTCTGGTCCTGACCACCTATGCAGCCAATCACTTTGCCGCTCTTTTCTTGCTCCCTACACTCTCCTGATGGCCTATCAATCAAATTCCTAAAAGAAGAGACACAAGGTGCCACACAGATAAATAATATCATAACTTCCAACTTTTGAGATGGGCACACCCCCTGCCACGCCCCCTTAAAGGAGAATTAAAGAGGTTGTAAACCCACTTTAAAGTCTTTTGCCTATATTAAGGCTTACCTATAGGTGCTATAAATATCTCCTAAACATGCACAGTTTAGGAGATATTTACAATGCATGCAGCCGATGACGTCATGGGCGCATGCGCTTCAGAGCCCTATGCCGTGAACGGCGGCTCCCGCGCGCATGCGCGGGAGTGATGTAATTGCACCCCCGGCCAATCAGATGGCCGAAGGACGTGAACAAGGAAGCAGGACGGGCGGACATGTCGGCCGCCCTTTCGCTGAGCAGGCCGCACTGCGAGGGCTTCGTTTTAAGGTATTTCATAATGAGCTAGTATGCGATGCATACTAGCTCATTATGCCTTTGTCTTTACAGGTTTTTTTTTTCTCATTTTTTTTTATGTGGGTTTTCTTCCTCTTTAAATGATTGGTTAAACTCACGTGTGTTTTTTTGTTGTTTTTTTTTTTACGACTAGTTTTCCTTTATATTGGCTTTTGACATTTACAAATGCAGCAATTTAGAAATTGGATGAAAGGTTTAGCACTTTTTGATAGATAAGTAGTGCGTTTTATATACAACTATATAGATGAGACCAAAATGAGGGACAAATAAGGAGGAAAGAGGGACAGAGGGCCTTTGTTTCAGATCAGGGACAGTCCCTCGAAATCAGGGACAGTTGGGAGCTATGGATAATAATGCCCGGGCTGCATGCCAGTGGTCAGGGCTACAAGAACCACTACAAACAGCTGGCCATTGCCCCATCTATAACTCACCAGCCAGCCTGCAACCAACTGAATTATCCTGTCTAACAATTTGCGTTAAAAACAGGGGTTTAGTTTGCACACATTTGCAAATACATGCGTAGTCTGCAGAGCCCCTTCATGGCACCCCAGTATTATCTGCAGTCCTAATTCTGTAAATTTACGAGAGCCTCCATATATTTCCAAATCTGTGCTAACGAAACCCCTGTTTTTTTTATTTTTTATTTTTTATTTTGCAAATTATTAGACAGGAGAATTGAGTTGGTTGCAGGCTGGCTGGTGAGTTGAGCTGGGAAATGTCTTTGGTTTTGTCCTACAAGAACCACTGTCTATGGTTATAATAGCTAAAGCAGTGGAGGTTTTGCTTCTTGTACTCTTCAATCATGACACCCATATTACAGTAATAAGGGTTCCACAACAGCAGTAACACAGAATCGTAGGAAAGAAGGCACATGCGGCAGCCATGATTAAGCAAGCTCAGCCATGAACATTAGTCATCTTGCTAGACAATAACAGTTCCATGTTTCTGGTAAGAGGAGATTATGGGGAAATATGGCTGCAGCAGTCATGATAAAACAGCGGCTTTACCCTTCAGCAGGATAATCATATAACTGAAAGCTGAGAAATGACATAATAGGTGCATGAAGTTGCTGTGTACAGGGCTGCTGTTAGAGATCATGGGGCCCCGTACAGCCTACCTGGCAGGGCCCCCCCCCCCAAAAAAAAAAAATCAAAGCAATATTTTCACCTAAAATACAAATATTCATTCGCTATTGTCACACAACTGGGTGAGCCCACCCTTTTTTTTTTAGCCTGTGAGAGCCTCTGGCTCTAGTCACATGGTTAAAAAAAAAAGCCCCATTGAACTCCATGCATCCAGCGCCCCGCATGTAGATTAGGGGGCCAGACGCATGGATGGGGGGGCGGCCCCCTGCCCCCAAATACACCAGCCGCCACTCTCTACAGGTAAGCCTTATTATAGGCTTACCTGTAGGTAAAAATTAAAAAGTGGAGTATACTACCGCTTTAAGTGTTAATGCTGTACAGAAAGCATGTCAACTGTGATTTTTAATGCAGGACTGAAACATCATCTGATCACTCATTGGGTCCCATAAGCTGGCCATAATCAGATTAAAATTCCGCAGAATCTGGACAAATTTCAATACATCTTTGGGCAGGCTGGTTGTACTGAAGTCAATTTATTTAGAGCGATCAATGCTGGGGGATATAGCCGCCAGCAGTGACCATTGTATTCTAATAAAGGGAAACCTCCTGCTGTCATATTACAATAGCGCCACAGGAGGGATTCAGTATTGATGGGGGAATCTAGTGATTTTCTTTCCTTCAGCCTGCTGATTAACCACTTAAGCCCCGGAGGATTTGGCTGCTAAAGGACCAGGGGTTTTTTGCGATTTTTTTACTGCGTGACTTTAACGGACAATTGCGCGGTCGTGCGATGGTGTACCTAAACAAATTTGACGTCCTTTTTTTCCCACAAACAGAGCTTTCTTTTGGTGGTATTTGATCACCTGTGCGATTTTTTGATCACGCGCTATAAACAAAAAAAGAGCGTAAATTTTGCAAAAATAACAATATTTTTCACATTTTTTTATATGAAATTCCCCCAAAAAAAAAGTAAAAATCAAAATTTTTTAACATTTTTCGGCCAATTTGTTTTATGCTACCTATGTTTGGTAAAAAAAATCGCAAAAAGCGTATTTTGATTGGTTTGCGCAAAAGTTATCGCGTTTACTAACAAAGAGAAAGATTTTTGTCATTTTTGGTGTTTTTTTTTTTAACGCGTAATGGCGGCAATCTGCGATTTTTTTTTCGGTACTGCGACATTGCGGCGGACAGATCGGACCCTTGACTGACATTTTTGACACTTTTGGGGTTACCAGTGACATTACTGCAGTAATCAGTGCTATACATATGCACTGTTACTGCAAAAATGACACTGGCAGGGAAGGGGTTAACTTTATTGGACAGGGAGGGGTTAAGTGTGTCCTAGGGGCGTGATTCTAACTGTGTAGGGACATTCCTATTGGTGTAAAAGCAAAGATCAACCGTTCTACATAGTAGAACAGACAGATCTTCACTTTTACACAGGGAGAACTGACAGGCAGCTTGTTTACACAAGCTGCTCTGTCTTTCTCCCTTCACAGCAGCGATCGCAGTGTGACTGGCGGACATCGAGTCCGCCGGTCACACGCACTGACTTGCCTGTGAACGAGCCGCGGCGGGCGCGCGCCTCGGCGGGCGCGCGCCCGCCCGCGCCTCGGCGGGCGCGCGCCCGCCCGCGATAGGCTCGCAAGTCAGTGACAGGCGAGTGACGTACCGATACGTCACTCTGCCTGGCCGGGGCTGACCGCCGCAGTATATAGTCGTGCGGCGGTCGGCAACCGGTTAAGGCCCCTTTCACACTATTCGCTCCGTCGGCGGACTCCGTTTTTCTCAGTGGGAGATCGATCCGCTGATCCCCCGCTGAGCAGGCGGATGGCAGCTCCTGTGTGCGGAGAGGGAGGTGTCAGATCCCCGCTGTCCTCTATGGGGGAATCGGATGAGAGTGGACCGCCTGTCCATTCTCATGCGATCCCATCCGATCCGATCCGCTGGACAGATGGAAAATATAAGGGTTTCCATCCGTCCGGATTTGACAGACAGGATCGGATATCAACAGCCATGTCTCCGCTGACATCCGATGCCCCATAGAGATATATGGGGCATCCGTTCAGATCCGCCTGAAAAACTGACAGGCGGATCTAAAGGGTCCGCGTGTGAAAGGGGCTTAAAGGAAAGAAAAATGCATAATGTATGGCCTGCCTTCGAGGGATAAAGGCTTACAGGCCATGTAATCGCTCACAAATTGGGTTTATCTAAAAACAAAGGTATGCACAGATGCAGGCCGAACCCCTAATCCACACATTTACTAGAGGTTTTAAGCTGGATTTACACTGGTGCATTGCTGTGCAGATCACATGCGATGTCAGTGCAATGACAATTCAGCCATACAGATTGTATGGCTGAAATCGCATCGCATTCGAACCAAAATGGTACAGGACCCTTTTTTTGATCCACACTGAAATTGGATCACACCCATGCAATCCGATTCCTGTACCATTTCACAGTTCGCACTGCGATCTGTGAACAGATCTGAGGGTGTCATTAACTTTACATTGACACCCCAGCAGTTTGTAGAGGGCAGTGTGAACAGGTGATATGGCATGTGGGAACTCGCGCAGGAATCGCACTAGTTCCCGCCTTGCACAAGTGTGAACCCAGCCTTAGAGTACTTTTATGGGGACATTTTTATTTTAATGTCAAAGATTTTAGAGTATGTTGCACATTTACAGCTTTGTTTCTAGTTGTTTCTTAACCACTTCTGGACCGGAAGGATTTGCCCCCTTAATGACCAGGCAATTTTTTGCGATTCGGCACTGCATTACTTTAACGGAAAATTGCGCTGTTGTGCAACGCTGTACCCAAATACATTTTTTTTCCCCACAAATAGAGCTTTCTTTTGGTGGTATTTGATTACCTCTGCGATTTTTATTTTTTGCTCTATAATCAAAAAAAGAGCGACAATTCTGAAAAAAAAAAACATATATTTTTCACATTCTGCTTTATAACATTATCCCCCCCAAAAAATGTTTCATCCTTTTGGGCCAATTTGTATTCTGCTACATATTTTTGGTAAAAAAAAAAAAAAAAAATCGCAATATGCGTATTTTGATTGATTTGCTCAAAAGTTATTGCGTCTACAAACTAGGGGAAAGATTGATGTCATTTTTATATATTTATACTAGTAATGGTGGCGATCAGCGATTTTTAGCAGGACTGCGACATTGCAGCGGACAGTTTGGACCCCTGACTGACATTTTTGACACTTTGGGGGGGACCAGTGACATTACTACAGTAATCAGTGCTAAAAATATCCACTGTTACTGTAATAATGACACTTGCAGGGAAGGGGTTAACCCAGGGGTGATCAAAGTGAGGGGAGTGTTTTCTAACTGTATGGAGGAGGGACTTGTCAAATGAACACAGAGACCTGTGATCCTAAATAGGAGGATCACAGGTGCTCTGTGTTCATTCCAGAGAGAACAACGGTCAGTTGTGTTTACAACAGCAGACGGTTGTTCTCTCTCAGGGGGGGGGGCAACCATGTGTGCCCGGTGGCAATCGCGGCCGCCAGCTCCATGGATCGGCATCCCTGTTCTCCCCCAGGAGCGCTCCCGCGAACCGCTGTACAGGTAAGTGATTCAAGAGATACTAAACCCACAACAGTAAAATCAGTGTGTATATGCAGTAAAGCAGGCTTGTTATACTCACTGTGGAGCCTAAGGGGTTTATCCTTCGCATTGTGTATAAAGACTGTTTGATCCTGTCTTCTCTGATCCTCCTCTTCTTTCACTGTCTACAAAAAATAACCTAATATTTACAGAGCCAGGGGACCGGCTGCACATGCTCAGTTTGGTATTGATAGAGAGTTTTTTTTTTTTTCTTGGGAGAGTGCATGTGATCAGCACAGGGCCAACCAGCATTGTTCAGACAGAGGGTCAGGGGGAATGAAAACTCCTCCTACAAGCTTTAATGGCAACTGATAGAAGACATAAGACTGCTTTATACTGCTGATGAGAAAAGGAATTTAGCAGTTTATATTTACTAAAATGATTGCATTTTCATGTTCTGTGTACTGTGGGAGAGCAGATATAGTGAATGCAGGGTGCTGGGTTTAGTAACCCCTTAACTCTACACAGTTTAAAGTTTTGCATGGCTCCCAACTGTCCCTGATTTGGAACAAAGTCCCTCTGTCCTCGTTTGTCCCTCATTTTGGTCTGATCTATATAGCTGTGTATAAAATGCATTATTTATCTTTCAGAAAGTGTTTCTCAGTGCTAAACCTTTCATTCAAATGTCTAAATTGCTGCATTTGTTAATTTCAAAAGCCAATATAAAAGGAATAGTAGTGGTAAAAAGAGCACTTGCGGGTTTAACGAATAATTTTTTTGTATAATTCTCCTTTAAGGGGGTGTGGCAGGGGGTGTGTCCTATGCCTACATACTTTTGCTAATAGGTGTCCCTCATTCCCATTCCAAAAAGTTGGTAGGTATGCTTTTGCCTTAAAGCGGAGTTCCACCCTAAAAACTATCTTTGAATGTACGCTAGCTTAGATGAACCTGAAAAAGAATTGGATAATTAAACATTTTTTTTTGTTTCACTTACCTTGTTTTTAAAGAAAATATACTCAACTTCCTTCCACTTCCTCCCTCTGCGGCCGCGGCCCGCGCCGTCTCTTCCTGCTTGCATTGACTCCTGAGAGCCGAACGTCATAACTCCCAGGAGTCAATGCGCCTGCACTGGCCCTGCTCATCACTTCCGATTCAGTCGCGTCATTCCTTGCTAAACAGCTTCTGGGCATGCCCAGAAGCTGTGCAGGGATGACGCGCCTGCACAGGAAGTGACGAGCGGGGCATTCTGGGACTCCGATGTCACCGAAGAGGACACCGAAGAGGGACGCTCCGGCTTCAGCTGCCCACACCTGAGATGGCAGCGCTGGAGAAGACATTTTCAAGGTAAGTATTTCTTCTGAAAGGTAAGTGAAACAGGGGACAGTTCATCGGCTATCCTTGCTTAAAGCGGAGTTCCACCCTGGGAAAGTTTTTTTTAATAAAAATACCCCCGGGACAGTCGGGGCTAGTACATTCCACAATGGATAGCCTCTGATCTGTCCCGGGTTGCACTTACCTTTTAGAAGAAATACTTACCTTGAAAATGTATTGTCCAGCGCTGCCATCCCAGGTGTGGGCAGCTTGAAGCCAGCGCGATCCTCTTCTGCGTCCTCTTCCTTCTTCTTCGGTCCCACGATGCACTGCACCGGCCCCGCCGTCACTTCCGGTGCCGCAGCGTCATCCCTGCACAGCTTCTGGGCATGCCCAGAAGCTGTTTAGCAATGTATGACGGCGCCTGCACCGGAACTGACGTCGGGGCCGGTGCAGGTGCATTGATTCCTGGGAGCGATGACGTTCAGCTCCCAGGAATCATTGCAAGCCAGGAAATGACAACTCGCCGTGGCCGCTGAGGGGAGGAAGAGGAAGTAAGGTAAGTATATTTTCTTCTAAACAAGGTAAGTAAAAAAAAAAAAAAATGCGATTATCCATTTGTTTTTCAGGTGACCCGGAGCGAGAAGATGGAGGTAAGTATAATTTTAGGGTGGAACTCCACTTTAACCACTTTAACACTGCTCACATTGCTGCTACTGCAGCAATGTGGCTCGTTATCGTCCAGCGACGTAGACCTACGTCGCTGGACTCCGCCCCTTGTTTTCAGATACAGCAGGAGTCGGGCCAGGGGAGGAGCGGCGGCGATCGCCGCTGCTCTTCCCCGGTCGTCGGGGAATCTACTTTGGAGATCCGCCCGCTTGTGTAAACAAAGTGGGCGGATCTCCTCAGTGACAAGGAGTGACAGATTGCAGGGTTCAGCATAGCTGAACATGCGATCTGTCCTTATGTCACTCAGTCACCTCCCCCCACACGTTAGTAAGCACCAGGCATACATTAACCCCTCCCTCTCCAATAAAATTAACCCCTTCCCTGCCAGTGTCATTTTTAGAGTAACAATGCATATGTATAGCACTGATTACTGCAGTAATGTCACTGGTACCCCCAAAAGTGTCAAAAATGTCAGTCAAGGGTCCGATCTGTCCGCCGCAATGTTGCAGTCCCGCAAAAAAATCGCAGATCGCCGCCATTACGCGTTAAAAAAAAACACCAAAAATGACAGAAATCTTTCCCTTAGTTAGTAAACGCAATAACGTTTGCGCAAACCAATCAAAATACGCTTATTGTGATTTTTTTTACCAAACATAGGTAGCAGAAAACAAATTGGCCAAAAATTTAAAAAAAATTAGATTTTATTTTTTTGGGGGGGAATTTCATATAAAAAAATGTTAAAAATATTGTTATTTTTTCAAAATAAACGCGCTTTTTTTGTTTATAGCGCAAAAAGTAAAAATCACACAGGTGATCAAATACCACCAAAAGAAAGCTCTGTTTGTGGGAAAAAAGGATGTAAATTTCGTTTGGGTACGGCGTCGCACGGCCGTGCAATTGTCAGTTAAAGTCGCACAGTGCCGAATCGCAAAAAGTGGCCTGGTCGTAAGACAGCAAAATCCTCCGGTGGTAAAGTGGTTAAATGCACTAGCCCTGACTGTCCGGGGGGGGGATTTTTATCTAAAATTTTTTTTTTTGCCCAGAACTCCGCTTTAAGTGCTTTATATTGTGCCCTTTGCTTTGCATTAGTGCTTTATATTGTGTTTTATATTATGCCCTTTGTATGCTAATAAGAAATTTTATGTACTCTTTACTGCAAATATAGATTTCACAAACTTTCGAAGGAAACATTTATATGACTTTGCCTTCATGGTTTTAAAAAATCTTTTTTTTTCTCTTAATCTCCTGAAACTTTTATCCATGAATGCTGTTAAAACCTCTTTAAGATAAAGCGGGTTTATGAAAGCGCTGTAATTTCGGTATAGTGGCCCTTTAACTGCCAGCAATAAATGCATTGTCAAGTCATCACATCTCAGTTCTGCATTGGAGAGTTGAAATCCTCTAATAACTTTGTTACCTATTTAAGGCGGTATGGCAGATTGCAGCATTGCCTTGACGTACTTTATCAGAAAGGAAAAGCAGAAAAACAGACTTTACATCTGGAAATTATCTAATGCGAGTTGGACGTGGAACTCTCCTTTACTGGAGGACATCAAATTTAAACAAAACAGTCCACGTGCCATCAATCTTTAAGACTTTTTCTCTTGCTTTCAAGTGCCTTTGAAACAGACAGGATTACTGACCTGCTCCTAGAAGGAATGTGATACATATTTGTATTCTGCTTCCTGCAGCGGTTTCTGCTGGACCCAAATCCCCGTCCTTCCTTTCATTCATTATATATAACTATCTACATAAGCTTTTTTTTTTTTTTTGTCATACAGTATTTCTCAATATCTTATATTGCAAAATAGGGAGGCTTAAAGTGATTGTAAAGTCTCGTTTTTTTCTTTTT
Source organism: Pelophylax lessonae (assembly GCF_965119305.1). Classification (NCBI taxonomy): domain Eukaryota; kingdom Metazoa; phylum Chordata; class Amphibia; order Anura; family Ranidae; genus Pelophylax; species Pelophylax lessonae. The sequence goes on from NC_138778.1 coordinate 29,757,394, forward strand.
TCTATTAACCAGTTTACAACCCCCCTGCCGCAGTTATACTGCGGCAGGCAGCCGCTCCATAGGTATACGTCGGTTGCGCGCAGGGAGCTAGGGGGCGAGCGCGCGCCACCGCCGGCACGCTCCCTCCCCCTGTTTGTCAGCGGGGAAGCCGATGCGTGTGTCAGGTGGCTCCGATTGCAGTCTGACACCCGCGATCGCTCCCCCCAGAGAGAGAAGAGCGGTCAGCTGTTGTAAACACATCTGACCGTTCTTCTCCCAGGAATGATCACAGAGCTGCTGTGATCCTTCTATATAGGATCACAGGTCTCAGTATGGTCATTTCATAAACCACGCCCCCCCCAACAGTTAGAAACACGCCCCTAGGTACACATTTAACCCCTTGATCACCCACACTGTTAACCCCTTCCCTGCCAGTGTCATTATTACAATAACAGTGCATATTTTTTAGCACTGATTACTGTAGTAATGTCACTGGTACCACCAAAAGTGTCAAACATGTCAGTTAGGGGTCCGATCTGTCCGCCGCAATGTCGCAGTCCTGCAAAAAATTGCAGATCGCCGCCATTACTAGTAAAAAAATAAATAAAATGACATAAATTTTTCCTGTAGTTACTAGACGCAATATCTTTTGCGCAAACCAATCAAAATACGCTTATTATATATATTTTTTAACAAAAATATGTAGCAGAAAACAAATTGGCCTAAAATGTGAAAAATATTGTTTTTTTTTTCAGAATTGTCGCTCTTTTTTTGTTTATAGCGCAAAAAATGAAAATCGCACAGGTGATCAAATACCACCGAAAGAAAGCTCTTTTATGGGGAAAAAAGGACATCAATTTTATTTAGGTAAAGCGTCGCAACACCGCGCAATTGTCCGTTAAAGTAACGCAGTGCCGAATCGCAAAATATGGCCTGGTCATTAAGGGGGCAAATCCTTCCGGTCCAGAAGTGGTTAAAATAAATGTTATACTTACCTCCTCTGTGTGATTGGTTTTGCACAGAGTAGCCCGGATCCTCCTCTTCTCGGGTCCCTTGCCCGTCTTCTGTTGAATAGTGCATCCAATCCAGGGCTGGCCCAAGACATTGTGCTGCCTGGTAAGCATTGTCAAGCCGAAATGAAAACCGGCAGTGCAAATCACACTGCTCTGCAGCTTTGCTCCATTTCAAAGCTGCACCAGTGTGAACCAGTATTGCCAACTGTCAGTATTTTTACTGGCAGCCAGTAACAAATGGGCACTTTACTCATGCCAGTAAATGCCAGTGGCAGGAAAGGGCTGCCAGTAAAAATTATGGCTGTGACGCTCGACTCAGAACTGCACATGCGCAGTTCCTGCCTGGACCTGGCCAGGACCATTTGAGTGCCTGCTAGCTGGGGGGGTGGCTGCCTAGCAGAGGTGGTGCCTGAGGGTGTTGTGTGATGTCATGGTGCAAGGGTGCCGAGCTGAGCAGGTCTGTGGGACAGGAGCAAGGCAAGCTGGGAGCCGGGCTGTCAGTGCTGTTTGGACTGGAATAATAATAATACAGTAAACCCCCTCCATCGCGGGGGGTTACGTTCCAGACCCAACCACGACAAGTGAAAATCCGCGAAATAGAAGTACCCCATTTAAATACACCCTAGGCATGTTTTTATAACTTTTACGGTACTTTTAAAAGCATTTTAGGGTCTTCAACCACTTAACGCAAACTGATGTAGACCTACGTTGGCTCACTTTAAGTGGTTGTACCGGGGTGATGCCTCTAGCCAGAGGCATCATCCAGGTACTGTTGTTTAGAGCCGGCGGTCGGCTTTCCGGCGGTAATGACCGATGCAGCTCCGGAGCCGCTCGATCGTTAGCCCGGCGAGCGGAAGGGGACGCCCCCCCCCCTCCCGCCGCCTTCCGCAGCTCACGTCCCACCGGGAGACCCAAGCAACCAGCCGGCGCGTCCGGCTGGATGGAGTCCGGATCAAAGCTGGATGCGGCTTTGATCAGGTCTCCGATGACGTAACCCGGAGGTGGCGTCCATGACGTCACATCCGGGTTACTCGGCTGCTAAAGGCGGCAGATTCAAAAAGTGAGTTTATTCAAAAATTACATTTTCATCGGCTGATGTCGACTTGTTAGTATGATGCTTCCGACAACCGACTGCGACTTTTCGGCCGAACAAAATCTGGTGTGCAGGCTATAAAATTTTTGTTGTCCGTCAACAGAACGGCCGATTGTTCGTCAGTCAGTACAGATTTCGGCAGACAAAAATCAGATGAGCAAGACTGGGCATGCTCAGAGAAGAAAAAACACACGGAAAGTAAACCATCACATGACATCACTTCTGAAGTTGGTTGTTGTTGGCCGAAAAAATTTGTGTGCAGTCTAGAGCACATTTCATCCAACACAACAACACTGGACAAAAGACGGCCGATCGTTCGGCCGACAATCGGTGCGTGTGTGCTTTACACCGCATCAGCTGTTGCCGCGGGTACATTAAATCATCTCCGCTCCAACCCCTGTGACTTCCCTGATCTCGGCTACTAAATGTAAAATCGGCGGCGGGTCTATGAAAATATAAATCATGGAGCCGAGATCTATGTGATTTATATTTTCATACACCCGCCACTTTTACATTTAGTAGCCGAGATCAGGGAAGTCACAGGGGTTGGAGGGGAGATGATTTAATGTACGCGTGCAGGGCCAGATTAACGTAGGGGCTATTGGAGCTGCAGCTCCAGGCCCCTACCTTTTATATAGGCCCCGGGTTGGCCATATTCACTGTGACCGCTCTTCTGTCACTTGTAAACACAGAAGTCTGGCTTCTATGCTCGCTTCCCCAGGCAGCACCCTCAGAACCTCCCCACACAGCGCGAAGGCCTGACAAGGAGGGACAGTTGCCGATGCATGGATGTGTTTATGGGCTTGTCGGGGTTATTGGGGGTTGATTAAAATAATAATAGGTAAAAAGAAAAATGATTTTAAAAGCCATGTATATTTCATATTATGCATATAAGAGATTCTGAACAGGATGGCGTCCATCTTGTTTTTAAGGTGAAACAAAGTTCATATATATACTTGTTAAACAAAATGTCTCGTACAAGCTTACAAGAGAGCATAGAATTTCAACAATAGGGTCCTATACTTTCAGCAGACATTTCTATTTTCTTTTGTCATAAATAAGCTTATACATTGACACCTCTATCAGATAACAGAAGTTAAGGGGATGGTAGTGTCAGTCTGTCTATAAGTATTTAACAATAGACAATGGCTCAGTGTTTTTCAGCATACATTTAAAGATGAACCATATAAGTTTTTTTAAAGGTACATCATTATATGTGAGACGATATTAGCCATAATTATGTCATTATATTATGTAAGGCATATACATATATATTTAGGAATGTTATATCACATTTTGGGTTTATATTCTCAGTAATAATCTTACTTAGAATTCTTTTTCTAATAAGTGTAAGGACATATGTATCTCGTCACTAGTTACCTCATTTCAGAGAAGTCTAGTCTAAGTGCTCAAGGTGTTGTAAATCCTACAGGCCAGACATCTTAATTGACAGTGTAAGACATGGTCAAATAAGTAATTGCTTTTCACTAGCCGACAGGTCAATAGGTCATCAGATAACAAATTGTTTTAATTATATTAAATACAAAATCTAATGAACGGTACAATACTGCCCTCTGGAGACGAAATACCAGGTGCAGTCTTGAGATAATTTGAAATATTCCAATATAAAAATATTATATTGTCTTAAATAATATAATTATTGAAATGGCATTACTTGCCAAGATGAATGATGGAAATACAGGTGAACATTTATGTATGTACTGGGAGTCTGGATAAAGTTTTATGTTGTGTTTTATGATTAATCTTACATATAGAGGAATCATCCTTAATTTTATTAGACCAAGTATGGGGTTAATTATAAAAAGGGGTGTGTCTCTGACCTCACTAGTTTAGGTATAGAATATCCCGACCAATTGGGATAATGTTTCATCCCTCTGGGTTTTACTTATGGTAATTTTTATAGCTCTTTGTTCTTACCATATAAAAGACCAACCCAGATGAGAGACGACACTTGACACTACTGACAACACACCTCACACTTACACCACACACGCTATTACATTTTTCAATAGACTCATGCAGACATACTCCCTGATCCACATCATTCATCTGAAACTTGGAGGAAACTCCTCCCTCACTGGCATCCATCTTAGGACTCTGGTAACACCATCTTAAGTGTGGTAATTATGCCTTGCTGTATTATTTGATTTTATTCAACAATTGTTTATTCTTTCCTTATATGTTTTATATTGCATATTTAAGGGTAATGAGATTACAATCCCAGCCGTATAAGCCATGGTATATTTTTCTCTAAAAAGCTGATTTTTGTTTTTATACATTTTTATTAATATCAGATTCAGTGCATTATTTGCAATTTTAAATCTTCCGTTTTGCATGGCTTATTCTCATTCCTTCTGCAGTGGAATGACTTTGGGCCGTGTGATTCGCAGACCATTGTAGTCTGTTTATATAGAACATTAATTTATGGCTTATACTATACCTGGGAAGAAATGGTAATCTTGCTTTCATTTTGTTTTGGTTTCACTTTGTTTTACTTTCACTTTCATTATTGAGCTAAACATCACATTGCATTGATTATTTGAAGTTAGTATTTTTCTGTAGAAGTTATCTTTTTGTGTCATTTCTTGTTTGATCATATATTGTGTTTACATGTCTGGCGAATAAATATTTTTATATATATTCCACACTGTAGACTGTACTCACTAAGATTGGTATATGCTTTTAAAAAGAAATTAATCAATTAAAAAGAATTCACGACATTGATTTATGGCAATAGGTGAAGACTCTCCTTTTTCACAGATCTTTGCTTATTAACCATAAATAAATACACTGCTATATTCAGAGCAGTATAAATATTCTGACATAAGTACGAGCGCAAGATATTTATTATTAAATATTCTTACATATAATGGAGGCCCCAGTGAGATAATTATTGATTTCTTACATATGCCAATCATAAATATTGATCAGGTGACATAATCAATAACTTAAAAAAAAAAAAAATTTTTTTTTTTTTTTTTTGGAATTTTTTTTTTTATTAATTGCAATGTGATAGAAATGTATTAAAAATGTCTACAGCAGGTAATGTTCATGCTGCCAACTCTGGCAAGGTGTGAGTCCCTAGTGATAATGCCACAACTCCAGTAGATTTGGCACAGATCATAAATGTGTGGAAACACCTCTCTGAGTCTGAAATGGTGTAACATGTAAATGCTGGTTAGAGTCATATAACAAAATCCTCAAAAGTCGGGCCAATAAAGGGCATCTGACATGGGTAGAGGACAACCTGTATGTATGAACTCACCAATAAGCTTATCTAACACCAAAGACATCAGGAAGTGTAATCACATACTTTTTGGTCATGGCTAATCTTACTGTATCTTTATGAGGAACTGCACCAGAAGGCTCAGCAAAAAGGAGTTTAGTAAAGTTCCAATCTCCACTCCAAATAACTGAGAGTATGAGATTAGGAACCTCCTTGAGCAGGTGAAAGTAACCTCTATTGGGACACATAAGTTAAGAGAATGTAGCGTGAAACTGCAAAATAAAGTAGAACTGTGGCAGAAGTTTCATCAAGTAAACTGTAATGAAAGTAATCATGTGAAAGTGAAATGTAAATGATTAATGCAATAATTAGGAAGTTTTGAGCAAGGAAAAATGTTTTTCTAGCAAACAGTTGCCGAGTAATCAGCAGTGGAAAATTTTGAAAAAAAAAAAAATAATAATAAAATAAAAATGTAACTGTTCAATTCATGACAGGAACTCATCAGTAAGTAAATACATAGGAGAGTTCCAAAAGGTCATGGTGTACATGCAAGAGGGCAATGCTTTATTAGTCCTGCATTTTAAATATGAAATAATTATTCATAGACCCAGATATGATTCCCAGTCTGTTGGTTATGACCCAGACAAGGGGGGGAATCAGGCAAAGAGTCCATATCCACCCCAGCCATATTCCTAATATAGGAGGGCAAGAAATTGGGCAGCCATGCATAAATAGGTATGAGTCATATCAAGGTCACTGCAAAAAGACTAGCACCCCTAAATAGACACCATATACCTTCAGAATTTAAAAAGTTTTAAAAAGAGTACTGTTCCGAGTTTTTTTTTTTTTTTTAAAGAAAAGGTCCTTAGACATTGATCATCTTGAGGCCTATGAAAACAACTTTCTGTGTTGTGCCTGCAGGATGTCATTTAAAAGTCGGCCCACACATAATAAACCTTAACGCTGCTAGAGCTGTTATCTACAATTTAATATGTACACAGCACCAAAGCCCCATTGTAATTTTTGCTGTACTCAAAAGTGCCTAACACCCTTCAATGAAGGAGCTGAGTACAACCACCTGGAATTTAAATCCCTGTACATTGAGGCATTGCCCATGCACATAATAATAAAAAGTTTGGCAAAGGAGCAAGATATGCCACCTAGGCCCCAAGGGGACACCGGATACCTTAAGGAGGACACCGGACATCCCATCAACAAGGGGGGGGGGACACCCATACATAAATAGGGATTTGCCCCATCCTAGGGCTCCCCAAAATCCTCGCGAAAATTAAGTGACATTTAGGCCCAGACCTCACGCCAGAACCGCGTAACTGGTTCTGATGGGGATCTGTCCCATATGTCTAAACCCGAGAGACATAGGCACCGCAGGAGGCGGAGCCAATAATTCAATTCTAAAAAGTTTTCAGCTGAGTAGAAGCCAAATTGATCAGCTGATCATTTGGTTCACTTTGGGCGCTGCAGCCCAGAATTAAAAAAATTCCTCTTTAGGAACAAATCCTGTGTCCAACCAAGGGCCACAAAATCCTTTAATGCCCAAGTGGCAGGAATCAGAAGGGATACACTGAGTAGAGGCATAGGATACAGAGGTGCTAACACCATTTTATTCCAGGTCACAGCATTGAGGATCCTGAAATCCCTGCCAAGGGGGGGATCTTGGTTGTGAGATACTAACTACCCTCCTATTTTTCAGTGGTCACTTCATCCCTCTGACTCAAACAGGTCGCTTAAAGCGGGCATATTTCAAAAAATCGCAAATGAGGGTGATATCAAGGAGGATCAAACCCTAATGACGTAATGCAGTCAAGAGGTTAAAGGTTGTATACGGTAACCAAGAAGGAATCCTCAATGCCAGGTAGTTTTATTGCCTACAATAAATTGCATTGATGCCCCATAGGGGGAGATATTATATATTTTTTTTTTTCCCAAGTAGTAGGTAAATTTTAAACAAAATATTGTATCATTGTACAATTGTCCAATGTGTGGTATCCATGGTGATGGATACATCACCATGTTAATAAGCCCCAGAAGTCAGTCGCCTTAGGAAAGGTAGCATATATAGTCTCACCTTCCGTGGTGTCATAAAAGGACTGATCACACATTAAGTTAAAGGAGAACTCTCAGAAAGCTTAGGGTACCAACATCGCATTGAAATGTCAATTGATAAGAATGTATATTCATACTGTATGTTTCATCCAATAGGAAGAGATTAACCTTCCATGCCAGGTCGTTGATTGGCACAGACGATGATGTTTGCCAAAAGACACAGCGATCGGATGGGTCATCTCTCCTTAAAGCCAGCTCGGGATGGAACCCCTCATTGCATCAGGTCCCTCTTCAGGAATCAAGCTGTGAGACGCCACAGATTCTTGTTGAAGGAGAGGAAGATTTGTTTCTACAGATCTTTGTGCATTTGATCCGAGGAAATCCATTGAGAGGAATCGCACTACCTCCTGTTTTCAATTGAAGGAGATGTGAGAATGGTGCATTGCCTATGTGAGCAAACCTCAGTCTAGGTGTATGACACTCTAGACCATGCTGAAACCATTCATTATCCAACCAACATCCAAGGTTGAATGTCCAAACCGATTTCTCAGATTCCTGATTGCCAACATTGTTTTACTGCGCTTTAAATGGTAGTTGCCCATGCCATTGCAGCAGTTAATTTCTGTCTCCATCAAGACTTTACAAGCTGATGATGCAGATTTCAAGGAACATTTGTGTTTCTTTACCAGGAGATCAGAATTCAAACAGACTAATAAGGAACAGTTTGTGACATAGCTAACACCAGCAAAGTCGCTACGAACTGACATTTTGAACTGATTTTTTTTTTTTTCTCAAATTTTTTTTTACCGCTGTACTTAAGAGTTATGAACAATTCCCAATATGAACTATTCTCTTAAATAAAAAAAGAGAACAAGACATTTTTTTTTTCTTTTACTACTCCTTAAAAAGCTTTCTTTCCAGATAGGCCTAAGTTGCTCACTTGTCTACTGGGAAGAAAGGGGGGGGGATATGTCGGGGTTATTGGGGGTTGATTAAAATAATAATAGGTAAAAAGAAAAATGATTTTAAAAGCCATGTATATTTCATATTATGCATATAAGAGATTCTGAACAGGATGGCGTCCATCTTGTTTTTAAGGTGAAACAAAGTTCATATATATACTTGTTAAACAAAATGTCTCGTACAAGCTTACAAGAGAGCATAGAATTTCAACAATAGGGTCCTATACTTTCAGCAGACATTTCTATTTTCTTTTGTCATAAATAAGCTTATACATTGACACCTCTATCAGATAACAGAAGTTAAGGGGATGGTAGTGTCAGTCTGTCTATAAGTATTTAACAATAGACAATGGCTCAGTGTTTTTCAGCATACATTTAAAGATGAACCATATAAGTTTTTTTAAAGGTACATCATTATATGTGAGACGATATTAGCCATAATTATGTCATTATATTATGTAAGGCATATACATATATATTTAGGAATGTTATATCACATTTTGGGTTTATATTCTCAGTAATAATCTTACTTAGAATTCTTTTTCTAATAAGTGTAAGGACATATGTATCTCGTCACTAGTTACCTCATTTCAGAGAAGTCTAGTCTAAGTGCTCAAGGTGTTGTAAATCCTACAGGCCAGACATCTTAATTGACAGTGTAAGACATGGTCAAATAAGTAATTGCTTTTCACTAGCCGACAGGTCAATAGGTCATCAGATAACAAATTGTTTTAATTATATTAAATACAAAATCTAATGAACGGTACAATACTGCCCTCTGGAGACGAAATACCAGGTGCAGTCTTGAGATAATTTGAAATATTCCAATATAAAAATATTATATTGTCTTAAATAATATAATTATTGAAATGGCATTACTTGCCAAGATGAATGATGGAAATACAGGTGAACATTTATGTATGTACTGGGAGTCTGGATAAAGTTTTATGTTGTGTTTTATGATTAATCTTACATATAGAGGAATCATCCTTAATTTTATTAGACCAAGTATGGGGTTAATTATAAAAAGGGGTGTGTCTCTGACCTCACTAGTTTAGGTATAGAATATCCCGACCAATTGGGATAATGTTTCATCCCTCTGGGTTTTACTTATGGTAATTTTTATAGCTCTTTGTTCTTACCATATAAAAGACCAACCCAGATGAGAGACGACACTTGACACTACTGACAACACACCTCACACTTACACCACACACGCTATTACATTTTTCAATAGACTCATGCAGACATACTCCCTGATCCACATCATTCATCTGAAACTTGGAGGAAACTCCTCCCTCACTGGCATCCATCTTAGGACTCTGGTAACACCATCTTAAGTGTGGTAATTATGCCTTGCTGTATTATTTGATTTTATTCAACAATTGTTTATTCTTTCCTTATATGTTTTATATTGCATATTTAAGGGTAATGAGATTACAATCCCAGCCGTATAAGCCATGGTATATTTTTCTCTAAAAAGCTGATTTTTGTTTTTATACATTTTTATTAATATCAGATTCAGTGCATTATTTGCAATTTTAAATCTTCCGTTTTGCATGGCTTATTCTCATTCCTTCTGCAGTGGAATGACTTTGGGCCGTGTGATTCGCAGACCATTGTAGTCTGTTTATATAGAACATTAATTTATGGCTTATACTATACCTGGGAAGAAATGGTAATCTTGCTTTCATTTTGTTTTGGTTTCACTTTGTTTTACTTTCACTTTCATTATTGAGCTAAACATCACATTGCATTGATTATTTGAAGTTAGTATTTTTCTGTAGAAGTTATCTTTTTGTGTCATTTCTTGTTTGATCATATATTGTGTTTACATGTCTGGCGAATAAATATTTTTATATATATTCCACACTGTAGACTGTACTCACTAAGATTGGTATATGCTTTTAAAAAGAAATTAATCAATTAAAAAGAATTCACGACATTGATTTATGGCAATAGGTGAAGACTCTCCTTTTTCACAGATCTTTGCTTATTAACCATAAATAAATACACTGCTATATTCAGAGCAGTATAAATATTCTGACATAAGTACGAGCGCAAGATATTTATTATTAAATATTCTTACAGGCTTCAGAGACAGCATCCCATGTTGAATTAGGCATGCATGGCTGCACCCTTCCTCCTCTGGGTGCATGCCAAGGCACGGCCCTTAAGGCCCTTCAAAATCCTCAGCACCAAGACCATGATGCTCTTAATCCGGCCCTGTACGCGTGGCAACAGCTGATGCAGTGTAATGTTTCAAAACCCTACCCCGTGAGAATTCCCTACCCTCCGGAGCTGTGAGCATGCGCAGTGGTAAGCTGCTCAGCTTTTCCATGACGTATGTGCACAGGAAGTGACGAGGGTAGGGAATTTTCACGGGTAGGGTTTTTTCACGGAACACCGGGACTAAAAGTATACAATATTTGTTTGTTTTGTATATTATTTTATACTTTTACTTCTGTGTACATTTTTGATGGGTAATTGCCTATATAGTCCGGCCCCCAGGGGAACTTCCTTTGTTCTTTGATATCATATTAGGGATGTCGGCAACACCCATCTAGACACCATTGTCCGAACAAATCTTATATTTAACATCAGAAAATGGAGATCTTCGATATTAAACACGTATTTCCATAAGCATTCCTAAAAATAGTGTCGTGATTGATAAGGAGCACTTTACACTCTGCCAGACCTAAAATGCTTCAATGAAAAAAAGTGTCTAAATGTGCCTAGCATCAACTTCTCCGAAAAAAAAAAAGGGATTTTGGCCAAATTAGTCTTCCAGGAATAGTGATTTTTTTTTTTTTTTCATTCTATACCATTATTTTCTCCACGCCATACCATCCTTCCAGCGAGACAGACCGTATGCATATCTCTTACCCACAAATCACTGGGACGTGAGCCATCAGCGGTTACCTTTTGCACTGAATCATGAGGATTTTATTATTTGCCTGTGTGTCTCGCTGATGGCTGCAGAGAAGTTTCCCCTTTACAGAAGGTACTCCTGGGGATTCAGCTATGCAAGGAGTAGCCAGTCAGCTTCTGCTTGTCTGTGGCAAACATCCAAGTCTCCATTCTGAAGAGATACCGCGCGAGACGGACTGCGCACACAACTTTTCATCAACATTATCATTTATTGGTGTGGCACCAGCATATTTCCCTCAGTTGAGAATAAAAAAAGAAAACACAGCTATTCAAAATCCATTGTGAATACGAAGAGCCACAGTAACAGCTCTATAGTAGGAGTTCAGCTATAAAAGTTACAAATTAATGCAGCTTTTTATTCATTAACCACTTAAGGACCGCCCGCGACAGTTATACTGCGGCAGGCAGCCCCTCCTGCGCGAACCAATGTAGGTATACGTCGGTCGCGCGCCTGCAGCTAGGGGGCGAGGGCGCGCTTCCGCCCCCACTCGGCAGCGGGGACTCCGATGCACGGGGCTGGCGGCTGCAATTGCCATCAGGCACGCGCCATTGCTCCCCGCTGAGAGAGAAGGACTGTCAGCTGTTGTAAACACAGCTGACCGTTCTTCTCCCTGGAATGATCACAGAGCTCCTGTGATCCTTCTATATAGGAACACATGTCTCTATGGTCATTTCACAAGCCCCGCCCTGTACAGTTAGAATCACTCCCCTAAGCTCACATTTAACCCCTTGATCACCCACAGTGTTAACCCCTTCCCTGCCAGTGTCATTATTACAGTAACAGTGCATATTTTTAGCACTGATTACTGTAGTAATGTCACTGGTCCCCCCAAAAGTGTCAAAAATGTCAGTTAGGGGTCTGATCTGTCCGCCGCAATGTCACAGTCCGGCTAAAAATCGCAGATCGCCGTCATTACTAGTAAAAAAAAAAAAAAACCAATAAAAATGACATAAATCTTTCCCGTAGTTAGTAGACGTGATGACTTTTACGCAAACCAATCAAAATACGCTTATTGTGACTTTTTTATTTACCAAAAATATATTTTTTTTTCAGAATTGTTGCTCTTTTTTTGTTTATAGCGCAAAAAATAAAAATCGTAGAGGTGATCAAATACCACCAAAAGAAAGCTCTATTTGTGGGAAAAAAGGACATCAATCTTATTTAGGTACAGCGTCGCACGACTGCGCAATTGTCCTTTAAAGAAATGTATTGCCGAATCACAAAAAATTAAGGGGGCAAATCCTTCAGGTCCAGAAGCATCATTACAAGTTTTTTTTTTTTTTTCTTTAAAGGCATTGTACATTTGCAAATGCTTTTGTTATTTCGCAAAACCTCTGTTTCCGATTCACACCTCGTCCAATCTATTCCCTCCCATTTCCAGATGTATCAGTTTACAGGGATGAGACAAACCATTTAACACTGTTTACAATGATCACCTTTTATTATAATTTTTATCCCAAATAGAAAAACTATTTGCTGTAACTGATTATAATGTATTACCACTAAATATATAAAGAATTACTGCGCCAATGTCAAATACATATAGCTGCAGACACTGCAACACAACAATGTTGTAGTAGAATGGAAAGATATGAAAGTGCCACGCTAAATTAAATGGCAAGATAATGGCATCCAATCTAAAGTATAGCCACTAGATAATGTATTAGCTGGAGTTTAGCTTCAATTTGTTAGTGTATTTAAATCTGCTAGTTCATCTAACACCACCCTCCCCTGATTGACAATGCTGCTGCCTTCTGTGCCTCCTTTGCTCCTTTCCTCCAGAGTGGGGACGCTCTAATACAGGCGGTTTGTTACTGGCCAGATCACCAGGTAAAAACCGAGGGAAAAAAGTTAAAAAAAAAAAAAAAAAAACGAAAACGATTGTAGCCACCACATTTAATGATTGGTAAGCTGCAATATATTACATTGTTGGTTTTGGGTTTAATACCGCTTTAAGCTCTAGGGTTCAGAGTTTGGTTCCAAACTGGGCACTCATTTGCCGTCTGCATTTATGCTGATTTTGGAAGAGTGACGCAATAGCACAGCTCTAGTCAGCTTATGCAAAATGCAAACTATAGTATTTAGGAATGCACCAATATCACTTTAGTATGAGTATGAGTATCGATACTCGCCGATACCAATTACCAATACCTTTTTCCCAGGTCCCCACTGTGCCCCCCTGCACTCCTGTTCCCCACTGTACCACCCTAAATGCCTGTCTTCCCCCTTCCTGCACACCTGTTCCCCACTGTCCCCCTAACACACCTGTTCCCCACTGTCCCCCCAACACACTTGTTTCCCCCGGCCCCCCCCCACGCACTTGTTCCCCATTGTCCCCCCAACACACCTGCTCCCCACTGTCCACCCAACACACCTGTTCTCCTCTGTCCCCCCGCAACAAACTTGTTCCCCCTTGTCCCCCCACGAACCTGTTCCCCACTGTCCCCCCAACACACCTGTTCCCCACTGCCCCCCCATGCACATGTTCCCCATTGCCCCCCCATGCACATGTTCCCCACTGTCCCCAACACACCTGTTCCCCACTGTCCCCCCAAAGCACCTGTTCCCCACTGTCCCCCCAACACACCTGTTCCCCACTGTCCCCCCAACACACCTGTGCCCCACTGTCCACCCAACACACCTGTTCCCCACTGTCCACCCAACACACCTGTTCCCCACTGTCCCCCCAGCACACCAGTTCCCCACTGTCCACCCAACACACCTGTTCCCCACTGTCCCCCCAGCACACCTGTTCCCCACTGTCCACCCAACACACCTGTTCCCCACTGTCCCCCCAGCACACCTGTTCCCCACTGTCCCCCAACACACCTGTTCTCCACTGTCCATCCAACACATCTGTTCCCCACTGTCCCCAACACACTTTTTCCCCACTGTCCCCCCACGCACCTGTTCTCCACTGTCCCCCCCTCGCACCTGTTCCCCACTGTCCCCAACACACTTTTAACCCACTGTCCCCCCACGCACCTGTTCTCCACTGTCCCCCCCGCACCTGTTCCCCACTGTCTCCCCAACACACCTGTTCTCCACTGTCCATCCAACACACCTTTCCCCACTGTCCCCCCAACACACTTGTTCTCCACTGTCCCCTCCCATGCACCTGTTCCCCACTGTCCCCCCAACACACCTGTTCTCCACTGTCCCCTCCACACACCTTTTCCCCACTGTCCCCCCAACACACCTGTTCCCCACTGTACCATCCTTAACCCATCTTCCCCACTATAAACCCCCCCCACACACACACACTCAGACACACCTCATACATACCTGTTCTTCACTATGCCCCCCACTGCACACCAGTTCCCCACTGTACTACCTACTGCTCTACTGCTGAAGATCTGTGTGTGACATGCTGCCATGCTGCCTGTTCTTTTCCCATTACCTGGGAGGAGGTGGCCTCAGCTAAAGAAGAGCAGCGCTGCTGCCTGTCCTCCCGCAATAGATCCGACAGTCTGGGAGGAGGTGGAGGATGGTGATATCAGGGCAAGCAGGACTTCTATGCAGGATATCTTTTGCACCCGCCTTCGCGGTTCCCTTCTTCATGCCGCACATCCGGCTACTGGCTTCACTTCATCCCGGCTTTCTCCTCTTGTGCTCATGCTGTACTGCAGGCTGGGGATGGGGTGGAGACTCAGCAGGAGAGCGCTCTGATCCTACAGGGAGCCCTAACAGCAGCTGCAATCACATTTATCTGTCAGCGGGGAAGCCCGCTGACAGATGAATAAGTCATCAGTTGTTAAGGACGTGACGGCCCTGCTTCTTAACAACCAATGATTTCTGCATTCTTTTGTGTACATTTCAGTTGTCAGTGAGAGAATCCCGCTGACAGCTGAAAGAACCGAGCCAGTAGGTATCGGTTTTAACCACTTTAATACCAGAAGGATTTACCCCCTTAATGACCAGGCCCTATTTTCGATTCGGAACTGCGTTACTTTAACTGACAATTGCGCGGTTGTGCGACGCTGTACCCAAATAAAATTGATGTCCTTTTTTCCCCACAAACAGAGCTTTCTTTTGGTGGTATTTGATCACCTCTGCTATTTTGATTTTTTTCACGCTATAAACAAAATAGAACGACAATTCTGAAAAAAAAATATATATATATTTTTCACATTCTGCTATATAACATTCTCAAAAAAAAAAAATAAAAAAATAAAATGTTTTTAACATTTTAGGCCAATTTGTATTCTGCTACATATTTTTGGTAAAAAAAAAAAAAAAAATCGCAAAAAGCGTATTTTGATTGGTTTGCACAAAAGTTATCACGTCTACTAACTACGGGAAAGATTTATGCCATTTTTTAACGTTTTTTCTCTTTATTAGTAATGGCGGCGATCTGCGATTTTTTGCGGGACTGCGACATTGCGGCGGACAGATCGGACCCCCGACTGACATTTTTGACACTTTTGGGGGGAGCAGTGACATTACTACAGTAATCAGTGCTAAAAATATGCACTGTTACTGTAATAATGATAAAGATAAAAAGACAAGGCGCCTCTAAGTGCAGTAGGCTCTGAGTATTTATTAGGTTAAAAGTATAAAAGCACTCACATTTGGTAAATGTGACATGTGCATAGCAAAGATCTGTCTGGAGTCTTCCTATCCCCTGTGCTGAGTGGTTGAAATGAGGACATCCGGTGATCCGCTTCCTGTAGATGCGTCCTTTCGTCTGTCTGACGGATAGGAAGACTCCAGACAGATCTTTGCTATGCCCATGTCACATTTACCAAATGTGAGTGCTTTTATACTTTTAACCTAATAAATACTCAGAGCCTACAGCACTTAGAGGCACCTTGTCTTTTTATCTTTATCACTTTCAGAGCAGCTTCTCCTCTCCAGTGCTGCCGAAGTGCAGTGTCTCACCTAAAGACTGCTGTATTCCACGGAAGCGCCCATACAACAAACCCTTGTACTGTAATAATGACACTGGCAGGGAAGGGGTTAGCAGTATAGGTGATCAAGGGGTTAAATGTGACCCTAGGGCATTGATGGCGAACCTTGGCACCCCAGATGTTTTGGAACTACATTTCCCATGATGCTCATGCTTTCGGCAGTGTAGTTGAGTATCATGGGAAATGTAGTTCCAAAACATCTGGGATGCCAAGGTTCGCCATCACTGCCCTAGGGAAGTGATTCTAACTGTATGGGGGTTGGGCTTCTGAAATGATCACAGAGACCTGTGATCCTATATAGCAGGATCACACGAGCTCTTTCTCTCTCTCAGCGGGGAGCGATTGCGGGTGTCAGGTGGCAATCAGAGCCGCCTGACACCCGCATCGGCTTTCCCAATGACGATCGGGGGTGGGAGCGCACCGTTGGCGGTGTGTGCTTGCCCCCTAGCTCCTCCCAGGCGATCGACGTAGATCTACGTAGTTTTGCTTGTATGAGCCAGCCTGCCGCAGTAAATATACAGGAGGCGGTCGGCAACTGGTTAAGTATCGGTGCATTTGTACGAGTACCGAGTCGTGCAAATGCTTAGTATTGACACAGATATCGATACCAGTTTAACCCTAATAGTATTCCATTACATACAATCATTCTTTGCTGAGCTGACTTCTGTTAACAGAAATCCTGTTGCTATGGGTTACTGCAGCACGCTCATCAGCACATTACTATTGCCTCTTGCACTTGTGTATTGCATAAATGGCTCTAATATCCAAGTTCAGCTTAAGACTTTGCCAGATTGCCTCTGCTGAAGCCAGACTGATGATGCATTGCGTGTCATGCTGATAGATACAGTGCTACATAACCCTTGCTCTCTCTACCGTAAATGTGTTTTATTTTGATATTGTAGCATAAATTGCTGGTTTTTGGATATGGTCTCACTTCAGGGCTGGACAGAAGACAGCCAGACACACAGCGAAAATTGCAGTGTTTATATTGCTGGACCATAAACACTGCTCTGACACCCTGCTGCAGCTTTAGAAGGAGGGAGGGCTTGGATGGGGTATTGAAATTTATAATAGCTGGGATAGTAGGTACTCCATAACATAGAATAGCTTTATATGGCCACAGGTTTTGGGCCTTTTGCACACGGAGCTTACAAAAAATGCTACTTATACAAGCATAGATGCGTAAAACATGTGCGTAAATGCATTCCAACGGCCAAAATAAATTAGTATTGCAGTGTTGATTATGGCATCAAATTATTTATAGTCTTAGACCGCATTCACACTGAAGCGGCACGACTTGTGCACTAGTTCGGGGGCGACCTGTGAAGTCCTGTGCACCGCGACTTCGGTGCGACTTGCACGGACTTCATATAATGAATGTCTATGCAAGTCGCTCCGAGGTCGCCCCAAAGTAGTACAGGACTCTTTTTCTAAGTCGGAGCGACTTGTGTCGCCCCTATTAGAACGGGTTGGGTCCTGTAGCAGTCAATGGACCGCACCGGTAGTGTAAATGGAGCCTTAAGTCTTTTGACTAAAATGCCAATTTAGTTTTAGTCCCATTTTAGTCATCTGCAATTGTTTTAGTTTTAGTTTAGTTTTAGTCGTATTTAAGTCAATTAAATCTCCAGTACATTTTAGTCAAATAATAAAATTTTAGTCTACTAAAATCAAATTTGTTTAGTTAAATAGTATTGTATTATTTAAGCATTTTATAAAATTTCTAAATTCATGATATACTCCTGGAGTAAAAAAATCTAATATCATGTTATTATTTATGGTATTAAGGTTTGAAAACCAAACTCACAGATACAGATTTAGCCACTCTGAATGATTTGAGGAGGCCTGTAATGCACACAGTGCTCTGGACATAGGCAATCTAAAGAGGAGGCCTGTAATGCATTGCACACAGTTCTCTGGACAGTGGTCTAAGGAGGCCTATAATGCTAAACAGTGCTCTGGACGGTTGCTGTAATGCTGCACAGTGCTCTGGACGGTGATCTGAGAGGCCTGTAATGCTGTTCAGTGCTCTGGACGGTGGTATTAGAGACCTGTAATACTGCACAGTGCTCTGGAAGGTGGTATTAGAGACTTGTAATGCTGCACAGTGCTCTGGAAGGTGATATTAGAGACCTGTAATGCAGCACAGTGCTCTGGACGGTGATCTGAGAGGCCTGTAATGCTGCACAGTGCTCTGGACGGTGGTATTAGAGACCTGTAATACTGCACAGTGCTCTGGACGGTGGTATTAGAGACCTGTAATGCTGCACAGTGCTCTGGAAGGTGATATTAGAGACCTGTAATGCAGCACAGTGCTCTGGACGATGGTCTGGGGAGGCCTGTAATGCAGCACAGTGCTCTGGACGATGGTCTGGGGAGGCCTGTAATGCTGCACAGTGCTCTGGACGGTGGTCTGGGGAGGCCTGTAATGCTGTGCAGTGCTCTGGAAGGTGATATTAGAGACCTGTAATGCAGCACAGTGCTCTGGACGATGGTCTGGGGAGGCCTGTAATGCTGCACAGTGCTCTGGACGGTGGTCTGGGGAGGCCTGTAATGCTGTGCAGTGCTCTGGACGGTGGTATTAGAGACCTGTAATGCTGCATAGTGCTCTGGATGGTGGTCTGAGGAGAAGCATGTAATGATGCACAGTTCTGGATGGTGGTCTCACATCTGAGGGGTGGCCTGTAATGGACAGTGCTTTGGATGCTGGTGGTCAAGGGAGGCCTGTAATGCACACACACGGACGGTGGTCTGAGGGGAGGCCTGTAATGGACCGTGCTCTGGATGCTGGTGGTCAAAGGAGGCCTGTAATGCACACATAAGGACAGTGGTCTGAGGGGAGGCCTGTAATTGTTATGGACACACTCACAGTGCTATCTGCTCTGGACGGTCGTCATCGGGAGTGGGACTCTTGTCGGGGGGCCTGTAATGCCCATTGGTGCTCTAGATGGTCATCTGAGGTCTCAGAGGCCTGTAATGCTGCTAAGAGAAGCATGCTACAGACTCGAGTCGCTTGCTTGTTGGGAGTGGAAGCAGGCCAAGCTTAGTGTTAAGCGGAAGTTCATCAGGGTAAAGTCCCTGCCTCACAATTTCGTTTTGTTTTCGTTCATTAACAAAAACGTAACTGATTTTCGTCATAGTTTTTGTCAGTGGACGAAAATGTGGTGTACTTTTTTTATTTCATTTTCGGCACTGTAAAAAAGGCTACTGATGAAAATTTTGAGGGAAAGGTTTTCATTGACGAAATTACAGGCAGGGACACGCAGCTCCAATACATGAAAGCAGAAGGGGTGACACATCTCACACTTTCCCAGAACTTCCTCTCTGTGGTAACTGATCCCAGCACCAACTCTTCAGGCACTGCCAACCAGCCTGGCTGCATCTGCATCCATTCACTAAACCTCCAGGCTAATTTCCCCCCACAGTCTTCCAGACTGACACTCACCAGCCCACCCAGCTGACTCTCAAGAGATCTCCTGGACATGCTGACCTGCTCTTGCTGTCCTCTCACTTGCTCCCTTGCCTCCAGGAAAGGATTCCTCCATGTGCTGTAGGGGGTCCCTCCAGCCCCTGAGCCCCAGACCCAGGGTCACCCACCCCTAGACCCTCCAGGGACACTGACAGCCTCCTCAGCACTCCATCTCCATATTCCACCCGACTTACCCTGCTGGCATGACTTATGCCCATTTATGAGGGGACTCTGTCCCCTTAAAGCTCATTTTGCTGGGGTTTGCCTGAGGCCCTCATAAATATACCAAACAGCTCCACCTACCCTCCACCCAGTATGTCTAGAACTTTCTCCAATGTTCCAGAGAACAGTGGGAGGCACCAGAGAGGCTGCTTGCTGAGTCATCCAGCCCCTGAGTCACTCATCCCTGACCCAGATTCACAACCCAGGCCTGGCTTTAAGCTAAGCTAATATACCTACACTAACAAACTTATTTACACCTAGCACAGTAGCCTAGAGGGTGCTACACTTATATTTGTTATTTGTCCCCATTCACATAGCAACTTAAAAAAAAAATAAAAGCCTTTCTTTATCTGCACATGTGTTACAGGTGAATTCATAACCACCATTAATTTACCCCCTTTATGACCAAGGCATTTTTAGCACTGTAGGTCATGCAAAACTGTAACCAATTTACATTTTAAGCATTTTTTTTCACATAAATAGAGCTTTCTTTTGTTGGTATTTAATCACCACTAATTTTTTGCTATATAAATAAAACAATGTCAGTGTCACCATAGTGACACTGTACTACTCTGGGGGGTGATCAGGGGTTTTTTTTTTTTACACTAATTTTGCTACCGGTTAGTGTTATAAGCAATAGTTTGTGCTTTCACAAATGGCTTTCTTTTATGACAGATTGCTTACTATTGTGATCTGTGATTGACTAAAGCTAATCACATGGTACATTGTGCTGTGATTGGCCCAGGTACCATGTGATAGCTGTGGGCTAATCACAGCATCAAAATCGTAAGCAAGCAGTCAAGAATGGAAGCTATTCATGACGATGTCACCTAATGATGAAACGCGTAGGGAGCAGCCAACAACGTGTGCCGTATACACGGCAGAGGATGAGGCGGCCATCTTGTTGGTTGTCAACCAGTTCTGTGGATGTGAAACGCCAGCATATCACGTCTGACATGCTATTTTAAATGTAAGTTGCTGCTATTCCTTCGTAATAAATGATTTTAAGCATACTACACTATGAGAAGTGTCTCTTTCTGTATGGCTTAAGTACATCACCCGGCAGAGGAACTATGGGGTGACTGTTGGGAGGACCTCACAACCATACCTGCTGTATATAGGAGTTGCTGCCCTGTTTTTCATTACTGTAGTAATGAGGGTCAAAGTGATCTGGTAAGAGGCTTTATGATCGGGTGCTGGTGACGGTTCCTCCACTACTTGCAGAAGATTTTTCAATTATTTGGACACTCTCTTTGCTTTCACCCTTTTCTTTTTTTGGATATGGACACTGATCTTCTGTTATGTGTATAGCCCTACACCTATTTTACATTTATCAATATTAGAAGCAGGTAAGCTATTACAGTCACTATTTACATTTTTTTTTTTACTATGCTTACTATGAGGGAGTATCACATTGGGGGGATGAATCTGAGGCAGGATTATTATTATTATACAGGATTTATATAGCGCCAACAGTTTACGCAGTGCTTTACAATATAAAAGGGAGACAGTAACAGTTGTAATACAATAAAATACAGGAGGGTTAAGAGGGCCTTGCTCATAAAAGCATACAGTCTAAGAATTGGGTTGTTTATGGCCACAGTAAAGTTGGGCCAAACACCCCTTTGGGTTGGGCCAGAACTCTCGAACATTGCAAAAGTTCAGACCCAAACTGTGAACCCTATTAAAGTCTATGGGACCTGAAATTGAAAAATCAAAAGTGCCCATTTTGAAGGCTTTTATGCAAGTCGTTGGCCATAAAATGTGTATGGGGGCCTGGGTACTGCCCTGGGGAACATGTATCAATGCAAAAATAAATAAAATGTTTTTACAGGGGCAGTGATTTTAATGAAGCTTAAAGTGAAACAATAAAAATGAAAAATTACTTTAAATATAGTGCCTGGGGGGTCCCCTTAGTCTGACTGTAAAGTCGCACATCTGTATCATGTATAGAACCTGCTGCAGCAAAACTGACATTTATAAAGAAAAAAAAAAAATGACATTTAAATTGCAATACAATACCATTGCCCCAATCCATACCAGGCCCTTTGGGTCTGGCATAGCTTTTTAAGGGGAACCACACGTGGAAATTTTTTAAAAAAATGGCAGTTCTGTGGGGTGCATGCTGGGTCGGTGATGTCACCAGATGACGTCGCCAGGTGGCTCCGCCCCTTACCTATAAAGGAACTGTCAAACAGTGGAGAAAGTAGTCGGCGATTAGCCTTCGTCATAGGTGAAGTGTTTTTTTTTTTTATTTTGCGGGTCTACCGGTGCAGCGAGCGGCGTGATTGACGATGGACCTACATCGGGGGACATTGTTTTTTTATTTGTAGTAAAGGAATTGTCAAAAACTGTGTGTGTGTGTTTTTATTTCTTTTTGGCACTTTTTTGGGTGAATGAGTAGGGGTTCAGTTCACCCCTACTCATTCACATGGGGGGAGGGCGGGATCCGGGGGCCACTCATTTAAAGTGGGCTTCCAGATTCTAAAAAGCCCCTTGCCTGCAAACTCCCAAAACAACAGCCCGGGTTGTGGGAAAGAGGCCCTTGACCCCATCAACATGGGGTCAAGGTGTTTTGGCCCTGTTGAGCGCATGTGACCTGGTATGGTGCAGGAGGGAATAGGGGGGGGGGGGCGCGCTCGCTCTTTCTTCCCCTGCTGCATGCTCAGATAAGGGTCTGGTATGGATTTGGGGGGCGGGGGGTGACCCAAAGCCGTTTCTTTTTTTAAGTATGGCATGAGGTTCCCCTTAAAATCCATACCAGTCCCGAAGGGCCTAGTATGGATTGGGGGGGGGGGGCCCCCATGCCGTTTTTGTTTAACATTTTTCTATTGCTGGGGATGTTTTTTTCTTTCATTCAAGTGTCAGCGGGGAAGCCCATTGACAGCTGATGACTTATCCGTTGTTAAGGACGCTGCAGCCAGCTTTTCAGCTATTCACTGTGCCCTGATTGGCAAAGCTTTGCCCAGTCAGGGCTTAGAATGCACTGTGCAGCGCGAACAGGCGATGTTCGGGCCGAATTTTAGTTTGGCTCGAACTTTTCGCCTGTTGGGCCTCAGTACGCTTTTTTAGGGGCTTGTGCAGATGGGCATCTAGGCGTGGGAAAAGGGTAGGGCTCATAAGGGGTCTGTCCAAAAAATTGGGCACGTCAGTATTAAGGCCAATAAAGCTGACAGAAAAGAAAAGGAACCATAAAGGAAGAGCGCCTTTTGGACGTAAACATGCTTTTCCTTTTCCATGAAACTGAATAAAATAAAGAAAAACAGAAAATTTTTATCTTGTAACAAATATGTCAGTCTTGTGCTACACTTCACTATCTCAAATCCACACTTGCGCCAGCTTAACCAGTGTTATTATTATTAAGCGTACTTGACAGGATAATTACACAAGCTAAATGTCAAAGGAATGTTGGCGGTGACAGCGGGACCGAGGCTTGTAGACAGCAGCCTCACGTCTGGCGTGCCGCCATTTTCAAATCATCCCAAACGGGCATCTGAAGCCACAAATTTCCCAGGTATTGGGACCACACAAACCCCAAGCATTTCCTTTTAGTTTTTTTTTTTTTTTCAAACATATAACCCTACTTCTTCCAACATATAAGCTTTACATTGGGTTAGCCCAGCCGCGGACTGAGAATACTCGGCGCGCTTGTCGAGCGCAACAAATTGCTTGTTCTCTAATGGCCATCCGAGAAGAATGAATGACTAGCCTGATTTTATCAGCGCACAAGCAGTAGATTCAATGATTTATGAGGAAATCTTGGTCCAGTCTAGTGGAATTTCCCAAAATAAATTTGTGTAAACAGCCCGCTACAAAGAAGCAGTCACATCGAATGCTGGTATGTGTAAACAGCCGGAACAGTTGAGAATAGTGTAATCTCACCGACGGTGGAGGAGGTCTGCATTAATTCATATGGAGACGCTTTTAGCAAAACACCTTAGACTCCACTCCTCCTTGACATCATAATGCCAAACATTTCACAACGTTTTAAAGCTGACCTGTAGCCACCCAGATAAGGTTCTGCTTTTATTTCTGATCCCAATAATCATGTGAAATGTATTTGCTACCTGTGAGTTCCAAGGCTTTGTAATTATAAGAACTTTCCCCAACAGACAACCCATTCTGGGCATTATAAAAGCAAAGGGTAGTGCGCTATTCACATGTGTGATGAAGGTAAAATAATAATATGATAAACCAAGAAGTGTCATAAATAAAAAACAATATGATAAACCTTCAAAAAAAAAAATATATATATATATAATTATATATAAATAACAAGCAAGTGAAAATCAAATGCTGAATAAATATAAAGCACAAATATAAAAAAAAAAAAAATATTCCCAGTTGCAGTGAATTTCTAAACGTGCAAAATGATGCCAAAAAGTGCAAAAAAACGAATTGTAAAATGTAAGTGCAAAGATAAAAACTATATATAAATATTGAAAGTCGAAAAAGGAAAGTTCAAGAAAAAAGTCTCTGAAAAGTTCATCCACTCATCAATTAGATAAATTAATTGAATGAATGAATGAATGGATGAACTTTTCACAGACTTTTTTTCTTGAACTTTCCATTTTGGACTTTCAATACTATATATTTTTTATCTTTGGACTTACATATTTCAATTCCTTTTTTTTTTGCACTTTTTGGCATCGTTTTCCACGTTTAGAAATTCACTGCAATTGGGAAGATTTTTTAATATATTTGTGCTTTATATTTATAAGTGATGGACCGATATTTTTTTTTTTTTTTTAAATCAAGAAAGATAGCGTTTTTTATTTTGGTCATCTGATATTGGTATCGGCCGATATTGGCCGATATTGGCCGATATTTTCGGACATTAAAAATGGGACGGAAGATCCGGGGCGGGCCGTGGAAGGCGGCGGGGGGATGTCATTACAAGACAGCCGACCGTCGGCTATGGACGCCGGTACCGGGGTGATGCCTCTAGCTGCAGGCATCACTCCGGTACAAGCACTTTCCCGAAATATCGGCAATATCGGTAAATCCAAAGGCCGATTCCAATATATCGGGGAAGGTGCATATCGGCCACCGATATATCAGTGTTGCCGATAATCGGTCAATCTTCAATATTTATTCAGCATTTGATTTTTAGTGTCGGTTCACACTGATCCGACTTGAATTTGCCCCGACTTCGGGCAACTAATGAAGTCGCCCGTGCACCGCGACTTCGGTGCGGCTTGCAACGACTTCTCATAATGGAAGTCAATGCAAATCGCTCCGACTTTGCAAAAAAGTAGTGCAGGAACCTTTTTCTAAGTCGGAGCGACTTGAGTCGCTCTGATTAGAACGGTTCCATTACACAGCATTGGAAGCTACTTGTCCAAGTCGCCTGACAAGTCGGATCAGTGTGAACCGGCACTAACTTGCTTGTTATTTATATATATATATTTTGAAGGTTTATCATATTGTTTTTTATTTATTACACGTCTTGGTTTATCATATTATTTTAGCTTCATCACACATCTGAATAGCACACAACCCTTTGCTTTTATATTTCTCTTTGCAAGCTCTTGAGTACTTGTGTTGGTGGAGTGCTGCAGTTCATTTATAGGTGTGGATAGTAGCCATCTCAGCAGCACACCTGTTCTCACACTTTACTCATTCTGGGCATTAGTGGAATGTTGGGCTTTTCTTCTCAGAGAAGAGGACCTTTCAGAGTCACCCCTAGTCTCCACCGCTTCCCACCTTCAAGCACCGCCCCTTGGTTCCAACCCCTACCTACCTCCCAGTACTGCCCCTTTTAGAGAATTCAACCATGTAACATTTGTGGTGTTAAGTCATTTGTATAGCATTTATCAATGATAACAAGAAAAGCAGTAAAATAGATCCCCTGCAACCAGAAACAATAGACCCCCCCTCCCCCATAAACAACAGATCCCCCAAGCAACAATGGACCGCTTCCAACAATATACCCCAACAGCAACAACAAATCTCACTGCTGCCAGTATCAATAGACCCTCCAGCAGCCACCTAAAATATCAATGCAGAGTGCCACAGCATGCCCCCAATCATTGCAGAGCGCCACAGCATTGTCCCCAATCATTGCAGAGTGCCACAGCATTGTCCCCATCAATGCAGAGACCACCGTGTGTGCCCCCTATGCAGTGGGAGCTTCCCCCCCGAGACCAATGCACTTACCTGGCAGCGGCTTCTCTTCAGTCCCGGCAGCGGCGGCTTCTCCTCACTCTGTCCCCCGGCGCGTCTCCTGCAGTCCTCCCACTCCCGCTTCCTCCTCAGCCAATGGCATGAGGTTTGCCTTGCAGCCAATCAGGAAGCACGTATCGGACGCGCTTCCTGATTGGCCAGGAAGAGGATCGGTGTGGCAATAGCGAATTTTCATTCGCTATTGTCACACAATGGGTGGGCTCGGGACGCACTGCTCTGCGCCCCGAGCCCACCCTTTGCATCGCCCTATTAGAGCCTCTGGCTCTAATCAGGTGATGTAAAAAAAAAAAATCCCCATTAAGCTCCATGCGTCCGGCGTCCCTGCATGCAGATTAGGGGGCCGGTCGTATGGATGGGGGGGCGGCGCCCCTGCGCCCCAAACGCACCGGCCGCCACTGCCTCCACAGTAGATCCCTCCTAGCAACAACTGATCCGCCAGAAACATAAGACACACCCCCAGCAACAATAGATCCCTCATAACAAAAGATACCCCAAGTAACAATGGACCGCGTTCAACAATATACTCCCCAGCAATGGTTGACCCCTGACAGAAACAACAAATCTCCCCTCAGCCAGCATTAATAGACCCTCCAGAAGCCAGCAACAATAGACCCTTCCCACCACAGTAGATCCCTCCTAGCAACAACTGACCCCCCAGAAACAATAAGACACATCCCCGTCAACAATAGATCCCTTATAAACAACAGATCCCCAAAGCAACAATGGACCGCTTCCAACAATATACCGCCCAGCAACAATAGACCCCTGACAGCAACAACAAATCTTCCTGCAGCCAGCATTAATAGACCCTCCAGCAGCCAGCAACAATAGACCCTTCCCTCCACAGTAGATCCCTTCTAGCAACAACTGACCCTCCAGAAACAATAAGACACACCCCCGGCAACAATAGATCCCTTATAAACAACATATCCCCCAAGCAACAATGGATGGCTTCAAACAATATACCCCAACAGCAACAACAAATCTCACTGCAGCAAGCATCAATAGACCCTCCAGCAGCCAGCTACAATAGACCCTTCCCTCCACAGTAGATCTCCCCTAACAACAACTAATCCCCCCAGAAACATAACACATACCCCTGACAACAATAGATCCCTAATAAACAACAGATCCCCCAAGCAACAATGGACCGCTTCCAACAATATACCAACCCAGCAACAATAGACCCCCAAATGCAATAACAAATCTCCCCGCAGCCAGCATTAACCACTTAAGCCCGGGAGGATTTGGCTGCTCAAAGACCAGGCCCTATTTTGCGATTCGGCACTGCGTGAGTTTAACGGACAATTGTGCGGTCGTGCGACACTGTACCCAAATGAAATTGATGCCCTTTTTTTCCTACAAACAGAGCTTTCTTTTGATGGTATTTGATCACCTGTGCGATTTTTATTTTTTGCGCTATAAACAAAAAAAGAGCGACAATTTTGAAAAAATAACAATATTTTTCACATTTTTTTTATATGAAATTACCAAAAAAATGTAAAAATCAAAATTTTTTAACATTTTAGGCCAATTTGTTTTCTGCTACATATTTTTGGTGTAAAAAAAATCGCAATAAGCGTATTTTGATTGGTTTGAGCAAAAGTTATTGCGTTTACTAACTACGGGAAAGATTTATGTAATTTTTACTGTTTTTTTTTTTAACTAGTAATGGCGGCGATCTGCGATTTTTTGCGGGACTGCGACATTGTGGTGGACAGATCGGACCCTTGACTGACATTTTTGACACTTTTGGGGGTACCAGTGACATTACGACAGTAATCAGTGCTATACATATGCACTGTTACTGTAATAATGACACTGGCAGGGAAGGGGTTAACTTTATTGGTAAACAGTGGGTTAAAAATATCCCTAGGACGTGATTCTAAATGTGGGGGGCGTGGCTTGTGATGTACCCACAGAGACATACAATCCTACATAGCAGGAACGCATAGCCTCTGTGCTTACATCAGGGAGAGTGCAGACGGCTGTGTTTACATCAGCCGCCTGCCTTTCTCCCTCTCCAGCGGGAGATTGCGAGTGACCAGAGTGATCGCGCGGGGATGTTAGTGAACGAGCAGGGGGCGGGAGTGCGCCTCCGGCGGCACGCACTCGCCCCCTAGAGGCTCGTGGGCGAGTGACGTACCCCTATGTCACTTTGCCCAGGAGGGGCTGACCGCCGCAGTACATATACTGATGGCGGTCGGCAAGTGGTTAATAGACCCACCAGCAGCCAGCAACAATAGACCCTTACCTCAACAATAGAACCCTCCTAGAAACAACAGACCCTCCAGAAACATAACACACCCCCAGCAACAATAGATCCCTCATAAACAACATATCCCCCAAGTAACAGTGAACTTCTTCCAACAATATACCCCACAGCAACAATAGACCCCCGACAGCAACAACAAATCTCCCCACAGCCAGCATTTATAGACCCTCCAGCAGCCAGCAACAATAGAGCCTCCAGCAGCCAGCAACAATAGACCCTTCCCTTAACAGTAGATCCCTCCTAGCAATAACTGACCCTCCAGAAACATAAGACACCCCCCGGAAACAATAGATCCCCCACCATCAACAATAGACCCTCCCAGCAACAATAGGCCCCTGGAAAAAATAGATCCTCTTCAGCAACAATAGATCCCCAAGCAGCCAGTATTAATAGATCCTGCAGCACACCCAATCACCCCTTACCAAAGACAGCTCATAGGCAACCATTGATTTTGAATGGAGGCAGAAAAACGCTGCTAAAAGCCAACGTGGCCAAACGTGCCAATGGAAAAAGCTACTAAAAGCAAATTTTTACAGCTGCTTTTTCCTGGCGTTAGCAGTGGCTCTGCAGCTTTTCTATTGCCCTGTGTGCATGGGGCCTAAAAGAGAAGTGTGGGAAATTAAAATAACAAACATTCATACTTTCCTAGCTGGCTGCAGCATTGATCCGATGCTGCAGTTGTCCCCAGCCGCCTCTACCCTGAGTGATCAAAGACCGCTGATTGCTCAGTTCTCGGCTCTGCTCTGAGAACAGAGCGGTGACTGTCAGTCACCAGCTCTATGCTCTGCCCTCCAGTGCTCACTGGATCGCAGGACTGTGGAGGGGGTGGGAGCAGTTGGCTTAGCCTCTCATTGATGCACTGAGAGGCTGAGCCAGAACCCAGTCAGGCATCTGGGCGGTTCCTGACATTATTGTCAGGATCCCTGCAGAACCTGGAATCGCTCTGTGACGTCAGCCAACAGCGGGCTTTAGAAGAATCTCAGTCACAGGAGTGCAGAACGAAAAGACTTTTGGCCATACTTTATCTTTAATCGTTTCTTTAATAGTAAAGCTAGCTGTTACAGCCATTTTAGCAATAGTCACACAGGGTGCCCTTCCTCTGCTCAGAGGAAACGTTTCACCCTAATTACTGCACAGACCTGGGAGAAATACATAAAGTACATTAACCACTTTAGCCCCGGAGGATTTGGCTGCTCAACAATGAGCAGGCCCTATTTTGCGATTCGGCATTGCGTTATTTTAATGGACAATTGCGCGGTCGTGCGACGCTGTACCCAAACCAAATTGACGTTCTTTTTTTTCGCACAAACAGAGCTTTCTTTTGGTGGTATTTGATCACCTGTGCGATTTTTTTTTTTTGCGCTATAAACAAAAAAAGAGCGACAATTTTGAAAAAATTACAATATTTTTCACATTCTTTTATATGAAATTCTCAAAAAAAAAACGTAAAAATCTAAATTTTTTAACATTTTAGGCTATTTTGTTTTCTGCTACATATTTTTGGTAAAAAAATTTACAATAAGCGTATTTTGATTGGTTTGTGCAAAAGTTATTGCGTTTACAAACTACGGGAAAGATTTATATCATTTTTATTTTATTTTTTTTTACGAGTAATGGCGGCGATCTGCGATTTTTTTTTTTGCGGGACTGCGACAATGCGGCGGACAGATCAGACCCCTAACTGACATTTTTGACACTTTTGGGGGTACCAGTGACATTACTACAGTAATCAGTGCTAAAAATATGCACTGTTACTGTAAAAATGACACTGGCAGGAAAGGGGTTAACAGTATGTGTGATCAAGGGGTTAAATGTGTCCCTAAGAGCGTTATTCTAACTGTCAGGGGGTGTGGCTTGTGAAGTAATCACAGAGACATACGATCCTACATAGCAGAATCACATAGCCTCTGTGGTCACTTCAGGGAGAATGACAGACGGCTGTGTTTACATCAGCCATCTGTCCTTCTCTCTCAGCTGCGGGAGATGGCGAGTGGCCGGCGGCCATCGGAGCTGCCGGTCACACACACTGGATGATCCCCAGCTAACAAGCGGGGGTGGGAGTGCGCCGCGCCCCCTAGAGTCTCCTGAGCAAGCGACGTAGTATAACGTCGCTTTGCCCAGGAGCGGCTGCCTGCCACAGTAAAACTGCGGTGGGCAGTCATTATGTGGTTAAGACTCAAGCAAGAATACACATGCCCCTTGTGTACAGAATGTGTACAGAACGCCCCCCTGAAACATAATTTCCTGCTTGAGTGATTGGCTCGCTGATCTTCCCAGAAGTCTGCACGAAAATACAGGTCGGATTTTTGGCATCCACTGCAACAAAAATGTAATTTTTGGTAAGATACTCCCAATAGAAAAATCACGTTTAAAGGGATACAGACCATGCCACTTTCCTCAGAGTCCTGCAGGTGCAGCAGCTGGTTGATAATTATGAAACCACTTTCATTAGACTCACTCAGACATGGGCTGGTTCTTGCTGGTCTGCAGGCATCTGCAGATGCTACAGTACGTAGGAGCACTTCAGGGCTGGGTCTAATTTGCGGACTAGAGCCTCCTTGAATGTAACTGCAAGGTGACTTGTCTTGCCAGCTGCATTAATGATACATCCACCATCGGAGGAGACAGCAGCAGGTTGACCTTTAGCTTTTTCAGGGTATACAG
Source organism: Pelophylax lessonae (assembly GCF_965119305.1). Taxonomy (NCBI): domain Eukaryota; kingdom Metazoa; phylum Chordata; class Amphibia; order Anura; family Ranidae; genus Pelophylax; species Pelophylax lessonae. The sequence continues at coordinate 29,788,407 of NC_138778.1, forward strand.
TTTTGACAACCTGTTTATACAGGCCTTTTTCTCTGACCCCTTCCATTCTTCCTGGATTAACTCCTCCAATTGTTCAGTGAAGGGAAATGAGTACTTTCTAACCTTGTGAAGAGTTTCCTCCACTTTACTCCAGGCAATTGTGTCCTTAACTGCCCTTGCAAAAGGCTCTATTGGGAAATTGTCAAAGCCTGTGGCCCCTGTAATGTCTTCTTCTTCCGACAAGCTTTCCAATTTGGACACCATCTACTGGCTCTGGATGAAGGTACAATTCAGCCACCGACTAGGAAGTACAGACTTCATGTATCAACTCCCATACTGGGAGATTCATGTATCAACTCCTTGGCCGATTCTTTTATCAAGGCGGCTACTTTCTAAGCATCCTTGTCGCTTCCTCCAAGTGGACTTGACATACTAGCTTGTCAGGCAATGACTTTCCACCACAAACGCCACAACCCATAGGGCTGGTAACCTGTGGTGTTTGTTAATAATAATCATGATGACCTTGATCAACGGTGCCTGGATGTCTGTGCCTAAATGGTAAATTTTCTGGCTTTTAGAAAGCTTCCTCCATCTTGAGGTCCTTGCAGGGCTATATCCTGCTTGTTCCAGGCAGACTTGACCAGTGGGGGCTGGTGCTCCATGAGCCGGGGGGGGGGGCCTGCAGACGGACCTCACCAAACCCCCCCTGGACCACACCAGCCCACACACCATACCCCCCCTGGACAACACCAGCCCACACACCATACCCCTCCCACCCCCCCGGTCGCCGGCTCACTCACCCTGGACACGTGGAGGGCAGGCAGGCAGCAGCTTCGGCGGGATTCCCCCTCAGTCACCTGCATCTCCTCCCTCCTCCTCCTCCTTGGCCAATGGCATGGCTTCTCCTTTTGGCCAATCGGAAAATGGGTCTCAGGACCAGCTTCCTGATTGGCCAGGAGGAGGATCCGTGTGACAATAGTGAATATTCATTCGCTATTGTCACACAACTGGGTGGGCTCAGGACGCAGTGCTCTGCGCCCCGAGCCCACCCTTTTTTTAAAGCCTATTAGAGTCTCTGGCTCTAATCACGTGCTTCAAAAAAAAAAAACCCCATTGGAATCCATGCGTCCGGCGCCCTGCATGTTGATTAGAGGGCCAGAAGCATGGATGGGGGGGCAGTGCCCCTGTGCCCCCAATGGACGGGCCGCCACTGGACTTGACATATTAGCTTGACTCTGCACCACAAATGCAGCAACTATTATGGCTGGTAACCTGTGATGCTTGTAAACGGGAAGCAATAATAATGAGTGGTGAGATGATGACCTTGATCAACATTGCCTGGATGTTTGCTCTTAGATGGCGACTTGTCTTGACCTTTAGAGGGCTTCCTTCATCTTGAGGTCCTTACAGGGCTGTAGATATTGGCTCTCTTTGTCTCATTCTTTACTACTTACCTAATCCCTATACCTTAAAAGCAATGGGTAGAGAAAAAAGGGGGGATTTGGATTTTGGAATTGGAGGTAGGTCTCATCCCTAAAATTGTAGACAAGAAAAGCCGATTCCCCACTAATTGGGACTATAGCGACCTACATGCAGAATCAAAGAGTAGATATAGAAAATAAATAAAAAGGTATACATTTATTGAATAGATAATAATAAAAACATAGAAAATTTGTTCATGGATGAGCATTGGAGGATGATGGCCTGATTTTCATGTTCAGGCTGAAAGTTTTTACCAACTGGGACTCTCTCCCTACTTTTGGTTTTTCCTGCTTTCTTGCTGCATACAGACCTTTTTGTACAGCTTCATTTATCCCCATGTGTTGACCCTATCTTGAGCCTGCTTGGTCTTGTTGGAGAAATTGCTGCCTGCAGGGGATTCTAGGATGTTTTTTTCTACCTACTTTCCTATTTCTTCCTGCTACCAATCATCCTGCTCTTGGTTTTAAATCTTTGGCTGTTCGGTATGTCCCTAATGGCTTACACGATAAACAACTGGGTGATTACAAGATGCATGTGACCCCTGTAGAAGGCATAATTAATCATTCCGAAACGCGTTGGGTTTGTTTGCCTTGTACCACATTTTGTCCATATGTAAGCCACCGACCACTATGGGAAGCCTATGTGTGCATCATGTCCTTGTCCTTACACTATGAAGAGTCCGTTCTCCGATTTTGTTCCCTCTTTTTTACATCACCTTCGGGGCCTTTGATCCCTGAGAGGAAGGCGGATCTGAGGACCGGCTGGAGGTTTATCCTGGTCATGGAGACCATTGAAGCTTTCTTTGATCCTCTTGTTGTATGACAAAAAGGATCAACAATGTCTGGGTAATGAGGATCTTTACATTCACTACCCACGTATGGTGCCACCCCCATACTCTCTTATTCGTGCCTGTTTGTCTTGCATCCATGTGAGTAGTTACATAGTTACATAGTAGGTGAGGTTGAATAAGGACAATAGTCCATCCAGTTCAACCTGTGTAGGTGTGTGTGGCTGTAATCATCTCACATACCCCCGATTGTTCTGATCCTTGAGATGCACGTCCAATAGTCTTTTGAAAGCCACCATACTTCCCGCAGAAACCACCTCTTGTGGTAGAGAATTCCACAATCTTGTAGCCCTAACAGTAAAGAACCCCCCACGTTGCCTGAGGTTAAAACGCTTCTCCTCTAATCGCATTGTATGCCCCCGAGTTCTCATGCAATCCCTTCGACTGAACAGCTTTTTTTCTAAGCCGAGATCCCCATTGAGATATTTAAAAATTGCTATCATGTCCCCCCTCAGGTGTCTCTTCTCCAGGGAGAATAAATCAAGCGATTGCAGACGCTCTTCATAATCAAGGTCCTTCAATCCCCTAATTAGTTTAGTTGCCCTTCTCTGGACTTTCTCCAGCTCCAACACATCCCTTCTGAGGACTGGCGACCAGTTCTTTTAAATAAACCCTACCATTGTTTTATACGGAATTACGCTATGGTCCTGTGTGCTGCTTTTTTTTCATACTCCCACCTGATCACTATGAAGCTGCATTGAGGAACCTTATCATTCTATGGCGTTACCTATGGTCTTTTGGAGGTCCTGAGATTTATGCTATGTCTGGCGAGGCTGTCTCATTCATTTGAGTAGCCATCGCTTTCTGTAAAGCTGCTTCTCTTACTAGTACACCGTGGTGTCCCCTTTTCGCACATTTTCCGGGTGTCACAGGAAGAAAAGATCATTATCACATTTATTTCCCTGGATTTGTTTTATATTGGACTTTTCTGTGGGTTCACACTTACTTCTCTGGATTTGCTATATATTGGACTTTTTTTGGATCACTCCTTATTTTTCCATGTCTTTATCATTTTTTTTTAATGAATTCCTTTTCATTGTATTTATTATCATTTACATTTAGCGCTGCACTTTCTGTTATTATTGTTATATTTTGATCACTGTTCTGTGGATCATGTGTTAGCTGCTATATACACATTATCTAAAGTTTTTCATTATTATAATTTTTTAGCGCAGAAATTACCCCATAGTTTTTTCAAAAGTGAAGGACTACAAGTTCCAGCATGAACCTCTGAGATCTAAAGATGTGACCCCTTAGATATCACGGGTTAATGCTGTGACCCGTAGTCCTTTACTAGTTGGGGGGGGGGGGGGGGGTGTGACACATCCTGAGCTCTGAGAGGTTCATGTCGGGACCTGTAGTCCTTCACTTTTGTAATGGAACATCCCCGAAAGTAAAGGACTACAAGTCCCAGCATGAACCCTGGCTGAGATCTGGATGTGACCTCCTCTGCCAGCTCATTCTCCCATGACACACATACTCCACATATGTTGTATTTCATCCACTGCTCCCGACCTCACCTCAGGCAGGTCAACTCTTGAGAGGTGCTCTGTTTAATTCTGGCACAGATAGATCCCTTCATAGGAGGAGGTGGGTGAAGCCAAATAGGTGCGGAGGAGGAAGTTATATCCTCCTCCACTCTGAATGCCTCGCTTTCCTCCTTCTGACATCACTGGTTACTTGACGCCAGGCGGCAGGTAGTCCTAGCAACCAGTGCAGATAATAACGGCCAGCAGGGGAACAGACGGGTCACAGCCGGCCGGCTGACTGTGAGTACAGCAGAGCTGCTATTGTGGCGGCCTTTTCTGGGGGCAATCAGATTGCCCCAGGGGGAAATTGCAACCCTGCCCCTCGGCCAAGTTCCCCCTTGCCCCCTTCCTTCTCAGGCCAATTTTCAGATTTCAGTGCTGTCACACGTTGAATGACAATTGCTCGGTCATGCAACACTGTACCCTTATGCAATAGTTATTTTTTTCACACAAATAGACCTTTCTTTTGGTGGTATTTAGTCACCACAGGTTTTTTTTGTTTGCTAAATAAACAAAAAAAGCCCAAAATTTTGGGGGAAAAAATAGTTATTCTTTGTTTATTCTCTAAAGTTTTGCAAATAAATAATCTTTCTTCATAATTTTAGGTCAAATGTATTCTGCTACATTTATTTGATGAAATAACCCAAATCAGATGTACTGACGGCCTATTTTATTTCTTGAGACCCTGCCCCTCTAGGACAGTACAAATATCCCTAAAAAGACCTTTTGGAAAAGTAGACATTCTGAGGCATTTAGTAAGAGGCACGGCGCGTTTTTTGAAATTTGTTTGTCACAATTTTTTGGAAAATGAAAAATAAATGTAAAATGTAAAAAATTATCACACTTGTTATTTTTTTTTTCAGATTGTCACCAGTGCAGTACAGCATCATCATATAACTTTTGTGGCGGTGACCAGGGACACTGACTGGTAACAGTATGTAAAAAATAAAAAAAAATTTTAATAATTTTTTTTTTTTCTTCTTACATATTATAATTCTAGATAGCAGTGTATTTCACAGCTATAAGCAAAATTTTTACTGAATGACACTGTGAATTGTTGTGATTAGCTGTGATTGGCCACAGCTAATCACATGGTACATATGGGCTGTGATTGGCCCTGTCTGTACCATATGATAACTGTGACCAGTCACAGCTAGCAAAACAATTGTATACAATGGATGGCATGAAAGGAAGCCATCCATTGTTTACAATTGTCATGTGATCTGCTTCGTCCTAGAGGTGACGTGCAAGGCCTGTTCTCAGGAGGACGTCATATAAACAATATGGTTCCTGTTTAAACGTCATTTTACAATGGAACGGGCGGGAAGTAGTTAAGGCAGCCTCTCAACTCAGAAATGAGCCACTTGTGTGCACCAATAATGTACGGAGTTAATTCTTAACCACTTAAGCCCCGGAAGATTTTACCCCCTTCCTGACCAGGGCCTATTTTGCGATTCGGCACTGCGTGATCTTAACGGATAATCGTGCGATGCTGTACCTAAACGAAATTGACGTCCCTTTTTTCCCACAAACAGAGCTTTCTTTTGGTGGTATTTGATCACCTGTGTGATTTTTACTTTTTGCGCTATAAGCAAAAAAAGAGCGTAAATTTTGAAAAAATAACAATATTTTTCACATTTTTTTATATGAAATTTTTTTTTTTTAACATTTTAGGCCAATTTGTTTTCTGCTACATATGTTTGGTAAAAAAAATCGCAATAAGCGTATTTTGATTGGTTTGCACAAAAGTTATTGCGTTTACTAACTAAGGGAAAGATTTTTGTCATTTTTGTTGTTTTTTTTTTAACGAGTAATGGCGGCGATCTGCGATTTTTTTTGCGGGACTGCAACATTGCAGCGGACAGATCGGACCCTTGACTGTCATTTTTGACACTTTTTGGGTTACCAGTGACATTACTACAGTAATCAGTGCTATAAATATGCACTGTTACTGTAAAAATGACACTGGCAGGGAAGAGGTTAACTTTATTGAGAAGGAGGGGTTAAGTGTGTCCCTAGGGGCGTGTTTCTAACTGTAAAGGGGCGTGGCTTTTCATGTAACAACAGAGAAATACGATCCTGCATAGCAGAACCGTATGATCTCTGTCATTACACAGGGGAGAATGGCAGGCGGCTTTGTTTACATCAGCCGCCTGCCTTTCTCCCTCTCCACCTGACGATCGCGAGTGACCGGCGGACATCAGGTCCGCCGGTCACATGCGCGGAGATGTTAGGGAGCGAGCGGGGGCGGGAGCACGCCTCCGGCAGTGCGCGCTCGTCCCCTAGAGCCTCACAGGTGAGCGACCTAGTACTACGTCACTTTGACTGTGAGAGGCTGACCGCCGCAGTAAATAGTCGTGCGGCGGTCGGCAAGTGGTTAAGATGTTTTGTCCCGAGTAGCTGAACACTTGAAATAATGTATGTGTTGCATTCGGAAGGACATGCAGAGCCATTGCCCACTCCACCAGTCCAGCACACCTCTGTTAGCTCACTCCCAGTAACACAATGAAACCCTGCCGGAAACATAGCACGGGTTTCTTGTGTGTCCTTAGTTAACTCTTTCCTACTTAGTGATTAGGCCTTAGATCTCCGTAACGTTAGTCTGCTTCCGGTGACTGGAAGAAATAGACAGCTAGGGAAGGAGTCAGAGCACCGACCTCCTCACTACCAGAGGACCTGACAACCAGCCTGGTATCACGCCAATGACTGGTTGCTGTAGCTGTTCTAGCTGTGACCTTGCGGTTACCCAGGGCATCTACCTCTTTTTCTTAGCCTTGTAGGTTAACTTTTTGTCGTGGTGTTACTTATACCCCATATTGCTAAAACAGACCCAGGTTCCTTAGGAATACGCCAGTACCCAACATGCACCCCTTAAATAACTTCAGACCAGGCTTAAAACAGATGAAACGCCTTTTACTGAAAGTTCAGTAGAACACAGTATAACATGCAATAACGTCCTCATCCTGACTGCACCTAATAGTGGCTGCCCCAGGTCACCTTCACAGTAGTTTTGGGAATACAGGCAGTCCCGGGTTTTAAACAAGATAGGTTCTGTAGGTTTGTTCTTATGTTGAATTTGTATGTAAGTTGGAACAGGTACATTTTTTAAGTGTAACTCCAGGCAAAAAAATATTTTTTAAGTTTTATAGATAGCTTTGGAAGGGTTTACACCCCTGTAAAGTTTGGAAAATTTCACCTCACTTTCTGTCCCTGTGACAATTGGATTTTGAAAATTTTAGGTTGCCGTGGAAACAAGGATGCGTGATAAAACTTTAGTGGAGACACCTGTTTCCCATGATAATTCTTACTGGAGTGAATTTCCCTTCCTAGGGATAGCTTTCCTCTAACTTCCTGTTGTCTCCCTCCGTTTGTAAGTATGAGTAGGGTGTATGTAACTTGGGGACTGCCTGTAGTCCATACTTGGGAAGAACTGAATGGAGAAGTCCATGTTCTTTGGGTGTCCCGATGGATCGGCGTTCTAAAGTCAACCATAGGTCCCACCAAGCCTCTGCACATGTCCCGTCTTCTCTTAAAGTGGTTGTAAATGTTTTTTTTTCTTTTTAAATAACAGACATGCCTATACTTACCTGCTCTGTGCAATGGTTTTGCACAGAGCAGCCCCGATCCTGTTCTTCTGGAGTCCTCCACTGGTGCTCCAGGCCCCTCCTCTTCATCGGGTGCCCCAACGGAAAGCCGCTTTCCATGGGGGAACCTGTGCGGGCTCCCTCCCGAATCCCGCTGCTGCATCCATCGACACAGACAGTGGGACTCAGCCATACCCCCCACAACCGTGTCACAGCTTTTGATTGACAGTAACGGGAGCCAATGGCTCCTGCTGCTATCAGTCTGTCCGATGATGAGAGCAACAGTGGCATGGCACTCGTGCACATCGCTAGATTGGATTGGGCTAAGAAAAAAGGGGGTCTGGGGGGGGGGGGGGGGGGGAGCTGCAGCACAGAAGGTTTTTTACCCTAAAGCAAAGAATGTATTAAGGTGAAAAACCTTGAGGCTTTACAACCACTTTAAGCCTTCAAGTCCCTTAGGATCTGGAGTCTGGACCTCTTCCTTTTTATAACACACAGGAGGGAGGCTGGACCCCAGAAAACCCGCGTACACACTCAGGGAAGGTGGCAAAACATTAACCCCTGACCTAGGTAGCCAAGTGCTAACTAAACTTACAGTAGGCCACCTGCCTACAAGCGGTGCACCGAGAGGCTGAGCCAGTTGCTGGTCAGGGATCTGGGTGGATACTGGGAACGATCGTGGGTGTCAGGCGGCAATCGGAGCCGCCTGCCCACTGCATCAGCTTCCCCGCTGACGAGCAGGGGCGGGAGCGTGCCGCCGGCGGCGCGCGCTCGCCCCCTAGCATTCTGTATGCGACCGTTGTACAGTTACGGCGACTCGCGCAGGAGCGGCTGCCTGCTGCAGTACATCTGCGGCGGGTGGTCGTAAAGAGGTTAAAGGGTGTTGTCATTTGCTTAGTGCAATTACTCTTATCTTTCCCTTAAAGCCGAGTTCCATACAAGAATATAACTAGGTCTTAAAACAAAAGACCACGCCACCCACCCCCCTCGTTTTTGTACATATATATATATATATGTATATATATATATATATATATATATACACATATATTTTTTATTTCCTTTCTATTTTGTTTTGTACCTTTTGAAGTGTACAAATGTGTACTTTCGCCCTAACGCCGCCAGGGCAAGGTATGTCATTTCCGCATCTGGATTGGCCCCCTCCTCCTCCCCCCCTTGCTGACTTCTGGGACCAGTGTGTGTTCCAGAAGATGACAGGGCCATTCAGAAAGCACATCTGACTTGCCCATGCGCAGTAGGAAACCTAAAGACTTCCCTGCCGATTTTCCTTGGTTGCAATGGTGGCGTCTGCACCAGAGCCGATGGACGAATCGGCTTTGGGGGGCGACATCACCGGATCCCTGGACAATGTCCTTATATTAAAGAGTCCTTATATTAAAAGTCAACAGCTACATTATTTGTAGCTGCTGACTTTAACTTTTTTTTTTTTTTAGAGGCTGGAACTCCGCTTTAACAACTGCTAAGTTGAGATATCAGCTCCACAAAAGGAGCATATTATTTTCGTTCAGCCAACTCCTAGATTTTCATTAGTAAGCACAAAAACTGTGTAGAATTTCAAAGTAGTAAGCAGAACTTGTGTAGTTAATGAGTTAATATGGCGGCCTATAAATATATAAAGAAGCATGTTTTAAAAGCATTACCACGTTATTTACAACAAACTGATTTCTTTTACATGTTGTGTCTAAAAAAAAAAAAAAAAAAGTGAAGAGTATCCATTACCTTGGAAATGAAATGACCTCACCGTGCCTTATCTTCCAAAAAGCTTTTACCACCCACTACATTCACAAAGAAGATAAACTCACCTTCTGCCCTTTCCATAATAATGTGCCTATATCAGAGAGGGCCTATCTCAGCCCATGGACATGTATCTGACTGCCTATATTAGGAGAGGAGTCAGGGTTGAGGGTGGTCAATGGATTCTAGCTATTAGTCTGACACAATCTGGTCTTCCCAATTTATATTTTTCCCCAATAGCAGTTTCCATGTAGGTTTTATCTCCCTAATTATCAATGTAGCACATCCCACGTAGTAGCCACTGGTGAATTGGACCCCTCACCCTGCACAGCCAGGCACACTGAATTTCCATAGGCAGGAAATAGTCCAGCAGCGTTGTTTTTGTTTGTTTATTAGGGTAGGGAGACCAGACTTCCCCGGTTTACTGGGACAGTCCCCGGACTGAGGACACTGTCCCGGGAGCTAGTCTGTCCCTGGATTTGTCCCTGGATTGCAGGGACAGCGCTAGGGGCAGGGCCAATCGTGGGTGGGTGCTGAGGCAGAGGGGGGTGCCAAAGTCAGTGGCATACCAACGAGGGGGGGGGGGGCGGTCCGCCCCAGATGCCACACATTGGGGGAGGGGGGTTTCAGGCCGGTGTAACGTTAGAAAACCATACCCCATGAGAAATCCATACCCACGTCACTTCCTGTCAGGAACAGCGCCGGCGTCGGCTGCTGTGTCAGCTTTAATTTGAATCGCTGGCCACTCGCTGTCACCCAAAGTCCTGCCTCCTGGTTTGGCTCCTTTGATAGACAGCACACTTTTCCAATGCCAGGAAGTGTGCTGTCTATTATAGGTAGGAGCCGATCCCGGAGGGTAGGCTTGTGTGATGACGGGCGCCCAGCGATTCAAATTAAAGCTGACACAGCGGACGATGCTGTCCTATGTTATGATCCGGCCAGCTCTCCTCTTCTCTCTGATCCCCTGCACTGGTGAGTGGTGAGGCTGCATTGGATGGGCACTGGTGAGACTGCATTGCTGGGCACTGATGAGGCTGCATTGCTGGGCACTGGTCAGACTGCATTGGATGGGCACTGGTGAGACTGCATTGCTGGGCACTGATGAGGCTGCATTGCTGGGCACTGGTCAGGCTGCATTGCTGGGCACTGATGAGGCTGCAATGCTGGGCACTGGTGAGGCTGCATTGGATGGGCACTGGTCAGTCTGCATTGCTGGGCACTGGTCCGGCTGCATTGGATGGGCACTGGTGAGGCTGCATTGCTGGGCACTGGTCAGACTGCATTGCTGGGCATTGGTCAGGCTTGGTCAGGCTGCATTGCTGGGCACTGGTGAATCTGAATTGTTTGGCACTCGTCAGGCTGCATTGCTGGGCACTTGTGTATTTTATTGGGATTTTATGTGATATACCAACACAAAGTGGCTCATATTTGTGAAGTGGAAGGAAAGTGACAAATGGTTTTTAACATTTTTTACAAATAAATATTGTGAAAAGTGTGGCGTGCATTTGTATTCAGCCCCCCTGAGTCAATACCACCTTTCGCTGCAATTACAGCTGCAAGTCTTTTTTGGGATTTCTCTACCAGCTTTGCACATCCAGGGAGGGACATTTTTGCCCATTCTTCTTTGCAAAATAGCTCAAGCTCTGTCAGATTGGCTGGAGAGCGTCTGTGAACAGCAATTTTCAAGTCTTGCCACAGATTCTCATTCTCAATTGAATTTAGGTCTGGACTTTGACTGGGCCATTCAAACACATGAATATGCTTTGATCTAAACCATTCCATTGTAGCTCTGGCTGTATTTTTAGGGTTGTTGTCCTGATGGAAGGCGAACCTCTGCCCCAGTCTCAAGTCTTTTGCAGACTCTAACAGGTTTTCTTCTAAGATTACCCTGTATTTGGCTCCGTTCATCTTCCCATCAACTCTGACCAGCTTCCCTGTCCCTGCTGAAGAAAAGCATCCCCACAACATGATGCTGCCACCACCATGTTTATGTGTTCAGGGTGATGTGCAGTGCTCATTTCCATCACACATAGCGTTTTGCTTTTAGGCCAAAAAGTTCAATTTTGGTCTCATTTGATCAGAGCACCTTCTTCCACATGTTTGCTTTGTCTGCCACATGGCTTCTCACAAACTGCAAAAGGGACTTCCTATGGCTGTCTTTCAACAATGGCTTTCTTCTTGCCACTCTTCCATAAAGGCCAGATTTGTAGAGTGCATGACTTAAAGTTGTCCTGTGGATAGATTTCCCTACCTGAGCTGTGGATCTCTGCAACGCCTCCAGTGTTACCATGGGCCTCTTGGCTGCTTCTCTGATTAATACTCTACTTGCCCAGCCTGTCAGTTTAGGTGGACGGCCATGTCCTGGTAGATTTGCAATTGTGCCATACTCTTTCCTTTTTGGGATGATGGATGGAACAGTGCTCTGTGAGATGTTCAAAGTTTGGGATATTTTTATAAAGTAATCCTGCTTTAAACTTCTCCACAACTTTATCTCTGTCCTGTCTGGTGTGTTCCTTGGCCTCTGTGATGCTGTTTGTTCACCAAAATTCTCTCACAAACTTCTGAGGGCGTCACAGAACAGCTGTGTGTATGATGTGATCAGGCATAGTAGAAAGACAAGAGCGTGTATCCCAAGGCAGATAGATATCAAAACGATATTGACTCCGCACCGCAATACACATGAAACCTGAAACCAACACTAGGGGATTATAGAGACAGTCTAAGAGCAGAAAGTAAGTCTGCAGTATCAGATAATGGCAGTCTGCTCCTGGCTACATCCTCCCCCCACTTGATAGTCTTTGGTCCCCGAAAACAGAATATAAATTCATTAAAAAAAGAACTACTGAATGATATCTCAAAAAGAGTTGCAAATGATAATTCTGCTAACCAGAACATACAGTAGCTAATAGCTGACTAATAGAGGAATTTTCTAGTAATAAACTATACAAGTTATCAGACAAAGTTGAATCATTTTCACAACAGGCCAATATTAGGTTAGTGGCCCACCCAATAGTGTCGGAGGGTGGAACAGGGTCATTCCCCACCAAAGGTTTGGTAGAGGAGGTTGGCACTTCATTAGAACATTGAGCTGTAGAAATAAATTCATCAGAACTCTCTCCAAGGGCATCATATGTTAGTCTCTTGGATGGGCGGATTTCCCGCTTAAGCCTGGAATCATTGTTTTCTATAGATTATATTTAAATTATATTAAATTACACACAGGTGGACTCTACTTACTAATTAGGTGACTTCTGAAGGCAATTGGTTCCACTAGATTTTAGTTAGTGGTATCAGAGTAAAGGGGGCTGAGTGCAAATGCACACCACGCTTTTCAGATATTTATTTGTAAAAAAATCTTGAAAACCATTTATCATTTTCCTTCCACTTCACAATTATGTGCCACTTTGTGTTGGTCTATCACATTAAATCCCAATAAAATACATTTAAGTTTTTGGTTGTAACATCACAAAATGTGGAAAATTTCAGGGGGCGTGAATACTTTTTCAAGGCACTATAAAAGGGCCCAAAAGAGGGCTTTTTTGACAAGCCAGCACCACACTATAAAAGGGGGACACAGAGCAGCCAAACTGCATAGAGAGAGATTACGAGCAGTTAGAAAAGTATAAACAGAGAAATGCCACTGTGCAAACCTGTGACTCTAAATGCTACCGGGTGCTAGCCTCCAAACTGCCTAGTCTATAGAGCAGCAGATCAGCTTCAGCCTGTGTGGCTAGAAAGGGAACAAGCAGAAGCCAATATGCTACTCTATAGACCAGGTGGTTTCCTAGTATGCGCTTCAAATTTCTTAGGATTTACCGTTTCAGCGGGAAAGAGAAACTCTTTGAAGTTTAGCACCCGGTAGCATTTAGAGTCACTGGTTTGTATAGATGTGCATTTATAGGCGTAAAGTGGGGCTTTTCTGTTTATGCTTTTATAACTGATCCTAATCTCGCCCTATGCAGTTTGGCTTCTTCAGTTAGAAAAGTACTTTAATGCTGATCGCTAGATTATTGAGCAATTAAACACTTTTTTTGCTCTTCACAGGGGCTTTTTTAAAAAAATATTTTTAACCACTTGCCTACTGGACACTTAAACCCCCTTCCTGCCCAGGCCAATTCTCAGCTTTCAGCTCTGTTGCACTTTGAATGACAATTGCGCCGTCATGCAACACTGTACCATATGAAATGTTTATAATTTTTTTTCAAACAAATAGAGCTTTCTTAGCGCCGGTTCACACTACCGCGAAGCTACTTTAGGTGGCGACCTCCGAGGTCGCGGTGCGAGCAGCGCGCCGCGACCTCGGAGCGGCCGCCATGGACTTCATAACATTGAAGTCTATGGCGGTCGCCTCCTGGTCGCCCCAAAGAAGCTCCGGACCCTTTTTCTAGGTCGGAGCGACTTGTGTCGCACCTATTAGAACGGGTCCATAGCTTCCCTATGGGAGGCGACCTGCGGTGACCTGTGAGGCGACCAGGTCGCCTCACAGGTCGCCCTAGTGTGAACCGGCACTTATGGTGGTATTTAATCAATACTGGGGTTTTTATTTTTTGCTGAACAAACAAAAAAAGACCAAAAATTTTGAAAAAACAAAACGAAAAGTTTTTATAGTTATAACATTTTTACAAACAGGTAATTTTTCTCCTTCATTGATGTGCGCTGATGAGGTGGCACTGATGGGCCCTGATAGGCACTGATAGGCTGCACTGATGGGCACTGATAGGCTGCACTGATAGGTGACACTGATGGGCACTGATAAGGCGCACTGGTGGGCACTGATAGGTGGCACTGATGGGTGGCACTGATGGGCACTGATGTGCAGCATTGGGAGGTGGCACTGAAGGGCACTAATAGGTGGCACTGATAGGTGGCACTGATGGGCACTAATGGGTGGCACTGATGGGCAATGGTTGGCACTGATAGGTGTCACTGGTGGACATTGATAGGTGGCACTGGTGGGCACTGATAGGTGGCACTGGTGGGCACTGGTAGGTGGCAATGATCTGTACTGTTAGGTGGCGTTGGTGGGCACTGGTAGGTGGCACTGGTGGGCACAGATGCTCCTCTCCTCTTCGGGACCGATGTCCCTCTTCCATATGTTTCACAATACTTTTTATTTGCTTTTTTATCCTTTTTAGCACATGCACTTTTTTTTGCATATAGGTTGCACTTTCCACATATTTTATTGTGTTTTTTGATATATACTGTAGCAAATTACATTAGTTGCATATTGCACACAGAGCAGCGCCAAAACCCACATTTTCCACAGTTTTCAGATTTTTATATATTTTTTATTTTATAATAAATGGGACTTTTTAAGTCTAGGGTGCTTAAAGCAGAACAATCATGTGTTACCATCTGTTATTTAAGCTGATGTTTGATCACAGCATGTCATTGTTCATTGTAAAGGAAATAACAATAAGTGCAAGAACAGTGTGCACCGAAGCTACCTCACAATATACAGGTGCGTCTCATAAAATCCTAATATCATCAAAAAGTTTATTTTATTTCAGTAATTCAGTTCAAAAAGTGAAACTCATATATGTTATATAGATGCGTTACATGCAGAGTGATATATTTCAAGCATTTCTTTCTTTATATTTTGATGATTATCGCTTACAGCTAGTGAAAACCCAAAATTCAGTATCTCAGAAAATTAGAATATTACATAAGACCAATGAAAAAAAAAAAAGGATTTTTTAATACAGAAATGTTGGCTTACTGAAAAGTATGTCCATGTACAGTATAGTATGCTCTCAATACTTGGTCAGGGCTCCTTTTGCATCATTTACTGCGTCAATGCGTGGCATAGAGGCGATCAGCCTGTGGCACTGCTGAGGTGTTATGGAAGCCCAGGTTTCTTTGATAGTGGCCTTCAGCTCATCTGCTGTTGGGTCTGGTGTCTCTCATCTTCCTCTTGACAATACCCCACAGATTCTCTATGGAGTTTAGGTTAGATGAGTTTGCTGGCCAATCAAGCACAGTGATACCATGATCATTAAACCAGGTATTGGTACTTTTGGCAGTGTGGGCACTGGGCAGGTGCCAAGTCCTGCTGGAAAATGAAATCTGCATCTCCATAAAGCTGGTCAGCAGAAAATCTAGAGCACTTCATGCATCGGATACTGGCAAATTTCACAATGCAGTATCATTTGCGGTCTCTTAATTATTAATGATAGCGTGAACATATAGGTTATTACAGTCACTTACTTATATGACATATTGTTGACAGCCATGACCTGTTTATTTTAATAATTTATAGTTTTGTATCTTTTGCAATTTTATTGTTTGTATAATAAAAAGATAATTTTTATCTAATCTGACTAGCTTATATTGTTTTGGGTGTTTGGTCGCCTATACAGTCCCACCCCTCAGTGGAATTTTGCTTTTTGTATATATATGACTTTGAGATGATGGCCACCTACATCTAGGTATTTCATGATGTGGCAAACATTGTCATAAACAATTTTTGGTGCATGGAAGCCTGGAAATTATCAGTTATACCCAACAAGAGAATTAAAGGGTCCAGTGTAATTTTAACCACACCTAGGGTGTTTATGTCAGCGACCACCACCCTCCAGAAATCTTGAATGTACAAGCAACACAAAACCATATAAATAAAACTTCCAGCTTCAGTTTGACACTTGGGACAATTTACTTGTGAGGTATGATAAATGGCCGACAGTCTCTGAGGGGTATAGTAGACCCTATGAATACATTTCAACTTTCTTCACCAGCCTCTCTCTGGCTGAGACCGTAAGTACTGTTGGACACCTGCATCTCAGTCCTCTCTGGTTAGAGTGGGTAAATCTCAATACCACTTCTGAAATAATTGGTCAGTCTTAGAGTCATTTTAAACAATAAGTCTAAGGTATATAGTGGACAACGGCCTATCAATAATACGAGCTGTTTTCAGTTTTTCCACCGAGTGAGAATTCAGGGCAACGAAATCAGGAAACTGCGCCTTTATTGCATGCCTTAGTTGTAAGAACCTTAAGAGCATCCAGGAGGGTAACTGAAATGAATGTTTCATCTCATCAAAAGTTTAGAGATGACCCTCAGGCATAATATGACGCAGGGTCCTGATGCTGTGCATCGACCAGACCTGCATAGTTACATACGTTACATAGTAGGTGAGGTTGAATAAAGACAATAGTCCATCCAGTTCAACCTGTGTAGGTGTGTGTGGCTGTAAGCATCTCACATAGCCCTGAATGTTCTGATCCTTAAGATGTACGTCTAAGAGTCTTTTGAAAGCCACCATACTACCCGCAGAAACCACCTCTTGTGGTAGAGAATTCCACGACCTTGTAGCCCTAACAGTAAAGAACCCCCCACGTTGCCTGAGGTTAAAACGCTTCTCCTCTAATCGCATTGTATGCCCTTGAGTCCTCATGCAATCCCTTCGACTGAACAGCTTTTTTTCTAAGCTGAGATCCCCATTGAGATATTTAAAAATTGCTATCATGTCCCCCTTCAGGTGTCTCTTCTCCAGGGAGAATAAATCAAGCAATTGCAGACGCTCTTCATAATCCCCTAATCAGTTTAGTTGCCCTTCTCTGGACTCTCTCCAGCTCCAACACATCCCTCCTGAGGACCGGCGACCAGAACTGGACAGAATAATCCAGATGCAGTCGGACCAGAGTTTTATAAAGTGGATCTGGAATTGATCTGAAATGGGGTAGCGTTGGATTGCCCCATAATGGAGTATGAGGAGAGAAAGTATGGGCCTCGCTTAGTGCCTTAGTCACCTGTCTCCAGACAAATATAGTGGTCTTCATAGGGGGAGTAATATTAGGATTAGATCGGGCCCCTATAGACAAGATTACTGAGCTCCAAATAGGAACCTAACAAAACCACATCCAGGTTAACCGCCGGATTGGATTCGACTTGCTCAAACCATCACCGTACAGTTACCAAGACTGTCGCCCAGTAATACCTCTTAAAACAAGGTTGGGCCAAGCCTCCCTCAGTCAAAGGTAACTGTAAAGTAGTTTTGGCTATCCTAGGGGAATTACCTGACCAGAGAAAAGATAGGATGGCTTGGTCCAGTTTCTGGAAAAATCACCAGGCACTATTACAGGTATATGTCGAAAGACATATAGAAATTTAGGAAGATAGGACATCTTGACCAGATTCACCCTACACCCCAATGTAAGAGGCAGAGACTTCCAGATCATGCATTTCTGTAATTGATTTAAAATGGGGTATAAGTTGTAGACTAAATAATTAGATAGGTTTCTTTGAATCTGGATACCTAAATATTTAGGTCAACCATTTTAGTGGAGTCAGCAGGAAAGGATGAGTCACTGCTGAGGTCAAAGAATAGTAAGGATATATCCCAGTTTAATATGACTCCCGAGATGGAGCCAAAAAGATTTATAATCTCTAATGCTGCCACTAAAGATTGTTGAGCATCATTAATATTTGCAAGTTTCATAAACCCATATTTTGTTCATAGAAGAAAATAGAAAACATATCAAACATTTAAACTGAAAAAATGTCCCATTTTAAGAAGAAAATAAGGACATTATGAAATCGATGGCAGCAACTTTTCTCAAAAAGTTGGGACAGGGCAACAAAAAGTAGGTGATACTTCCAAAGAAGAGCTGGAAGAACATTTTGCAACTAAATAGATTGTAAGCTCTAACGAGCAGGGCCCTCTAGTTCCTCCTGTTTTGAACTGTATTGTAACTGTATTGTCTTCCTTCACATTGTAAAGCGCTGCGCAAACTGTTGGCGCTATATAAATCCTGTATAATAATAATAAATAGGTTAATTAGCAACAGGTCAGTAACATGATTGGGTATAAAAAGAGCATGTTAGAGAGTCAGAGTTTCTCAGAAGTAAAAAAAAGTCAGAGATTCACCAATCTGTGAAAAAAAACTGCATCTGAAAATTGTCGAACAATTTCAGAATAATGTTCCTCAATGTCAAATTGCAAAGACCTATATCATTATCTAAAGTAGATAATATCATCAAACGATTCAGAGAACCTGGAGAAATCTCTGTGCTCAATTGACAAGACCGAATTGGATGCCTGGGATCTCCGGGCCTTCAGATGGCACTGCATGATTCTGTGATGGACATTACTGCATGGGCTCAGGAATATTTCCAAAAGTCACTGTGAATCACTGTGTCATCCACAAATGCAAGGTAAAGCTCTATCATGTAAAGAAGAAGCCCTATATGCACATAATCCAGATACATTGCCGTCTTTTCTGAGCCAAAGCTTATTTAAAATGGTCTGTTTCAAAGTGGAAAACTGTTCTGTGGTCAGATTAATCAAAATTTGACATTTCTTTTGGCAAGCATTGGTGCTGCGTCCTTGGACTAAAGAGGAGAGGGACCCTCCTTCTTGTTATCAGCACTCAATTCAAAAGCCTGCATTTCTAATAGTATGGGGGTACAATCGGGTGAGTTAAATGGGCAGCTTGCACATTTGCATAGGCACCATCAATGCTGAAATATACTGTATATCCAGGTTTTAGAGCGATATATATACTCCCATCCAAACTTTTTCAGGGAATACCTTGCATATTTTAGCAGGACAATGCTGAATGGCTTACTGCATCTATGACAACAGCATGGCAACAAGTCTTTGTTGTACCACGACAGCTTTTAGAACTGTACCCAAAAAGAAAAGAATTGGGACCCTTTTAGGTGCCAACAATTCTCTGGAAAGTGTCACACCACGCTGACTCTGGAGGACTCTCCCTAGATACTCAGGGGTAGCAACTGGTCCAGCTAATGGTGCTGAATTAGCATCCCTCCTCTGACCCCAGACCTGGTGACAGAGTTGTATACATAATATGTGCTTGCTGACATGGCATTGATCCTGCGCTCTCTAATGCTAACTTAACACTTCTCCAATTCAAGCCATAATTTTAAATCTTGATTTTTATAGACTTCCCCACCACACTTGATGCTTAGGGTTAGTTTATTCCGACCTGGCAAACCTTATTATTTCCAGAAGAACAAAATGAGTAGGTGCCAGATCACACAGACCCATTGCATAGGCAGCTTCACTTTGCCAAGGTGATAAGGTAATGGTAATGAATGCCAAAAAAGTACAGAGATTGTTCACAGAATTCAGGCAAACCAAATTCATCTTTTTAAAAATAGTTCCCTAACTTAAAATGTTACTAAACCCAGGGCCCTGCATTCACTATATCTGGTCTCCCACAGTAGACAGAACATGGAAATTCAATCATTTTAGTAAATATAAATTGCTAAATACATTTTCTCATCATCAGTATATAGCAGTCTTCTGACTTCTATCAGTGTCTGGTTAAAGGTTGTAGGAGGAGTTTTCATTCTCCTCTGACTGTCCTATGAGGCTTCAGAACCCCTGACCCTCTGTCTGGACAGTCAGGGCCATCTTACCGAATGGGCATGCTGGGCAGTTGTCTGGGTGCCCCACTTGCCCAGGGGGCCCCACCTGCCCATTGACCTAGCCCCAGCCAAGCATTAGTCCCTATCCCCATGTGCATCCCGCCGCCAAACTTAGCAGGTGGCAAGCCCCTGTCAGCCCCTGCGCTCCTGTCAGGCCACTTGGGCACACACAGGAACAGGCACACACAGGACAGTTGAGTCTGACTCCCGTACGTGTGTATGTTCACCGGACCCCGCCGCCGAACTTGGAAGCTGTCATTAGCCTGGCACTGCTTTACCAACCAATATATATTGATAATTTGCATTTTTATTCTCGTGGGTGATTGTGTAGGCAGGGCCCCAGTGCACTGCATTGCCAGGCCCTTTAATGCTCTTAAGATGGCACTGTGGACAGTGCGGATTGACCCTGTGCTGATCACATGCACCCTCCCAAGAAAAAGCAATAGCTTTATTCTATCAATACACACCAAACTGAGTATGTGCAGAGTGACTCCAAAGGCTCTGTCTTATCAGGAGATGGATTGGGAATAGTGGAAAAAAAGGGGGGGTTGAGAAGACAAGATCAACAGCCTTTTTACACAATGCAGAGGATTGACCCATTAGGTTCCACAGTGAGTATAGCAAGCATGCTTTACTGCATATACAGACAAATTTTACTGTTGTGGGTTTAGTAACACTTTAATGCCTTTATGACAGCGGGAGCTGGCCCTTTAAGTGATACATAAAGTTGATAGAAGGGGCTCTCAACTGTGTGGCACTGGGATTGGCTGCACAGTCATGATGTCATCAGGAGCCTGTCTGTGATCTCTGATTGTTGGTAGTTAATTGTGAGCTTTCAGTGACACCGTTCTGAGGGCGCTGATTCAGCTTATCCCCCTAAACAACACAGAAGCTCATATACAGTATCTCACAAAAGTGAGTACACCCCTCACATTTTTGTAAATATTGTATTATATTTTTTCATGTGACAACAATGAAGAAATGACACTTTGCTACAATATAAAGTAGTGAGTGTACAGCTTGTATAACAGTGTAAATTTTCTGTCCCCTCAAAATAACTCAACACACAGCCATTAATGTTTAAACCGCTGGCAACAAAAGTGAGTACACCTCTAAGTTAAAATGTCCAAATTTGGCCCAAAGTGTCAATATTTTGTGTGGCCGCCATTATTTTCCAGCGCTGCTATAACCCTCTTGGGCATGGAGTTCACCAGAGCTTCACAGGTTGCCACTGGAGTCCTCTTCCACTCCTCCATGATGACATCATGGAGCTGGTGGATGTTAGAGACCTTGCACTCTTCCACCTTCCGTTTGAGGATGCCCCACAGATGCTCAATAGTGTTTAGGTCTGGAGACATGCTTGGCCAGTCCACCACCTTTACCCTCAGCTTCTTTAGCAAGGCAGTGGTCGTCTTGGAGGTGTGTTTGGGGTCGTTATCATGTTGGAATACTGCCCTGCGGCCCAGTCTCCGAAGGGAGGAGATCATGCTCTACTTCAGTATGTCACAGTACATGTTGGCATTCATGGTTCCCTCAATGAACTGTAGCTCCCCAGTGCCGGCAGCACTCATGCAGCCCCAGACCATGACACTCCCACCACCATGCTTGACTGTAGGCAAGACACACTTGTATTTGTACTCCTCATCTGGTTGCCGCCACACACGCTTGACACCATCTGAACCAAATAGGTTTATCTTGGTTTTATCAGACCACAGGGCATGGTTCCAGTAATCCATGTCCTTAGTCTGCTTGTCTTCCGCAAACTGTTTGCAGGCTTTCTTGTGCATCATCTTTAGAAGAGGCTTCCTTCTGGGACAACAGCCATCCAGACCAATTTGATGCAGTGTGCGGCGTATGGTCTGAGCACTGACAGGCTGACCCCCACCCCTTCAAACTCTGCAGTACGTTTATTTCCCAAACACAAACTCTGGATATGATGCTGAGCACATGCACTCAACTTCTTTGGTCGACTATGGCTAGGCCTGTTGTGAGTAAAACCTGTCCTGTTAAACCTCTGTATGGGCTTGGCAAATGTTCTGCAGCTCAGTTTCAGGGTCTTGGCAATCTTCTTATAGCCTAGGCCATCCTTATGTAGAGCAACAATTCTTTTTTTTAGATCCTCAGAGAGTTCTTAGCCATGAGGTGCTATGTTGAACTTTCAGTGACCTGTATGAGAGAGTGAGAGCAATAACACCAAATCTAGCACACCTGCTCCCCATTCACACCTGAGACCTTGTACTGTAACACTAATGAGTCACATGACAGCGGGGGCGGGAAAATGGCTAATTGGGCCCAATTCGGACATTTTCACTTAGGGGTGTACTCACTTTTGTTGCCAGCGGTTTAGACATTAATAGCTGTGTGTTGAGTTATTTTGAGGAGACAGCAAATTTACACTGTTATACAAGCTGTACACTCACTACTTTACATTGTAGCAAAGTGTCATTTCTTCAGCATTGTCACATGAAAAGTTGTGATAAAATATTTACAAAAATGTGAGATACTGTATGTGGCATGTGGGCAATGTATCGCCATCCGTCTGTTTTAAGCGGATCGTGTCGGATTGGATGACAGACGGGTGTCAGCAGACACATCTCCGCTGATATCTGCTTCTCCATAAATGAGAATGGGTGGCCCGATCAAAAAACGAACAGGCGGATATGATTGGTCCAATCGTGTGAAAGGGGCCTTAAACATTTTGTACTTACGATTTGTGCCTGTTCTTCTCATAAAGAATCATCTGTCCTATATTTTAAGAAAGATTTGAAAGGTCAGTCAAGGTGCTTATTGGCCTACAAAACCTCCACTAGAGGGTGTGAAGACTCTAAAGTTGAGAAAGAGCTCGTCAAACCGGAGAAGGAATTTGGTTGTGGTAGAAAATGCCTCTAATCTTACAGGGAGGTTTAATGACTCAGTACCTAAAAAGAGCATTGCACATGAATGTGAAAAATGTGCGTAGAAAATGTTGATTCTTTCAGATGAAAAAAAGTAACAAAGGAAACTCAACAGCAAAAACCAAAAAAAGAGTAACCCATCATGAACGACAGCAATTGTCGTTAATGAGATTGCTTAACAACATTATTTCATGCACCGTCTAGGCCGAGGTCAAAATGTTCTCTTTAAAGAAGCCATCAGGAAGTCATCGTAGAGCAAAAGATGGGAGGTGAAAAACATTTCAATGGCTTTTAAGGAACGATAGTGTTTTGTTCTCATGAAGAAACGTCATTTTCGTTTTTTTTGTGGTGGCCTATTCAGCCATGGATCTATTCATTGACAAATTCCCTGTTACATTATGCAGCGATGGGAAAAAATGCAGCTGAATAGTTTGGAAAGAGCTCTCCATAGACGCAAAGTGGGAACTAGACCCACTTGTTTCTTTGGGAAGGCAGCTAATTAGGAAACAAAGGATTTTTTTCAATAATGACCACGTTGAACATGGCAGCAGGGATATGAAAATGGATTGGAGTAAACTGCTGGATCTCCTACAGAGAAAGATAGCTACTTAAAGGATCTAACTACCTTTGTTTCTACTGCAGAATATTAAGATCGGCTGAATTTTCTCTGCAACTCAAATGAGATTTCAACAGAAAGCACATGTGGTAAAATTATAGTTCCTACAGTCATTGTTCACAGGGATTGTCCAGCCTGTAGGCAGGCGCAGTCTGTATTTTTCACTGCAGGTGGTGCTCGACTGCAGCGGCAATGCAGACGGGGGGAGGAAGTTGAGCGGAACTTAGTTCTTCTATGATATCCTTGGTCACAGGGGTGCAGCTATCCAATTGGATGCTGGTGCCCCATGTAACGTAGGTGGCCATCTTGGGAGAGGGAAGAGCCTATTCATGTCAGAGCCGCTTCCCTAATGACTGGTGATCTTTGGGTAATGAGAAAAAAGCGACAGGGGAGGTGGGGGAAATGAATAGATTAAGACCCCGTTCACACTGGGGCGACTTGTCAGGCGACCTGGTTGCCTGACAAGTCGCCGTGGGTCGCCTGCCATAGATTAGCACAGGACCCGTTCTAATAGGAGCGACACAAGTCGCTCCGACTTAGAAAAAGGGTCCTGTACTACTTTGGGGCGAACTGGAGCAACCTGCATTGACTTCAATGATATGAAGTCCGTGCATGCCGCTCCGAGGTCGCGGTGTGAGCTGTGCACCCGGCAAGTCGGGTCGCGCCTATTTGAACCAGCTCTTAAAGTAAGAAAATGCAATTTTGCAGATCCCCAGTTAAAGTTTCCTCTCCAGCAAAGAGAACAGTGTGCAGCACAGTGGTGCCCTCGCCAAATCTGACTCCAAATCACATGAGACTAACACTCAGGGGCAGCAGTGTCTTAGGTAATCTCATACTGCAGGTATAAAGCTATTAGGTTTAGGGCACATTAAGTGTGTTTCTATTTTTCAGGAAGAATTCATGTAAAAAAAATTGACTTTTCAGGTTTAGAGGCACAGTCAGGGGCAATGGTTTTACCTCATCTGTCATGTGACAGTGCGCAAACCTAGCTACTGGGTGCTAGGCTGTACAAATCCTGACTTAAACTGGCTATACACAGTTAATTTACACTACCAAGTTCCTTCATCTTTACAAATGAGGTGCATGAAGAAATCTCTTCTGCAGTACATTGTGTTCTGACAGTGGGACCCCACCAATGTCAGAATTCACTGATCAGCGACTGGCCTAATGCATTCTGCACACAGGAGGTCGGCCGCTTAGCACAGACAGATTAAGAAAATGTTTGGCAGCTTCTCAATAGAAGCATAATAAATAGCATCAGCCAGGTATGGTAAATACATGGTTACATTGGTCCAAGCTGAACTAATGTAATTATACCTGGAATTCATGCAATAAAACAAAAAAGTTTGTGTATTCAATTCTAAAACAGTAAATTATTTTACCTTTGTCATAAACCTGGATTCCTGGAACATATTTAGCCAATTTAAAGCAAGTGGATGCTCACTGTGGACGGCTGATTTGATTTGAAAGTGAAATGATCAATTTATTGAATTGATAAAGGGGTCCTTTGGAACATCTAGGAGACCCAGGATTATCCAGTGCTCAGGTAAAAGAGGAACCAGTGCTGAAAAATATGGGATACAGAAGTGGACTATTAAGGGGTTCAGAAGACCCCCTATACCCATTAACACTGGTCACCTGGCGTGAGTAATATTAATGAGTGAAAATTGAAATGGCACACCAAGTGTTACAGTATATAACAAAGAAGGTCCAAAAGTGAGTTTTCTTTTTCAGTCAAGGCACCCTTTAAAATTATGGACAGTCAAATTCCTCCACCCCAAACTCGCTCATCCTTGTCTTTATAGACCTTGCTTTGTGCACTGGTTCAAATCAATTGGTGGAGGGGGGATTAGAAGGTAGGGTTGTTTTTCCAGGGGTTGGGCTTGGCCCCTTAGTTCCAGTGAAGGGAACTCTTAAGGTGTCAGTATACCAAGATATTTTGGACAATTTCATGATCTCAACTTTGTGGGAACAGTTTTGGGGATGGCCCCTTCCTGTTCCAACATGACTGCGCACCAGTGCACAAAGTAAGGTCCATAAAGACATGGACAAGCGAGTTTGGGGTGGAGGAACTTGACTGGCCTGCACTCAGCCAATAGAACACATTTGGGATGAATTAGAGTGGAGACTGCGAGCCAGGCCTTCTCGTCCAACATCATTGCCTGATCTCACAAATGCACTTCTGGAAGAATGGTCAACATTCCCAAAGACACACTCCTTAACCTTGTGGACAGCCTTCCTAGAAGAGTTGAAGCTGTTATAGTTGCAAAGGGTGGGCCAACTCAATATTAAACCCTACGGTCTAAGACTGGGATGCCATTAAAGTTCATGTGCATGTAGCACCCACCTAGGTAGGTGCTGAAGTAGAGAGAGTATAGTTTTGAATCCTGTCTGCTTACCAGAAAGATTGCCAAGTAAATCTATATTGTTCTCTGCCAACCAGAGAGCAGGATCTGCTAGTGAGGTCTGCTCAATATGCTCAGGTGCAACTCAGTTTGTCTGCAATAATTCACACTGGTCCAATAGGGAGACATTATACAGCGGGAGGAAACCTGACAAATGAGTGCACAGGTATTTAGTACAGCCCTGGCGATTGGCAGAGGAAAGTGCCTCAGTGCATGCAGGGACACTGTATAAATGTCAAGAGCATATGTGCTCGGGGTCTTTCAGCTGGAGAGCGGAGTCCCAGAAGGAGGAGGCGGCTGCCCCTCCTCTGTAGACGTTGCCATGCAGCCTCAGGTAGTTGACCTGAGGGCCTAAAGAGTTACAGAGGAACTTAACCCGGGAGTTCCTGTAAAGCTGACTGGAAGGGAGACACTGAAGGATCTGATTCTGCATATAGTGAGTACAGATCTGGATCAAGGGGCCTGACCTGAGGGGGGCTATCCCTGCAGCTAGAAGAGCCAGTGGATGGGTGTCAGTAAAGAGGATGCTAGAGAGTATCCTGAAGATAATGTAGTTCACCAAGTCTATTGCTGGAGAAAAAGAGCAAGGAGACTTAACCCTTTCCATACATGTGCCAGTATGGCCAAAGCAGTGTGACTGCTTCCACAAGCAGCATTGTGAGGCAAAGTGACAGTTGTCCTTATCCAATGTACATAGTTCTATTTGGAGTATCCCACTATTCCCTTCTCCCACCCAAGTTCCACAATAAATACTAAAAACCAAAACCCCTGGACTGTTTATTGAGTAACGAGCCATTGGGAGTAAGGATAAATGTGTGAACTGTACCCTAAGTGACTGTGTGCTGGTAATCAGAGGAGGCCCAACAAGTCATCATACAGCAAGTCCTATGGGGACAGTGCTACATGCGTGTAAAGGCAGGAGTCCCAATACTTTTGGTAATATAGTGTATGTAATAGATGCTACAGCCAACATGTTTCGGGGACCACACACCGTCCCCTTCATCAGGGCTTAAAGTGTACAGTATCCGCCAGTATGGACTCTAAGTACTTGGTAATATTCAGCAACTGTTGGAGGAAAGTCGTCAGATAAAAATTTGGAGGATTGGCTGGATTGCTGGCAGAAAGGATCGGAATGGATTAGATCACCACTAATCCTAACTCTGAAATCTGACTTTCAGTTGGTTGCGGCGCCATACTTTTTCAGGCTCCCCTTTCCCTTTGTCAATAAAGGACAAAGTGTATGATGTAAAAAGCTCTTAAGAGAATTGTTTCCTTTATTCCAATTAGCATCGCCTTTATGATTAACCAAATGAAATATTATTTTAGGCCAGAGAACTCGCTATTATAAACAAGCCATCTTTATAGGAACGCCAGTAAGGATTAAAGCGAAGCCCCTTTTGTAAACATAGCATGTCATGAAAAACATTAATAAATAATAGAATTATTGCTGCTTTCTAAACAGAGTATCTGAGCAGCAATGCCAGAAAAGCTGCTATTTATACGTTTCTGACATCCAAACTGTTATGAAAAGAATATCCCATTGTGATATTTGTTTAAAATCAGAAAATTTCGTTTAAAATTAGAGGATTGTTCTCATAAAAGTACAGAAGTAATAAAAAACATGTTTCCAGTTAAAATACCTGCTGATGCTCCAATAAGGGCCGATTTTAATGCAATTTTCAGTCTTCCTTTGCGATCGATTGTGGCGACTCGATGGATGCATGTTGTCACAAGTGGCACTCAGTTTAGCACTGTAAAATGATGCATGGTCAGTTTGGATGATTGCAGTAACAGCAGACCATTAACCACTTCAGCGCTGGAAGATTTACCCCCCTTCATAACCAGGCCATTTTTTGCGATATGGCACTGCGACACTTTAACTGACAATTGCACGGTCAGGCAACGTTGTACCCAAATAAAATCTATGTTTTTTCCCACAAAAAGAGCTTTCTTTTGGTGGCATTTAATCACCTCTATTTTTTGCATTATAAACAAAAAAAGGACAATTTTGAAAAAAAAAAAAAAAATATATATATATATATATATACATATATATATATATATATATATATATATATATATATATATATATATTTAACTTTCTGTTATAAAACATATCCAATAAAAAATTTTAAAAATCAAATTTCTTCATAATTTTAGACCAATATATAGTTTTCTACATAAAAAATATCAATTTTTTTTTCATCAATTTAGGCCAATATATAGTCTGCTACATAAATTTGGTAAATGAAACCCAATAGGCGTATATTGATTGGTTTGCGCAAAAGTTACAGCCTTCCAATGCACCATCTACTGGCCAAATGTTGTATTTTCCATTTTTAGTCAATAAAAAGCATTCAACAAGTTCAGGAAATAGCCTGATAGCATTTGTTTTTGCCTCATTCTCACAGTTTGGGGTGGATAAACTTGACTGGCCTCCACAGAGTACTGATCTCAACCCAATAGAACACCTTTGGGATGAATTAGAGCAGAAACTGCGAGCCAGGCCTTCTTGTCCACATAAGTGCCTGCCCTCACAAATACGCTTCTGGAAGAATGGTCAACATTTTCAAAGATACGCTCCTAAACCTTGTGGACAGCCTTCATAGAAGAGTTGAAGCTGTTACCTGCTGAATAAGCTCACTCCACAGACAGCTCTCCAATAAATCATGGCAGTTTAGTCAAATTCTTGTTAAAATGTAGTTTATGGATTTTCACTGATCAGGTCAAAGTATAAAGAGACGATGATGATGCCTTGTTCCCACTATGAAGGCTATTACCTAATGGGTAAAACATGAGTAAGAAGGGAGGGGTCTATCTATGTCAGGACCTGGATCGCCTACTGTTGGCACTGTGGTTCTCTGGATCGAGGGTTGTAGTTCCAGTATCCACCAGCGGGTTTCTCCCAGTAGCCACCGGTCTCGAGTAATCCGTCTCCACCTGTTGCTGGTTGCTGGGAGGGTATTTAGGTCCTCACCTTTCAGTGCCTCTTTCAGTGTTTTGCTGCTGCCAGATCTTGTTGCAAGTTATCTCGATCTTGGACCTGCCCTGTACCTTGTACCCAGTACCCTGCTGCCTTGTTCCTGCTTTCCCTTCTTCCTTTTCCTCAGTTCCCATCTGCTCCCTGCACCTCCAGTTCTCCCTGCCTTTTGTGTTCTACATTTTGTATATATTTTATACAGTATAGTTAGTTGTAGTTAGGCTTTCTGTTTGTTGGGTTTATTAGTCAAGTATTCTGTGACTGGGTTTTTTGTTTCACTTATATTTTATATTGGCTGTGCGTGCTGGTGTATGGATGGATTTTATTTCACTGTAAATATATTTCACTTAAAGTGGTTCTAAAGGTATTTTTTTCTTTGCATTCTTTGCATTAGTGCCGGTTCACACTATAGCGTGTGCGGTGATCGCATGTAATATCGGAGCGCACTGCTCCTTCATTACATGCGATCGGATGTGCAGTGCGAATTCAGCCATACACTTTGTATGGCTAAATTTGAACTGCACCCGCACAAAAGTCGCACATGACCCTTTTTTTCAGCCGCATCAGGATCGGATCGCACAGTGGTTCACACTTAAGCGATCCGATCCTGTGCGAACTGTCAGATCGCACTGCGATCTGGGGGTGTCGTTAACATTTAATTGACACCCCCTGCGTATCGCATATGGCAGTGTGAACTGCCAGATGTGCGTTTGCGATGCGGGAACAGGCTGCGAATTCGCAGCCTTCCCGCATCGCACAAGTGTGACCCGGCACTTAGGGTAAAAAAACTTTTATGCCTCCCCAGCCCCCCCCTTTATACTCACTTGAACCTGATCTCGGTCCAGCGATGTGCACATCTGCAGCAGCTCTTCTCCCCTCTCCTGGCTCTGACAGGCTTTGCTGAAAGCAGTGGGATCCATTGTCTCCTGCTGCTTTCGGTCAAAACCTTTCAGCAGGTGGCAGGGCAGAGCCGGGCTGCATGCCTGAATAGGCACAAACAGCCCAGCCCAGGATCAAGCATGCACGAATGCCCCTATGGGAAGCAGCTTCCTATGGGGGCACTTGGCAGAGGGAGGAGCAAGAAGCACTGGCAGGGGACCCGAGAAAAAGAGGATCCAGGATGCTCTGTGCAAAACCATTGCACAGAGCAGGTAAGTATGACATGTTTGTGTTTTTTGTTTTTTTTAATTAAACTTTACAATCACTTTAAGTGTATTCAGTCTGGTCCCAGTTTCCTAAGTGTAGCCAGGCAGATCTGGACATCTCTGCTGCTGATTTCTGGCAATATAAGGACTATTGACTATGGAGCGGCAGATGTCAGCGGAGACATCTCCGCTGACAATCACTGCTATCCGATCCGATCCTGTCTGTGAAATCCGAACGGATGGAAACCCTATTTTCCATCCGTCCATTATCATCTGATCTCCCATAGAGGAAAGCGGGTCTCTGACAGCTCCATCTCTGCACACAGAGCGAAGACAGAGCTGTCATCCACCTGCTCAATGGGGATGGGTGGATCGATCCCCTGCTGAGCAGAACGGACTCCGTTGGGCGCACCGTCGGTGTGAAAAGAGCCTAAACATGCAGGTAAACTAGAATATGCCATTTTCGAAATATAGTAATAACACGTTGTAGTTACACTGAATCCCACTAGATGTCAGCACAAAGATATTTTATACATTAGATAATGAAATCCAATGCAAAGGTAATAGATAAGTGTTTCAGAACAGACACCATTCAACATTCTCTTTAAAAATGGCAGATCTGTCCCCCTTTTACAACTTGCCTGTGGAGGCTAAAGCTCCTGCTTCTACATTTTAAGTGTATACAAGGGGCATTAGCCTCAAAACACAAGGCTACTGTCCTATGGACTGCCTGTGCAATCAACAATAGATGTAGTTGTTAGTGAGGACCTTCCACACCAGCCACATGCCAACTGGCATTCCATGTTATCAAGCATATTGAGAACATTGATCCAGGACGGGGAGTCGTAGAAAGAATACAGTGCATTGAAAGGTGAACTTATCCTGTAGGTACATTCATTTACTTTATTGCAGCCAGCTTTCACATCAATTGCACTCTCTGTATTAAAATTTTAGCATGTAAAATGAATTGTCCTATTTTTAATTTCCTGCTTACGCGCTACCTTTTCTTAATCAAACAGATTTCTAATAGGATAGACAGTCTGCATGCATGTTATGGCTACATTAACATTACAGAGACAGATCTCTTTGCATAGCTGGAGCCAAAGTGTCCTGCAGGAATTCTCCCACCATGCTAGCTAAACATAACATTATTAATACCACTCAGGAAGGTTATTTAGCATAACTCAATACGTAAACCCTAGAGCAAATAGCAGTACACTGTTGCCCTCTGCCTGCGTCGATCCACAGTACAAATCTTCTGTGTTCTTTCAATATCTCTGCAAAATCAGCCCCCAAGAATCTTTGCTTTCAGAATGAAGATAGCCTTGCTAAGGGGCTAAGACTTTCTTTTGGTGAATTAATAGACAGACTTCCCATCCACATGGGAAAATTATGTGGGTGTACTTGTTTTAGAAAAGTAAGTTGCTATCTGTTATTATTCCTACTTTTTAATTTTGTAGAACCAAGATATTCTGAAGAACCCTACAAAGTTACAAATTAAAGAGGAATTCCAGCCTTTTTTGTGTTTATTAACCGATTCCAGACCGCCCATCGCATATATACTGCGGCAGGCAGGCCCTTCTGCGCGAGCCGACGTAGGGCTATGTCGGTCACGCGCCTGCAGCTGGGGTGCGAGTGCGCGCCGCTGGTGGCGCGCTGCCGCCCCCACTCGGCAGCGGGGAATCCAATGCACGGGGCAGGTGGCTCCAATTGCCGCCTGCCACCTGCGATCGTTCCCCGCTGAGAGAGAAGGACGGTCAGCTGTCGTAAACACAGCTGACCATTCTTCTCTCTGGAATGATCACAGAGCCCTTGTGATCCTTCTATATAGGATCACATGTCTCTATATAGGATCTCATGGTCATTTCACAAGCCCACCCCCCCCCTACAGTTAGAATCACTCCCCTAGGCTCACATTTAACCCCTTGATTACCCACAGGGTTAACCCCTTCCCTGCCAGTATCATTATTACAGTGCATATTTATAGCACTGATTACTGTAGTAATGTCACTGGTACCCCAAAAGTGTAAAAAAATGTCAGTTAGGGGTCCGATCTGTCCGCCGCAATGTTGCAGTCACACTAAAAATCGCAGACTGCTGCCATTACTGGTAAAAAAAAAAAAAAAAATTACATAAATCTTTCCCGTAGTTAGTAGACACAATTACTTTTGCGCAAACCAATCAAAATTATTATTATTTATTATTATACAGGATTTATATAGTGCCAACAGTTTGCGCAGCGCTTTACAATGTGAAGGAAGACAATACAGTTACAATACAGTTCAAAACAGGAGGAACTAGAGGGCCCTGCTCGTTAGAGCTTACAATCTAGAAGGGAGGGTCAAGTGAAACAAAAGGCAATAACTGTGGGGGATGGGTTGATGGAGAAAAAGGAGGTACATTTGTTAGGGGTTGGTAGGATAGGCTTCTCTGAAGAGGAGGGTTTTCAGAGATCACCTAAAAGCTAATAGAGTAGGGGATAATCGGACAGATAAGGGTAAGGAGTTCCATAGGATTGGAGAGGCTCTGGAAAAGTCCTGGAGGCGAGCATGGGAGGAGGTGACGAGGGAGCTAGAGAGCAGGAGGTTTTGAGAAGAACGAAGAGAGCGATTAGGTTGGTATTTTGAGATGAGGCTAGTGATGTAGCTGGGGGCTAGGCTGTGGATTGCTTTGTAAGATGTTGTAAGTATTTTGAATTTAATTCGTTGGGTGAGCGGAAGCCAGTGGAGGGCTTGACAGAGAGGAGCAGCGGACACTGAGCGATTGGTCAGGTGGATGAGTCTGGCGGCAGCATTCATGATGGATTGAAGGGGGGATAGCCTGTGTAGAGGTAAGCCAATGGGAAGGGAATTGCAGTAGTCGAGGCGCGAGATGACCAGGGAGTGAACTAGGAGTTTTGTTGTGTCTTTGGTTAGAAAGGAGCGTATTTTGGAGATGTTGCGGAGGCTGAGGCGGCAAGATTTGGACAGCGATTGGATGTGGGGTTTGAAGGAGAGTTCAGAGTCCAGGATAACACCTAAGACCTTGGCATGTGGAGATGGGCTGATGGTAATGCCGTTGATATTGACGGAGAAATCAGGGGAAGGGGCACGCGGTGGAGGAAAAATTACAAGCTCGGTTTTGGATGGATTGAGTTTGAGGAAGTGGTGCGACATCCAGACCGATATATCTGATAGTAAATTAGTGATACGTGAGGAGACTGAGGGAGAGAGCTGAGGAGTGGATAGGTAGATTTGGGTATCGTCAGCATAGAGGTGGTATTGGAAGCCGTGGGAGGCTATCAACTGACCTAGAGAGGAGGTGTAGATTGAAAATAGGAGAGGTCCAAGAACAGAGCCTTGGGGGACTCCAACAGAGAAGGGAAGAGGAGAGGAGGAAGTAGAATTGTAGGTAACGCTAAAGGTGCGGTTAGATAAGTAGGAAGATAACCATTGAAGAGTACAGTCACGGAGACCAAAGGCATGGAGTTTTTTGAGGAGGAGGGGATGGTCAACCGTATCAAAGGCAGCAGAAAGGTCCAGAAGTAGGAGTACAGAATAGTGTCCATTGGTTTTGGCCGTTAGCAGATCGTTTGTCAGCTTTAGGAGTGCAGTTTCAGTGGAGTGTTGAGGCCGAAATCCAGACTGAAGAGGATCAAGGAGGCTATTCTCGGCAAGGTGGTCGCACAGTCGGTTGTAGACTAGACGTTCGAGGAGTTTGGATGAAAAGGGGAGCAAGGAAATAGGGCGTAGGTTGTTCAGATCGGTTGGGTCCAGTGAGGGCTTTTTAAGTATGGGGCTGACTAGTGCATGTTTTAGAGAGTTGGGGAAGATGCCAGAAGAGAGGGAGAGATTGAAGATGTGGGTTAGAGAGTGTAGAATAGGGCCAGAAGGTGAACGTAGCATTTGCGAGGGAACAGGATCCAGAGGGCAGGTTGTTAAGTGGACGTTAGCAAGTAGTTTAGCAACCTCGTCTGTAGTGGCGGGGTTGAATGAGGGAAGTAATGATCGCACTTGTGGGCGTGAAGCATAAGGCATGGAGGAAGGTATCTGAACAGCAACAATCTCCTTACGAATTGTGTCAATCTTCTGTTTGAAGAAAAAAATATGCTTATTGCGATTCTTTTTTACCAAAAATATATAGCAGAAAACAAATCGGCCTAAATGTTAAAAAATTTTGAATTTTCATTTTTTTTTTTGGCAGTGGGAAAAGCGAATATAATTCTAGGATGCATTAGTAAAGGGATCACCAGCAGGAGGAAGGAGGTTCTGATTCCCCTCTATAGATCTTCAGTGAGACCACATTTAGAAACTGACCAAAAAACAATTTCCCCTAAGGTGTGGGACTTTAAATGGCAATGACCAGGACTTGAGTAGCAAATGTATTTAAATAAGTTTATTAACAAATGATATACAAAAATGTGTTTCAGAAGACATAGTAGAGTAAACAAACACTTTAAAAATAAGTGGCCATAAGTTACGTCTCGAGGACTGAAGGTGGCTGAGACTTCCGAAGGAGACCAGACGCGTTTCGGTTCAATCGCCTTTCTCAATGGTCAAATAAGGACAAATCTCAGACACATAGGAAAGTCCTAAACGAGACGATAGGAAGGGCCACAAAAACATTAAAACCAATAGGTAAAAACCTGTATCTCAGAGGACTGCTGTGCTCCTGATAGCCATATTTTACACTCCGCCACGAAGATGGGTGTGCACATTACTATTTCATAGTAAAAGAGGCCAAACAGGGGACCCAGAGGTCGACAGGGACTGTGGAGCAGTATAAGATGGTTATGCAGCAGGGGTGGCCGCACCTAGCCAAAAAATTCCCACAAGGATCCCAGGGATCGATCCACAACAAAGGGCGTTGTATTGTGTATCTCCGTCTATAAATTCCCAATGGAGGTAAATTGTATGCAGATATTAGAAATGGGGGGTCCCTGTAGAGAGAGTCCCTGGGTGTCTGGGGAGAAAATGTACAATGGCAAGCCATTTTGATATATAACATCTTTATAAATAAAACCAAGTTTATTATTACAGGCTCTGGATAGAATTGTGTTTCCGATTTAGAAATGGCCAGCAGAGGAGTGTTAATTTTGATGTCAATTTTCAAATTAAATTTTTTTTTTTAAATCAGGCAAAAACTTTATTAAAGATGTCAAACAAAACATCAACACACAAAAAAAAAGAACAGAAATACAGAGTCCAGAATACGTACAGTACTCAAGTGCATGAAAAAACTTGCAGTAATAGCATACATATTTACCAACATAGATCCCCATATGTGACAGGAAAACATACAATAGTCCGACCCAACTGCCCCGCACCCCCACCAGATACAGCAACCTCAAGCAGAGCAGACAGTGATCTTTCGTGTAACAGTGGTCCCCGGGCCTCACCTCACCCCCGCCAAAAGATTGTTCAGGACCAACTCCACCGGGGCAAGCCCCGGCACAGCCAGCCACGGAGCCCACAGGCGGTCAAATTTACCCACGCTGCCCCTATGTTGATATATATACTTCTCTAATCTAAGTGTGTCACCCATAGCCGCAACCCATTCCTTAACCAGTGGGGCCCTTGGTGAAATCCATCGCCTCAGTATCAATTTCCTTGCCTGAAACAGAGCTCGCCCGATGGCCTGCAGGGCCAGCTCCGGGGCCTGAACTCCCCCAAGAACACCCAACAGACAAACCTTAGGGTCCTCCGGTATCGTAACCCCGAAGGCCCCCGAGAGCGTCGAGAGTACTCCCTTCCAATAGACATGAAGTTTGGGGCAGCGCCATAGAAGATGCATTAAGTCTCCGTGGTCCCGCATACATCGACCACAGGTGGGAGAATCTCTCCTCCCCATCCTGAACAGCCGGGCTGGTGTGTAATGAGTCCTGTACAAAATGTATAGTTGAGACAATCTCTGAGCCACATTCAGAGAGCTCAGCTGCACAGCCTGTAGAGCCTCCTCCCATTGTTCATCCTCAAATACCCCCACATCCGCCTCCCACCGGGGAACCACTCGAAGAGGGTGTCGATCCATGAAGGAGCTCATTAGTAGAGAATAACAATGGGAAATAAACCCCCTAAAATCAGAAACCGTAGACATAAAATGAAATATCGGGGCGGGAAAGTGAGTCCAAAGATCATCCCCCCCCTGGGCCTTAACGGCATGTGCCAACTGTACATAATAAAAGTGCATGGACCTGGGGAGACGAAATTCCTCCCGAAGTGCAGCAAAAGATCTGAGCACCCCACCGCTGAATATATGTGTCATATGAGAGATGCCATGTCCCAGCCACTTAGCTCCGTACGGCAATCCAGCCAGCTCCGGGTATCTGGCATTCTTCCAGATAGGGCTATAGTCCGTATATCCCAGTACCTGCTGCAGCTGACGAGCCTTGTTCCAGGTCTTTTGCATAAGGACATAGGTCGGATAGCGCTTACTAGACTTCCCGAATCGCAAGGATTCCAATTGGGCCGCCACATCTCCCCTGCCCACAATGTGGGCCACAAGGCCTGCAATTGACCCCTCTCCCTTCTCACTCATGACCCGTGCAATATGCTGAAGTTGGGAGGCTAAGTAGTACAGCCAGGGATTTGGAACTGCTAGACCCCCAAGCTCCTTAGGTCGCTGAAGGTGCTCCAACTTTATACGAGGGCTCTTGCTCAGCCACAGAAATGATCTAAAAATGGTATTGACAATCTGGAACAATCTCAGGGGGACCACGACCGGGGAGTTGTGAAGGGCGTAGAGCAGCTGGGGCATGAGAATCATTTTTATGAGGTTGGCCCTGCCCACCAGTGACATGCGCAACCTCGACCAGACCTTTATCTTATCCCTAAAGCGGGCGAGGAGGGGAGATAGGTTAAGACGGGCAAAGTCTAAGGGCTGTGGGGTCACCTGCACCCCCAAGTAACGAAACTCAGTGGAGACAGGGATCCCCGTTACCCCCACTTCCTGGGAACCCTCGGGATCATCGAGCAGCATCAAGGAGGATTTGGACCAATTAATAAGCAGGCCCGAAAACGAGCCAAACGTAGTAATAACCTCCATAGCCTCCTTCAGAGAACCAGAGGTATCGCCTAACAGAAGCATGGTATCATCCGCGTATAGCATGATCTTTTCCTCCAAGGGGCCGTATCGGAATCCCACTATGTTCTGATTGGACCTAATCAGGGCAGCTAGAGGCTCTATCGCCAGGGCAAAGATTAAGGGGGACAGGGGGCACCCCTGCCTAGTTCCCCTAAACAGGGAGAAGGGATGGGACACCCTACCACCCTCCCGGATAGCGGCCACCGGGGCCTGGTACAACAGTTTTACCCATGAAATAAAGTTCTCACCAAAGCCAAACTTGGACATGACCACCCACAAGTAGTCCCACTCTACACTGTCAAATGCCTTTTGCGCATCGAGTGATAGCAATGCCCTACTGCCCCCATTGTCTGCCGGGGATTGTATGTTCAGGAATAAGCGGCGCAGGTTAATGGACGTCGACTTGTGCGGCATAAAGCCCGATTGATCAGCATGTACAATAGAAGCAACTACCCGGTTAAGTCGCAGCGCAAGAGCCTTCGCCAGGATCTTAATGTCACTCTGCAGGAGCGAGATAGGACGGTAGGACCCGGGGTCCAGACCGTCCTTCCCCGGCTTCAAGAGGAGGATAACATTAGCCCTACACATAGAAGGTGGCAACCTCATATTCCGCTTGGCCTCCAAAAAGGCCTCCAGAAGATGTGGCAACATCTCCTCCGCATACTCCTTGTATACCTCCATTGGCAGCCCATCCTCCCCCGGAGCTTTACAGTTAGGGAAGGAAGCCGACGCAGTCTGAGTCTCCTTCAGGGTAAGGGGAGCCTCCAGTTCAGCTCTCTCCAGATCTGACAGGCAGGGCAGGGAGATGGCATCTACATACTCCGAGAGTTCAGCAGCAGTGTGTCCCTGTCTAGACTGGTATAGGGTAGCGTAAAATGCCCTCAACACCTCCATAACCCGATCCGGGGTGTTCACAACCCGGCCCCCAGCACCCATGAGTGCCCCAATGGAAGGCGACGTTTGATGAGAGTGGGCAATCCTGGCCAACAACCTGCCCGTGGTTTCCCCCTCCTCATAGTACGCCTGCCGTTGAAAAAACCTCCTACGTTCAGCCCCAGAGGAATTTATACGAACCAGAGCCTCCTGAGCAGCCAGCCAGCCCTCTCGGTTAGTCTCAGATGGGTCCGCAATGTAGCGGGCCTCCAGCTGAGTCGCCAAACCCTCAGCCTGCTCCCCCAGAGCCGCCGTGTTCCTCTTGATGGCCTGTACCTCCCTGATGAATAAACCCCGTAGATAGGCCTTAAAAGCTTCCCACTGTACACCCCGCCCACCCGCAGCATCATGTACCTGCCAGAACTCCCGCATAGCCTCTCTAAGCCTATCATGTGAGGGGAACAAGTGCAACCAGAAGGCATTAAGTTTCCACGGCGCCCTCTGCAGGGTAGCGGAGGGGCGCACAGCTAGACACAGCACCAGAGGGGAATGATCTGAGACCCCCCTGGGGGCATATTCAACCTTGTCAACATATCTAATGGCAGAGGAGGAGCAGAGGCACAAATCGATACGTGATAAAGAGGTGTGGGTTTTGGAAAAGCAGGAGAAGACCCTGGTCCCCGGGTTGCGGAGTCGCCAGATGTCCGTCCAACCCACTTCCTCAGCGAATTTCGCCAAGGCCGATCGGCCCATGCCTCCACTCCCCAGTGCAGAAGAATGTCGGTCCAGCTGCGCGTCCAATACACAATTAAAGTCCCCCAGTACATAGACCGGAACCTCCGGGTGGCTCAGAGTATAGGATACAAGCTGACGAAGGACCTCCCCATGGAACGGGGGAGGAATATAAATAAAGGCCAGAATACAGTGTAAGGTATACAATTTACAGTATAGAAATACAAACCGTCCCTCCCTGTCAACTAGACTATGATGTTCCTGAAAGTCAAGGGACCGATGGACTAACACACTCACCCCACGAGAGTAGGAGGTGTGCGTGGAGTGGTATTCCCAGCCCGCCCAGGCATAATGCAACCAGGATCGCGACTCAGCATCCAGGTGAGTCTCCTGTAACGAACAGATGGCTGGAAAATGCCTGCGCAGGGTCGAGGAAACCATGGAACGCTTAAGTGGGTCCCTCAGCCCCCTAACATTCCAGGAAATAACCGGGACAGCCGTCATGGTGAGCGACAGAGCAGCACAAGCCCTGGCGGGGCTGGGACACCGATCAGCGGACATCGTACAAGACAGGGTACAAAATAGGGATCTTGGCTGTCACCAGGTAAACACATAGTAAAGGTACAATTCGGACTCCAATTCAGGGAGGTCAACAGGACCATCCAACTAAACAGTGCAAATAACCGAGCACCGTGCCGAGGGCGCCCCAACCAGCCACACAGAGTCCAACTGCCAAGGCCCTCGGACACCGGTGTCGCAGACATAGTCCC
Source organism: Pelophylax lessonae (assembly GCF_965119305.1). Lineage (NCBI taxonomy): Eukaryota > Metazoa > Chordata > Amphibia > Anura > Ranidae > Pelophylax > Pelophylax lessonae. Next base: position 29,827,452 of record NC_138778.1, read on the forward strand.
TGGGGAGCACCCCAGCTCAGCCTCCCCTCCCGTGTAGAGGACAACAGGTCTCATCCACACTGGTGAGGAAGTCATATACTGTCCAAAAGGGGATGAGAAAAATTACCCCCCACAGAAAAATAAAAAAGGGAGGTGAGGGAGAAGGAAAAAAAAAAACCAAAGAAAACCATCCAAAAAGGGGGAAAGAAGTCACAAGTACTTACAGGAACCCAAGTTTCTGCGGAATGGACAGAACCTTACAGCTCCAAGCTAGCAAACAGTAGTTCGAGTCCCAACGGTCTCCAGGATATTAGCACCTGCAAAACAGGGGTAGAACAGGGGAAGGAAAAAACAAAAACAGGGGGTAGCAGGAGAGAGGAAAAAATCACAGGTACTTCCATCTCCAGGCCGGGGGCAGAGCCCCCCAAACAGCATCCACCGGGTCATCATCGCAAAAGGGCACCTGAGAAGAATCCTCAGGCCACACCATCTTCCGGAGGCATCTGACGAGGACGAAGGGAATGCTCATTGTGGTCAATCCACGAGGAAGCTTCCGACGGATCCTCAAAGAAATGATGTTGACCCCCAGCAATAATACGGAGCTTCGCAGGATACAGCATGGCATAAGAGGCATGTAGTTTCTGCAGACGCTGTTTGACCGCGAAGAATTTCGCCCTGCTCCTCTGCACTTCAGCGGAGAAATCCGGGTAAAACGAGACCCTCACCCCATTGTACTGTATATCCCGCCGCTCTCTCGCCAGTCTCAGGATAGTCTCTTTGTCTCTATAATTAAGCAAGCGGGCAAGCATGGTCCTCGGCGGGCGGCCCGGTTGCAGGGGACGAGGGGGAACCCTGTGGGCCCTCTCAACGGCATAAAGAGGGGAGAAGGCATCCCCACCAAAGGTTTCTTTGAGCCAAGAGTCCACAAAGTCCGTGGGGTCTCTCCCCTCCACTTTCTCAGGCAGACCCACAATGCGGACATTGTTCCGCCGAAGGCGGTTCTCAACATCCTCAGCCCGCTGTTCTAGGGCCCTGGTCATGCCAGCAGTATGGCGGGACTCCCTGGTCAGGGGGGGTAGCTGGTCCTCCAAGTCACTCACTCTCCCCTCCACAGCCGTGGTGCGCTCCCTGACCTTCTGGAGGTCTTGCCGAAGAAGGGACACCGCTTCTGTCAGGCCCCCAAATTGCTTTTTGAGGTGGTCTACATTGTTGTTGCATCTGTTTACTGCCCGCAGGATATCTGCAAGGGTGGGCTGCTCCTCCACTTCCCCGTCACCCTGCTCCATCTCCTCCTCACCCTCAACAGCACAGTCTTCCACTCCAGGGCCACCCACACCCGGGCTGACAGGGCCAGAAGCACCCGCACTGGTACTGGCATCTGGGGGTCTCCCTTTCCCCACCGAGCCAGGGGACTTCTGTGCATAGTAGCGCATATCGCGCTGCGGCTCTTTGGGTGGGTGTTTCGGGGGCTTGGTGGACTTACTGGAGGTGGCGGGCTTCTCGGATCCTCTCGTCCGCTGCGGCAGGCCGTGCGCGGCGCCATCTTGGGGCCCAGACATCCCGGAGTTCTCCCGCAATTTGCGGCGGAGCATCGCCCGAAGGCCAGCCGGAGGGAGCACAGGCGTGTGCCCGACGGTACAAGGATGCTGTCGGTACCCGGTGAGCAGCTTTGGAGACCGGGGAAAGGATCGGTGTTCGGATCAGAGCGGGAGCTCAGTGAGATGCGTCCTCTCACATGCCGTTCCTGGCCACGCCCCCCCAAATTAAATTTTAGTTATAGTCTAATGACTTTAGTTTTAGTCATATTTTAGTCATCTGAGTTGTTTTACTTTTAGTTGTCTTTTAGTCGAAAACATTTTAGTCGACAAAATTAACACTGGCTGTCAGGAGACAGTTGTGTGCGGCAACCAGGAGACTGGCATACCCTCATTGGCAGTAGGGTTGCCACCTTTTCTTCAAGCAAAGCCTGATTTCTTTTTCTTTTTTTCAGGGGGAACTCTGTGGACTCTGGTGTAAGGGAGAACTCTGTAAGTTGTAATGTAAGGGGGTTTCTGTTGACCAAAGCCCCCTGTTACATCAGAGTTTCCAGCCTTTCCCCTTAAATCAGGGTTCCCAAAGCCCCACTTTCATCAGAGTCCGCAGAACAACTCTTACATCTGAGTCCCCCTTACCTTAGTGAACTCACTTGGCTCGGAGGTAGGAGAGAGAAGGAAGGAAGGGGGGAGATTTCAGTCACAGACAGTGGATGGTGAGCTCACCCACCCGAGGATGGAGGCTTAGGCATTGCTACCTTTCATCCAGGTGTGTGCTTTAAATTTCCCCCCTGCACATCCCTTTTCTGAGGCACAGCATGCACAGCTTGGAGTGGTGTGGGTGGGTAGACACGGAGGGGTAGGGGCAGGAGGATAAGGAGCAGATCGAGCCCTCTCTCCTCTCCTGTCTATGTGTGGGGGGGGGGGGGGTGTGGGGACTGTGTTGACTGGCTCTGGGCAGAGAGAAAGGCACACTTAGCCTGAGCCAAAAGTCACTCGCTAATGAATAGCAGGTGAGTCAGCGCTCCACTGGCCAAACAAACAGTCATATAAGTCCATGGGAAACAATTGCAGGGGGATGGCAATTTTGATAGGAGAAAGGAAACATACATTCACCAGAAGCTCCTCTATGGGTATTGGGATCCCCCCCAAAGGCATGTAACAAATAGAAGAGGGCCCCAGATCAGTATAAGCAAGATAAAAAGTGTAATTTATTAAGTATCAATTACATGTAAACAAGCTGTAAACTGCACACAAGGCTGGTATAGTTGCTCAGCTGAAGGAAGTCTTGATAGACTGGAGAGCAATTACAGGCGCATACCGGGAATCACCGTGGGGTCCGGGGCTCTCACCCACACACCACTGCAGCGAGTGCACAAGCAGGCAGAACGAGAGAAGGGACAGGCCACAACGCGTTTCCAAGACCACTACTTTCAGCTGACCAACTATATCAGCCCTGTATGCTGTTTACAGCTCGTTTACATGTAAGTGATACTTAATAAATTACACTTTTTATCTTGCTTATACTGATCTTGCGCCCTCTTCTATTTGTTAAACCTGGCCTGACCGCATGCCTATGCACTGGACAGTTGTGGTACTCAGTTACTTAAGGAGCATAGGTGTGTTCAGCCTATTGCATTAGGGTGTGCACCCCAAAGCTCAAACCTGCGTGTGTGTGTATGTATCTGTATACAGCGGGAGGGGAGAGGAGAGAAGCTGGCAGCACTGCGGGGTGGGGGGGCACGGGCAGCAGGGGGAATCTGTGCCACACGGGGTGGTTAGGATGTGCCCAGGCCCACACCCAGACTTCCTGACTTGCATGGATTCACTAAAATGCATCTACCACTGAGCTAACGTTCCCCCAAATCACAGTACATATTAATGTACAAACATTCGTTCGAAAATATACTAGTGCACAGCCAATGTATCAGGGTGGGGTTATGCTGTAATAAAAAAAGGTTTTATGAGGAGGTGACATCATCGTTGTGTGACTTGTATTGTTTTGTTTCCCCAGGATTAAGAGCGTGGATGGGCTCTGTGAATGGGTCAACACAAATAATTTATCACAAATTTACCTTTTATTGCATTTGCTGCATGTTTTCTTAATTCCCTGTCACTTGGTTTGAGGTGGTGTCCAAAAAAAATCAACCGAACCTGCAAAAAAACCAAGCGCAGTCTTTATTTAATGATTGCTCGCTTGCTGGCAGAGCACTGAAACGACCCACACTGTCTCAACAGCTTTTTGCCTAATTCAGCTTTTGTAACCCAATAGCAACTTGCATGTAATCATTCGGTTTTATAGAAGCCTGTAACATTATATATAATAGTTTTATTATTTCCTCAGTGTCTAGACAGAAGATAACAACATACCTACAGCTTTAGCCTAGAAACGGGGGCCTTGAGATTGCGCAAGGTATAATAAGCAAAAGTGTTATCAACTTAAAAGTTCTGATTAAGATGAGAAAATGATCTCACTATTTGTACAGACAGATGAATATGCTGTATAGGACTGTGTTTCTCAACATTTTTTCTATCTAGGTCCCCATTAAAATTATGCACAACGTTGAGGAATCCCATTCTAAAATGTGAAAAACTAAACTAATAGTTTTACAGGAACATACACACACGTTGGACACCCAATGTTAGAGGTGATTTATTTATATAAAGCAAACACACCTTTGAAAGTGCAAGAAGGTTGATACGGCGCTACCTGTGAGTGACCAATGTTAAATACATTGATGTGGTAACTCCAAGTGATAAATCTAAACTTAATAAAATAGCAAATGAAATAAATGCACAACGGTATTATCACGCTTAGAAAAAAACTGAATCTGACTGTGTGCAGTGACCACGTGTAAAGTGCTTATGTGCAAAATAAATAAACCAGAGATTGAAGAAACGGGTGATGATTTATTCCAAATTTATATACAGTGCAAATTCTAATGAAAGATCAGTGATTACTGAAAATAAAGTTGTGTTAAAGTTTGGGAATTCTGGTGATGAAAATAATTAAAAGTGATAAGAATTTCCCAATCAGTGAATAAGAAGAAATTGCATACACCTGTGTGACCACTAGGTGTCGCAACTTATATACAACCTGTTATTGTAGATGCAGTGGAACAGATTATATAAAGTTCCAGGGGTTCCTCCCATCAACCGAGCAGGCACAAGCTGGCTAGTTTCATAGAGAAAAAGAGAGAGGGGGCCCCATGATGATATACAATTGTAGGAAAAAAGGCAATTGTAGAGATTCACGGTGTAGGCTGTTTTCGATCAGTATGGGCACGCCGGGAAGCTTCCACGCTCCATGGCCCGATGTTCCAAAACTGGAAGTGGCGTATGCCCTACGCGTTTCGTCAGAGGACGTCTGCTGGAGCCAGCCAAACACACCTTTGCACACTGGTACTGACTAGTATTCTGATGCTTCTCTTCTCCCTCAACTAACTAATGTCACCCCAGTACTGATAGACTGGGGTAGGGTTAAGGCAAACAAGGCGTGCAGGCACCCGACATTAACAGATGATGTCATTTGCTGTTACCATGCCGGCGGTTAGAAGGTTTTAATGATGCACATTGAAAACCTGTGGCATTGTGTAACTAAAAGGCAGGTTTTATCCACCCATTGGTTTGTATACAATTTTGGGGTAATTTTTAGACATTTTGCCAAGGAAACCCTAAAGAAACCTAAAGACACCCCAGTGTGCCTGGGCACCCTGGTTAAAAAGGCTGGTAAAGGGTGTTAAGTGGACAACACCTTGAGTTTTCATTAAAAGCCCATCTTCACTTTTTTAATTGCCTTTTGTCACATCTATACCTAGTACTGATGGTCAGGCACTATAGTAGCCCCCTTTCCCATAAGGCAAGCAGGCCTAACAGTACTCTGTTGCACCAAGGTCTTATACACAATGCTATAGTGCCTGGCTACCGTGTCGGGGCAGACACAAACTAAGCACAACAAACAAGTACTTGTGGTTGGCAGACAGGCAGAGTGCTCCAATGGCAGTCGGGATTCAGGGCAGGCAATGTTCAGAGAGTAGTCAGGATCAAATCCATGGTCAAAAGGCAGACTGAGTGCAGAGAGTAGTCCAAAGTCCAATCTGAGATCAACAATAAGGGAGACCAAACTAGCTGGCAGGGCAGGGATCATGCCAAGGCAAGGCAAGGCAAGGCAAACAGGGAGCTTGAAGCATGTGTTACAAATCACAAGTATGACACTAAGGGCTTGGTAGTATTAAAACAGGTATGGTCTCCACCTAGAGGCTGTGTCCACATCAAGCGCACTGCAGGCGGACTGTCAGACAGTCAGACTTACCTACGCAATGACATAATGCCACCACTAGTGTCTGACATCTGCAGCTCCTCTGTACTATCCAGCAAACCCGAAAGCTATTTTTTTTGTAAGTTAAAGAAGAAATAAAATATTGGATTATTATGCAATGTAGGTAAATACAGCCCTCAGAAACTATTAAATGTGTTTGTTAAAGGGAAGATATAATATGTATATGTTTTGTATGTTTTATACTAAAAATCAACAAAATGCACATATACATAGGGGTGTCTCCATGTTTTATGGCTGACATAGAGAAAAAGTCTATGTTCTGGGTCCTGGAGCCTGGAGACTTTGTAGAGTTTTGGATGGCATAAAGCCTTCATTCCTGGGTCCACGTCTTACCTGGTAGATAGTCCCCATTATCAGCATCAGATGTCCATAAGCATTTACTGTACATATGTGGTACTGAGGGCTCTCTCTGCTGTAGAAACCTGCTACTAGGTGAAAAGGCTGAGCGCTGATAGAACACTAAAAAAGGTAGAAGTGCTGCTTGTTTGTACAGTATTATGGAACCTATTGGGAGCATTTTGTTAGTCAGGTACTAATTTGAGTTTAGTCAGTGGTTAGGACTAGCAGATGTGTTGTTTACTGTAATGGACTTGCTGTACAAAACACTTCTGCATTGAAGCTGGGTTTGCTTTTTGCCTTGCTGAATAAAAGTGGAGTGTTCCTGGGTGTCCTTGTATCTTTAGTTTATCCTTGCCTATACCCATTGAGCCTGCTCCCCTCACAACTTAGGGCATAGCTCCCATCATTTTCTTTTGTATAATTCTCTTTTAGGGGGCATGACAGGGTGTGTCCTATGCCTACATACTTTTGCTAATAGGTGTCCCTTGTTCTCATCCCAAAAAGTTGGGAAGTATGACTTAGGTCCCAGATGCTGGCAATGCTTTAAAGAGACCAACCCCATTTTGTTGAGCAAAATATGGGAGCTTGTAAAACTGCTCATATTGGTAGATACTAACCAGCTAACTTAATTGCCCAACAGATGCAACAGCTAACTGTAGCACAGCAGGCTACCTTTAGAGGCATAGCAGCAAAGTGAACCTATCGCTATAGCAGCAAATACAGGCCTTGTTTTAAGGTAGCTTGTGGTGCATCTAAACAGCTGAGCGCTTTGCAGAAATTGTGCTTGTAGGATGCCTACCCATTGAAGCCTACCCCAGTATCTTTGAGGGAGAAGCTAATTTTGGGAATGTACCCGAGAGGCAGTGGGCTAATGTGCTAGCACGCTTTTTAATGGGGAGCACCAAAAGGCCTACTTTGACTTACAATGCCAGGGCATCAAAAAATATGCTAAACTCAAAGGGAAAAACCTACCCAGGCTCAGAGTTACCCTGGCCATTCGAACACAGCATGTGTTCACATAGGAATATGACCCTGGGAGGCAAACAATGCTTCTTTTTATTATATTTTTTTATATAATATATCTCAAATCTCTTACAAAAAATGATTTTATAAATGATAAAGGATTCCTAGTGAAGCACTTCCCCCATAGGACCTGCTGGTATGTTGCTCGGGTCTTCCCCACTTTTGCCACGTAGCCAGGCACAAGGTAGATTGACAAAGCCAGGTGCACACACACTTCCACTTATTGTCTTCAGTAATCCGTCTAGGGGTTTTGTTGTTGTTGTTTTCATTTTTGGAGAACTTGGATAGGGAAGGTGATTTAGTGGGATACTCCAAGAAATAGAACTATTGACCCTCAGGAATATACTGTAGTTTCCTTGTAGAACTGTAGTAAAATCCTTGCAGAAAGCAGAAAAAGACTTCTCTTTAACAGCAGCAAACTATTCCCAGAGCAAAGCAGTGTCCCTTAAGTAGTGCGCAATCTTGGACACAGCTCTTCAGAACACCCCCAGCTGACTATATTGCACACCTAAAGGGGTTAAAAGCACAAAACTATGGATCCTTTATGTTGTCTATACTCACAAAATGTCCAGGGACAGCTGGTAGCCTCCTTCCAACCTCCAAGCAACACTCTATACCAGTGATACCAGACCAGACATTCAATAGACAGCCCCTTCAGCCATCTCTCTCTATAGAACCAGGGCCACTCTCAACAACTTCAGGCCTTCAGGACTCCCACTTGAGGCCACATGTCATCAATTCAGGCCCTCAGGTCAGCCACATGGCAGCAAGTGCCAGGGGAGGCAGCACCTCTTCCCTAGCTGATGCAATCCTCTTCTAGGAAAGACCCAGAGCCCATGTGCTCCTAGAATATAAATACAAGCACCCAGCATGCCTAGGGCACCTCCCATTGCAATTGGCCAGGGCTGAATCAATATTCATTATCCACATCTGCATGGTTTCTGCCTATTATCCAGAACTTTTCCTACTTGCTGGGATACAAGGAAACTCTAGAGAGCACACAGAGCAGGCTACACTAGCCAAACACAGCTCTCTGTTAAGCAGACATTTACCTAGCTGTCCCTCTATTAAGCAGAGCAACCAAAAACTATTCTACACTAATCCTAGTACCTACCTAGGAGTGTGCTACACTCATCCCCTGCCAAAAATAGGCTAAGTCCTCATTAGCCTAGGCAGCCGCCCCAACAAAAACTTTTTACAAAAATCTAGGTGGACTATTCAATAAACTTGGAAGGGGAAAAGGGAAGTTAACAAATAAACAGGGTCAATGTGGCATTCCACATATGTGGCCAGTATATACAAATAAATTACAAGTGCAAAACTAAATGACATCTGCTGTACAAAATATATACACAGGTTAAGGTAGAGCCCTACCAAGTGCACTTTGTTTGTGCAACCCCCACCAAAAATATAAATGATTGGTGGGGTGAAAGAAACAACCACATACCTAACTAATCCTAAACTATCTAACATATATTTAAGCAGTATTTAGCAATATATACTACAGTAAAAGAACTGTAAAGTACCTCAGCCGAGGTGCAGTAAATCCTAGCCGGTCCTGGCAAGTCCTACAGGAAGAATAACATAAAAAAACCCATGTACATAGGTCACACATTATTTTTACAAGCCAACAGTGGGAGCACCCTCTCCTTAGAGTGACCCTCCCACCAGAAATACAACTATATCATCTGTATTGAAGATATTGTTGTTGTAGATAAATTCTCTGAAACCGCCCCTAAGGGCAACTCTTGACACGTTGTCTTCCAGAGCCCTGAAAGGAAAAAAAGATAGGTAGACATCCTATCTAGACTAACTATCTAATCACTTTCTTCAAAACAATATTGACTTCAGCAAATTTATCAGTGCTAAAGAGTCCTTTAGAAAGACTGGATTCCGAGTCTGTTAGCCAAAGTCCACAAACCCAAATGAAGAATATGGAGTCCACTTAACTGGCACCAACTCTGCAGCATCAGGAGTAACACATCCTCTTCACTTTAGAGTGGTAGTTGAAACTTGAGGGCGTCTCTGTGGATGAGCCATACCCTGTCCCTAAAGGAACAACTCAAATGACATCTCCTGGGAACTAGCAACAACAAAGACTCAGCTGGAGCAGGCAGCAACAACCTAAACATGGTTCAGCAGTAAAAGTCAGGATGTGGAATCTGAACCATTTACCGGCAGGGCCTCAGATGTTGCTGGACCACACCTGATTCTGCTGCCCAGCTCTGTTGACCACAACTCGGTCTATGTAGATAGATCTTGCCAGGCTCCAGTTTTTCTTCATGGATTGGAATTCTCAAAGCTGGGGCTTGAACCTATTTCGGAAGGGCTTGGGAATTTACATGAAGTCCCAGATGGTTTTCTTGCATCACAAGACCCTCTTGACCTCAATTTTTCCATGATCTCCCTTGGCACATAGGGGAAATCATACCCATATTCCATCACTACCTTCTTCTGCACTATTCTTTGAAAGCAGGAGAACCTTGGTAGCTTCTTCCTGTCTCCTCTCCCAGGTGGAACATATGGGGTTTTTGCTTTAGTAATCAGCAGGCTGAATGCCTTACTGTGAGCTCGGGCCTGAGCATAGTTGTGAGGTTGTGATAAATTAGGCCTCTTATTGGCATAGGCCTCACAGAACCCAAGGTTCCTAGCACACAGAATGAGGATGGCTTTCTTTTGCTATCTTCATTCTGCAGGTCAGAACACAGCAAGTCCTTCCCCTCTTCGACCTCACAGTCCTACTCTGCGCTGACCTCTGATCCCCAATCTGTAATCCTTTCCTCTATGGACCTGACCAGACATTCAAACCTAGGTGACCCCACATGAATGTTCCCTGACCCCCTCCTCACCTGAGAAACTCACCGACTCTGGCCTCTGCATCTGCTGGGTCCCCTCTATTTCTGTTATAGCCAGCTGATGGATTGTGGTGACTGCTGCTGATGGAAGCTGCTGCTGCCCAGCTCTGGCCAGCTGGGTATTCTGCACAGTAGATATGCGGGCCTTCCTGGTCTGGCAGATGGTGGTTTGAGTGTAGACCACTGGTCCTGGCCCCAGTGGTGCCCTCATCTCGTGTCTGTCTTCCCAGGAAGCTGTAGCAAACCGTAGACACAGGCATCTCTGTAGCAAATCTCACCTACCAAGTCACAAGCAGTGGCAGGCTGGCAGTTACTTGGATCTAGCCTTAGTAAAATCTCCCCACAATGGCCCCACTGCCCCAGGCACGCAGCTTCACAGTGACACTCTGTCATCTGCCACATACCAACTGGAAAACAACAAAAGAAAGGGGTACACCAACCTAGTGCATTACCACTAAAAATATTTATTAAAATAGTAAAAGATAAACATTATACTCATGAACCAGATGTGAATATAGCAAATATCAACATATTCAACATAGGGACTCCAAGGTAGCCAGGTTACTACGTGATGCTGTATGGCATGCTGTGTACCGCATGAAAACCGCTGTGGCTAAGCTGACGCTGTCAGCAGCATTCTTTGGCTCTGAGGAAGGGGGCTCGCCCTCGAAACACGTCAGTCTAGCCACAGCAGTTTTCATGCGGTACACAGCATGCCATCCAGCATCGCGTAGTACTCTGGCTACCTTGTATGTTGAATATGTTTATATGTGCTATATCCACATCTGGTTTGTGAGTATAATGTTTATCTTTTATTATTTTAATAAATATTTTTAGTGGTAATGCACTAGGTTGGTGCGTTCCTTTCTTTTGTTGTTTTCCAGTTGGTTTTGGATAACTCTTGATCCTGAAGGGGCAGCAAGGCCATTAGTCATACCCATCCAAGTCCGTTGGAAGTATTCCTCTTTTCCCCCCATCATTTTTTCACTTGAGTACAGGAGAATTTTTTTTCATCTGCCACATACCAGATGGAGGTATTCTGTGTCCTCCCTGCTGCACAGTGCCAAGCTCCCGTGTGGTGCTAACTGTACTCCAGTATTGGTTAGCATTTGGTTCTGCATTTTAATCAGTCTCTCTGTGTATCCACCACCTCTTACAGCGGCTCCGGTGCTCCGACTAACACATGCACCTGCCATGTTGCTGCCCCTCACACGTGGCTCTCCCTGGGCTACACCCATAAGTAGACGTGATGTCACAGCTCCGCTCCACTCACCAGATTCGCCAACCCTGGATGGCGACTCCACCCACACTCCCAGATTGGCTGACCCACTCATGATCACTGTTCCTGCTGGGCAGACCTTTCCAACGCGCCTCTTCCAGCACGCTTAGTTAACCTCTTTGCCATCACCTGCTGCTTCGGTTTAAACGGACTGCTCTGAAATCCCTTTTCTGCCAGTAACAGGCCATGCTGTAATGTAAAAAGCAACACTCATACCCACGGCACTCCTCCCGGTCTCCAACAGGCTTCAATGGTGCTCACATTCCAGGGCTCAGAGTTAGCTGCTGTTTTTCACCTCAATAGTATCAGTCTCTGCTGTAAAACTTTTTCTGTCATTAACAAGTCGTGCTGTAATGCAAATGGCAACTTTCGCACCTGCAGTGAACACCCAACTCAGTTTCTTCACTTGAGAAAGTCTAGCTACTAGTGACTGTGTAGCAGACGTCATCCTCCATAGCAAACATTTTAGGGAAGCCCCGGGTGCTCTGGTTCCTGCGCCCTTAGATAACTCTTTCCTTGCCATCTGTTATTATCTGTTAGTATTTACAGACCATGCTGAAACACCTTTTCTGACACTATCAGGACATGCTGTAAAGCAGATAGCAACATGTGCTTTGGCGGCATCCCGGCCTCTCCCTAGGCAGCATTTAGCTCTTTCCATCACTTGTAAATACACTTGCAACTATAGAGCAGACATTCCCCTCCATGGCATAACACCGTTTCACTCTGACTGCAGTCCCAAAATTCACAGCAACACATGACAGTCTTTTGAACACTTTTCTCAGCCATTGTCGGTAGCAACCACTGTGGTTTCCTAGGGGAAAAACCTGGATGAGCCCCTACATGTAGCGCTTTCCCTCTAAGAGCCGCTGGCATGTTGCCCAGGTCTTTTCCACTTTTGCCACACAGCCAGGCACAAGGTAGATTCACATAGCCAGGTGCACACACAATTCCGCTCATTGTAGTCAATGATCAGTCTAGAGGTTTTGTTTTTGTTGTTTTTATTTTTGGAGAACTTGGATAGAGAAGAGATTTTTGTGGGATACTCCAAGAAATAGAACTATTGACACTGAGGACTCTAGCTTCCTTGTAGAACTGTAGTGAGGACCTTGCAGAAGACAGATAAAGACTTCTCTTTAACAGCAGCAAACTATTCACAGAGCAGAGCAGAGCAGTGTCCCTTAAGTAGTGCACAATCTTGGACAATGCTCTTCAGAACACTAGCCAGTGTTCTCTTTTTCGGACCCTCAGCTGACTATATTGCACACCAAAAGGGGGTAAAAGCAAAAGTCTATGGATCCTTTATGTTGTCTGTACTCACAAAATGTCCAGGGACAGCTGGAAGTCTCCAAATCATTATTGACTATGGAAACTTCACACTGGACCTCATGCAACTTGGATTCTGTGCCTCTCCACTCTGGGCCCTTAATTTCCGAATGAAATGCAAAATTTTCCACAGTCAGTGATGATTTGGGGAGCCATGTCATCTGCTGGTGTTGGTCCACTGTGTTTTATCAAGTCCGGAGTCAGCGCAGCCCTCTACCAGGAAATTTTAGAGCACTTCATGCTTCCCTCTGCTGACCAGCTTTATGGAGATGCTGATTTTATTTTCCAGCAGGACTTGGCACCTGCCCACACTGCCAAAAGTGCCAATACCTGGTTTAATGATCATGGTATCACTGTGCTTGATTGGGTGGCCAACCTGCCTGACCTAAACCCCACAGAGAATCCAGGGGGTGGTTTTAGATATGACATGTTGATTTTAAAATGTTCCAATAACATTTTGTTACTTTTATAATATAATTTGTCTGTGTGGCACCTTAAGAGCCGGTTCACACTGGGGCGACTTGTCAGGCGACTTGGTCGCCTGACAAGTCGCCGTGGGTCGCCTGCCATAAATTAGCACAGGACCCGTTCTAATAGGCGCGACACAAGTCGCTCCGACTTAGAAAAAGGGTCCTGTACTACTTTGGGGCGACCTGCATTGACTTCAATGATATGAAGTCCGTGCATGTCGCTCCGAGGTTCACAGGTCGCCCCGGCAAGTCGGATCGCCTCAGTGTGAACCGGCTCTTAATGTCCCAGTTTTGTATCCTTGTCAATATTTTGATTATTTAGGGGTGTGGTGCCTATGACTAACTGACACCCAGCAATCTTTCCATATTTGAGTTTCACTTTTTGAATTAAATTACAGAAATAAATTAACATTTTGATGAAATTCTAATTTTGCGATGCACCTGTATTTGTTAGTACTGACTTCATCCATGATAGTCAGTACTAACAAATACAGGTGCATCACTTCATGTTGTCACTCACCTCGAGTGAAGTGATGGACCGATATCGTTTTTTTAGTGCCAATACCGATACAGATATTTTGGTCATCAGATATCGGTATCCGCCGATATTGGCTGATATTTTCGGACATTTAAAAATGTTTTTTTTTTCACAGGTGCTATTGTGGAGGGATCTGGGGGTCTAAAAGACTCCAAACCCCTCCTCTGCACTTAAAAGCATTCAAAACGCTAAGTTTGGCTGTTTTGAATGCTCGCATTTTTTTTAATTTGCCGCCGAGTACCCGGAAGTGATGTCATGACATCACTTTTGGGATTTTTACATGGAGACCCGTTCAGAGCTGAATGCGGCTTTGATCGGGTCTTCTATTTGGCAGCCGTGCAGGTAGGATGCCCGGGTCTCCCGGTGGGACGGGAGACCCGGGCGAGCCGCGGAAGGTGGCGGGAGGGGGGAGACATTTCCTCCCGCTCCTTGTAATGACAGCTGAGAGGCTTCTCAGCCGCATCGGTTGTCATTTCAAGACAGCTGACCATCGGCTATTGACGCCGGTACTGGGGTGATGCCTCTAGCTGCAGACATCACTCCGGTACAAGCACTTTCCCGACACATCGGCAATATCGGTAACCTCAGGGGCCGATTCCGATATATCGGAGAAAGTGCATATCGGCCCCCGATATATCGGCATTGCTGATAATGGGTCGATCCCTACTAGAGTGTTCTTTTGGTTGGGGTTCTACTATAGGGAGCAAATAGGAAGCTTGAGCTAGAACTTCCCCTTTGCTTTCTGACAACTTATGCACCTGCTGAGAAGCAGACATATACACACACACACAGAAGGGTTTTGTTAACTTTTAAAAATGCTAAAGTAGTCTCTTCAAGCTGTTAACATTTTGCAGGTGCCAGTAAACAACTTATCCCGGTGTCTGCACTTACTGGGCTTAGCATGCTTCACCATGCAATGGCAAAACAACAGTAAATGAGATTGGCATTGGGAATTATTCTCTACCCCAAGGCTGTGCAGACACTAACAATGAGCATACTGGTCCTTTGTGCTAAGATCAGACAGCCTTGCGGCAAACTTATGTGGCTTTGAGATCCCAAAAGAACCTGATTACGTATCTTCTTAGTCTGATTAAAAAAACTGGAGCCATAGCACACAGAATGATGGTGTAATCATGTGGTGCCTGTTCTGATGCCAATGGCTTCCATATATACAATGGATAAGGTATCCACCTGGCAGATGCCCAACTTTTTTTCTCTTTTTTCCAGTTTAATAAACCAGTACCAATGTCTCCAAAATTCTTAAAAATGCCATTTATCCTAAAGACAAATTGGTGGTTTGGCACCAGGCAATCTTTCACGGAATTGTTTTGCATATTTCTATTTTTCAGCCGTGTTGCTCTATTACGCAGTCAAGCTGTACCAGTCCCTGTATTATAATCTCATCAGAACTAGAGAGACACGATTAGAGAACTATGAATAACCATTCAGAGGTAGCATTCAGAAAACCCTTGGACTAGTTCCAAAAAGTGTTACGGAACTGGGTAAAGTAACCTGTTATGTGCCGTGAAAGTAATACCAGTTACACATTTTTTAATTTTGTGTACTTAGTAAATAAAATGTAAACAAATTCATAAAATCATTATTTTATTAAACAATATATTCACCTATTACTGAAGACTTTACTCGGGGGTTCTGGTTTGCTTGAGTTTTCAGACTAATGAAGATAATGGTTCTAGATCATCCTGAATACAGTTCTTATTTGTACAGTTTTACAAATAAGTGCCCGTTCTCATGCTTACATTTTCCTGCATGTGGGTTGGCAGATGGCTTTGTAGTAGAAGGTATGTTTAATTAGAGGGTTTAAGAGCAGGACCCAATCCAGGTACAAAGGCTTGGTTACTACAGGTTTACTTAACTACTAATCTGGGTATCAAAGAAATTATGCAACAGTGTAGCATCCAATTCTCCAGGATGTGGGCAAACTGTCACTGTTATACCAATGCTTACAATGGGTTACTCCTGGACCCTCCATCCCACTTACCATTGCCATTTGCCTGACTTGGGAAATGTCCCATCTAGTTCAACCAGAGTGCATATGTCCTTTTGGTCAGGTTCTTCATCTTCTATTGGGTTTCCCTTTGGGGGAACCCCACCTAATATTTGGGTAGGCCTTGCTTCTTCAGGCCTCCCAAGGAAAGGGGTCTGTCCAGCTTCGGCTGGGTGAACCAAGAGCACCCCAGTCCCTGTCTCTGTTACCTGGTGTTAAGTTTTGTGAGTGTTTTTCACGTGGAGCTAAAAAAACAAACAAAAAAAAGAAATTAAACTAACTAGCCTGACAAAAAAAATTCTAGGAGGTCCCTAACGTTCAACAGTTGCACAAACTAGTGCCCTGACCACAAACCCATGAGGAAGGCTGTGGCTATCCTTAGACTCAAAAATCTTCCTGCTTTCTCTGTATGCCTCTCCAGTATAACATTGATGGAAAACAAAACCCAAGTGCATAGAATTGAGCTTCCTTAATATGAAAATAAAATGAATAATGTTGCAGTTCAATTCAACATGTGTTTACTGGCATTAAGTATGTAATGCTGTCCCCTGATCCCACTGCTCATGACCACCAGCATGCAAATCAAGCGAGGTCTTAACTTCAAGCTAGACACTAGGAACAAAGTCCTCACCTGTCCTAGCCTCTTTCCTTGGTGATGAACTTTAGCACTATATGCCCACTGTTTGGACATGTGGCGTGGTACAGGGCTGTCAACGGGTCTGTGGTAGTGAGCCCTTATAGATCCCCAGCTCAGGATTCCCCAGGGTGCGGAGTCTAAGTCCCAGCCTGCTTCTTCACTAGGGCCCCTGATGGTGGGGATGGACTTGCAGCAGACTGGAACCAGGTCGCGGCCCCCAGGTAGGCCCAGCTGAAGATGTGGAGACCGCTGGCGCATGCAGAGTAAACAGGAGACTACAAGGATATCCAAGATACAAGCTGAGGTCAGGACAGGCAGCAGACGTGCATAGACGGAGAAACGAAGCCTGGTCGGTACACAGGAGATCAGATACAATAGCCAAGGTTACAGGGATGGGAGCTCAGAGAACAGCGATGTTGCTCAAGCAAGGAGCAGTGCACTGAGCATGTGTATATATAGGGAAGCATACAGGGAGGTGACCCAGGAAGTAATTGACAGGAACAGGATATAACCCACAGTGGAGCAGGCGAGGCCCATAGGAGAACAGACAAGCCCAAACACCACATGTGAAGGAAGGCAAGACAGAAGCACTGCAGCAAGGAGGTAAGAATATACAGACAAAACTATAGGCTAACTTGTGACACAGGGCTATGGGACGCGTTTCGAGGACCTTCTCCTTCATAAAGGGAAGGTCCACTATACAGATCACTAGCAACAGTATAACGCCACATACCTAAGAAATGTATCACACCACATGCTCGAACAGTGGATAGCTCCCAACTGCCCCGGATTTCAAGGAAGTGTCCTTCATTTGGAGCAAAGCAATGTAATGTAGTATATAACTTTAAGTTGCCTTCAGGCAAGTTTAGAGTCTTGGTACCACTGTATTTATTTTGTTTTGTACTTCTAAAAGGTCCAAGAAATAGTCCCTGAGGAAGAGCAAGTCTTGAAATGCATCAGGCTTTGGGCTCAATTTATTCTGGGTTGCTAAGAGCTTAAAATTGCCCCTTAGGTTGGGGGGGGGGGGGGGCAAATACAACCCGTGTTAAGGGTTGTGCACACCACTGTTATAAATATGTTTTTAGAGATTCAACATGGATCAAATCAGGTGGCCTGATGGACATGTTTTTAGCGCTATATGAATAAAGAATATATATTTTATGTATATCTGTGTGGTTCACTTGGTACTCAATTAAGCCCCTGCCAAACACATAAGCAATTAATGGTCTCCTTTTTGTTTTGATATCAATGACAAAGTGTGTGGATCAGATTTGGCTGATTTCCTTTGCTCTCTCTAGTATAGACTGCAGTCCAGGATTTCACCCGCTGCTGGAAATAGAAGCGGACCTGGTGGTTGACCAAAATCTGATAGTGGACTGATTTTGGAAAGTGAAGGAGGCGCATGATGGGAAATAATATTACGTAGAGTTTTCTTTTAACCACAACAGACTTTAATTGATGTAGCATTTTCCTCAACAGAAATAAGTTGCCGAAATTAAATTTAAAGAACGTCATAATGGTTTTAGTTCAGGTATTAATTGTTCATAAATGTTCCCATGGGTTTAGCTGCCAAAATTAATCAAAACAAAAGAAGACAGATTTATTTATAGCATCTGAATCTGAGAATTACTCCACTTTGCACAGCCCTGCATTGTTAAACTGATTAGGAATTTACTCTCCATCTTGGCACATGTAACAAAAGAACCAAAAAAGTCTGCCACCAAAAATATAAAACTTTAGTCTTCATTGGACTTATTTAATAAGGACAGGAAGAGTCTAGAATTATGGCAGGATAATCACGCTGTTGGGATATCCAAAACATATGAGAAGCCAGGGGCTGACTCAGCCCACCAAATTCCATTTATAACTAGAATATAATTTTTTATGTGGACTGACCCTTTGCTACAAGCAGTTATTAATGTAGTCAAGTACAGAAATAAAAGTCTCTGTACTTCTGGAATTTTGCAACCCTGCTAAATTCGACCATTTTTTCTGTATCACGGTGTGACAAAAACTTCATTGTATAGCACTTTGTCAATTTTCTAATACATTTCCTTCTATCTGTACTGTGGACTAGTGATTGACTGATATCGTTTTTTTATTGCCGATACCGATATTTTGGTCATTGCATATCGATATCGGCCGATATCTGCCGATATTTTCACACATTTAGACCCCATTCACACTAGCACGACTTGTCAGGTGACTTGGTCGCCTGACAAGTCGCCGCGGGTCGCCTGCCATTGATTAGCACAGGACCCGTTCTAATAGGAGCGACACAAGTCGCTCCGACTTAGAAAAAGGGTCCTGTACTACTTTGGGGCGACCTGGAGGCGACTTGCATTGACTTCAAGGTCGCCCCGGCAAGTCGTGTCGCCCCTATGTGAATGTGCTCTTAAAATTATTTTATTTATTTCTTTATTTATTTTTTTTTTTTACAGGTACTCTTGTGGAGGGATCTGGGGGTCTAAAAGACCCCCATACCCCTCCTCTGCACGTAAAAGCATTCAAAACGCCAAGTTTGGCTGTTTTGAATGCTGTCATTTTTTTTAATTTGGCACCGAATACCCGGAAGTGATGTCATGACATCACTTCTGGGTTTTTACAAGGAGACCTGATCAGAGCCGAATGAGGCTTTGATGGGGTCTTCTCTTTGGCGGCCGTGCAGGTAGGATGCCCAGGTCTCCCGGGTGGGACGGGAGACCCGGGCGAGCCGCGGAAGGCGGCGGGAGGGGGGATGTCCCCTCCCTCTCCTTGTAATGACAGCCGAGCGGCTTCTCAGCCGCATCGGTTGTCATTACAAGATAGCCGACCATCGGCTGTAGATGCCGGTACCGGGGTGATACCTCTAGCTGCAGGCATCACTCCAGTACAAGCACTTTCCTGAAATATCAGCAAAATCGGTAACCTCAGGGGCCGATTCTGATATATCGGGAAAAGTGCAGATCGGCCCTCTATATATATCGGCTTTGCCGAAAATCGGTCGATCCCTACTGTGGACCATTTTTTTTTAGCAATTTTTTCAGTAATAGATTTTTTGATACAGAATTTGAAGTACAAAACATTTTGGTTGCATAGCATTTTGGTACAAAAATTGTTTTGCGAGTTTGTTATGGGTATTGGGATAATAGTACGGTGTTTGACATGATAAGGGCCATTGTTAACGGCATCCCAAAAACAGTGCACCCGATCGCATGGTGCCAAAGTACAATGAAATTTCGTGCCGCTCCTTTTTCAAAAATAATAAATTCACTACTTTTTGTGCTTTCCAGGGCGATTTGCAGCCCATTTAAATGCAAAATCACACTGCAGGGGAATGTGTAGGAATCACACAGGAACGTGGACCGTGTGTGATATTGGGGCGAACTGGCCCTAATAGTTTTTAACTTGTTTAGGTATAGGCTTAAAGCAGAACTATACTCGCCATTGTAAATATTTCCCAAAAAAAGGCTCAAATAAAGTCAAAGCCTAAAGTTAAAAAAAAGTTATTACAACCTTCATCAAACATACTCATGTTTTTTACAGTGTTTTTATTTATATTCAGCCTACCAGCCAATGTACAATGTGTGCCACATTCAATGCATGCCACTGGTGATAACTGTCACAGTTGCCAGTGTGAACACAGTTTAGAACACGATTTTGGCACATTTGTTATTTGTCAGTTAATTTTTTTTTTTTTTTTTTTTTTTAGCATGGAATTTATCTGTTTATTACTATAATCGTTAAAAATAGTAAAAAAAAAATGTACTTTTTTTAACATTTTTGTGCATTTTGGCTTCACTCTGCACTGCAGGATTGTATGATGTTAGCTGGAGAAATGTAGCAGTTTAATTTATTGTTGTTTTAGAGCCGGTCCACACTAGAGCGACTTGTCAGGCGACTTGTCAGCCTGACAAGTCGCGCTCCCTCGCGGTCCATTGAGCGATACGGGACCCGTTCTAATAGGAGCGACATAAGTCGCTCCGACTTAGAAAAAGGGTCCTGTACTACTTCGGGGCGACCTTTGGAGCGACTTGCATTGACTACCATTATGTGAAGTCCCTGCAAGTCGCTCCGAAGTCGTGGTGCATGGTAATGCACAAGTCGCCCCCAAAGTAGTAAGGAGTCGTGTCGCCTCAGTGTGAACCGGCTCTTAATATTTTTTACTGTTTTTAAAAGTGTTGAATTTTTTTTTTGGGGGGGGGGGGGGAAGTAGCTGGTGTTGCCTAGGGTGCAAAATAGTCTAGCACTGGCCCTGTTCCCACTTATTTAACCGGTTGCCGACAGCGCACAGTATATTTACTGCGGCAGTCAGCCCCGGCCAGGCAGAGTGACGTAGATCTACGTCGCTCGTCTGTCACTGGGTTTTGAGCCAATAGCGGGCGAGCGCGCCCGCCTCGGCTCGTTCACGGAGGAGTGCGGGCATGTGACCGGCGGACCCGATGTCACACTACGATCGTCGGTAGAGCGGGAGAAAGGCAGAGCGGCTTATGTAAACAAGCCGCCTGTCATTCTCCCTGTGTAAAAATGGAGATCAGACGGTTCTACTATGTAGAACCATTGATCTTTGTTTTTACACTAGTAGCCATGTCCCACTACAGTTAGAATCACGCCCCTAGGACACACTTAACCCCTCCCTCTCCAATACAGTTAACCCCTTCCCTACCAGTGTCATTTTTGCAGTAACAGTGCATATATATAGCACTGATTACTGCAGTAATGTCACTGGTACCCCCAAAAGTGTCAAAAATGTCAGTCAAGGGTCCGATCTGTCCTCCGCAATGTCGCAGTACCGCAAAAAAAATCGCAGTTCGCCGCCATTACTCGTTAAAAAAAAAAAACACCAAAAATGACAAAAATCTTTCCCTTTGTTAGTAAACGCGATAACTTTTGCGCAAATACGCTTTTTGCGATTTTTTTTACCAAACATATGTAGCATAAAACAAATTGGCCGAAAATGTTAAACAAATTTGATTTTTACATTTTTTGGGGGGGGGATTTCATATAAAAAAAGTGAAAAATATTGTTATTTTTGCAAAATTTACGCTCTTTTTTTTGTTTATAGCGCATGATCAAAAAATCGCACAGGTGATCAAATAGCAACAAAAGAAAGCTCTGTTTGTGGGAAAAAAGGACGTAAATTTTGTTTGGGTATGGCGTCGCACGACCGCGCAATTGTCAGTTAAAGTTGCACAGTGCCAAATCGCAAAAAGTGGCCTGGACGTAAGACAGCAAAATCCTCCGGTGGTAAAGTGGTTAAGGAACTTATATAGCACCATCATTTTACACATATACTGTACAATCACATCAGTCTCTGCCCTTGAGGAGCTTACAATCTAAGGTTCCTAACTCACATTCATAAATACACATACTAGGGGCAATTTACCTATCAGCATGTCTTTACCATTCGGGAGGAAATCCACACAGGCACAGGGAGAACATGCAGATGCCAGGCAGGTAGTGCTGTGGTTGGAATTCAAGCCGATGACCCTAGTGCTGTAGGTGGAAGTGCTAACCACTGAGCCACTGTGCAAGTTCATATTCACTTTTTCGAATCTTCTTGTTGCAATCCTCACAGTTTATGGCCTAGACTTTGTGGACAATTTTTAGCATAATAATTATGCTTCTAAAATCACCAGCGAATATTTGCTATGTGTAGCAATCAATTGTATAGCAATGGAACAAAAGGCTCCCTATGGTATAAGCTACACAGTAATATGTGTTAGTGATTAATTACTCGCAACTAGAGCAGAGAATGATCATGTGAGATTAATCGCCACAATATGCTGTGTAGAGTGCACCAGAGGGAGACATTTGAGTGTTTGTTTTTGTGCTTATAGGCCAGATCAAATCTGTGTATTGCCATATATAAGTGGCAAAACGTGAGTTTTACTGACCATTACCACCATGCACGGTGACACATTATTGTTTTTTAAATTTTAAATGGCACCCAATTCACCGTGTTAGTGGACCACAATGCACATATGTTTTAGCACACATCAATACACAAATTTAAGCCATCTGTGCATTGCGGTGCACTTCTTTAAAAAAAAATAAAAAAAAGCGCAGATACATCTGAATGTCTGTTGCAAAGCAAAGGAAGCCCATTTGATATGAATGATCTTTCTTAAAAAGTATGAAACAACCTTAAAGAAAGAATTCTTACACTGCACTTGTTTCAGGCCCTCTGCTGTCTTGCATGATTTCCCTTTATTTTCATTTATATTGAACTGGTAATCCTAATAACAGGTACAGATTGGCACTGGGTGACAACACTGCTCTAAGTAGTTGCACCTAAGCAGGTGGGGTACCTGTCACTTCTCTGTCCATTCGCTAAAACGCTCCAAAACCCAGGAGCCAGGGCCTTTAAAAGGCTCTGCCTGACCCAAGATGACTGCTTGAGTCACATGGTGCAGCAGCATCCAATAGAATAGCTTCCTCAATGACCCAGGAACCCATAGAGGAACCTTGTTCCTCTTGACTTCCACTCAAGTAACAGGAAGGCTGCAGAAGAGCGCCACCTGCCATGAAGAAAGTAGACTGCACCTGCCAAGAAACATCATTTAATATTGCCCTTAGCACATGTAGAATTTATTACAAGGGTTTAGCTATACTTTAACCCCTTCTGGACCGGAAGGATTTGCCCCCTTAATGACCAGGCCATATTTTGCGATTCGGCACTGTGCAAGTTTAACGGACAATTGCACGGTCATGCGATGCTGTACCCAAATAAAATTGATGTTCTTTTTCTTCCCACAAATAGAGCTTTCTTTTGGAGGTATTCGATCACCTGTGCAATTTTTATTTTTTTGCGCTATAAACAAAAAAGTGCGACAATTCTGAAAAAAAAAAACATATTTTTCACATTCTGCTATATAACATTCCCAAAAGAAAAAAAAAATTAAAAAATCTAAATTTTTTAACATTTTAGGCCAATTTGTTTTCTGCTACATATTTTTGGTAAAAAAAAAATCCCTATAAGCGTATTTTGTTTGGTTTGCGCAAAAGTTAACGCGTCTACTAATTACAGGAAAGATTTATGTCATTTTTATTGTTTTTTTTTTTTACTAGTAATGGCGGCAATCTGCGATTTTTAGTGGTACTGTGACATTGCGGCGGACAGATCGGACCCCTAACTGACATTTTTGACATTTTTGGGGGTACCAGTGACATTACTACAATAATCAGTGCTAAAAATCTGCACTGTTACTGTAATAATGACACTGTCAGGGAAGGGGTTAACACTGTTGGTTATCAAGGGGTTAAATGTGTACCTAGGGGCGTGTTTCTAACTGTGGGGGGGTTGGGCTTGTGAAATGATCACAGAGACCTGTGATCCTATATAGAAGGATCACAGGAGCTCTGTGATCATTCCAGAGAGAAGAACGGTCAGCTGTGTTTACAACAGCTGACCGTTCTTCTCTCTCAGCGGGGCATCACGGGTGTCAGGTGGCAATCAGAGCCAACCGCTCCATGCATCGGAGTCCCCGCTGACGAGCGGAGCCGCGAGCGCGCCGCCGGCGGTGTGCGCTTGCCTCCTAGCACAGGCGCGCGACCGACGTATACCTACGTCGGTTTGTGCAGTAGGGGCTGCCTGCCGTGGTATAACTGCGGCGGGCGGTCGGGAAGCCGTTAATAAAAGCATATTACCTTGCATATGGTAAAGCACCACAACAGTTTGAATCCAACTTTAGTAATATACTGCAGGGAATTTGATTTAAAAAAAAATGGGCTTTTTTAAAAATTACCTCTGTAGCTTATTACTATACAGTATACAATCTATGGAAAGAGTGAGTCCCCCTTGCACTGTGCAAAGTAGAAATGCAAGTGCAGAGGCATCACTACAGGAAAAAGTATAGGGAAATGTAGTTTGACTCTTCAGCATCTACCAAAAAATGAAATGTCATTTTGGGTGGACTGAGCCCTTTAATTGCTCATAAAAGCCACAATGAGATAAGCTGCCAAGTGTAATCAAATAAGAAAAAAAAAAAAAAAAGAGATTTATTAATAGAATCTGAATCTGCGAATTACTCCACTTTGCACAGCTCTGGATTGTTAAACTGATTAAGACTTTCCTCCTCAACCTGGTACATGGCTTCCACAAGTTGCCTGGTTGTGTTAGAGATTTTAACATGCTATATTTGAAGCCTGGTTCCAGGATTAGGTGAACAATGAGTTGTGTTTGGGAGTTTCACGGAAAAAGACTTGGCTCCAGAGCTCAAATTCTTCATGTCTGGGACACTGTGATGTAAAAGTGCTGCATGAGACAGCAGTGCAAATTCTGCATCCCCACCCCGAAGTGGTAGTAATAAGCATTGCCCTTACCATAAGGGCCCTTTCACACGGGCGCTCCGCATGTCCGTATATCATCCTATTTTTTTGCGGATGATATACAGACATAATGTATGTCAATGGGATTGCGGATGTCAGTGGATAACCATCCGCTGACATCTGATTTTCGTCCTTTCAGTTCTGTTCCGTTTTTTGGAACGGAACAGAACGCTATTTTTGTTCCGTTTAAAAAAACGGAACGGATGCAAAATCGGATGTCAGCGGTGTCATCCGCTGACATCCGCAATGCCCATAGACATACATTATGTCCGTATATCATCCGCAAACGGATGGGATGATATGCGGTCATACGGAGCGGATGACACAAGTGAAAAAAAAAAAAAAAAAGTGCCGCAGCGGATCGCAATGCGGTCCGCTCCGTGTGAAAGAGCCCTAAGACTTACTGCATCCGTCAAACCCAAAGTTGTGTACACAGTAGAGAAGTGTCATGGGGATGAAAATGTCTCATTGCTGTCCTGTTGTCTGGCATCAAGAAACTTTTCTAATGACACCTCCAGATGGTGCCACCTAAGACAAAATTCTTGCATCACCTCATAGGACTATCTCAACCAGCAAAAGAGGCCTGGAATCTTGTCTTATATTAGCAATGTAAAGCCTTGACTTTGGACTCTAAAAGGGGATGCATAATTAACTGATCTAAAAGGAAAGCACAGAGGGGTGCCAGACTAAGTGCAGCAATAATAATACTTGAGTTTATTAAAAGCAAGATAAAGGGCAACGCTCATCTTAGTAGATCAAGTAAGCATATGTAAAACCTTTCTGGTCAGTCCTCAGGCTCTCCTGGATGGTCCTAGTGAGATAGTAGCATCAGGCAGTGGAGCTAACTGATGAAAAAGGGGAAGGTTTGAAACACGTTACCGCCCCTTTTATGTCAGCATGGCCTCCGTAGTAATGTCACGTCTGGTCTGGCGCCATGCTGGTGATCGGCTGCTCCCTACTGTCATCCACAAACACAGGTCCACTGCCTGATGCCGCTATCTCACTAGGACCATCCAGGAGAGCCTGAGGACTGACCAGAAAGATTTTACATATGGTTACTTGGTCTACTAAGATGTGAACTGCACTTTGTCTTGCTTTTAAAAACTGTAGTATTATTATTACACTTATTCTGGCGCCCCTCTGTGCTTTCCTTTTATACCTACAGGGCTGCCTGCTTCACTCTAAGGGTACTGCCGTTGGTGCTCTCTACAGTCATCTTTGTACTATAGACTTATGAATTATGGACTTTACAGTATATTTATGGTTCATGTGATCAGTACTGTTTTGATTACGCCACATCGCTCATAGCGCCACTTTTTTTTAATCTATGTAGCACTGCCCCCTAGGGAGCTGCTGAGATTGGATTCCCCTGGGTTACCCATAGCAACAGTCTGTAAAACGTATCACTTTATCGCGTAGCTCAGGCAATGAACAGACCAGGGGATTTGGTTTTTGTGTTTTATTTTAGAACTTGGATGGGAGAAGGGATGAGTGGGATACTGCAACTTGAACTATACACAATTTCTGAGGACAACTAACTGTAGTGTGTGCGGCAAGGCCACTGCTTCACCCTGCCACTGAAGTGAAGTGTAGAAGATATGTTTCTGAATGTATTCCTCTTCAGGGTCCTAACTTGGCACCCCCTTTCTCACTTCCCATGCATGCTAGCCCCTGTCCACTGACTCTCCGCTGGAGTGGTCCCCTTCCTGGGCAGACCCCTGGCAAGCTTCCCGGTACTCACGGACACTGTTTTTCCCTGGGTTGCTCTGCCTTTCAGCTCCACTTGTCCGTATCCTGGACCTCCTGGCTCAGTATCACACACTTGGTCCACTAGGCCGACTGCCTGGGACCACCTTCTTTGCTGACAGGAAAGACAGACGTCACCCTCCTCCTAGGACCTGGCTTCCCACCCAAAGATGCCCTGTCACATGTTCCCCTGGTTTTTATAGCCTATCCCAGAATGCACTACTCTCTGTGCCAACCCACTGGGACAGCTACAAAAGCCTGTGTGTTACTGGCTGGGTTTCCTCCACTGTCCAACAGGCTCCCCTATTGGATACAGTGGGGACACTCCCTCAGACCAGATAAATCACACATGGACACATGTAACAGGCAAAACTAACAATCAGGCTCCCCTGATAAGCAGGCAGAACAAATTATGCTTTTACATAGCACCTACCTAGGAAGGAGCTACATATAATTACAGATATTTTACTGTTTTTTGTTTTTTTATTGATTGAGCCAGATGGACTTGTGTCTTTTTTCAACCTGACTAACTATGTAACTTTGTATGATATGTAATTTGAGTGGAATGTCATTTGGACTATAAATAGGAAGCAACCTGACTATGAGTTGAGAATCACTGTCCTGCAGATTCATAGGATTGGGATTAAGTGTTCCAAGAACACCAGGTCACCACTTTCCTATATATATTTAAACCAAAAGAGCCAAACAAGTATTTATTTGATTCCACATGTGACCAATAGGAAAAAGAAGCCAACACATCTCACAAACCCAAACAATCCCCCTTCATCAAGGATTTTTAGAGAGAGTAAAAGTAAAACATTTAATTTTCCCCAACCCCACCTGTACTCCCCCATAAAGACTACAAGTATCACCCCACCCCTCTAGTGTCATGGCTAAATGCTTGTGCAGCCCATCCCCCCCCCCCCCCGCCCCGTAGGCTACCAGTGTTAGGAAAATTTCGTTTTTTGACCTCCCTGCAGCAATCATTGTTTAATGCCTGTTCTAGGTTCTCATGGTGCAGGTTCAGTTACTTTCCCCTGCATCCCACTGAACTATGGGATATAGTGGGCAGAAGAGCTTTGTCCCTGGCCTGCATATTCATGCCTCTTCAGCTAATCTCTGATCCCGGGAGTGAGTGACCAGCAGGGGGTTGAGGGGGTATAAATAGACTGGGGCCTGGAACAGCTTTCTATTGTTTCTGGGGGGAGTAAGACCAGGTCTGAGAGCTGAAGCATCCCTGGGAGATCACCTGCAACATTCAAGAATCCTTTTTTTTGCGGGCTACAGCTCCTGCTCCTGCTTGGGCTGGAAGACCTCTGGTCTAGCCTCCTGGACACATGCAGAAGGCCCATATGAGGATTCAGGACATAGGCAACAAGTACAGAAGTTGACTGATACTGCAGGAGGCAACACAGTATTCAGGGCACAGTGAGTACTAGCTTTTTCAGAAGACTTTCTTTGCTTTATTCGGGAGGGCTTACAACAGTACATCCAGGACTATACTCCTGGAACTACCATGTGCCTATCAGGGAATGGAACCTGGGACCAAACAGCCATACCAGACCCTGATCTGCACTATACTTGTTTCTCAATAGAACATACAGTAGATTCATCCAAAATTATCTCAGGGGTCCACAGCTGCAGACACCTTTGATCTGCTGTGTGGCTTCCCTTCTTCCTTCTACTGCAGCATCTTGGTGGAAAAGGACATGTAATGCAACTGTAGCACTCTCTAACTAGGTGCTAGTGTAAATATTTTTTTTGTTAGTGTAGGTATCTTTGGCAGCCAAGCCTGTGTTGAATCTGGCTCAGAGTTGAGTGACTCAGTGAGGCTGGATGACTCATCAAGCAGCACCTCTAGTACCTCCACTTACTTTCTGGAACTTTGGAGAAGCTTCCAGAAGGCTGGGTGGGAGGTTAAAAAAAAGCCAAGGAATTTCCAGTCACAACTTACCAACCAGCCTGCAACCAACCAAATTAACCCGTCTAACAGTATGTGTTAAAAACAAGGGTTTAGTTGCACACATTTGCAAATACGTAAGCTGCAGGCCCCGGCAAGGCACCCGGATATCTGCAGTCCCTAACTCTACCTTAAAAGAGTCTCCACAGTAGGAGTACATGTATTGTGATGGATAGATGGAGGACAGGTGACTAGAGGGAGCCCACCCCTCCATAAAGGCGCAGGAACGCACTGAACACCCAGCACATTGCACAATGGCAGGTGTCAGTGTGTTGCCTGACCAATATAACAACAATACAAAAAGTTGTCACTTCCCCACCTATAACTGGTCTAAACAGCAAGGAGCACTGGAAGGGCAAACGCATTTCAAAAAAGCCAAGAAATTTCCAGTCACAACTTACCAACCAGCCTGCGACCAACCAAATTAACCTGTCTAACAGTATGCATTAAAAACAGGGGTTTAGTTGCACACATTTGCAAATACATGCATAAGCTGCAGGCCCCAGCAAGGCACCCTGATATCTGCAGTCTGTAATTCTACCTTGGAGACTCTTTAATGGTAGAGTTAGGGACTGCAGATATCAGGGTGCCCTGCAGCTTACGCAAGTATTTGCAAATGTGTGCAACCAAACCCCTGTTTTTAATGCATACTGTTAGACAGGTAATTTGGTCGGTCGCAGGCTGGTTAGCAAGTTGTGACTGGAAATTCCTTGGATTTTTTGACATTTGTTTGCCCTTCCAGAGCTCCTTGCTGTTTAGACCAGTCATAGGTGGGGGAAGTGACCAATTTTTGTATGGGTGGGAGGTTAAAAGGGGATGCTTGGAGTATGGATGAGGGCCCCAGCCAATCCCCGGACAAGTGGGCACGCAGGGGATGGGCACCTTTTAAATAAGAGTGTTCCAGCTGGGTCTGTGTCTTTTTCTGCAAGCAGTTGAGTGCTGGAGGAAGAAGAGTGCATATAGACTGTATATAGGTAAGAGAAGAGTTCTAAAGTCAAGTGGGCATCCCATAATTTCCATATTCCCTATGTAAGTTTTATCCCCTCAATAAAATAAAAAAAACAAGCACTGGACTTTTTCTTGACTATGGGATACTGTGAAAATTAGGTGTTGCCTGGCTGTGCAAGGTGGGAGATCCCAATTCACCAGTGGCTCCTACATGGGGTGAGCTACACAACTGTCACCCTATTAAATCACTATGGGATGTTGCATGTATATCCTTGCCTGCTAGGCCATGCTACTTGCAGCAGTGTCAACCGTTATGAACCTCCCCTTCACTGCCATGGTGCTCCCCAGTTTGAGAAATGCTGGTGACTAAGGCTAGTTACATAATTAGTGAGGTTGAAAAAAAACACCAGTCCATCAAGTTCAACCTATGAAGAGTGTGCCGTCAATAGTACATCATAAACCCCTTTATGTTGTGGTCGTTAATGTGCCCATCCAGGGCCGGGATAAGGGGTGGGAGGAGGGACGGCTGCCCTGGGCACTGTGGTATCATGTGAGGTGGGTGGGGGGGGACCACGAGGAGATTGCAGTGTGGGAATTTGTGTTGGGAGGGGGAATTTGAGGGGGTGTCGGAGGGTAAGAATTGTTCTAGGAGGTGAACTTTGGGGAGGTGTGCTAGGAGTGGTGATTTGAAGGGATCTGTGTAGGAAGGGGAGATGGGTGAAGAGCGTTAGTGCTAGGAGGGGGGATTTGAGGGGGTTTGTGCTAGAAAAGGTAATATAGTGAAAAACTATATAAATATTAATCAAATATATGTGAAGTCCATATAATGAATCCTGTGAAGTATTGCTTGATTGCTACAATCACATATGTGATTCTTATTCCACCTGCTGCTTGTAGTACTCAGTAACAATGCCAGTGTTTCACCACACTCGTGCTCCCCCCACCCCTTTATGTGTAATCTCACCTTATTTAATGTGACCTCGCAATTAAGTTTGGTCAAATTGTGCTTTTAAGCCTCTCCGGGACTAGGGTATGTTTAATCTGGACATCCTCATTCCTCCTCATTTTTGGCGCTGCCTTATAACATGTCAGTCTCATCAAAGAGCATATAGTGATATAGTGGATTTCCCCTGAGGAAGCCACATGACCCTGTGGCGTAACGCGTAGGGGAGGGGCAACAGAAGGGTACGGCACATGGACCTAGTGAGGAGTTACTGGCTTATGTGGCTTGTGCGGTGATACGGAGATACCAAATAAAAAGTACAAAGAGTGTATAGAATGGTGCGCTGGAAGCACCAGAAAAATTAGAGTAGTTTTCTTTAGCATTTTTATAAAGACATATTGTTTTTATGGTATAAGCAATATTGGTGTTTTTTCCTTCCCTATATTGTCTTTGATGAGACTGACATGTTATGAGGCAGTGGCACAAATGAGGAGGAACGAGGATATCTAGATTACCCATACCATAGCCTGGAAAGGCTAAAAAGCACAATTTGATCAAACTTATTTGCAAGGTCACATTGAATAAGGTGAGATTACATCTAAAAGGATCACATGTTATTGGTGGATGGTAATCAGGCAATTTTTCACTGGATATATTATATGGACTTGGATTAATATTTATATAGTTTTTCACTGAATTATATATGCACATATATTGCATTCATTTGTTTTTGTCTCTTTATTTATACATGGATGTTGATACACGGAATGTATATTGTGGAATATTTTTTAGCCATATCATTTTTTTATTATTCATTTATTTATTTATTTTTTTCTTCTCCCATGTTTCTTTGATGCTTGTCCATTTTTCTTTCTTTTTTAGACTTTGTTTCGATGCATTGTTGTATTGCTATTTTTTGGTTATCCTTGTTTGAATTATTATGTTTGATGTCTATTGATATATATTGTTGTCTGTCTTAGATATCATGATACTTTGCAAATCTATTTGATATACACATACTGGCTGGATCCTGAAGAAGCTATGTCAGCGAAACGCATTGATCCATCAGCAGACTTTATTGTATATACTCAGATCTTTGGATTTTTTTATGCAGATATATCATTAATCCTTACTGTATGTGTTTTAGTGAACTGCTTGTACAAATAAAATGTTGAAATTTTGTATCATGTATATGGACATACTGTATATCTTTTTAATATATATTTGGCACATTTAAATCCCCACCGTCCAGGTTTGGTAAACACATTTCCCTATTCACCTCCCTCTCCTTTTTCCCTTGTGTTCCTCATTACCCCACCTGGACTCTATCTTTCTTCACAGATTATTTGTGATTATCAATAGTATAGGCCCGGGGAATATAGTGCGGCACACTAATTGATGTTTTGGATATATTATGCACACCTACAGTCAATGAGAATGTGAAAAGTGCTTGCAGCTGCTTTTTTAGATTTGGTGAACACACGTAGTCGCTCGCAAGAATTTATTACTGGGTTGCCAAAAGTGTACTATGAAGGATAGCAATTATTTTGAAGGCCAATAAGAGCCCATTCAGACTAGCGCGACTTGTCAGGCGACTTGTCAGCCTGACAAGTCGCGCTCGGTCGCGGTCCATTGAGTAGCACAGGACCCGTTCTAATAGAAGCGACACAAGTCACTCCGACTTAGAAAAAGGGTCCTGTACTACTTTGGGGCGACCTCGGAGCGACTTGCATAGACTTCCATTATGTGAAGTCTCTGCAAGTCGCGCCGAAGTCGCGGTGCACAGCGGTCGCCCCCCAAAGTCGTGTCGCGCTAGTCTGAATGGGCTCTAAGAGCCGGTTCACACTGGGGCGACTTGTCAGGCGACCTGGTCGCCTGACAAGTCGCCGTGGGTCGCCTGCCATAGATTAGCACAGGACCCGTTCTAATAGGAGCGACACAAGTCGCTCCGACTTAGAAAAAGGTTCCTGTACTACTTTGGGGGCGACCTGGAGCGACCTGCATTGACTTCAATGATATGAAGTCCGTGCATGTCGCTCCGAGGTCGCAGTGCGCGCTGTGCACCGCAACTTCACAGGTTGCCCCGGCAAGTCGGGTCGCCCCTATGTGAACCGGCTGTAAAGGTAATTTTTTTGTGTCTTCTGTTTTGCTTGTTTTCTGATATCATTCACCGAACTTTTTGGACACACCTCATATAAACCTCAAAAAATAACCTTGAAACAGTAAACCATACCATTGAAACAGAAGGGGTTCTGAGTAGGGAACCCCTTACGATCGAGGTATCAAGTCGTTCCATGTTTTCTCTGAAAAAAAACCTTTTTCTTTCCTCATTGAGGTGTCAGATTTATGTCCATGCCAAATTGTAACTTGTGTAACAAGGGCTTGGTGACATCATGGCTCTAACCCCTCCCCACCACCCCTTTTTTTTTACACACTGTCTATTAAAGGTGCCAGGGGGTAATCGTTTTCAGTCACTCCGAGCCTCGGATGGACAGTAACGTGTCTGATGGCTATTTTTATTCCAGTTTGTAAATGTGGTGGGTTAGTGTGGTGCCAGTAGGCGAGTCCTTTGTGAGGAGTTGAAGGTCTGGAGAGAGCACTGGATAGAGATGTCTTTTACCACTGCGCTTTTCGTTTGCAGTTTAACCCTCGTGCCTTCAGCTGCGTCAACAGCCTATTGATAAACTTTAGCTTTCTTACTGCCCTGGGGCCAAAAAAGGGTTACTACTTCAAAGTCGTATGTAGTATTATATGGCACCAGCTGTTATTATGCACATTATGTGGCCGAGCTATATATATATTATGTCTAGTAGTAGTGCTGCTAGACACACTTTAGTTCATTATAAATTCCTGTTAAATCCTTTTTTTCCCCCTAGTTTCCGATCTATGGATCAGATGTCACTATAATTTGGACTGAGCAGAAATTGTAGCAATGATTTGTTTCCTACAGTTTTGTAGAAAAATAAAAATGGCCTCTGTATGAGAAACATAAACTTCATTTTTATAGCATCTTATGAATGTATGGGAATGAAAAAAGGTCTCTCTACCAAACCAAACTCTAGGCAAACAGATAAGTACATAGTTAATATACCGGTACTTATACCTGCCAAAAAAAAAATATATATATATTTCTGTTCATCCAATTTATATGTCACGTGACCTTCAGTGCTGCAAGATTCCTCCCTGACAGGCGGACCACTCTGAGCAATGGAACTATAAAGTAGATGAATGGATAACGGGAACCACATGGGTGCTCAGGCTCTGATGTCTTCTCGACCATCAATGAATAAATACCCAACGAATAATAGAGCCGGTGTAACGTTAAAAAACCATACCCCGTGAAGAAACCATACCCTCGTCACTTCCGGTCTGAAACAGCTGAGCAGCGCAGTAGTGCGCATGCTCAGAGCCCCGGATACGTGATTGAAGAAGAAAGAATTTGAGAAGTGCGCATGCTCGGTGGGCATGAAATTATCACGGCACTGTCTCTAATGTTATACTTGCGGCGGGTACATTAAAACACTTCGGGTGCAACATAAATCATGTCCTCTCCTATCGCTGTAACTTCCCTCATCTCCGGTAATAAATATAAAAGCGGCGGCGGGTATATGAGACGTAAATGTGACGGCGATCGCGGCTCCGTGATCCGCTTTTATATTTATTACCGGAGATGAGGGATGTTACAGCGATAGGAGAGGACATGATTTATGTTGCACCCGAAGTGTTTTAATGTACCCGCCGCAAGTTTAACTACCGTGAGAAATCCATACCCTCCGTAGCGGAACCGGAAGTGACGAGGGTATGGTTTTCTCACGGGTATGGTTTTTTCACGGAACACCGGCAACGCCAAAGATCCTTCTGAATCCTTTATTGATGCATGACTATGAGTAAAAGCAAAATTGCTAATGTGTTTCGGCAGTAAACCTTGATCACAGCACAAATTAAAATGAAATACACTACATATACATTTACAAAAAGGAGGATCCACCCTAATTGGTTTCCTTAATTATACAATTAAGAGTCACTGCTGCAGGTGTAGTATTGCAGGGACGTTCACTTCAACACACACTATGGTTAAAAAAAAGAAAAATGTGGATCTAAACAGAATTGGATGGACAAAAAAGAGAAACAAAAAAACACATTACCGACAAATTTATTATAGAAAAAGATTTACATCATAACAATAATAAAAAACCTGAAGACATTCTAGTTTGGTGGCTAAAAATCCACCATACCTCTCTGTCTAAGAGCCTATGGTGGATATCCCCTCCACAAGGAGATTTCCTAACCCTTTCCAAACCATAAAAAACAAATGATGACCTCTTACCCCCCCTTATTCTTATCTGAGCCTGATCCAGAGAGCAGGTTGATAGCAGCGGAAGCCATTGGCTCCTGCTGTGGTCAATCAAATGCTTCGCTGAGCGGACGGGGGGCAGGGCTGAGCCTCCCGCCATGGGCTTCCACAGGTAGGGGCAAGGGGTGGCAAATGCCCACCTGGAATCTCAAGTTCCTCTTTCAAGTGGTTGTTAAGCCACTTTATACCATCCTGTCTGGTCTGTTTAATAATCCTGTGTGTCTGTGTTTTTAAAAAATAAGCCGTTCTTTACCAGTTTTCAGAGGGCCGAGGGCCGCTCACATCACCCGTCGGCTCTCTCCTCTTCCCGTCTGACAGCTGCCTGCAGTGGTGGCGGGGCCGAGGATTCCTCACTGATGTCAGTCGGGAGGGAAGGAGGAGGGGAGGGGGAGAGGAGGAGAGAGGCGGCGGGTCTCGTGAGCGACGATCAACGCTCTAAAAACTGGTAAAGAATGGCTTATTTTTATAAAAGACAGACACAGGGGCACGTAAACTGACCACAGTGTCAGGGCTCAGCCGCCATGGTATACGTTGGTCAGTTTACAGAGGGGAGGACTTAGCCAAGCAGTATCAGCCAGGTATTTTATGTTTTACGGGTGGGGGTAAATTACACAGCAAAGCACTGTGCTGTATAACATGCTTTAAGGGAACAGGATCCATTTTTTTTTTCCTTTTTTTTTAGGTTAACACATGCTTTAAAAATAAATGCTCAAAATAAGTATAATGAAATTATTGAAAAGGGGCGGAGTATGGGTGAACTTAAAATGTTGCTCCCCCTGAAAAAGGTTCTGCGGACGCTCATGCCTCCTGCTCTGTATCAATAGACGCAGACAGGGTGGCTCAGTAGCGAGCATGCACAGGTGCCCCACAGGGGGCATTTGTCAAAGAGGAAAAGTCTGGAGCACTGACAGGGTACCCCAGAAGAAGAAGATCTGGGCTGCTCTGTGCAAAAACATTGCACAGAGCAAGTAAGTATAACATGTTTGTTATTTTAGTTAAAAAAAAAAGATGGAGCTTTAATGTTGCTTTAAAGCTCGTTTAAAGCCACAGGTGTGTCAGAAAATGCGGTGCCTCCATAGGCATGCACACAGGTTGCCTGTGCACACCCTAATCACCCTGTGTGGTGCCAATTCCACCCCTGCTTCCCATCCCCCCCTGCAGTGCTGCCAGCTTCCCTTCTATCTTCTCAGGTGTGGGGAATGGGCTGGTAAATATTCTATTAACCGGCCTTTCTTTTCTGAATACACACAGTGAGTGATCTGTACCAGTCGCTCCTGTATTCATTCTTAACTGAAGCATAGCAAACTATGTTTACTGCAGGCTGCAGAGAAAGGGACTGGAGAATCTCTGTCCTCAGTTTCTTTCTCTGTCTCAAAATTGAGACATCTATTTAGACCAGGCATGTCCAACCTGCGGCCCGGGGGCCACATGCGGCCCAGAACCCCAGGCAATGCGGCCCACTGCCCCCTGACAATTTTTTTTTTTTTGCTGGGGAGGAAGGAAGTCGGGTCGGGGGCATGGCCACAGCGGCTTCCAACTAACGGTAGGCAGAGGCTGCCTCGGAGGTGAGGGGATGTGAGCATGTGCAGTGTTTCTGACTCCTACCACCATGACCACTTCAAATCACTGAAGTGGTCATGGTGGTTAGAGTGTTCCTTTAATATCTCTCAGAAGTAAACCTCTGTATACTGATTCCATTTAATTTGATCATCCTCTAGTTGTGTTAAATTAGTGCGGCGGCATTTTATTACTTATATACCTTAACTATATTATATATTTTATATGCGGCCCGAGAAAATTTCTCTACACTCAATGTGGCCCAGAGAAGCCAAATGGTTGGACACCCATGATTTAGACCCTTGATATTTACCCAAAGCACCTTTACGGGGCTCCTAATTTTTTTTTTAAATGAATAAACAATAATGAAAAAAATAATTTAAAAATAATAAAAATAAAAAACGACTGAATGTCCACTGTCCTACTGACACCAATCTTTGCTCTACTGACAGCGTCCACTGCTCTGCTGATACACACTCATGTGTGTTTGTGCTCTGAGGTGCACACCCTAATGCAATAGGCTGCGCACACCAATGGGTGCTTCTCTCTAAAGTCATGGGCACTAGGAAAAGGGGACCCGAGGAAACCGTGGCCCCTTCGAGGGTGAGAGCTACACTTGACATTACAGACCTCTGCCCAGAGTCAGATTAAGGGTAATTGATGTCCTAAACAAAGCTCAACAATGGTGTCCCTCTCAGATAGCACCCTCCCCTTCACAGAAGTCTATAGGGCTGTAATGTGCCAGTGTGGCCAGAAGAGAGAGGACTTGTGGCCTGAGTAGTAAAAAAACAGCAGAGGTTCCTGCAGTCAGATCTCGGTAAGTATACATCTGTGGGACGAGGGAGAGAGTGTTCTCGACTAGTTCAGGGCAAAAAAGGATACGTGGACTTTGTTTTAGAGCCGGTTCACACTGGGGCAACTTGTCAGGCAACCTGGTAGCCTGACAAGTCGCCCTGGGTCGCCTGCCATAGATTAGCACAGGACCCGTTCTAATAGGAGTGACACAAGTCGCTCCGACTTAGAAAAAGGGTCCTGTACTACTTTGGGGCGACCTGGAGCGACCTGCATTGACTTCAATGATATGAAGTCCGTGCATGTCGCTCCGAGGTCGCGGTGCACAGCTCGCACCGCGACCTCGGAGCTCGCCCCAGGTCGCCCCGGCAAGTCGGATTGCCTCAGTGTAAACCGGCTCTTAAAGTGCACTTATTCTTTAAACATCATAGCTAGGGAAATAAAAATCACCTGCGCCCCCTTCGTTTGGTGCCCTATGCACCTCCTTTATTTGTTTTATGGTAAATCCAGCTTGCCACTTCCAGATCCTTCCCGGTCAGTGTGTGGTAGCCAACCAGGAGGTTCAAAAGCTTGAGGGAGAGGTAGTTGGGCCAAGCTCAAGTTCTTATATTCAGTTCATATATGTGAATTATGTTTTCAAATTAATTCCCATAATCAGTTTCTATATTGTTCTCACAACTTGTATATGATCTCCCTTCTTGTCTGTTTATGAGTGACCAAAAAAAAGCCAATTTTTTCTAAAAAGCTGTAGCATAATTAGGTTTCTCATCTATTAAAGGAAATTGATGAACTTCAAAAAAACATTGAAGATGTTCCTTATTATACAGTGTTGTGAAAAAGTATTTGCCCCTTTCTGATTTTTTTTTTTTTAATATTTGTCACACTTAAACGATTCAGATCATCAAATTTTAATATTACACAAAGATATCCCGAGTAAATACAAAATGTCATTTTTCAATTATTTAGGGAAAAAAGCTGTCCAAATCTGCCTGGCCCTATGTGAAAAAGTAATTGCCCCCTAAACCAAATAACCGGTTGTGTCACCCTTGGCAGCAACAACTGCAATCAAGTGTTTGCGATAACTGGCAAAGAGTCTTTCACATTGCTATGGAGAAATTTAGTCCACTTTTCTTGGCAGAATTGTTTTAATTCAGCCACATTGGAGGGTTTTCTAGCACGAACGGCCTGTTTAAGGTCATCCCACAGCATCTCAATCGAATTTAGGTCCGGATTTTGACTAGGCCTCTCCAAATCCATAATTTGGGTTTTTTTGTTTTGAGCCATTCATAGGTGGACTTGCTAGTGTATTTTGGATCATTGTCCTGCTGCATAACTCATAACTTAAGTGCGCTTGAGTTTGAGGTCACAAACTGATGGCCGGACATACTCCTTCAGGATTTTCTGGTAGAGCGCAGAATTCATGGTTCCAGCATATATGGCAAGTCATCCAGGTTCTGAAGCTGCAAAGCAGCCCCAGACCATCACACTACCACCACCATGTGTGACCATCACACTACCACCACCATGTGTGACCATCACACTACCACCACCATGTGTGACCATCACACTACCATCACCATGTGTGACCATCACACTACCACCACCATGTGTGACCATCACACTACCACCACCATGTGTGACCATCACACTACCACCACCATGTGTGACCATCACACTATCACCACCATGTATGACCATCACACTACCACCACCATGTGTGACCATCACACTACCACCACCATGTGTGACCATCACACTACCACCACCATGTGTGACCATCACACTACCACCACCATATGTGACCATCACACTACCACCACCATGTGTGACCATCACATTACCACCACGATGTGTGACCATCACACTACCATCACGATGTGTGACCATCACACTACCATCACGATGTGTGACCATCACACTACCATCACCATGTGTGACCATCACACTACCACCACCATGTGTGACCATCACACAACCATCACGATGTGTGACCATCATACTACCATCACCATGTGTGACCATCACACTACCACCACCATGTGTGACCATCACACTACCATCACGATGTGTGACCATCACACTACCATCACCATGTGTGACCATCACACTACCATCACAATGTGTGACCATCACACTACCATCACCATGTGTGACCATCACACTACCACCACCATGTGTGACTGTTGGTATGATGTTCTTTTTATGAAATGCTGTGTTAGTTTTACACCAGATGTAACAGGAAGCACACATTCCAAAAAGTTCAACTTTCCACAGAATAATTGCCCAAAAGTCTTGGGGATAATCAAGATGTTTTTTGGCAAATGTGAGACGAGCCTTTGTGTTCTTTGTGGTCAACAGTGGCTTTCGCCTTGAAACTCTCCCATGGATGCCATTTTTTCCCAGTCTCTTTCTTATTGTTGAATCATGAATACTGACCTTAACTGAGGCAAGTGAGGCCCGCAGTTCTTTACATGTTGTTCTGGATTATTTTATGATCTCCTGGATTAGTGTTGTTGTGTTCTTGGAGTAAATTTGGTCAGCTGGCCACTCTTGGGAAGCTTCACCTATGTTCCAAGTTTTCTCCATTTGTGGATAATGGCTCTCACCATGGTTCGCTGGAGTCCCAGCGCCTTGGAAATGGCGTTGTAATCCTTTACAGACTGATACATGTCAATTACTTTGTTTCTAATCTGTTCCTAAATGTTTTTAGATAAACTAAGTTTTTAGATGAACTCAATGAACTATCAGGGTGCTGTTGAGCACTTTAGGTAGTTCATTGTCTTTTCCTGTGAGAGCGTAACTGCCTGCCGATACAAGGTCTTCAGGAGTCCTGCATGGCACCCACAATCTGCTGATCATGGATGCAATGCTTTCCATGCTAACTAGTAAAAAATAAATAAATGTACATTTTTTAACTGCAAAAAGATGTGCATTTATTAATTTTTTTTTAAAAAAAGGTGAACTTATCCTTTAAACCCCCCCGCCAAAGCGTTAACAACTTTCTTTCTGTAAAAAGGCCCACGGAAATCCTCAGCACCAGGCCCATGATGCTGTTACCCATGATGCTCTTAATCCGGCCCTGTTTTTCCGAGTGATCTCTCAGCAAAATAAAGCATGGAGACATGGATGGATGGGGGAGTTTGCTTTGAATATTAAAAATGAATTAAATAGTGATTTTGGTTTGTGGTGCTCAGATGCAGTGTAGTTCTGCTTTAAAGCCTAGGTTTAGTTTAACCAGTTCCAGACCGCCCACCGCATATATACTGCGGCAGGGCAGCCCGGCTACGCAAAATCACGTACATGTACATGATTTTGTGCACGCGATCGACAGGGCACGTGCGCTCCGTTGGGGTGCAGCTCCCGCTGTAATTGGACACAGCGGGATCCAATCAGCAGGTCTATGTAAACAAGGCAGACTGCTCTTCTGTCAGGGAGTAAAAGAGAGATCTTGTGTTCCAGCTAAGCTCAAACACAGATCTCTCTTTTCGTCCATTGCATTCACTCCCCCCCCCCACAGTTAGAAAGCACTCCCTAGAAGCACACTTAACCCCTTGATCGCCCCTGGTGTTAACCCCTTCCCAGCCAGTGTCATTTATACAGTAACAGTGCATTTTTTTTTTTAGCACTGATAGCTGTATTGGTGTCACTGGTCCCCAAAAAGTGTCACTTGTGTCAGATTTGTCAGCTGCAATGTCACAGTCCTGTTATAAATCACTGATCACAGCCATTACTAGTAAAAACAATAAAAAAAAAAGTCAATAAATGTATTCCATAGATTATAGACGCGATAACTTTTTCACAAACCAATCAATATACACTTATTGGGATTTTTTTTTTTTGCTAAAAATATGTAGCAGAATACATATTGGTCTAAATGGATGAAGAAATTAGATTTTTTTAAATTCTTTTATTGAGAATGTTTTATAGTAGAAAGTAAAAAATATTGTTTTATTTATTTTTACTTTTTTTTTCAAAATTGTGGTCCTTTTTTTGTTTATAGTGCAAAAAATAAAAACTGCCGAGATGATTAAATACCACCAAAAAAAAGCCCTATCTG
Source organism: Pelophylax lessonae (assembly GCF_965119305.1). Taxonomy (NCBI): domain Eukaryota; kingdom Metazoa; phylum Chordata; class Amphibia; order Anura; family Ranidae; genus Pelophylax; species Pelophylax lessonae. Next base: position 29,868,444 of record NC_138778.1, read on the forward strand.
TGAGAAAAAAATACATACATTTTATTTGGGTACAGCATAACACGACTATGCAATTGTCAGTTAAAGCAACGCAGTGCCGTAACAAAAAATGGCCTGGTCAGGAAGGGGGTAAAACCTTCCGGAGCTGAAGTGGTTAAAAAAAGGCTTTTAAATACTCAGCACAAGGGACATTACTTACAGTCAGTGCAACATGTGATGGCAACAGAATTAGTTGAAATCTTTGATTCCCCTCCACCATTACCCCCATTATCTTCCGGGACCATGGGGGTTAACAGAGCAAAGGGACCTGTCACAGCCTCTCATCAAGAATGCCCACCGTTACCTTGGGCCTTACCCTATTTCCACCCTTACCACAGTGCCATCTTTAGAGCATTAAAGGGCCCCGGGCAATGCAGTGCACTGGGCCCCCGCCTACACAATCACCCACGGGAATAAAGATGCAAATTATCGATAAGGTGATATTTATTGGTACAGCAGTGCCAGGCTAATGACAGCTTCCAAGTTCAGCGACTGGGTCCGGTGAACACACACAGATGGGAGTCAGACTCAACTGTCCTGTGTGTGCCTGTTCCGGTGGAAGCGGACAGGCATTCCTGCAGTTGTGGGCTCTCCCTCCATGGCCCAAGTGGCCTGACAGCAGTGCAGGGCCGACAGGCATTTGCCACCTGGCGGCGGGATGCACATCAGGACTAATCAGGACTAATGCTTAGCTGGGGCTGGGGCTGGGTTGCTGGGCCTGTGGGGCCCCCTGGGCAACTTCCCATTCAGTAAGATGGCCCTGCCTTACCACCCATCTGCTCCTTCTATGAATGAAAAACAGTCTTTGAATGGAGGAGGCTAGCCTTTCATTCATCTACATGTTCTCTATTCATAGAGAACATGTGGATGAATGAAGCTTCTAACAGGTCCTTTGGCACTGGAAGATTGGACGGCTATGGTGGCAGGGCTGGGGGTGGAGGGATTGAAGGATGGAAGATTACAACTAATTCTTTAGCCATCAGTTTGAGGGACACATCACATTGATTGTAAGTAATGTCCCTTGTGCTGATTAACCAAAAAAAAAAAACTTTTATTGACTAAACTTAGAATTTAGGAGCATAGTCCATTATATTTCTTCCACTTCTATTCTCTATTAAAAAACAGATTGCAAGATCATAAGTGATACACAACCAGTCCCTTTAATTGTATATATATTGCGCAGCACAAAAATGGCAGTTGGAACTGTACATTTGGTATGCTTGCTAAAGGCAAGTAATCCCACACTTTTCCTTCTGTCAAGAAATATGAATATATTTTTTTTACCTGATTTTAGTCAGCTGGCAGTCAATGTTCTGACAGTTGGCAGAGATGTCTCCTAGACATGTATAAAACTCAGTGGTATAAACCATGGACTGACTTTTACAACAAATGTCATAAATTACTTTTTTTAGACAAATTGTTTTTGTGATTCATATTCTGGAAAGTGATTTCACACAGTGCGCAGTTATGAGTGTTGCTCTTGGACAGAGGTAATTCTGGAACTTTAGCCGTGATAATGATAGCCTTAAGCTTGAACAAAAGGGGAAGAAAACATATTGCTCATACTAGGCATGATTTACCTTTTACAAAAATTGCAAGTGTCAGAAGTTTAGGCATACCTGTAGTAAATTTAAAGATGTTATATTGCCTCCTGGACACTAGAATACAAACTTGACTGTGCAACGATGCCTGCCTACGTTTTTCTCCAATGTGCCCCAGGAGTCCCAAAACCTGGAGGGCTCTGGAGTGGAAATTCTAACTCAATCTCAGAATATTGGCTGCTAAATGTGATGGATACCTTCAATGGCGAATAGAATATTGCAAGGGCAGGAGGGGGCAGAATAGAGCTTGGCATTCTGAGGCTCTGGTCAAAATTTGCACAATAGAGTTTTTAAGGGTCGTGTAGTGCTCTCGGAAACTGAATCTTTATGCTAGTAATGGGGGTGCCAAATGTTTGAAAACTTTTTAATCAATGGGCCAGTTTACTGTTCTTTAGACTTTAGGGTGGCCAGTGGGGTTAGAAAATGCCCCAATGTCAGGTGGATTAAGCAATGCCTCAGACTTGGGGGTCAATGGGAGTAAAAAAAAAAAAAAAAAAAACGACATAGCATCTGCAGTCAGTAGGAGAAGTGCGCCGTCATTGGTATTAGTGGGAGGAATAGTGCCCTATTAGTGTGTCAGGGTGCCAGGAAACCAGATCACATGGAGTTGCAGGTAAAATAAAGCAGTTTATTGGAGAAAACAACAATAAACGTACAGCAAGAGTGAGGAAGTGGGAGTAGAAACAAGCCGGGGTCAAGTCCATAAGTGGGTGGTCATCCAAGCCAGGGTTGAGTCCAGAAGTGGGTAGTCTACCAATGCGGTATCGTCTGCCGATGCGGGGTTGAGAGCCAGGAGAGTCGTCAGCCAAGCCAGGTCATATACGGAGAACAGAAGGCTGCTAGCAGAGATGCACCTTGGAGCACAAAAGCAAGGGCAAGGGCAAGGACTGCAACCCATCAGGTGATAGATATAGTCAGGTGTGCAGCATCATCACTGAGTGACGCCGAGGCAGCAGGCAAGTGATGATGCAATCAGAGTTTATAAGAGGCAGTAGTCTGCACATGTCCAAGATGGCTGCCAATAGGAGGGCAAGGTAAGACCTTGACATAGTGTCAGTGTAATAAATAGTCCCCTATTTTTGGTGTCAGTGGAATAGTGCTCCATTGTTGCTATCAGTGGGAGGAGTAGTGGCCCATTGCTGGTGTCTGTGTTAGGGATTTAGCCCCACTATTGGTTGTCAGTGGAAGGAATGGTGCCTTATTATTGGTGTCAGCGGGAGGAACACTGGCTTGCATTAGTTGAAGCAATAGTGCCCCAAGGGATGGATAAAGGCAAGCGAAGGGCTGCATCTGGCCCGCGGGCAACCATTTGGAGACCACTGCTTTAGAGTAACTCTACTCTCTTTAAGAAACATTTTAGGGAAGTGAACCAGGTTTTGATTAATCACTGGATGCTAACTGTTTATTGTGATTATGACCCTATGACCCAAGAAGATCTCTTCAATTAGAGCTCTGCAGTGGCCTGAATGTCCCATTTTCCCTTTCTGTAGCTCAATTTTCTTTATTTAATTAAAAAAAAGAATTAGATTGCAACTTTGTCCTCCACGTGGTGACTTAATTGTGGTCCAGTTAGTCAGTTTTTATTGATATAAACCTGGACCGAGGTGCTTACCCAAGGTTTACCAGACAAGTAGATGTCTGCAAGTAGTTGTAGCAAACCTTGGTCCATCTAAACCAACAACCCAGCTTACAGTATTATCCAAGGTGCATCCCAGACTGAGAACAAGGTCTGGAATAAATGATATCCATAGCTCTATTATGCAACCATTAGTGAGTCTTCTATCAAGTTTTGATGGCATGTCAAGTTTTATGTAAAATACATGAGAGCATCATGGCTGATGAGCCAACAACAGTCAGAATATAGAAGTCAATTTTGAGTGTTGAAAACACGTTAGGAAAAATGTAGCTGCTATAGAAAGGTACAACTTGTTTTATAAGTGGTGTTCAATAACTATAATTTATCAAACAAGAATTGTGCTTGTGTCCCAGGGCCGTATGTCAACCCAACCTGTTCCAGTCATTTTCTATCTTGCTTAGGAAAATTGGAAGACTAAAAAGTGAATTGATTTCCGTGGGCAATACGCATTGTTCTTTCAGGCATGTTATAGCAAAAAGCTTTACTTTTCCCATACCAGGCAAAGTAAGACACTCTCTTTAAAGCAGGCACAAAAACCTCCTGTATTAAGTGTCCCCATACCCCCCCCCCCCCCCCCACAACCCCTCACACCCCACTAAACCGATCTGCTATCAGACTCTGAAAAAGACTCTGTATTCTGGGTATGGGGTAACATGGGGCATGGGGTAACAACCCTTCCCCCACCCCACTGCCTCTCATATTACAATACTCAATACCAAAGTGACCAATTGAAATGCCCATGAGGCGATGGGGAATTGTGCTCAGTCTTGTGTAACTTTTACCAGTTTATGTGTGTATTGTCAGCACTTTCTCTTTAAATCAGCATTTTTAGGATTACTCTTAACACAATATTTTAGAAGAGTGTTCTCCAAACAGTGGCCCGCGGGGCCCTTTGCTTACCTTTATCTGGCCCTTGCGGCACTATTCCTTCCACTGTTGTAAGCAACTGTTCCTCCCACTGACACCAATGTTGAGGCACCATTTCTTCCACTGACACCCAATAGTGGGGCATAATTCCTAACACAGAGATACCAACAATGGGCCACTATTCCTCTTACTGACAGCAACAATGGGGCACTATTGCTTACACTGACAAAAAACCATGGTGCATTATTCCTTCTACTGACAGCAATAGAACACTATTCCTCCCACTAATACCAATAATAGGGCAGTATTCCTCCCACTAATACCAATAATAGGGCAGTATTCCTCCCACTAATACCAATAATAGGGCAGTATTCCTCCCACTAATACCAATAATAGGGCACTATTCCTCCCACTAATACCAATAATAGGGCAGTATTCCTCCCACTAATACCAATAATAGGGCAGTATTCCTCCCACTAATACCAATAATAGGGCAGTATTCCTCCCACTAATACCAATAATAGGGCACTATTCCTCCCACAAATACCAATATTAGGGCACTATTCCTCCCACTAATACCAAAAAATAGGGCACTATTCCTCCCAATAATACCAATAATAGGGCACTATTCCTCCCACTAATACCAATGATGAGGCACTATTTCATCTCCTTCATCACAGGCGTTGTGTAATTTTCTTTACTCCCATTGACTAAAAGCCTGAGGCATTGTTTACTCCCACCGACACTGGTGCATTTTTCAACCCCACTATCCACAGTCTGGCCCTCCCTAAAGTCTAAAGAACAGTAAACCAGCCCTTTGCTTAGGAAAATTATGCTCAGTGGCGGAGCCAGAGGGTTAGCTGGGGTGGCAATTGCCACCCCAGACAAAGTCCTTGCCACCCCTGTTGCCACCCCGATCCTGGGCGGGTGCATGGCAGCGGAGGAATCACAGGGGATCGCCGTATGAGAGCTGCGGAGGGAGGCGAATGGAGAGCTGGTATTCAGAGGGAGGGAGGAGGAGCGGATGAATCACCAAGACAGGAAGACCGGACAATCGTCCTGTATCTTACTTTGTGTCCTCCCAATACTGGGTGATGTCATGAGGGAGGGACTAAGGAGAGAACCTCAAATACCCATTGGCTGGGGAGGCAGCAGGAGTCGGTGCAGCCTAAATCTTGCAGGCTGCACCGCCTCCTGCTACTTACACAGCAAATGGGTGCATCGGAAGCGCTGTCTGTCAATCATATGCCTTAAATCTTCATCCCAATTCCCGCGGTCTTCCTGTCTTGGTGAGGGATGAATGGAATGGATCAGCTCTGAAAGGAGTTCCTGGGCAGCCTGCAGTGACTGAGGTGAGGGACAGTTTTGCCCAAGTAGTAGAAGCGCCTCTTCCTGTACAGTCTATGCTCCTTACCAAAAATGTTTCCCCCTTTAATAAGTCATTGTAATGTCACCCATATTCTTGCCCTTTTACCAGGTTGAAAGTACCCTAACACCTGTGCAGCATTAGTGTCAGCTTACTGTCAGTCACCCTGTTTAAAAGGACAGGAATATGGGTGGCATTACAATGATTTATTAAAAGGGGCAAAATGATTTATAATTCTCCTAAATCCTGCTTTTTTTTTTTTTTTGCAGAGTGGCAGATTTTTTATGGGGCTAATAAGCCACAACAGCAAGCCAATTGACCTGGATAGCCAAATTTCACATAGACTTAACATAAGCCATCGTGGCTGTGGCACATGTAGAGGGGTTCCAGTTGTGATCTAGACTTCGAGTTGCCTGTTTTTACCATCCCCTGACCGCTCAGAAAAAAAAAAAAAAAGTCTTAAATGGGCAAAATTATCTGAAAAAAACTGACCCTTTAACTACTTCAGCTCCCCCTTAATGACCAGACCATTTTCTGTGATACGGCACTGCATTGCTTTAACTGACAATTGTGAGGTTGTGCGACGCTGTACCCAAATACAAATGATGTATTTTTTTCCCACAAATAGAGATTTCTTTTGGTGGTATTTGATCCCCTCTGCAGTTTTTATATTTTGCGCTAGAAACATACAATTAGCGAAAAATCCTTTTTACTTTCTGCTATAAAACATTAAACACTTTGTATATTGACCCCCCAAAATAATACCTTGCCCCCCCCTTTGCCACCCCTGTTTTATAAGTCTAGCTCCGCCACTGATTGTGCTTGAAGCAGAAGTGAAACTAAACAAAAATTGCTAGCAGCTAACTTTTTTTGGTAGATGAGACATTATTTTTGCTCTCTATACACTGCCTGTGATGCACGCCCCAATGAAGTGTAAATTTATGGCATTTCTAAGATGCTGGTTGATGGAATTATGTAACTCCAAAGCACATTGCTGCTGGATGGCCAAAGAGAGAAGGCACCAGATGTGTAGTCCAGAAGATAGCAGTGGTGGTATCACTGGAAAAAGTCGAACTCCAGAGGCATGCAACAGCTTTAGTTCTTTAGTTGGAGGGCAGTTGGTATTATCCAAACAACCTTAAGCAAGCCCCCTACACTTGTGCACTCACTTGCTACATCTTTATGACTATTGATAAGGTAGGAGAAAAGCACAGGTAGAAATGTAACATGGGGCATAGGGTAACAACCCTTCCCCCACTGCCTCTTATATTACAATACTCAATACAAAAGTGACCAATTTCCATGCCCATGAGGGGATCTTCACGATACGTAGGCCTGGGCCATCTACTTGCACTGTAAACAATAGCCAAATATGGACAAACGTAGCCAGATGGGGAAGTATGCTCAGCTCAATCTCTGTGAGCAACTAAACATACTTTAATAAGCAGTGTAAACAGGGAAGCTCAACAGTAAATTTATTTATTTTGTTGCAGGTTTTAAACTTGAGCTGGAAAAACGATCCATTTAATGAACATTTTTGTCCGTCAGTGTCTAAACTTGTAATCAGCTGCTCAGAGCTGTTTGGACTTTGCAGAAACAAAGCAATTCTGGCGTTGAAAATGTTGCACATATGCTGAAAGTATGGTCAATAATTCCTATGTGCGAAGGGATCGGACCGGGTGAAAGCAGAATTATTTTTATTGAAAAGGTTTCTGCAATGATAAGGACATGAGGTATGACTTTTTAGTCTGAAGGACACAGCAACTGCTATTCTGTTCATACATACTATTACATAACTATATACATATATATATATATATATATATATATATATATATATTGTGAGGGATTAGCTCGTGGCGGGTGTGGATGACCCCTTGGGGGGGTTCGTTACACAGGGAGATAGCAGAGAAGTGGTTGAAAACAACAGTGTATGGTTTTATTCTTGCAATTTTCTTCACACAAGTGCAAGCATCAAAAACATCAAAATCAAAATAAAACACAAAATAAATCCTTGCTACTGTGGGCGGCTACCTTCACACACAGGAACCTACCTAGGGAGTCTGTCCCCAACCTACTGCTGGGCAGACACTGCTCATTCTACAGCAGACACTCAATAGTCCATTTATTTTCTCTTCACACAGAAAATGTCCCTTTGTTTTTCTTCACACAGAAAATTTCCATTTGTTTTTCTCTTCACACAGAAAATGTCCCTTTGTTTTTCTTCACACAGAAAATATCCATTTGTTCTTCTCTTCACACAGAAAAAGTTCAACACCTCACCTTGAGAAGTCTTCAGTCTTACTGCTCTCCTCAGCGCACATCGCTGCAGGAGGCCTTCAGTTGACTGCCCTCCTCTACTCACACAGCGTCAGGAGGCAGCAATCAATAGACTTCCTCTGGACAACTTATAGAGGCCTTAATTTCCTCATTCTGAATAGCTGAAGGTTTTTCAACTTCCTTAAACCTTCCTGGCTACCTTTGCAGCCGACACCCTATAATAATTGGTGAATTGTCTAAACCAAACAGAAGTGTATCTCCCATCTGTGACAACACTCACAGATTTACCTGACTTCCTGTCACAATATATATACAATATCAACATGCTCATATACAGGAATAACGTCCTCATAGAAAATAATAACGAATTAACCATGTGCTGATATGTTGTTACTCCTTCTGTATCACAGTGGTCTCATAATACAATCTAATATAAGATATAAAAACATAACACTATAATAACCACATTCCTGGTACACTGTAGTCATGTGATGCTACAGTGTGACCCACTAACATTTGTGCAGTGTGATTTAATCACACAGTAGTGACAGGAGCCTTTACTGATCACAGGAATGCAAATTAAATCAATTTCGCCCTTTTTATAGTCCTAAATATACTCCTTCTTACCTGCAATGATAAGGACATGAGGTATGACTTTTTAGTCTGAGGGACACAGCACAGCTATTCTGTTCCCCCAGGAACAAAAGGTCTAACTTTTAGTTCCTCCCATGCCTTGCTTGCAGTTGAACTTTGTGCTGCCATCTACTGGTGATTTAATAGAAATGCCATGAAACAGAAATGTGTTTTTTTTTATGGGGTACCTGACATCCCTTACAAAAACATACTATTGTTCCCGTTCAAAGTGGGACAAAGCAACGTTGATCGAAAATCAGGACAATTAAGAAGTATGATTTTAAAACTGACAAAAAAATGCAAGCTTAGTACCAAGAAGGCGACTACACACAGTGCAACAGTAGAATGAGGAAGTATAGGAAGCAAATTGTAACCTTGCCCTTCTAGATAAAAACAAGGTTTCAGTCTTGTTGAGATAATGGTTTCTCCATATCCTTAAAAATGTAAAACTCCTTCAGAGGCCTTGTCTTCCCACTCCAAGGGAACCTTGACATCAAGTTACAGTGGGTTTAATGAGCTTGGTACAGAGAAATAGCAATTAGCAATAAACCTTTGCTCAGGCTTGATACAGATCCCTTAACAGAGTGTCGATTGATGTACTCTCACTAGCTCGGCCTGCATTTTAGCAGAAAGGATATGGTCCACCGTTTAATTCATTTTTCAGATGTATTCATCTGGGAGAGCCAGCAACAACACCGCTGACAAAACCCAGGAAAAATAGACTGCTGTGAATTTAATAACAATTGCAAGCGCTAATGATCTAAGCATATGTGACAAAAAAGCTATTTCTAAACCTGTCAGAGATAATGAACCCTTGGGTCATTGGGTACGTTTGTGCCATGTATTTTTCTGTAGCCAGGGAGTTACAATCTGCAGCATTGGACATTTTGATGGACAGTTTGTGGTAATAATTGTGTAATTGTACAATATACCTATCAATCACACATGAACTTTGTTATGTGTAAAGGTTTAAGGAAGAACTCTGGAAGGCTTGGATCAGACTAAGATAAACACAAGGCGTTATCACAACTACTTCCATAACCCCAGTCCAGAGATCGTCTGTACAAAAGTGTGGCGTCTGCAAAATTTAGGTAACCACTGTGACAGGGAGCACAATACTTTTAGGTAAATAGATGTGCTGTTTGTACTTTCTATCTTTTTCCCATTTTCTTCCCTTTTTCTATGCTAGCCAGCAAAACTTCTTTCTTCATTGCTTTCTCCTGTCCATCTTTGTCCTTGCATCACAAGGTCATTAAAAGACAAGCATTTTTGCCCACGCTCCTCTTCTGGGTCACAGGAATGTATTTACTTTTGTTCTTCCGTGACTCAGAGTCAGCTTAGAGTGGACTATCTCCTATTATCAGCTGATGGGGTAGAGCCATGCTAGGTTCAGTAAGGATCAAGACAATATTGTTGTGACTGCTGCCTGATTGACAACTGGCTCCACCTTTTAGATCATGGCTAAGAGCCAAAATCAGCCCTGCAGTCAGGTCACCAGTGGTAGGAGGACTGTAGGACGCAGCCTCTGTCAGGGCACCAACGGCAGGAGAAGGACTCTAGCATCCCCACCGGCACTTCACATGGGCCTTTATAAGGAAGCCTGTCAGTGGTTGAAGTTGCTGATTGGTCTTCAGCTTGTTACCTGTGTTCCTGTGATTTCTTACTCCTGTGATCCCTAGTTTATGACCCAGTATGTTCCCTAACTGTCTCCTGCCCGTCTCCAGTGCCTGACCCCACGTTGTCTAAGGATACCATCTGCCTGCTTCTTGTGTTGGCCTTGGCTTCCACCTGACTTTGTAAGCTCTGCTTCCCACCTGGCTCCTGATCCCAGTTTTTATTGACTATCCTGCTGTCTCACTGATTTTACAGACTTTTCACATTGCACAGGCGCCACCTGCCAGCATACTCTTTTCATTATATGAGCATTATTCCTGAGTCCTTCTGCAAACAACTCCACAGACGACCTGTGCTACTTTGTGCCTGACTCCTCCTGTTTCACCTTCAGGGCTGTCTGGAACTTAGGTGCAAAGAAAGCCCTCTCTCCATTGGCCTCCTGCATCTGGTATGTGATACCTGCCTCCTTTACTAGTCTTGTGCTCCAGTGAGCACTGGAAGAGCAGAGCTAAGAGTGGTGACTGGCACTCACTGCTCTCCGCTTGGAGCAGACTGAGAACTGAGCGACCAGCAGTCATGTGATCACTCAGTTCTCAGTGTTAGAGTTGTCGTGGGACTGCTACAACATCACACAGATGGAAGTGAGCATGGATTTTTGTTTTTTTTTCAAAGCTCATACTTTTTCTTTAAGCTTTCTTTAACCTATGCTCAGGAGTCTGCCATTTAAAGAGGAACATCAGGCCCCTAAAATTTTTGCCCTGTCCCTCCTCCCCCACAATCCCATCTTTGAGTGCATGGTGTGTGTGTGGATATGCTAAAAGACCCTGCCAGGTCTTCGAGACCAGGCAGAGACTTGCAGCACATTTGCACACATGTGGCATTTCCATTGCATGCGTGCAGCACACCGCTAGTGTCCGTAGTCTTAGTACCTTGGCCATTTGAGTGAAGGTCTTCGCTGAGTCCCGGAAACAAGCACATCTACAAACACGCAGAATCCCACAGCACGCATGGGTTCATTAGTAACACTGTTTTCTGGAATAACTGACATGGACATCCCAGGAGGCAGCAGGAGTGCAATGCCAATACTCACCTAGGTGAAAAAAAAAGAAAATGCTGAGATGCAGCATCAGAAAGTTCAATAATGCTTTTAAAAATTTGGGAATTTTTATCCAACTGCAGAATAAGGAGGGGGAGAAGCCAAGAGAAAGAAAGTTGTTTACTAGAGTGGATATAAAACTGAAGTGCCACTCCATGATACTCAAGTCCAAATACAAATTTATTCCAATAGTAGTTGTAGTTTGTTTCCAAAGCCAATGTTTTTTGGGGATGTAACTTGAACCAAATCCTGACAGATGCTTTAATAGTTTCTCAACACTCATAAAAGATCAAATTATACAATATTTCAGTTCATATAAACTTGATATTTGTTACATTCTAATCAGCCCTGATAGCCCCCGAAATGTGTTGCCTTTGGAAACAAACTACTACTAAAATAAATTTGTGTTTGGACATGAGTGTCATGGTGTGAAACTTCAATTCTATATCTGCTCATCTCTATCACAACCCAGGTTGACCTTGGAAGGCCTTTGATGTGTTGAAGATGCTAGCTCAGTATTCATAATCTCTATATTCCCTAATCCTTGCAGACGTACCACTGAGGGTTTCAGCACCTGATATCCAGTTTCCCAAGGTTTTTATTACTATCTTTGACCCCACTGGGGAGATTCACCTTCTCCATTTGTCCTATTGACCATGGTCACCAGGGGTTCTCCCTATCCAGTTACTTATAAATCGTTACCATGGAGCATTTAGCCATTGCTTTTATAATATCCCCTCCATCAAAAGCTTTTCGATTAACCAAAACAGCTACAAATTATTTTTTGTACACAGATAGTTGCCTTGATAAAAGAATTTTAACACATTTAGTCTCCTTAGCCATTTTGAGGTAGCCATGCATAAAATAGAAACCTTACATTTCTGGCTTTTTTAGATTTAAGACGTCTCATCTACGGTAATCCTTCCCGTTCTCCTGGCAGTCTTCGATGATTAAATACCTCCACTTATGCATTCCAGTTTGTTTAGAGCAACTCTGTGATATAAACTGCAAGCCCTCTTAATGAAAGTTTTACTAAAATTGAATAACTGGTCCAAGCATACACACACTTGGTTTGGTAGGTTGGCACTTAAAACGATTGACATCCTGTATGTGTTATGAACCATTCAAGTTACTAGGCTTATGGACTTGATGGTCTAATTGGAATTCCATTCTGCTTATTTCCCAAAGGTTCAGAAGGTATGTTGGAGTTCATCGTACCTTATGACATTTAGATATTTGGAGTGTGATAAGTAAATAGCAAGTGCAACAAAATCATCTAATGCTGAAAATGTTTGTGTTCAGATTTCTGGTGTCTAAACTCCTGTGCCAAATAGAAATAAGCAAGATTTTTAGAAGCTGAAAGCTGCTACATGAGTATACTCATGCAATGACTTGCTGATTTCCCTTTCCTGGGTTACACCCCTTCACCATCCACAGTTAAACACTTTGTCCATATGTGTACCTCTTCTTAGAATCCGGGGACTCTCTAGTCAAGACATACAAGATATCCTTCTATGTATGCCCCACTACCCCAATACTGGGAAACCTTGTCTCCCCCCCCCCCCCCAATACTGGGAAACCCTGTCTTCCGTATTTATATATTTTTTTTTTCAAATTCTTTATTTATTGAAGAAACATCATACAGACAACAAGGCAACAGCCAACAGTAGAAACACAACAGCCAAATGTATGAAATGGATGGACTGATATTAAGGGAAGGGGGGAGAAGGGTGAATAGGGGCATAATGTGGGGGGATGGAGCATACAGGGGAGATAGAGTCAGAGGGAGGAGAAAAAAAACCTGGGTATGAGCTCGGCCTAGAATCGGTGCGTTCAATCACCTAGCAAGGCTTTGCCCTCATAGGAGTAGATAAACATATCCCAGAGCGCCCAGGTTTTCGTGTATTGTTCCCGTCTATTTTGGGAAGTTAGTACCAGGTCTTCTAGGGTATTAATCGATCTTTCCTTCTTAAGCCACATGGCAATAATGGGCGGGTTGGGGCTTTTCCAGCACAGGGAAAATTGACATCTTCTTAGCCATTACCAATTAGCCAAACTCTGTCTGACTCTGTCTTAAAACCACTGACATTGTTTACTGAGGGGCTGGGAACATTTCTTAGTACACTGGTCAATAAAGTTTCCATTTAGAGATTTATACAGTGACCTAAACCATTTAAGTGCACTACAGCTCTTTCTCGTTGACCTCCAGAGGATCACCTCACCTTTCTGAGGAAGAGCTGACTTCCACTTTTGAGATGTGTGTCCAGAAAGCAGGTGTTCTGTGCTCTGGGCATATGTCCTTGAGGGCATAGGGCCCTAAAAGTGAATACCCTTGGTACGGTGTCCAGTCCCGTCCAGACACTGTATTTTAGCCTGTCATAGACTTTGACCGAACACTGCACCTGTGCCTACTGGGTGCACTAAAATGCTGGGATTGGACACACAAGGGCTAAACGCCCAATGTGCATGTGGCCTTATGCTAAGCAACTATAAGATAAACTGTACACCGGGGGGCACATGTGTTACTGTCATCTGCAGGTATCCAGGCCATCCACCCCATCACTCAGCAGGAACTGTTGTAAAGTTCACTCACAGTTCAGAAATCTTGATTTATTGATGGTGTGTAAGCGATCACATCATGGTGAGGTTTTTTTTTGCTTTCTCGGTTGACCAATATCTAATTTTCAGACATTTCTTTTGCAAAGGCCAATTCACAAAAAAATGATCACATGGATTTAATAAATCTTAAAGGAAACCTAAGATGAAAGAAATGTATAGACTGCCATGGCTGACCTCTCTTCTATGAAAATACTGATTCCCTAGCTGTTTTTGGCTTCAGTACTTTCTAAATCACTCATCCCCTGAGGGATACCACAAGGGTTTATAAAACTATGCTGATGTGGGTTCTCTATTAATGTAGCTGAAATCATATATTTTATATCTGCCTGGAGTCCAGCTTGAATGAGAAATTTCTGTGACTACTCAGTTTCTTTTTCTCAATTAAATACTTTTAGTAGAATTGTTATGAGATAAAATAAAAGGTTAGTTCACCTTTTCAAAAAAATGAAAAGGTCAACTAACACCCTCCACCCTCCCTATCCCTCCGGTCTCTGCTGTAGTTACCTACATGAGTGATGAACTGTCAGCGATCATGCAGGCAATGTAGTGGTCTGGGGATTTAACCACTTGGACCTACCCGTATGTCCTCAGGTTTAAAGTGGACCTCCGGCCGACAACCCTCCCCCTTTTTTTAGTGGCCCTGCCTACCTAAATGTGGTTTCTGCACTTTTCAGATACTCACCCATCCAATGAATTCAATGTTGTCCCACTGAGATCCTCTCATGCCTGACCACAGCTCTGTCCCGCGCTGTCGTGTTCTCTCTGATGTCATGGAGAGGCCCACCCGCTATTCCGGGTACTGCGGGCGGGCCTCTCCATGACGCGTCGATAGGCCCAACCCTTCCTCCTTTCCTTGAATGAAAGGCTTTGCCTCCTGGGATATGCGACTTTCATATCCCGGGAGGCACAGTGGGCAGTGTACTTGTCAATCGCCTAATGCAAATGACATGCATGGGGAGGTGGAGGCCAGACATTTTTGCAAAAAAAAGGTAGTAAAAAAATATAAAAAACAGCGAGATACTTCTGCAGGAGGGGAGGAACAGGTGCAAGAGGATGAAGGTCTAAGTGGTTATACCAGGATCATGACTGCAGCTTCAGCGATTATCCTGGTATCATTTTTTTAGTGCCAGTGATGCTCTTTTAAAGTAAAGGTGATACAAGTGGCTATAAAGCTGCGCAATCACTTTTACAGGGCATGAAAGGGGTCCCCCCAGCCACCTATTCTAGGCTCTCCGGTGTGATTGGAGAGCCCAAAACTGCTGCACTTAGCCAGGCCAGCTCAACACACAGTAGAAGAAGGCACATCTGTACTCTCCCCTTCTTTGTGAAAAATGAAACGGGAAATGACGGGGATGTTGTTTTGAAAGTTTGGAGACCCCTGTTCTAAACTGGTAACCTGTAAAGGTTTTTAAAGCTTTGCCTATGGATAATTTCATGTACAGTAGGTTTTCACCATTTCACATAAAGAGAAATATTCAGCGCTGGACTCTTGTACACACCACTAATAAATGGACCAGCAGCTAAGCACTCAAGGGCAATATCTCCAAAACACCTTCTGAATACATAATAGAAAAATAGTGCAGCACAGTATGATTCCAAATGGAAACACTTCCTGTTTACATCACTTCCTGTTTCCTGTTTCCATTTGGAATCATACTGATTAGTTGATTGAAGACAGGAGGTGGGCAGATCATATTGTCATAAAAGACGGGTCCGCAGTATGGTACGTGACCCTTGCTGAAGAAGTCCCGCTTATTTTCACGGACGTAACGCGTACGAGGTATGTCACGTGACCCGCGGCCGCCTCTCACTCTTCCGGGTTGGTGGACCTGATGCACGCCTGCTTGCAAACTCTGCAGATATGCGCTGTTATTTTCTTCAAAAATGTGAGTTGTTTACTTATATGGATTAAAGAGTGCTTGATTGCATACAGAGAGCATTAGATCGTTCTTTCTTTTCTCCTACACATATTGGTAACCTTGTTTGAGGAGCTGACAGTGCATCGGAGGTGTAATCATTTACTACGCTTAAGGAAGAAAGTGTGAGGATGCTTTGATTTTGAGATGAAATGCTTGTTGACCCTGTAGGGTCTCTTTGTTAAGGTGAGCGGCAGTGTGAACAGGTGGTGGGATTGCATGAGCACTCGTGGAGACAAGCACCTTATGGAATTGCCCTAGGACCACTTTACACTGGAGACTTTTATCTGTTTATATGGACACCTATTAACACTGGGACTCTGCATGATTTTATAATTTTACCACTAGGATTGCGCTGCACTATTTTTCTATTATTTCACCATTTCACGGCATGTTCAATTGAAAGTGTGGCATGTTTGGTATCTATTTATTCAGCATAACATTGTCCTTTATATTGTACCCCCAAAAAATGGGTACTATATTGTGTTTGTGTGCACTAAAATTTAATAAAATGTATTTTTTTAAATAAAATTTGTGTTTGATAAACCATTGCACAAGTATCGCGAGTCAAAAAAAATTGCAACAACCATCCTTTTATTGTCCAGGGCCATTGCATTCATAAAATATATATTGTTTGGAGGTTTACATGTACAGTATGTGGTAAGTGTCAGAATTGGCTTGGGCAGAAAGTGGTTAAAGGAGAAGTACAGTAAAAGCACAGGAATGCAGTTTGTTCTGCACTCCTGTGACCCGTTTTACCGCGGTCGGCTGACGTCACAGAGCCAGTCCAGGCTCGGGCAAGATCTTGACCATATGGTTGGGATGCGCCCACAAACCTGGACCGGCACTTTGCTCGGCCTTCCAACAAGCCACTGAGAGCCTGAGTTCCCACCCCCTTCACAGCCCAGCATTCCAGTGAGCAGAGAGCCGGTGACTGACAGTCAGCAGGTCTCTGCTCAGGGAGCTGTGAGAACCAAAAGATCAGCGGTGTGTGATCGCTCGGTTCTCAGTGTTAGTATTCCCATACTTCTCTTTTAAAATCACCACTCTTCTTCCCCGTCTTTCTGCAAGGCTTCCAGGACAGATCAGAGCAATTGGTCACTGCCTGGTGATTTAAAATCCCCAGGCCTCTACATTGGCTGCGTGGGTGCTGACAGCTCGTCAATCACAGGGGTAAGTATGTTGAGGATCAGGGGGGTAGGGAAGGTGTAAGGCAGGGTTTCTCAACCAGGGTTCCACTGAACCCTAGGGTTCCTCCAGAGGTTACTAGGGGTTCCTTGAGTAATGAGCAAATACTGCCTCTCAGATGAGTTCCCAGTGACACCATTGATCTTTTTAGCTATCTGTAAGGGGGTAATACTTCCGAATGACCACATGTATAAGGAGTAGGGATCGACCAATTATCGACAAAGCCGATATATCGAGGGCCGATATGCACTTTTCCCGATATATCGAAATCGGCCCCCGGAGGTTACCGATATTGCCGATATTTCGGAAAAGTGCTTGTACCGGAGTGATGCCTGCAGCTAGAGACATCACCCCGGTGTCGGCGTCCATAGCCGGTGGTCGGCTGTCTTGTAATGACAACCGATGCGGCTGAGAAACCGCTTGGCTGTCATTAAAAGGAGCGGGAGGGGACGTCCCCCCCTCCCGTCGCCTTCTGCAGCATGCCCGGCTCTCCCGTCCCACCGGAAGACCCGGGCAACCAGCCTACATGGCCGTCGAAGACCTGATCAAAGCCACATTCGGCTCTGATTGGGTCTCCATGTAAAAACCCGGAAGTGATGTCATGAGTTACATCACTTCCGGGTACTGTCTGGCGCCAGACCAAAAAACAAATGACAGCAATCAAAACAGCCAAACTTGGTGTTTTGAATGCTTTTAAGTGCAGAGGAGAGGTTTGGGGTCTTTTAGACCCCCAGATCCCTCCAGAAAAGTACCTGTCAAAAATAAAATAAATAAATAAATACATTTTTTTAAATGTACAAAAATATCGGCCAATACCAATATGCATTGACCAAAATATCGGTATTGGTATCGGCAACGAAAAACCGATATTGGACGATCACTAGTAAGGAGCATTCTTCCCACTGACCATCACACTAATGTATCATGAGTTATAAATATAGTAATTTTTAGCAGGGGTTCCCTGAGACCAGAAGGTTATTTCAAGGGTTCCTCGTGTTGAAAAGGTTGGGAAAGGCTGGTGTAAGGTGTTAGCTCCCCATTTTTCTTTTTTAAAAGGTGAACTCATATTTAAAAATATCTCATCCATTTTAGTTATTTTTGGTGCCTGTCAGCTTTTACCCATCAAGCCGTTAATGGGGAAATTGGATAAAATAATCGGTAGGGCAGAAGGGTCACAGTGCGTACATCTAAGCATGTTAAGGACAAACCATTACACCAGCATTCCCCAATATAGTGAGACGGCCTGTTTCTTACTCTTTTCATGTCTCCAGATACGACAGTCTATGTGTCATAGGTTCAAGCTGTAATGTTTCTTCCAACTGGCACATTTTCATTCTAAGATCCCTCAATACTTCATAGAAAGTCAGACGGAACGTACAGATCACCAATTCAGACGGCTGCATATCAATCTCCGATCTCGCAAAGCTTTGCTGTCTGTTCATTCATTTTTTAACGACTCATCTTTGCTCAATTAGTCGTTGAATACAGCAGTTATTCATACCTATATTTATAAACTTCTGATTGGTTAAAGAGTCTTCACTACCTCCGGGCCAACTTTCTCACCTCTCTCCAACTAAGTGTGTACAGTTTAGAGCAAACAAACAGTGCTTTGTGTGTCTTAAAGAAAAATACTTTCATTTTGAAATGGTTGCACAGAAGTTATTGCCACAGACACTTGCTAAGTGTGGCAGTCTTGCCCTTACGGTCTCCAGCTCTTAACTGAACATATTATGCTGAAGATCTTTTTTTTTTTTCTAGGAAAAACTTCAGTCCACAACCATTTATCTAACTTAGGTTCTACTTTTGTATAATGTATAGAATTCTTGTAATACACTCCTATTATTTTATCCTCCGCTTGAATTAGGCAGTTAACCACTTCCAAACCACCCCATAGCAGATACACTATATTGTCAAAGGTTTTGGGACGCCTGCCTTTACACGCCCATTAACTTTTATGATATCTCAGTCTTAGTCCGTAGGGTTCAATATTGGGTTGGCCCACCCTTTGCGGCTATAACAGCTTCAACTCTTCTGGGAAGGCTGTCCACAAGGTTTTAGGAGTGTGTCTAAACCTAAACTACCAGTAATTCACACTGCAGCTCACAACAGCCTCTAGAAAGAAGCTGCACTATATTGTAAAAATGTATTGGGACGCCTGACTTTACACGCACATGAACTTTAATGGTATCCCAGTCTTAGTCCATAGGGTTCAAAGTTGAGTTGCCCCCCCCCCCCTTTGCAGCTATAACAGGTTCAACTCTTCTGGGAAGGCTGTCCACGAGGTTTAGGAGTGTCTCTATGGGAATGTTTGACCATTCTTCCAGAAGCGCATTTATGAGGTCAGGCACTGATGTTGGATGTTGGATGAGAAGGCCTGGCTTACAGTCTCTGCTCGAATTCATCCCAAAGGTGTTCTATCGGTTTGAGGTCAGGACCAGTCAAGTTCCTCCACCCCAAACTTGCTCATCCATGTCTTTATGGACATTGTTGGTCCAAATCATTTGGTGGAGGGGGAATTATGGTGTAGGATTGTTCTTCAAGGGTTGGGCTTGGCCCCTTAGTTCCAGCGAAGGTAAACTCTAAGAGCCGATTCACACTACCGCGATTAGAAAGTCGCCCCATGAAGGAGCGACTTTTTAGCGTGACTTTAAAGAGACTTTTAAGAGACTTTGAAGAGACTTAAAAGACAGGCGACTTTGTCTGTGGGGAATGCCTGGGAAATCTTTTTCTTCTTCCTGGAAAGTCTGATCAGTCGCTTGAAAATAGATAAGGATCCGACTTAGAGGCGACTACCATTGAAGTCTATGTGCACAAGTCCGATAGAGGTCTCCTTGAAGTAGTACAGAAACCTTTTCTGAAGTCGGAGCGACTTCAGTAGTGCATATTAAGACAACTCTCATTTAATTACATTGAATTTGTAATGACAAGCGACTTGGGGCGACTTTAGGTCACACAAGTCGCATCCCAAGTCGGAGTAGTGTGAACCGGGTCTTAACCACTTTACCACCGGAGGATTTTGCTGCCTTACGTCCAGGCCACTTTTTGCGATTCGGCGCTGTGCGACTTTAACTGACAATTGCGCGGTCGTGCGACGCCGTACCCAAACGAAATTAACGTCCTTTTTTTCCCACAAACAGAGCTTTCTTTTGGTGGTATTTGATCACCTGTGCGATTTTTACTTTTTGCGCTATAAACAAAAAAAGAGCGTTTATTTTGAAAAAATAACAATATTTTTAACATTTTTTTATATGAAATTCCCCCCAAAAAAGATGTAAAAACCATTTTTTTTTACATTTTTGGCCAATTTGTTTTCTGCTACATATGTTTGGTAAAAAAAATCACAATAAGTGTATTTTGATTGGTTTGCGCAAAAGTTATTGCGTTTACTAACAAAGGGAAAGATTTCTGTCATTTTTGGTGCGTTTTTTTTAACGCGTAATGGCGGCGATCTACGATTTTTTTTGCGGGACTGCGACATTGCGGCGGACAGATCGGACCCTTGACTGACATTTTTGACACTTTTGGGGGTACCAGTGACATTACTGCAGTAATCAGTGCTATAAATATGCACTGTTACTGTAAAAATGACACTGGCAGGGAAGGGGTTAATTTTATTGGAGAGGGAGGGGTTAATGTATGCCTGGTGCTTAATGACATGTGTGGGGGGGAGGTGACTGAGTGAGCCAGGGACAGATCGGATGTCCAGCTATGCTGAACACTTCGATCTGTCACTCCCTGTCACTTGGGAGATCCGCCCGCTTGTGTTTACACAGGCGGGCGGATCTCCACACTAGATCCCCGACGATCGGGGATGAGCGGCGGCGATCGCCGCTGCTCTTCCCCTGGCCCGACTCCCGCTGTGACTGAAAACAGCGGGAGCGAGCCTCCGGCGGCGCGCAAGCGCCGCCCAGAAGGGGGAGTGTCTGACGACGTAGTACTACGTCGTCAGACGATAACGAGCCACTCTGCCGCAGTAATATTACTGTGGGCGGAGGTAAAGTGGTTAAGGCATCAGCATAAAAAGACATTTTGGAAAATTTCATGCTCTCAACTCTGTGGGAACAGTTTGGGGATGGCTCCTTCCTGTTCCAACTTGACTGTGCACCAGTGCACAAAGCAAGGTCCAAGATTCTGCCCATGATCCAGGATGCCAAGCCCAACCCCTGAAAAACAACCCCACGCCATATTCCCCCCTCCACCAAATGAATTGGAACAATGCACAAAACAATATGGATGAGTGAGTTTGGGGTGGAGGAACTTGACTGGCCTGCACAGAGTCCTGACCTCAACCCAATATAAAACCTTTGGGATGAATTCGAGTGGAGACTGCCAGCCAGGCCTTGTCCTCCACATCAGTGCTTGACCTCACAAATGCGCTTCTGTAAGAATGGTCAAACGTTCCCATAGACACTCCTAAACCTTGTGGACAACCTTCCCAGAAGAGTTGAAGCTGTTATAGCGGCAAAGGGTGGGCCAACTCAATATTGAACCCTACGGACTAAGACTGGGATGCCATTAAAGTTCATGTGCGTGTAAAGTCAGGTGTCCCAATACCTTTTTACAATATAGTGCAGCTTCTTTCTAGAGGCTGTTGTGAGCAGCAGTGTGAATGACTGGTAGTTTAGGTTTATTCCAGGAATGATACACCCGCCACTCACATCACTCTCTTCCACTGACATCCCGTACCGGAACTTTTAAATTCGGAAGCACAGAATGGCTATCTGCTTCTGTCCCAGGACAAAGCTGTTTACCAGAAACAGAGGGAGGCACTGCTAAAGCCTGCTGTCTAAGCTACTGTGGTGGCTGTTTCCTATAGTGATTTATTTCAAATGATATCAGATGTCTTCCATTGTTTTTGGGAATTCCATCACCGCCATATAACCTAAAATGCAGAAAGTGCTAGTAGGAAATACATATATAAGCGCTAACAGCTTAATAACACTTGACAGGTTGTGGGAGGTAGCAGATGACCACAAACGGCCTTGACATTTTATCTGTGGTCAAAATAAGTAATTTAGCAACGCAGCAGAGATTATAAATTAATGAATCCAGAAATCGTTTCCCCTGTATTGTGTAAAGAGGTGTAGAGTCATATATTTCCAAATAAAAGCAAATGGAAATTTCATGGTAACAAACTATGATATGAAGCTGCCCATGGGCCTCTTTCCCTGTGTAACCACTACATGTCCGGCAGTTTTAAAAGGAACCTAAAATGGCTTTGTGTATTTTTTCTTTCTTTCTTTATATTCTTTATGTATTGTGCGTTTTTCAGGCTCTCCTTTGCTGCTCGGTGGAAAAAAGCTTGTGTACAGAGCCCAATAGCTGAAAAACGAGATTTACACACACACTCACAATCTGGAATGACTTGTTCCTTTTTCAACTTGTTTACAGAGCCCAATAGCTAAAAAATGAGATTTACACACACACACACACACACACACACACACTGGAATAACTCATTCCTCTTTCACCTTATTTAGAGAGCCCAATAGCTGAAAAACGAGATTTACACACACACACTCACAATCTGGAATGACTTGTTCCTTTTTCACCTTGTTTACAGAGCCCAATAGCTCAAACATGAGATTTACACACACACACGCAAACACACACACACACTGGAATAACTCATTCCTCTTTCACCTTATTTACAGAGCCCAATAGCTGAAAAAGGAGATTTACGCACACACTCACATACTGGGATGACTTGTTCCTCTTTCACCTTATTTACAGAGCCCAATAGCTCAAAAATGAGATTTACATACACTCATACACACACACTGGAATGACTTGTTCCTCTTTCACCTTCCCTTTCAGGGGGCTTTGTGTGGAGAAGAAAGTAGAGACGCGTGTTTTAACCACTTGACCTCCGGACGATTTACCCCCCTTCATGGCCAGGCCATTTTTTTGCGATACGGCACTGCGTTATTTTAACTGACAATTGCACGGTCCTGCGACGCTGTACCTAAATAAATTTGATGTCCTTTTTTCCCCACAAATAGAGCTTTCTTTTGGTGGTATTTGATCACCTCTGTGGTTTTTATTTTTTGTGCAATAAACCGACAATTTAAAAAAAATATATATATATTTTTTTTACTTTCTGCTACAAAATATATCTAATTTAAAAAAAAAATAAAAAATCAAATTTCTTCATAAATTTAGGCCAATATGTATCCTGCTACATGTTTTTGGTAAAAAAAAAAAAAAAAAATCCCTATTAGACTATATTGATTGTTTTGCACAAAAGTTATAGTATCATAGCGTCTACAAACTATGGTATAGATTCACTGAATTTTTATTCATTTTTTTTACCAGTAATGGCGGCAATCAGAGACTTATAGCGGAACTGCAACATTGCGGCTTTTACTATGGGAAGGCAAAGATCTGTGTTCCTGCTTTGTAGGCATTTGACTGTAAGCGTTTGGCTGACAATTGCACGTTCATGGAACGCTGTACATAAATTCAATTTGTATCCTTTTTTTCCCACAAACAGAGCATTCTTTTGGTGGCACTTGATTACAGCTCTCCTATCCTCTCTCCCCCCTCTCTCCCTGCCTGTCTGCTCTTGTGTCAGTGCCCCCCCCCCCTGTCCTCCTGCTGCTTTAGTTTCATTTAAAGTTTCGTATCCTGTCTACAGTCTGTTTAATAATCCTGTGTGCCCCTCTGTCTGTGATTTATAAAAATAAGCCATTCTTTACCAGTTTTCAGAGCACCACTGGTTGCTCACGTGACCCGCCGCTTCTCTCCTCCTCTCCCCCTCCCCTCCTCCTCCCCTCCCGACTGACGTCAGTGAGGAATCCTCGGCCCTGCCCTCTGTAGGCAGCTGTCAGACGGGGAGAGGAGAGAGCCAACGGGTCACCTGAGTGGTGCTCCGCCCTCTGAAAACTGGTAACGACGGCTTATTTTTTTAAAACACAGACACACAGACACACAGAATTATTAAACAGACCAGACAGGATGGTATACAGTGGCTTAACAACCACTTGAAAAGGGAAGTTGAGATTGTCCCCCCTTGCCCCTACCTGCGGACCCCCATGCTAGCTTATTTGGAGGTGTTGTGTAATTGGCCACGAGTGTTCAGCAGCCATTATTAGTATTTACTGTGGATTGTTCGCACTGATTATTTTTAGTTTATATTTAGTCCTTACTTCTTCACTGGCAATCAGGTACAGGGTACTTCCTGCAGACAGGCACACACACACTTAGGCTCGATGTAGTCAAAGACTAGTCTAAGTGCCCATTCACATTAGCGCGACTTGTCAGCCTGACAAGTCGTGCACCGCCGCGGTCCATTGAGTAGTACAGGACCCGTTCTAATAGGAGCGACACAAGTCGCTCCGACTTAGAAAAAGGGTCCTGTACTACTTCAGGGTGACCTCGGAGCGACTTGCATAGACTTCCATTATGTGAAGTCTCTGCAAGTCACGCCAAAGTCGTGGTGCACAGCGGTGCACGCGACTTCACAGGTCGCCCCCCAAAGTCGTGTTGCCTCAATGTGAATGGGCTCTAAGAGTGTTGTTTTTGTAATTTTATTTTGTAGGAACTTGGATAGGGTAGGGGATTTGTTGTAGGATACTCCAGAAGAAAACTATACACAACTTGAGGACTCTAGCTGATCTAGAATTGAGTAGCAGGCGAAGTCCTTTGCTGGGAGCAGATGACAGACTTCTCCTGTATAGTAGTGCAGAAATCAATAGCATGAGCAAAGTCTCTTGTAGTGAAGGACAGGTAGACTGAGTCCCATGCAGTAGGAACAGTTTCACAAGCTCTTCATATCACTAACTAGTGATCCCTTTAGTTGGACCCTTGGCTGACTGTACTAGCAAACAAGGGTAGCCAAAAAGAACAGGCTCCTAGATTGTTGGTCTGTACTCAGTGGAGTTGTAAACAGATCCTATTAGGCACAGCTCCCCCTCACTCAGCTCTTCAGAAGCACCAGGGTCACTCCTTTTACTTTAGCTTCAGGCCCTCAGGTCAACCACCTGAGGTCGCATGGCAGCAAGTGCCAAGAGTGGCAAGCCTGCCTCACCCCCCCCCCCCTCCCCACTGGTGCACTCCACCCTATGGAAGGGACCCAAAGTCCACACGTTCCTTGAATATATAGGCCAATCCCAGCATGCTCAGGGGCAGCTCCCCTGTACTTGGTTGGGACTGCTACATACTCATGCTGCCTATTTGCCTTACTCCCACCCATGCTCCAGAAAGCTCTACTAGTTTCTAGAAGGCGGGAGGAGTCCAAGCAAACTTAAGAGCACCAGAACACCAGGAGCAGCCCTAACCAAAGAATTGCAGCATTCTGATAAGCAGACATGCTAAAGATAGATTTGCCTCTAGCCCCACCATTAGGTGGAAGAGCAAATTACACTAGTCTAACTATTTACATCAATAATCCTCAAACTACGGCCCTCCAGCTGTTGAGGAACTACACTGTAAATCTCTGACATTCACAGACATGACTATGCATAATGGGGAATTGTAAGTCCTGAAAACTGGAGGGCCATAGTTTGAAGACCCTTGATTTACATCCTAGCACCTAAACTAGAAGGGTGCTACAATACCAAGAGAGACAATATATAAATCTTTTATAACAAATAGCAAACTATTGGGGTAACCTAACTGAGAGTTAAAAAAAAGCTATCTAAACCACTTGTTAGGGGGTAGGATGGTGGGGTGGTCGTCACTTCTTTCATGTTTCTCTCCTTGAAATTGGTTATGATTCCACGCTACGGTAAGAACAGAATGGCTGCTGCCTACCTCACATATCTCACAAAGTGGGATATGGGAAATAATAATATATATGGGGAAGATGTATAGGTGGCGCTGCCTATATAATGTGAGCAATCCTCATGGGGAAAGATACCGAAACAATGTGAAAAAAATATATGTGAAAAAAAAAAATGAATATTTAAAAAAATAATATATAAAAAAATGCTATCCCTTTACACAAACCTCATATAAAAACATTAATAATAAAGTGCAAACATAAAAAAAAAAAAATTTCCAATCAAGTAGTAGTTCAGGAATATAGAATACTCAAACACGCTGTATCATAAAAACAATACAATAATACAAAAAGTGCTCTCCGTGCAATAAGGTGCAATAAGGTGCAATAGGCAAAAAATCAAATTAATCCATAAATCAATCTTATAATCAAAAAATTCATAAGTCATTATAAAGATTATCAAGTGATTAGTGCAAATAACATCAAAGTGCAGTGTCAGTCTCTTGGTGATAAAAACAGGAGGTGAATCCACTTGTGCTCCCCCCTCAGATCCGCACTCACCAGAAGACTGAACCTCAGGGGTCAGAGGCACCAACAGATGGATTATTGCACAATCCCATATCTCCTCCTCCGATTCACCGGGTCTGATCAATATGGACTCTCTTTTCAGGGTTTATGGACAAAAAAGGCATCACATAATGTATGTGTAGCACTGCCCCCTAGAGAGCTGCTGAGAATTACACTTCTTGGGTTCCCCTGGGTTACCCCTAGCAACTGAAAGCAGATGAACATCAAATACATTCCTTGGCTTAGTCAATGATCAGTCCAGGGGATGTGTTTTTTGTGTGTTTTATTTAGAACTGGGATAAGAGAAGGCATGAGTGGGATACTCCAACTAGTAACTATGCACAATTCCAAGAACAACTGACTGCAGAATGCGGCAAGGCCGCTGCTTTACCCTGCCACTGAAGTGAAGATAAATTGACTGTTCCCGCTTGAATATTCTCTTCAGGGTTAACAACTTGGCACCCCATTTACTTTCACTGCCTGTGTGCTGACACCCGTCCGCTGAGTCTAGCCACTGGCGTGGTCCCCTTCCTGGGCAGACCCGTTGGCAAGCTCCTCTGCACTCATGGACACTGTTTTTCCAGAGTTGCTCTGCCTTCACCTCCTCAGTCAACTTCACTGGACCTCTGGGTTCAGCCACACTTTGTAGTACAACTAGGCCGACTGCCTGTGACCACCTACTACACCTTCAGAAGAGGAGACAGCCGTCACCCTCCTTCTGGGACTTGGCTTACCACCCAAAAGACCCCCTGTCACATGTGCCCTTGGCTTTTATAACGTATCCCAGAATGCACCACTGTTTGTGCCAACCCACTGAGATAGTTACAAAAGTCTGTGTGTCACTGGTTGGGTTTCCTCCACTGTCCAACAGGCTCCCCTATTGGACACAGTGGGGACACTCCCTCAGCCCAGATGAATCACACCCTGGACACATGCAACAGGCCTAACTATTAATCAGGCTCTCCTGATAAGCAGACAGAGCAACTATACTTTCTCGGCCTAGCACGCACCAAGGAGGGTGCTACACTGATCTTAAAGTGTTACTAAACCCACAACAGTAAAATGAGTCTGTATATGCAGTAAAGCATGCTTGTTATACTCACTGTGAAAGCAAGGGGTATTTTTTCTTTTAGTACAGAGCTAGGGGACAAGCTGCACGTGCTCAGTTTAATGTGTATTGCTAGAGAGTTTTTTTTTTGGGAGGGTGTATGTGATCAGCACAGGGCCAATCAGCATGGTCCAGACAGAAGGTCAGGGGTCATGCAGCCTCATCGGACAGTCAGAGTGGAATGAAAACTCCTCCTACAAGCTTTAATCAGACACTGATAGAAGTCACAAGACTGCTATATACTGCTGATGAGAAAAGGTATTTATCTGTTTATATTAACTAAAATAATTGCATTTCCATGTTCTGTGTACTGTGGGAGACCAGATATAGTGAATGCAGGCTTCTGGGTTTAGTAACACTTTAATGCAGCCCATTGCTTTTAAATGTTAATGTCAGTGAACTGGCTTTAAACAATCACAATGTTTAGATCACTAAAAAAATAAAAAAAATCTGTGTTTAGAAAAGTTTAAATGCATAAAATTCTATTTATATAGCCTCTTGCTCTTTTTTCAATCCCAGAATGCTTAAATAACAGACACTAAGATATATCATGGGAAGATCTAAGAGCGCCAAAGGGGAGAATTTTAGTAGGAGTGAATAGTGAATGGATATCCACAAAACCGTGGTCCGTCCACCGGGAAAATTGCAGAGGATTAGCATAGCCAGGCTGGAACATGGGGCAATGGATGAAACCCAGACGTGGCAGATGGGGGGGAGATAAGATTGGGCGAATATTTAACAGAGTCCCACAAACGAAGAGAATGAAGCAAGCACGGTCGTAGGTTTGTCGGACGGTGCTTCGGAGGGAGCCAAGGTATTGAGGAGAGAGGGATTGGGTGAGAATCTACGAGGTCGATCGTGGCCCATAGTGGCATTTGAAAACTATCGTGCAGATAAGACAACGGGGCTATAGACGCCGCAGTATAGTAAGCATGCAAATTAGGGACCGAAAACCTCCAGAGATCCTACGGGCATACATAACTCTCTTATTGATGCGGGGTCGGGAAGTACCCCAAATAAATTTCAGGAGTTTACTCTGATGGATACGCAAGATGTGTGAGGGGATGGGAACCGGTAACACATGGAAATAATGCAATCGTTTTGGGAGATAAGTCATGCGAACAGCAGTAATTCTGCCGAACCAAGACAGCGACAAGTGGGACCAGGAGGAGAGCATATCAGCCAGCTGTCGGAGAAGAGGTGGGTAATTGACAGTATATAAATCGTCATATGTGGGGGAAAGTTTAACCCCTAGATAAGGTAGGGTTGAGCACCATTGAAATGGGAAGGCCAATTTAATGGCCTCCAGTTCAGCGGGGGAAGGGTAACTGACATCGCTTTCGATTTGGTGGGGTTTATATGAAGACCAGAAAAGACAGCGAACGAGTCGAAGAGGGCTAGAAGGTTGGGCAAGGAAATCCTTGGGGATGTGAGGGATAATAAAATGTCATCCACAAACAGGGATATTTTGTGTATCGACCCCACTATCTCAATACCTGACATATCAGGGTGGGAACGAATTGCTTCAGCTACGGGTTCTAGGGACAGGTTAAATTAGAGGGGGGTAATGGGCACCCCTGCCGGGTGCCTCTTCCGATGGAAAAAAGAGAGGATTCAAACCTGTAATATTTGATCTTGGCTTGGGGGGAATCATAAAGAGCCACCAGCCAGGTCAAAAAGGACGAGCCAAAGCCATAATGGCGGAGCACAGTCATGAGGTAAGGCCAAGATAAAGTGTCAAAGGCTTTGGTTACGTCCAATGACAGCAGCATAGAAGGTATCGAACGCTGGTGGGCAAAGTGAACAAAAGAACAATGTACCCACCACATGATAACTGGTAAGCTTCAATATAAAAACATTTTTGTTTTTGGGTTTCCATCAATACATCAGTACTGTGTGCAAGGACCCTGATGTGTAGCTTTTATTATTCTATGATCCCTTTATTGTAAATGAAGAAAAAGGCAACATAAATGGCCAGAAAAACCACAGCTTTAGTCTCTTCATGCCATTTTGGAAAAGAGTACAACAGTTCTTCTTGGGCAATGTAGACATTTTTGAAAATGGGGCAATGTTGGGGAGCACATCCAGAGGTTGGAATTTTTTATAAGGCTACTGTTATACATATACTATCATGGATTTTGTTATTGTACATTTGCTTGCAATGGTGTCTGAATATATACATTTGCTGACATCTTTACCAAAAGAAGCCAGAGACAAGTCGTATATACAGGGCAATAAATGTCACAATTTAGCACTACATTTCATATTCACTTTAGGCTCCACATTTTATTGAGACGACCTTGTCTGACACCTATGCAAAACAGCATATTAAATTCATGTATACAGGCACAAGATTTAAAGAGAATGTCTCTCAAAGCAAAACACTGTAATGGGGTGTAGAACTAATGGGCAACACCAGCAAAACTCACTGTTGGTATACTCAGTCAATACCTTCAGAAGATGCTAGGGTCACCAAGTTATTGGTAGTAACAGTAATGGCTAAGTCTCTAGTATAAGTAATAATGGGGAATTCTCCGGCTTTGCTTTAGAGAATATTTACTTCTGTCCACCCCACCGGAGGTAACCATGCTTTTCTTGTTTTTTATTAGTGTAGTGCCCCCCTGGGTCTTCTAAAGGCAGGGTTTCCCCTCCATAGACAGGGAACAAGCCAGCATTTACACCAGGGCTGAGTCCATGGCTATAATGGGGAGTTTTGAACAAAAATTGGGCACCAGTCACTTCTGATCTGTTCAAAGCTTTAATGTAGAACTTGGAAGAAGGTAGTAGGAGAGAGGGTTAGGGGACTCAGATACCAGGAGAAGACCACTTACAGAATCCATAGATCCAGAAAAAGTACAGCTTCACAGTACCAGGACCTTTAAGCCAACCCGACTTAAATATACTGCAAACACGTTGTTACATTCAGGTGGGCAGAATATTAGCCAAACAGCTAGAATCTTCAGAAGGAGATTGGCAATGGTAGCCCATGAGTCTCTTAATAAAGGTTAGCTTTAACTGAGCTTATACCAGGAATCCTCTTTCAAAGGTTTTTATTGACATATATCAGAAAGTACAAAAACAAGAGCATTGTTTGTGAGCTATTCAAAGAATGAACAGATACTTACTTTAAATGGTGCAAGGAACCAAACCCATGTAATAAAACAAAAAAATAACATACAAGCTCCAATGAAGTGCAATGTGGAAGCAGTAAGTTCTAAAATACAGATGGTGGGGAACTGACCTCCACCGCACGACACCCCACATGGGAACAAGCTGTGTCATGTGAGGGAGACAGCACCCCCCCAACTGTCATACTCCGAAATCCTAGGGTACTAATGTGAAGTGTCAAAATCAACCAAGAAAACAATAATGTCAAAATCTGATTTTATAATGAGGGGACCCCATCATTATATAACCTTAGAGGTCCAAGGCCCTTAATAGTAAGAGTAGGAATCTAAATGACAAAATGAGCAGGCCTCTTGCCCTATGCTCCCCAAAACAGTCAGAGAAACACCCAAGAGGCTAAAAATAGGATTTTGAATTAAATGAGTACAGCATTCTCAAAAATGAGAGTGTAAAAGGGGGCTGTTCTTTAATTGTGGAACCGTGTATGACAAATGGTTTCCAAGGCCTCAAAGGATAGTTTCCTGGCTTACATGAGATATTATGTATTCTAAAAAATCTTAAAAGTCAGTAAAGGTACTATAAAGGGGAGGAAAGGGAAGAAAGAAGGAATAAAGGTTGAGTCAAGTGACAAAGAGTAGAGAGATATGATGAAGAAAAAAGAGTTCAGCCCAGAGGAGGTCCAACCCACTACACCCAAGTTCCCGCCAGTGTAGGCTAAGATATTCCCAGGTAGGTCCCCAAATTGCTTCAAATTTCTCCACAGAGTCCATTAGGATGCTAACCATGTTTTGCTGTTCCATGATCCAAGAGATTTTCCTCTTGGCTGCGGCAAAGAAAACTCTGGGTTGCTTCCAGGCTCGAGCTAGCGACAATTTAGCACCTAAGAGGATAAAGAAAATTAAATACTGAGAGGTTTTAGAGACTGTGGGTATTGGGAGATTGAGCAAAGCTACCGATGGGGATTTTGGAACCTGACAGCCTGTAACTTTAAGAATTAAATAGAAAATCTTGTTCCAGAACTCCCTAATCCTAGGGCATTCCAACATATGTGTAGCATCAAACTGGGTAAGTCACACCCTCTGAAGCATTGGGAAGAGGAGGAAGGTAACATCTTGGCTAGTCTGGTTGGAACCAGGTACCATCTAGTTAGCACTTTGAGATTCGTTTCAATCAGGGAAACAGTGTAAATACCTCTGAAGGAGCGAAGGAAGGCTCTATTTCAAACCTCCAGGTCCCAGCTATTCTGGAGATCCTCCTCCCATGCCAACAATTATGGCAGCTTAGAGTTGTCTGAGGCAGAGGTGATCAAATACCACCAAAAAAAAGCTCTAGTTGTGGGGGGAGACAAATTTTATTTGGGTACAGCATTGCACAATCGCGCAATTGTCTGTTAAAATAGTCGAGGTTCTATTTTACCCCATCTTTTAAATGCAGCAAAAGCAGCAAAACAAGCCAAATGGGGAGAACCGGACCCACCCTCATTGCGAGAGTGCACTAAAGTGGATTCTACAGCACTCATGGAGGATCTCACTTATATTAGTCGGGGACAGATAGATAAAGGCCTTATAATATGGGCGACATGGAAGAAATTTAAGGCTGATTATAATTGGAATTGGGATAACTTTTGAATAACTATTGGTAGTTTTGGTGGTGATTTGATTTAGTCAATAAGAAAAAATGTTTGCTGGAGATTTCCCATTGAGGAGCTTACTTACGAAATATATAGAAAAATTATAAGGGGAAGAGAGAGGAGAGAATTCCCCCCCCCCTTTTTTTTTTTGTTTGTTGTTGTGTGAGGTATTATTTGTTATGTCGAGTATGATATGTACTTGTTATGTTATGTGTAAATTACGGATAATTAATAAAAAGATATTGGGAAACCAAAATAGTCGTCGTATAGCAAAAAAAATGGCCTGGTCATGAAGGTGGGTAAATCTTCCAGGGGTCAGGTGGCTAAACTTCAACTTACACTTCATTTAACTTTTTTCATAGCAACGTGTTGCAATGCACAGAAATGCGCTGCAATGTGAATATGTGTCCTTTGCTGCAAAAAAATGTTTGCATGTGAACTGGGCACATAGAAGGCAATAGAGTTTGCAGTGTCCTTGCGTTGAGTCAATGCACTAGATGTTATATGAGCCCTGGCTCCCTACGTTATTATAGCAGTGAGGTTGCGGGTGGTGATAGGGCAGATATAAATGTCGCCCATGGAAGAGTCTTAGTACCTGCACTTATTATTTGACAACAAAAAATCCCAGTAATTAGATGTTCCCATAATCACTAAAAATGTGTACTCAAAGAAAATTCCCCATAATTTTCCTTTTTTTTTATATTGTTTCTGTTGTATGTTATGTGTTTGCATACAAAATAATAACTGTTTTTCATTTCGAATGAAAAAGGTATAGATGTCAATTCAGTTTTGAGACTACAGAAGTCTATTTCTAACCAGTCAGACGTGTAGTGTAAAAATTTCCACCTTTGCAAGATATCAACCTTGAGTTAATTTATATAGAAGTGTATAGAGTATATTTTTTTTCAAAACGTACCGTTTCAAATATTTGTTCTGCCCCGAAACAGCTTGTCAGTCTTTTACGTGTGTGTGCTTTTCTTCCCATGTTGATAGAAAAATGTCTAGATGCATTAAAAAGAAACTGACCACGTTTCTAGATAGGCTTGAGGTGATACAAAGACCTCCATTGATGTCAACCCAGCGACATTAAGAAAAAAATTACTTTTAACATAATTTTAACACTGGGCTGCCTCGGCAGGGTGCTAGACAAACAGACGGAGTGAATTTATTACATTGTCTGTGTAAGTGCTAATGTAAGTATGTGTTATAACTCAAAGCACTCACAGTAATTAGGCTTGCTCGACGGTATGATCTGTATCATTTTTCCTAATACCTTCCAAGACCACTTCATCAAAAACAAACAGGACTAACAATTGACCCTAATTTCAGCCGAGGACAAGAACACCTCTCTTCGAGAATGTTTCTGTGAGCTTGCTCCTTGTTGGGTGTTGACAAGCAGTAAAGGAGCCTTCATGAGGCCAAGGCTTGTGGAATGATGACATGTCCTTCTAAGTGCTCCATTTTGCTCCCCACCTTGTTGGCAGACTGCTGTGTTTTGATTTACTGGAAATTTTAGTTCAAGATGATGTAATGAAATGTCCTTGTTGATCCTCGTTCCAGAGTCCCAATGTGGGTATAGATGCAGGTTCTGAACTAATGGGATTTTTAGAGTAGCATTTTTTATTTTTTTGTTGTATTAGCTATGCATGCATATCTTTGATTGTAACATACACCCCTTGATAGAAATTAGCTGTGAAAAACAAAGCTTGTTAACCTTTCTCGTGAGCATGATGGGATGGGGTTTTCTGTTCTAGTCTGTAGGTGTCTGTGGACACAGTTTTTTGGATTGATCATCTATGTTTGTGAAGACCTTTTAAAGGCTGATTTCAAGAAGTCTGCTCAGAGTTTGAAGTCAAATTACAAACATCTTCTGCAATAGGCACTTTATTTTTGGAAAGCTATTTTTGAGGCCTCTTCTATTTACAAAGTGACGAGGGAGCTGCAGCTTCTGCTGGATTAACAGTGATCATGGTTGGGTCGTTTTAGAAAGGGCTTTAAGACCTATATCAGTTCTGACAGAAGAGAATTAAGGAAGTGTGGTGCACCCCTGTAGGAGGTGCTAGTAAATAGATGGACTGAAGGGAGCATGGAAACCGTTAAACTGGACACATTGAGGACTCTTCTCTAGCTTGCTGAGCTACTCAAAAATGTCCCACAGAGTCTCAAATGCTGACAGGTGACTAGGACTTTTCCCAAAGAATCAAAAAACTGCACTTAGCCACTAACTTCCAGCACCAGGGTAGTTTACTCACATGGCCACAGGATCATCGGTTGCCTCCTTCCGATATCCAACAGGCAATTTCCAGTGAGGGAGATACGAACTCACACCACCATAGAAGAGCTGGACACCTTTCCCATAAGTTCCTCCTTATACTCTCCAATGAGCTTCTCAAGACCAGTGTTGGGGGTAACTAGTTACAAAGTAACTGATTACAGTAACTACATTACTTTTTTTGGTAACTAAGTAATGTAACTACAAAAAGAGGGGGGTTGTGGGACTTTGAATGAGACAAACAAGTTGTCTCCATCCCTGGTTCAATGAAGCATAAAAAAGAGCGTTGGGACTTTGAATGAGGAGCAATGCAAAACATGGGCCAAAAGTGATAGACAAATATAAAATAAAGTAGCAAAATTTATTGCAGCTACCACAGCACGTATTGCATGATTACATACACATTGTCAATGATAAACATGATGGAAAGAACATAAAACATGACATCGCCAACAGAATCATTAACCAACAAAATGAAATACAGTAATACAGGTAATTGCATTCCGATATTGATGTTGAAGATAAAAAGTAAATCATTGAAATTGATAGTATTGCAAATGAGGTAGATATGTTTAGCACAGTGTTGGCATCATATTGCTCGACGCGTTTCGTAGACCAAGCTACTTCCTCAGGAGCGGATGCACAAACGGGTGTCTTGAAGATAGCATATGAAGGTGCATGATATCTGGTGGCCAGGGACTGTCAAATCGCCCAAAGACGCCTTTGGTGGGAACTGAGGGAGTTAAACCCAAGCTGCAGACATGTGCAGGAACCATATTTTGTAAAAATCGCCATGGGGCTGAGTAGGACGGCAGAATGGACAAGGCAGCAAGGGTTCTGCTGCCAGTTGTAGTGTCCATATAGCCAAAAATATATCAGTAAAGTGGGTGATAGTCGAGTATTGTCCTGCACCAGGAGGTGTATAAATACATATCCTCCTAATGAATCGAGGGTAACTCCCAGCGTCACGTAAAGGCGCTCTTTACGTGACGCTGGGAGTTACCCTCGATTCATTAGGAGGATATGTATTTATACACCTCCTGGTGCAGGACAATACTCGACTATCACCCACTTTACTGATATATTTTTGGCTATATGGACACTACAACTGGCAGCAGAACCCTTGCTGCCTTGTCCATTCTGCCGTCCTACTCAGCCCCATGGCGATTTTTACAAAATATGGTTCCTGCACATGTCTGCAGCTTGGGTTTAACTCCCTCAGTTCCCACCAAAGGCGTCTTTGGGCGATTTGACAGTCCCTGGCCACCAGATATCATGCACCTTCATATGCTATCTTCAAGACACCCGTTTGTGCATCCGCTCCTGAGGAAGTAGCTTGGTCTACGAAACGCGTCGAGCAATATGATGCCAACACTGTGCTAAACATATCTACCTCATTTGCAATACTATCAATTTCAATGATTTACTTTTTATCTTCAACATCAATATCGGAATGCAATTACCTGTATTACTGTATTTCATTTTGTTGGTTTATGATTCTGTTGGCAATGTCATGTTTTATGTTCTTTCCATCATGTTTATCATTGACAATGTGTATGTAATCATGCAATACGTGCTGTGGTAGCTGCAATAAATTTTGCTACTTTATTTTATATTTGTCTATCACTTTTGGCCCATGTTTTGCATTGCTCCTCATTCAAAGTCCCAACCCTCTTTTTTATGCTTCATTAAATAAGTAATGTAACTAGTTACAATACTAATATTGGTAACTACACTACTTTAATAGGCTATAGGAGGTAACTACACTACTTTACTAGGCTATAGGAACGCGCTTTCCTGCATTACCCAAGCCGTGTGATACAATCGTTATTTTGAAGAAAAGAGAGAGATGAAGTTTATGACTTTTTGTTGCACATTATGTTTTATTCTGTTTTTTTCAGGTTTTGTTCTCATGTTTCCCAAAGCCTGTGTTTATACCATAAACTCTATGCAGAAAGAGTGTCATGTATCTTCTGCTACACGGTCAATTAAGAAAGAGAACAGTAAAGTAATAAGTAGTGAAGTTACTTTTCAAATGCAGTAACTAGTAAAGTAATCTCATTACAATTTACAGAAGTAACTAGTAACTAGTAACTAGTTACATTTTTTGAGTAACTACCCCAACACTGCCCTGTAGGAGCTGCTAGTAAATACAGACCTTTTTCCCCACTTAGGGCACACACAACCAGGCACTCACCATTTTCTTCACTCTTCCACTGGCTCAAAGGAGTGTCTTTTTGGGGTTTTATTAGAACAGTGAACTTGGATGGGCTGATGGGAGCATTGAAACCTCTAAACTGGACACATTGAGGACTCTTCTTTAGCTTGTTGAGCTACTCAAAAATGTCCCACAGAGTCTCAAATGTTGACAGGTGACTAGGACTTTTCCCAAAGAATCAAAAAACTGCACTTAGTCACTAACTTCCAGCACCAGGGTAGTTTACTCACATGGCCACAGGATAATCTATTGCCTCCTTTCCGATATCCAACAGGCACTTTACAGTGAGGGAGATACGAACTCACACCACCATAGAAGAGCTGGACACCTTTCCCATAAGTTCCTCCTTATACTCTCCAATGAGCTTCTCAAGACTCAAATTAACTCTGGGACTAAACTTTTGTGAATAGGCCCCCCAGCTAAAGCATTAGCTGGGACCTTGACGTCTTCTTAGATGGAACCTCCAGAAATCTTGCCCAAGGGGTAGAACCCCTGCACAGGGGTCTCCGCCAGCAGGACTCTGCTGCTCCTGCCTCAGGCCCCAGACTATTATTGGGCTCTTCCTCCACCTTCTGGTCACACCTCCTCAAGGATCGGCTAGAGTCCTATAAAAATTCAGGCTGCTTACTCTGTTCTTCTTCCCATTGTATTTCTGGAATATTCTAGAATACAGGGGGAACTAATCAGTGCAGTAGCCTGTGAGACACTGAGCAGGCCTGAATAATCAACCCCCCTGCTCCACTGATTACAGAGGAGCTAACCTAATTAACCTAATAATGTACAGTACTCTAGGAAGGTGCTACATAAGGTTCTGCAATATAGTGGAATTCCAGCCTAATACTAACTATTCTAACAAATGTCCCCTCCCCCTCTTTCTACCTATCCTGCCTACTCTGTATACTTACCTTTTTTCAGTCCACCCGGATCCAGTCACACAACCATGGCTCCCCTGTGTCAGGGAGCGATTGACGATGGCTGGGAATACCGGGGAGCGTTGACGTCCCCAATAGGCTCCCCAAACCCAGCCATTGTCAGAGCTCCCTTCTCTCCTCTGTAGTCGCCACTCACTGATATAGAGGAGTGGGATCACGTTACTGGACTGGAGCGGACTGGAAAAAGGTAAGTGTACAGATCTTTTTTACGCAAATTAGGCAGGATAGGTAGCAGAAGAGAGGACGAGACAATTTTAAGAACAGTAAATGTTAGGTAGATTTCCACTGCTAGAATCCTCCCAATTTATACAGGTCACTTGGAAGGGATTTATTCCTTTAGAATTTAACTTAATAAAATTCACTCTGTAAATAAATAAATCAATAAAAAAAAAAAATGTTCCTGACAGATGCATAAAAACTGCGAAAATGTAAAAGGGGTTCAGTTTTTCTTCCCAAAATCTTAAAACTATTCAGTTAAAATTTGGTGTCTTGAAAAGTCAAACTTTGTCATCATTAAATACTTCTAAAAACAAACTCTAAAAGAACAAGTAGAGAAGCACTCAGGACATGAAGTGACCGATAGCCGAAGACAAGCTTTCTTTATTTCAATTTAATAGCCATGGATAATTGGCTGAGAATGGGTTGTCTTGACACACAAACACAAGCCAAATAAGTTAAACTTCTAATTAGCAAATGGGTGTAAAAAGTGACAAATTCCAACAAATGTTTGGATCGAGGAAGACAATTACTCTTCTCCCAATAATGAATACGCTGATTTTCTAAAGCCAATTTCCGTGCATGGAAGCAGATGACATAAGGAGCTAGCATTTGCTAATTAGTCCGGATTTTTTTACTACTGACTTGTAACAATGATACCCTCAATGACACATGTAGATATTGCTATTTGCATTCCAGGAACCATTTCCTGAAAGGCAAATATTGTTTTCACACCAACTAGGCTGGCTTGGCTACAAAGAAAAAGATTTTGTAACTCTTTATTTTTTGGCTTATAAAATATATATAATATAATTTTTATAGAGAAACTGTTGTGGCTTCTAACATTCAAAACTAAACATATGTTAATGAAGTTCAATTGGTGACATACAGTACAATACCATGAACTTCTTTCTTTTTCCTTTCTTAGACAATACTGCGATCCAGCATCATATTTAAAGCGGTTGTATCCTCAAAAAAACAAAAGAACAAACCCTGCAGCACAAAGGCATAATGAACTAGTATGCATTGCATACTAGCATATTATGAAATACTTACCTTACAACGAAGCCCCGGCACGGTCGCCCAGACACTGCTGAGGCAGCTGACATGTTCCCTTGGGGTTTCTTCCAGGTTCGGCAGCTCCGGAGCTTTGAGAGGCCACAGCCGCGATGACGCCACTCCCGCGCATGCGCGCAGGAGTTCACTTTCCGGCAAGGGGCCGGCAAGGAGCTCTGAAGGTCCGGCAATATACACCGGACCTTCAGAGCGCATGCGCTGCTGGTGTCAGCGGCTGCATGCAGGGCAAATATCTCCTAAACCGTTAGATATTAATTTTACCTACAGGTAAGCCTTATTATAAGCCTTATTATAGGCTTACCTGTAGGTAAAAGTTAAAAAGCGGAGTATACTACCACTTTAAAGTGGTTCTAAAGGCAGAAGGTTTTTTATCCTAATGCATTCTTTGCATTAAGATAAAAAAAACTTTCTGTGTGCAGCCGCCCCCCTCAGCCCCCCGAATACTTAACCTGAGTCCCATCTTGATCCAGCAATGTTGCATGAGAGACTTGGTTGTCCGGGACTGTCCCTCCTGATTGGCTGAGATACACAGCGGCTCCTGCTGCTGTCAATCACAGTCTGTGAGCCAATGATGAGAGAAAGGGGGTGGGACCGAGCCTCGGCTCTGTGTCTGAATGCACACACAGCAGCGACTTGGCTCAGGTGCCCCCCATAGTAAGCTGCTTGCTGTGGAGGCAGGAAGGAGGGGCCAAGAGCACCGGCGAGGGACCTGAGACAAGGAGGATCGGGCTGCTCTGTGCAAAACCA
Source organism: Pelophylax lessonae (assembly GCF_965119305.1). Taxonomy (NCBI): domain Eukaryota; kingdom Metazoa; phylum Chordata; class Amphibia; order Anura; family Ranidae; genus Pelophylax; species Pelophylax lessonae. The sequence goes on from NC_138778.1 coordinate 29,907,893, forward strand.
CTGCACAGAGAAGGTAAGTATAACATGTTTGGACTATGGACAAAAACTTTCAGTTTGGATAGAGTAAGGGAGGGATATAACCCCTGTCAGATTTTTTTTTCGCCATCTCTGTTTCATTGCGGAGATTTCCCTTCACTTCCTGTCCCATAGCCAAACAGGAAGTGAGAGGAAATCCCTGCAAATTAATAGAATTTCTTGGGGACCCCCCGGTCACCAGAACTAGTGTCCCCATTGGAAGATTTCCCCTCTATTACTTTTTAGGGAATAACCCAAAATTTAGGATTTTCCTTTACTTTCCCTTTCAATGATAATGGTAAACAGGACAAATAGAGTGGATGAATCCCCTAATGGAGCACAGCGAACAGTAAAAAAAACTGACAAGCCTTCTAATCCCTCTCCACTCTATTCAAAACTAGAAAAATTTTGCCTTTAGTTGTACTTTAATATCACTTTAGGCATTATATATAATGTGCTAATTTTGACTTTCTGTGGTACTTCAAAGCTCTCAACCTCCCTTATTACCTAGCAGCCTCCTCATGTTGCTGCTGCTATCACCCACCCCTGTCTGTACGAATTTCCACTTGTCTTCTGTGAATACAAGACTGTGAAAGATGGTGCCTACACATGGTGTGAATGCTGCTGTGGTTGGGACTAGTATTAAAGTGTTTGTTACCCAAGCATTTCATATTCCTGATGTGTTTCTGCTGTACTGTGTACTTGTATGAAAAACTATCCTGTGATATCTTTGCATTGCTTCCATTTTTGTGAAATCCCTGGTGTTAAAAAAACCCAACTAATCATGAGAGCACACCGTGGTAAGTTCTCTAGTTCTGCTGAAAATTCAGCCTGTTCTCCAATGATCAGACTTGTCCTGCTACGCCACCTCTGCATAGTCTCTTACTGGGAAGCTCAGTGTACTGTTGCTTCTCCTCCCCCTAGCTCGTATGCAGCTGAGAACAGAGGGAATGTGATCAATTATAAAAAGGGAAAAAAGGGTATTTATAATGATTTTTTTATATCTGATCACTTTTGTTTTGCCTTTTTTTCAGTTTTAATCTAATGGGTTGTTTTACAAGATGATTGTTTATAATCACTTTAAGTCAGATTCGGGTACTTACACTAGCTGCAATGAAAATGTATTTCATATTGTTTTAATTAATCTATATCCAAATATACTGGTGCATTTTTATATCTGTCTGGAGTCAAGCTTTAAAGTTACACACCAGATAAGTGTGTAAGAGGGGCTTCATAGTTGACTGAATTTGGAGCCCTGCTAGAACACTGGCCCTCCTGTTGAGGCCAAACCCTCCGTCATTTTGTGCCCTGCTCCTTGTCATTAGCTCAAGCACAAGTTCCTACCTCAGCTCCAGCCCTGCTAGAATACTGTCCCTCCTGTTGAGGCCAAACCCTCCGCCATCTTGTGCCCTGCTCCTTGCCATTGGCCTAAGCACAAATTCCTACCCCAGCTCCAGCCCTGCTAGAACACTGTCCCTCCTGTTGAGGCCAAACCCTCCATCATTTTGTGCCCTGCTCCTTGCCATTGGCTCAAACACAAGTTCTTACCCCAGCTCCAGCCCTGCTAGAACAATGTCCCTCCTGTTGAGGCCAAACACTCCGCCATTTTGTGCCCTGCTCCTTGCCATTGGCTCAATCACAATTTCCTACCCCAGCTCCAGCCCTGTTGGAGCACTGTCCTTCGTGCTGAGGCCAAACCCTCCGCCATCTTGTGCCCTGCTCCTTGCCATTGGCTCAAGGCCTCAAGCACACTTTCCTACTTAAGCTCCAGCCCTGTTAGGGCACTGTCCTTCCTGCTGAGGCCAAACCCTCTGCCATCTTGTGCCTTGTTTTTTGCCATAGGCCCAAGCAAAAGTTCCTACCCCAACTCCAGCCCTGCTAGAACGCTGTTCCTCCTGCTAAGGCTGAACCCTCCTCCATCTTGTGCCCTGCTCCTTGCCTCCACATGACATTCCCGGACATAGACCTTTGTATCCCCAAGGAAAGAGTGTCTACACATAAAAGTAGTTTTGCTGCACTTTACTGATGGTGTTCAGGAAATAGCATTATAGACATAAGGACATGCAGTACATTCTGGAGACACTTGACATTACACAGTCAATCACATTTAGTGGACATTCCACAGTACTCACAAGTAAATTCATATGCAGCCCTTTAGCATCTCCCTTTTAGTCTCTCCTCCACCCAGGGTCATTAGTACTCACAGGTCTGTGCTTTCTGTAGTCACCTGCTTGATAGGTACATCTCCCCTGGGAACCCTCCAGGGAAGCAGTGTCACACAGGGATCTGCAGCCTGGCTAAAAAAAAGGTCTTTTGCAATCCACCCTGACCCCCCACCTCCATAAGGGAGAGAATGACTACAGCTGACTCCTCATATGTACAGGTCCTATTATACCCGGCCTCCTGGTGTGCTGGTTACATTCTCATAGGTGTCGGGTCTTTGGTTCCCATGCACCAAGAGAGAGTGCCCATCCCTACCTGACTTATATATGGAAGCTGACTCACCCCGACATTACTGCAAGAGAGCTCTGCTAAAGGGGACCTAGCACCTCAAGGCACTGTCTGGTACAAAGCCCCCTAGTGGCGAAATAGCTAACTGTACCTGCCTACAAGTGTGCATTATAAGCTAATTTATATCCCGGAGTTAATATGGTGCATAGCCTGCTGTATATATCTCTATAACTACTCTTGCTTCCTAAATTAGTCTGAATTTAAAGCAGAGCTCCAGCCAAAAGAGGAAGCTCCACTTATTTGCCCACACCCCCCCCCTGATTTTGACAGGTACATGCCCCCACTTCTGGGTGTAAAGTTCAGCCCTCTTCCCCCACCGCTGGGCTATTCACAAAGCACAGCGTGCTTTGCGCATGATCAGTTGGGAACTGGCTGTGAAGCCGCAAGGCTTCAGTGATGGTTTCCCTTACCCGAAATGGCAGTAGCATCCGAGTGCCGGTTTAAAAATTGGTTTCCTGATATTGAAAGTCAGCGGGTACAGTATTAGTAGCTGCTGACTTTTCATTTTTCTCAAGGTGCCTGGAGCTCATTTTTAAGACTGAAAGGCACAGGTGTTCACTGGTTCAGAGCCCAGCCCCCTCAGAAAGCAAAGATGCAGATAATTGAATCATGCAAGGCTGCAGTCCTATATCTAAGCTCATTAAAATGATGCTGAAACTCACATTATACCTTTGCCCCTACATAATTACTTCAGAATATTTCCAGCTTCCATAAAATAACTGTAATGGCTTTCTGGTTTAAAGCTGCACAAAACTGACTAAATACAAGAGTCGTGTATATTCTTACTTGAGTCTTGGTGTGCTTTTTGCATTTCTACCAGTGCAGTAATCCTGTATAAACTTTATTTCTGTGCAGGAACTTCCTGTAATAAAGACCGGTCACTGCTGCTCTCTCCTTGTGCAGGATGACTGGTCTTGTCTCCGCCCCCTCCTGTAGTTTGCTGCAGGAAGCCTGTAGTGGGTGGGGTCTGCTGGGTACCTCCCACAGCTCTGCTCTCTGCACAGGCTATGTACAACACAGTGATAATATCAGTGATACATTTACAAGGTGATAACTGGATTTGCAAAGGCATTTGTTGCAGAAAAGAGTTGATTTTTATTTATTGCGGCTATTGAGGAATATATTTTAATGTTAGATTTTATCAAAAAATTCAAAATTTTTAAAATGATAACCAAAGGAGGATTAGGCACTGCAATTTGTAGTTTCTCATAAACATTTACTTTTCTTCTCCTTGTAGGTGGAAAAAGCTTGAACCAATATAAAGCATGCTTTATCCCTAGGGTAAGTACCCAAAAATGTATCTATTTTTTTAATAGATTAATTATAGCTGCAACTTCTTAAACCAGGTGACTGTGACAAAAGCATTTGTTATATGATTAGGAAGGCCTACATACTGTATATCAATTCTGTTATAATCAGTGAAATTGTGTCCTCCCCACACTGCTGAGTATAAGATACAGTGCATTTGGAAAGTATTCACAGCGCTTTCGTTTTTCCACATTTTGTTATATTACAGCCTGATTCCAAAATGAATTAAATTAATTGTTTTCCTCAAAATCCTACAAACAACACCCCATAATGGCAACGTGAAGGAAGTTTGTTTGAAATCTTTGCAAAATTATTAAAGTAGAAAATGAAAAAGAAATCCCATGTACATAAGTATTCACAGCCTTTGCATAATACTTTGTTGAAGCACCTTTGGCACCAACTACACCCTCAAGTCTTTTTGAGTATGATGCTACAAGCTTGGCACACCTATTTGTGGGCAGTTTCTCCCATTCTTCTTTGCAGGATCTCTCAAGCTCCATAAGATTGGATGGGGTGCACAGCTGTTTTCAGATCTCTCCAAAGATGTTCAATCGGGTTCAAGTCTGGGCCCTGGCTGGGCCAATCAAGGACATTCACAGAGTTGTCCCGTAGCCACTCATTTGTTACCTTGGATGTGTGCTTAGGGTCCTTGTCCTGTTGAAAGATGAACCTTCACCCCCGTCTGAGGTCCAGAGCGCTCTAGAGCAGGTTTTCATCAAGGATGTCTCTGTACATTGCTGCATTCATCTTTTCCTCGATCCTGACTAGTCTCCCAGTTCCTGCTGCTGAAAAACATCCCCATGGCATGATGCTGCCACCATCATGCTTCACTGGTATTGGCGATGGTATTGGCTAGGTGATAAGCGATGCCTGATTTCCACCAGACATGATGCTTGCCATTCTGGCCAAAGAGTTCAATCTTTGTTTCATCAGACCGGCTAATTTTGTTTCTGATGGTCTGAGAGTCTTCCAGGTGCCTTTTTGCAAACTCCAGACGGGCTGTTATGTGCCTTTTACTGAGGAGTGGCTTCCGTCTGACCACTCTACCGTACAGGCCTGATTGGTGGAGTGCTGAGGAGATGGTTGTTCTTCTGGAAGGTTCTCCTCTCTCCACAGAGAAAAGATGGAGCTCCATCAGAGTGACCATCGTGTTCTTGGTCACCTCCCTGACTAAGGCCCTTCTCCCCCGATCGCCCTGTTTGGCAGGGCAACCCGCTCTAGGAAGAGTTCTGGTGGCTCCAAACTTCTTCCATTTATGGATAATGGAGGCCACTGTGCTCATTGGGACCTTCAATGCTGCAGAAGTTTTTCTGTACCCTTCCCCAGATCTCTGCCTCTATACAATTCAGTCTCGGAGGTCTACAGACAATTCCTTGGACTTCATGGCTTGGTTTGTGCTTTGGCATGCACAGTTAACTGTGGGACCTTATATAGACCATTGTGTTCCAAATCATGTCTAATCAACTGAATTTACGACAGGGGGACTCCAATCAAGTTGTAGAAACATCTCAAGGATGCTCAGTGGAAACAGGATACACCACAATTTTGAGTGTCATGGCAAAGGCTGTGAATATTTATGTACATCAAATTTTTCCCTTTTTTATTTTTGTTAAATTTGCAAAGATCTAAAATAAACTTCTTTCACTTTGTCATTATGGGGTATTGTTTGTAGAATTTTGAGGAAAATAATAAGTTTAATCCATTTTGGAAAAAGGCTGTAACATAACAAAATGTGTAAAAAGGTGAAGACACTGTAAATATTACCACAGCTCAATGTAAATATTACCCGCGCTATGGTACTTTGCTATGTAGTGCTAATTAAAAAAATAATGAACAATTATAACTAATTATAATTAAACGTGATTAATGGAGCTGCTGCTATGGTGTAGGGTTAAACAACCCTAACATTGAAAGATATAAATCCAAGCGCTTCTCTTACCATGATTTACATTGTGCTCTAAATAAACAAAATTAAATCTAAACATTTCATAAATTCTATGTACACAAGTGACCAGTGCTAATAAAGTGCTAATATACTCCAAATTGATAATCATAAGTGCGTTGTGTAAAAAATACAGTCCATTATGCAAAAATATACACTATATAATCAAAAGTATTGGGGCGCCTGCTTTTACATGTACTTTAATGGCATCCCAGTCTTAGTCTGTAGGGTTCAATATTGAGTTGGCCCACCCTTTGCAGCTATAACAGCTTTAACTCTTCTGGGAAGGCTGACCACAAGGTTTAGGAGCGTCTATGAGAATGTCTGACCATTCTTCCAGAAGCGTATTTGTGTGGTCAGACACTGGAGAAAAGGCCTGGCTCGCAGTCTCCGCTCTAATTCATCCCAAAGGTATTCTATCGGATTGAGGTCAGGACAAGTCAAGTTCCTCCACCCCAATCTCACTCATCCATGTCTTTATGGACTTTTGGTAATATAGTGTATAAAGTGCTCGCTGCTCATGCAATATCACTCCACCGTTCTCCTCGCCTTCACTCTCCACTTCCTGACTCTCAGAGCCAAAAGCCCATCTCACCAGTAGTGTTCTAGCATAGTGAATGGCGTCTCTTCTTTCTTATTTACTCCAGTAGTGTGATCAATTACATTTTTTATATTTTTACTTCCGCTATTGGCTAAACATAGATTTCTTCTGACTCCCATATGGTACAAGCTCTCTACGTTCCACTTTCCAGGACTCCAGGAGTCCAGGAAAGTGGAACGTAGAGAGATTGTACCATGTGGGAGTCAGAAGAAATCTATGGGAAGCCAATGGGACTCCAGGAGTCCAGAAAAGTGGAACGTAGAGTGCTAGTACCATACAGGAGTCAGAAGAAATATATGAGAGGCCAATGGGATGCCGGGAGTCTGGGAAAGTGGAATGTAGAGAGCTTGTACCTTATGGGATATAGAAAATCTATGGGAAGCCAATGGGACTCCGGGAATCTGGGAAAGTGGAACCTAGAGAGATTGTACCATAAGGGAGTCAGAAGAAATCTTTGAGAAGCCAATAGGACTCTGGGAGTCCAGGAAAGTGGAACATAGAGAGCTTGTACCATAAAGGAGTCAGAAAAAAATCTATGGGAAGCCATTGGGACTCCAGGAGTCCAGGAAAGTGGAGTGTAGAGAATTGTACAATATGGGAGTCATAGAAAATCTATGGGAAGCCAATGGGACTCCGGGAATCTGGGAAAGTGGAACCTAGAGAGATTGTACCATAAGGGAGTCAGAAGAAATCTTTGAGAAGCCAATAGGACTCTGGGAGTCCAGGAAAGTGGAACATAGAGAGCTTGTACCATAAAGGAGTCAGAAAAAAATCTATGGGAAGCCATTGGGACTCCAGGAGTCCAGGAAAGTGGAGTGTAGAGAATTGTACAATATGGGAGTCATAGAAAATCTATGGGAAGCCAATGGGACTCCGGGAGTCAGGGAAAGTGGAACGTAGAGAGATTGTACCATAAGGGAGTCAGAAGAAATCTTTGAGAAGCCAATAGGACTCTGGGAGTCCGGGAAAGTGGAACGTAGAGAGCTTGTACCATACAGGAGTCAGAAGAAATCTATGGGAAGCCAATGGGACCACCGGGAGTCAGGGAAAGTGGAACGTAGAGAATTGTACCATAAGGGAGTCAGGGAAAATCTATGGGAAGCCAATGGGACTCTGGGAGTCTGGGAAAGTGGAACGTAGAGAGATTGTACCATAAGGGAGTCAGAAGAAATCTTTGAGAAGCCAATAAGACTCTGGGAGTCCGGGAAAGTGGAACGTAGAGAGCTTGTACCATACAGGAGTCAGAAGAAATCTATGGGAAGCCAATGGGACTCCGGGAGTCAGGGAAAGTGGAACGTAGAGAATTGTACCATAAGGGAGTCAGGGAATATCTATGGGAAGCCAATGGGACTCTGGGAAAGTGGAACGTTGAGAGCTTGTACCATATGGGAGTCAGGATAAATCTATTGGAAGCCAATGGGACTCTGGGAGTCTAGGAAAATGGAACATAGAGAGCTTGCACCTTATGGGAGTCAGAAGAAATAAATGGGAAGCCAATAGCGGAATTAAAAATATACAAAAGTGTATTTGATCACACTCCTGGAGGAAATAAGAAAGAAGAGACGTCTTTCACTATACTAGGATACTACTGGTGAGATTTGCTTTTTACTCGAGTCGGTGAGTGGGGAGTGAAGGCGGGGAGCACAGAGGAGTGATATTGCACAATAAGAGATTGTGCACAAGGACTTTATGTATTTTTGCACAATGGGCTGTATTTTTTACACATCAAAATTATGATTATCAAGTTGGAGTATGTTAGCACTTTATTAGCACTGCTCACTTTTGTACATAGAATTTATGAATTGTTTAGATTTAATTTAATTTATTTAGAGCACAATGTAAAGGAAGAGCAGCGCTTGGATTTATATCTTTCAATGAGATAAGTATTACCAGAGGTATAAGAAGAAAATGGCAGCAAAAGCAGCTGTCCAGGGAACAGAGAAAGTAAGGGGCAAAATATCACACAAAAGGCAAAAATATAAATAGCTAAAAATACAAATAAGAAATGCACATAACACCATAAATATGCTAACTTTTATAATAATCTTACAAGAACTTTTTTTGAAATTGTGCAAAAGTAGCATAGTATATAAAAAGCCGAAAATCAGTTCGTAGCTCAAGATGTTTTTCAGACAGTATGTACTGTATGTCTAGTTGGAAAAAATTCCCACACCAGTGTCCCAGCTGCTGGTAAGCCATTAGGACCTGTCTAACCAGACACTAGAGGGCGCCAGTCCATAAGCTGCCAGAGCTGCACATTTGTACTAGCTAAAGTTAGGACAACCCAAACCAAACAGTAGAGGGCGCTAGTCCATAAGCTGCCAGAGCTGCACATTTGTACTAGCTAAAGTTAGGACAACCCAAACCAAACAGTAGAGGGCGCCAGTCCATAAACTGCCAGAGCTGCACATCGGTGCTAGCTAAAGTACCACTATTTCTAAACTGCATGTTATAGTAGCTAAAAATTTGTTGACACCTATGTGAGCTTTTTGGAAATACTATTGGAAAATCATGAGGAGCAATATGAAATAGACTCCCCCTTTTCTGCTATGAAAACCTCCACATCGCAAAGGCTTTCCACAAGATTTTTAAATGGGTCTGTGGGAATTTGTGCCCATTTAGCTACATTTGTCATATCAGGTGCTGGACCGAAGACGTGGTTTGCAATCAGCTTTCCAATGTATTCTAAAGGTGTTCAGTAGGGTTGAGGGCAGGGATCTTGAATTTATTCACATCATACTGGTAAACAGGGGATTCTCAATCTATGGCCCTCCAGCTGTTGCAGACCTACACATCCCATGAGGCATTGGAAAACTCTGAAATTCACAGACATGACTAGGCATGATGGGAATTGTAGTTCTTGAACAACTTGAGGGCTATAGTTTGAAAACCCCTGGGTTAAACCATGTCTTTATGGAGCTGACTTTGTGCACAGGGGCGCAGTTGTGCTGAAACAGAAAAGGCCATCCCTAAATTTTAGCCTACAAAATGTCTTTAAATAAATAAATATTACAGCACTTATTAATAAATTAATACATAAATAAAAAGTGACCAAAGTGCTAGAAATAAAGTGCCAGGTGAATACAGTCCACATATAAACAAATCTAAAGAATGTGCAAAAATGCACAAAGTGTATCAAGAATTCATCAATAATTATAAAAAAAAATATTTTTTTAATTGTTTTTTTAATTCAAAAATCTACTCAAAAAAGTCTGTAAATAGTCCAATAACCAGTGCAGTAGTGCTCAAAACTGTGTCAGTGCTCCTTCAATTTTTTTAAATAAGGTGCTCATCAGTGCCAAGGTGCCACACTCCCCTCATTTACCCCTACTCACCAGAAATAAAGACCCTCTGTTGGGTCAGATGTGGCTAATTAGAGGTGAGTATAGGGTCCTGAAAGACTGATGAGGGAATCGTCCAAACAAAATGCTTGCTTCTGGTTCCTTGGTGGACTCAGCCCAATTAAAATGAAGAAATCATAGCATAATACTCTATGGATATTTTATTAATAAAAACCGCAATCAAATATACCCACAAGCGAGTAAAAGATACAGGCAGCAGATCTACAATAGAGTACTTCCTAGAACGCGTGCGTTCCACCGAAGAACGGGAAGAGACGTAGGTGGTTAGGGTATGCCGGAAATTACGTCTACGCGTTTCGCCCGCCTTCCTGAGCGTCATCAATGGACGAAACGCGTAGACGTAATTTCCAGCGTACCCTGAGGGGAGTATTTTATCACAAGAAATAAAACAAAAAAGTGGAGTCACCCCTTACATTCTGCATTTACTAATAGTTTTCCACACTGTCCAAACAGTGTTTGGTTTGATCATGTTTGTCAGAGTGAGGGGAAATCTGTAATTTACAGTATTGCCGTAATGTAACTATAGGCAAAACTTTTTTTTTTTTTCATTTTAGATACAGTTAGGGAGAGTTATATTCTCTTCGTTTTTTTTTTTTTTGCCATCTGTGTTCCATTGGGCAGATTTCTTTTCACTTCCTGTCCCTCTAAAGTGGGGGAATCCTGGTGTGTTCCCACTCCTAGAACAAATCCCCTTCCCTCAATTCCCCTGTTCCAGCATGACCCCCCTCCAATCACGCCTCCTAGCACATCCTCTCTAAATTTTCCCTCCTAGAATAAATCTTACTCTTGTCACACGCCCCCTCCCCCCATTTCTCTCTCTCTCTCAGCAAAAATACCCCCTTCTGGAACAAACTCTATTTTTATGACTCCCCACATATTCCTCCTCCCGGCACAAAATCAGTACAATCCACTCCTCCCTTCAACACTTAGACCTCAGATGCAGGTCTGTCTCCTGGGCTCCTCCTCATCTTGCGGGCTGCCTCCCGGCCTCCTCCTCATCTTGTGGGCTGCCTCCCGGCCTCCTCCTCATCTTGCGGGCTGCCTCCCGGCCTCCTCCTCATCTTGAGGGCTGCCTCCCGGGCTCCTCCTCATCTTGCGGGCTGCCTCCCGGCCTCCTCCTCATCTTGCGGGCTGCCTCCCGGGCTCCTCCTCATCTTAACAAGTCACACTTGTGGAGGTGCAGCATTGCAATACTTTTGACAGGTACTGGATAGCGGCAATGGGGACCCGCATTAGCAATGGTATTGGCTGTCAGATCAGGACTTTATAGGGTTTGTTTACTCGCCCCCCTACCCACATTCTTTGCTGGGATAGGGGCAGGTGAACAAAACCTGCACAGTCCCGATCTGACACTCTCAACTGGGAGCTCAAGTGTGGAGCTGGAGGGAGAGAGAGCACAGCTCACTCCCAGCTCTCTCTTCCTCTATAGATCTGGCCTGTAACAGTCTGCGCTAAGCTGACAGGAGCAGTGAGGTTGATGTCACTACTCCTGTCAGCTTGTAGCATCAGGAGCTCTTATTGCCCCCCCTCCCCTCTCCTACATCACATAATATCAGCGCCCAGGGCAGCCTTCCCCTCCTGCCCCCCCCCCCCCCTCCTTGTCCTAGCCCTGGAACTGGCCCTGGTGTTGGAGGTTAACAGAACGAAGGGAGTTCTGACAGGCACTCATCAAGATTGCCCCACTATGCCTGCCCTCTCCACCCAGCTCCTCTATTCATGGAGGCTGTACTATCTCATTATAGATGGATTACAAATATCCACCCCCTCCATTCATCATAGATCATGTTTCATTCAAAGAAGCAAAAGTATGGCCTCCATGAATGGAGGAGCTGGACAGTAAGGGTGGACATAGTCGGGCACAGAAGATTACAGCAGCATTGGGGGGGGGGGGGGGGTTGATGGAGGAGGATTTCAGCTAACACAAAAGACATCGGGACAAGTGACACATCCAACTGCAAGGCCTCATTCATATATCGCGTAACAGAAATGCACTTTCCTGCTCACAATTATTATTATTTTTTTTTTTTTTGCACACGATTTACACAAGCTTTCGCAAGTTGCACCTAGAGCTGCCCAGTGCACATCTGTTCTGGCAAAAAAACTCAAGGGCTAAATTTTGGCCCTGAGCCAGGCCTGTTTTTACACGATTCTTGGGCATTTTGTTGCATGAAAATCGCTGCAAAATTGCATTACGAATCAATGGCAACCTAATGCACATTGGGTGTTTTGCCGTGATTTTTAGATTTTTCAGATTTTTTTAGAATTGGGGGCAGAATGGCGCCGAATCTGCTCATGATTTCAGATCGCTTTCTTTATTTTGACTGTACTTAGGCTTTAATTATTAGTTTTGGTTCACCCGGTATGTCTGGCACACCTTACTGTACCACATCACTATTTTTGTTATCTTTTTAAAGAGCACCTGCAGGCTTGACGGCGTCATTAGGCTTTGGAGGAGCCAGATAGGGAAGTTAGGGTTTGTCTTTGTTTTTTTTAATTAATTATGAAGTTTCTGTTGTATTCCACAAGGAAGATATTAAAGTCTACCTGCCCCCCCCCCCCTTTTCCATTTAATAAACCTAATTCATAAACCTAAATAAATTCCATTAATTAAAACAAATAAAGTTAGCGGCACTTTCCTGCCTCCTCCTCTGCACAGTTTCCCCATTCCGAGTGCACTGTTCCCTCCCGCCAGTCGGAAACCCGCACCACAATTAAAAAAAAACCTTATTGGTGGCTGACTTGTTCCATCTCCTCCATTTATGCTTCTTATCTCAGTCATGCCCCATGCCACATTACACTGCTGGGAAAAGGGAATGTCCCTGCCATCTTGGGAGATCTTGGGAGGAAAGTTTTTATTTTTTAACTGATGACTTTAAAGTGATTGTAAACGATCACCTTTCATTTAGTTTAAAATAGAAATGAAAGGCAAAACATTTTTGTATAGATATAAAAAAAAAAACATTATAAATACCTTTTTTCACTTTTTTTTTTTATAGGTGATCAAATTCCCTCTGTTCTCAGCTGCATAAGAGCTGGGGGGAGAAGCAGCAGTACACTAAGCTTCCCAGTGAAAGGCTGTGCAGGGGGGGGGCATGTCAGGACAAGTCTGATCATGGGAGGAGAGCACACAGAGTTCCCAGCATAGCTAGTGAACTGACCACGCTGTGGTGCTCTCCTGTTTAGTGTGGTCAGTTTTTAATAGGAAAGCAGAGGGACAAGAGAGTAGAATACTATCTCATATAAGTACATGGTACAGCAGGCATATATCAGGAATATGAAATGTTGGGGTAACAAGCGCTTCAATATTGTACGACATACAGGGCTGGTGCAAGGATTTTTGACACCGTAGGCGAAACCTCATTTTGCAGCCCCCCTGGCTCTGCCCTTGACTCCACCCCCTTTGCCCTGCCCATGTAACACATATGACCTACCAGACCATTACACTGACCTACCTGACCCTACACTGCCCTACCTGACCCTTAGGCTGCATTCACACTTGAGCGTAGCATTTTCGTGCGTTTTTTACTGCGATTTTGCCACGATTTTTACCGCGATTTACCGCGATTTTCAGGCATTTTTTTCAGGCGTTTTTGGAGGCAGGCATTGACATCTATCAAAAAGAAGTTCATGTACTTTTTTCAGCTACAGGCGTTTTGCAAAACCCTCAGATTTGAACAGGGGCCATTTAAATGAATGGGGTTTTACTTGTTGGGTGTTTTGGAACGTTTTTTTAGCGTTTTTGGAGCTGAAAAACGCTCAAAAACACCCAGGTGTGAATGGAGCCTTACACTGACCTACCTGACCACTACACTAACCTATCTGACCACTACACTGACCTACCTGAACACTACACTGACCTACCTGACCACCACACTGACCAACCTGACATATACACTGACTTACCTGACACATACACTGACCTACCTGATTCCTACTTCCTGCCCTACTCACACTCCCTCCCCCCCCCCCATCCTCCACACAGACAGCTTGATGTAGATCGGAGGATCCATCCTCCTCCTTACCTCTTCTTGGCTTCATCGTCTATCTCATCAGGGCTCTCCTCTCTTCAGCAGTGGGCGGGCAGTATTGTTTAGCACTCGGACCCTGCCAGCGCCATCTAGCCGCTCTTTGGTGTCCCCTCTGGCCGGGAGGTCAGCTAACAGCCACTCTCCCAATGCTCCCATGATCTCCCCCGAGCACTGCCCGCCCCCAGAGGGAAAGGGGCCGGCACTGTTCAGGTAGTATGTTGAGGAAATGTAACAGCGGGGAGCTCAGTGGGACACAATGGATTGGCTGCACCTGCAGCGGATGTGTTCCCAGGTCAGCCGGCACTGAATGGGACTCACAGTGACCAGGAGAGGAGAGCCGAGCTCACCCATGCCTGGCCTTCACCGGGACAGAGGCCGTGGCTGCACCCTAGTTGGTAGTGCACCCTAGGCGGCTGCTTATTTTGCCTATAGGTAGCGCCGGCCCTGATGACATATAATGTCATGCGCATGTAGGTGGGGGTGTAGCGTGGTGTGGTGACAATACCACACACAGTCCCAGTGCGATAGAAGAACTTCTACTGAAATAAGACAGTTTACAATAAACCTAGTGGGAAGGCAGTCCAGCCGGAAACACTCACAGTTTCAACAGTGTGTAGCGAGCAGGATTCAGCCAAACTGACAGTGCCTGTTAAGAAAGGCAGAATGCGGACTGGCCATCTTGTGCCCAAGCAGGAAGGTGTCCAGAGAAGTAACAAGCCCTACGCTTTCCCTCCTCATCAGGAACCTATCCCTGCCACTAGTTCTGTCCCTAAAAGGCAGATGCCTGTCCCTACTCTACCAACTCGCAAACATACGTGCAAAACCCAGGAGCAAGGACCTTAACCACTTGCCCACTGGGCATATATACGCTCTTCCTAACCAGGCAAATTTTCAGCTTTCAGTGCTCTCACATTTTAAATGACAATTACTCAGCCATGCAACGCTGTACTCATATGAAATGTTTGTCCATTTTTTTTTGCACACAAATAGAGCTTTCTTGTGGTGGTATTTAATCATCTAGGTTATAGAGTCTACAAGCTATGGTGCCAATCATTGAAAATTAATCACACCTTATGTACTGCTGGCCTATCTAATTTCTTGAGACACTAACAAGCCAGGATAGTGAGTTTTTTGAAATTGTAATTTTTTTCCCCACAATTCTTTGCGAAATTACGTTTTTTTCACTAAATTTTCATATTACCAAATTATTTCCTATGCACTGTATAGGCATACTTGCAACTACACCCCCCAAAATACATTCTGCTACTCCTCCTGAGCATGGTGATACCACATGTGTGAGACTTTTTCACAGCCTGGCCACAAACAGAGACCCAACACATAGCACCTCCAGGTGTTCTGAGAGCATAAATGACACATATAATTTCCTGACAACCTATCACACTTTTAAAGGGCCCTGGAGCACCAGGACAATGGAAAGTCCAAATACACATTCTGCTACTCCTCCTGAGTATGGCAATACCACATCTGTGAGACTTTTATACAGCATAGCCACATTCAGAGGCCCGACATGCAGGGATCACTGTTAGGTGCTCTAGGCACAGAAAATTACAAATCGAATTTCCTTGACTACCCATTACACTTTTGTGATGTACTGTACTGCACTATTGTTGAGGGTGGAGAGGCAGGGAGGGGGGTTATTGTTGGAGAGGTGGGGAGGGGGTTCTTGTTGAAGGTGGAGAGACAGGGAGGGGGGTTATTGTTGGAGGTGGAGAGGTGGGGAAGGGGTTCCTGTAGAAGGGTGGAGAAGCAGGGAGGGAGTTATTGTTGAAGGTGGAGCCACGGGGGGGTTAATTTTGAAGGTAGAGAGGCGGGGGGGTTATTGTTGAAGGCGGAGAGGCAGGGAGGGGGGTTATTGTTGGAGGTGGAGCAGCGGGGAGGAGGATTATTGTTGGGGGTGGAAGGTGGGGAGGGGGGTTCTTGTTGAGGGTAGAGAGGCAGGGAGGGGGGTTAATGTTGGAGGTGGAGCAGCGGGAAGAGGGGTTACTGTTGGAGGTGGAAGGTGGGGAGGGGGTTCTTGTTGAGGGTGGAGAGGCAGGGAGGGGGATTATTGTTGGAGGTGGAGCAGCGGGAAGGGGGGGTTACTGTTGGAGGTGGAAGGTGGGGAGTGGGTTCTTGTTGAGGGTGGAGAGGCAGGGAGGGGGATTATTGTTGGAGGTGGAGCAGCGGGAAGGGGGGGTTACTGTTGGAGGTGGAAGGTGGGGAGTGGGTTCTTGTTGAGGGTGGAGAGGCAGGGAGGTGGGTTATTGTTGAAGGTGGAGCAGCAGGAAGGGAGGTTACTGTTGGAGGTGGAAGGTGGGGAGGGGATTCTTGTTAAGGGGGAGAGGCAGGGAGGGGGGTTATTGCTGAGGGTGGAGAGGCAGGGAGGGGGGGTTATTATTGGAGGTGGAGCGTTGGGGAGGGTCATTACTGTTGGAGGTGGAAGGTGGGGAGGGGGTTCTTGCTGAGGGTGGAGAGGCAGGGAGGGAGTATTGTTGAGGGTGGAGAGGCAGGGAGGGGGGTCATTGCTGAGGGTGGAGAGGCAGAGAGGGGGGTTATTGTTGGAAGTGGAGCGTTGGGGAGGGTCATTACTGTTGGAGGTGGAAGATGGGGAGGGGGTTCTTGCTGAGGGTGGAGAGGCAGGGAGGGAGTATTGTTGAGGGTGGAGAGGCAGGGAGGGGGTCATTGCTGAGGGTGGAGAGGCAGAGAGGGGGGTTATTGTTAAGGGTGGAGAGGCAGGGAGGGGCGTTATTGTTGGAGGTGGAGCAGCGAGAAGAGGGGTTACTGTTGGAGGTGGAAGGTGGGGAGGGGGGTTCTTGTTGAGGGTAGAGAGGCAGGGAGGGGGGTTATTGTTGGAGGTGGAGCAGCGAGAAGAGGGGTTACTGTTGGAGGTGGAAGATGGGGAGGGGGTTCTTTCTGAGGGTAGAGAGGCAGGGAGGGGGGTTAATGCTGAGGGTGGAGAGGCAGGGAGGCAGGTTATTGTTGAAGGTGGAGCAACGGGAAGGGGGGTTACTGTTGGAGGTGGAAGGTGGGGAGGGGATTCTTGTTAAGGGGGGAGAGGCAGGGAGGGGGGTTATTGCTGAGGGTGGAGATGCAGGGAGGGGGGGTTATTGTTGGAGGTGGAGCGGTGGGGAGGGTCGTTACTGTTGGAGGTGGAAGGTGGGGAGGGGGTTCTTGTTGAGGGTGGAGAGGCAGGGAGGGGGGTATTGTTGAGGGTGGAGAGGCAGGGAGGGGGGTTATTGCTGAGGGTGGAGAGGCAGTGAGGGGGGTTATTGTTAAGGGTGGAGAGGCAGGGGGGTGTTATTGTTGAGGGTGGAGGGGCAGAAGGGGATGGTTATTGTTGAGGGTGGAGAGGCAGAAGGATGGTTATTTGTTTAGGGTGGAGAGTTGGTGAGAGGGTTTAGGGGTTGTGTAAACAGCAAAGTTGATCAGCACTCAATGAAGGGCTTTATGGAAAGTGGCAAACTGTCAGCACTGGGGGGGAGTAGGGGGCACCCAATGCACTCACTTGTTTATTGTTATCAGATCTCGCTCTGATTGGCTGTGGCGGTGGTCAATCCTGGTTGCCAGAGGACTTTACAAGCACTGCTATTCCTCCATATTCTAATATGGAGAAATGGCTGAGAAATGCAGGAAGGAAGGGGGAGGGTGAGAATGGGGGGTATTTAGGGTTTGGGATCCCCATAGCTGCCAATCATTGCCAGCACTACAACACCCAGCAGAACCACCCTCCCCCCCCCCTTCAATAAGTTATGCAGCAGCTGATACACCCAGGGAAAGTTTTCAGAGGTGGGGGGAGAGGGAGCCTGACTCAGGGCAGGACACCTTGGCACTGAGCGGGACACACTACTCACCGGGCAGAGCAGAGTAACCCCTCAGCCGCCCACAGAGATGAGACAGTAGGGCCCAGGAAAGGCAGGCATCATCCCGGTATAACTACTGAAACCCGAGGATGTCCTATGGGCAGCAAGCAGTTCATTACAATAGATTACTGGATGGGCATTAAATATACAGAATATGAACAGAATATGAGATAATAAGTAATAATCCTTGAGGTGGATTTTAAATGTTTTATTTTTTTTTTAGTCTATGACGTATCATTTGCATGAAATAAAGAGGGGGTTGGGTTACAGGAAAAAATAAGAAATGGGTGGGTGATATTTCTTACTGCCAACATCCCTAACTGAACTGAAAGAGTGGTACAAAATCCCCATTTATGGGACTTTTCAGGCAGATATAATAATCGTGTGTATTTCAATAAAAGGCTAGTATGCCAGGTTTATTACATAATGTATTTTACATTGGTATGGCTTATGAGATTTTTTTTTTCTTCTCTTCTCTGAGTAAATGGATCTTTTACATCCCCCGTTTTTCACCCAAAGTACTTTCATTTTCATAAATGTAATTGATGTGAATCCCTGTTAGCTCACCCTCTCTGTCATACGCCAGGTAGCCCCAGTGGATGTGTGTTGGCCCCTGAGATGTTCAGTGCATTTGGAAAGTATTCACAGTGCTTCACTTTTTCCACATTTTGTTATGTTACAGCCATATTCCAAAATCAAATATAAAGGAAAACTCTTGCGCTTATAATTAAGAGTACACCTCAGTGAGAAAAAAAGTGTAGTTCAATAAATGGTGCTCAAATATTTTAAACACACATATAATAGGCCCCATGCACACGGGGCGTTAGAAAAAACGTACGTCAAAGTTAGTTCTGACGCCGGAAAAAACAGGTGTAAAAACGTGCTTTCAGTAGCTTTTTCCATTTGCGTTATTGCACGTTTTGCCACGTTGCTTTTAGCAGCGTTTTTTTTTCTTCCATTCAAAATCAATGGTTCCCTATGGGAGCCTATTGATTTGAATGGAGGTCGAACCGCAACACCGCAAGTCGGATCCGACTTGCGGGGCGACTTGCGCTGTGAGAATCTTGAGGGGGAACTCCACGCCAAAATGGTAAAAAAACGGCGTGGGGGTCCCCCCCAAGGTTCCAAACCAGGCCCTTATCCGAGCATGCAGCCCGGCAGGCCAGGAAAGGGGAGGGGATGAGCGAGCGGCCCCCACCCCCCCTGGACCACACCAGGCCACATGCCCTCAACATGGGGGGGTGTTGGTGCTTTGGGGCAGGGGGAGCTCTGCACCCCCCACCTCAAAGCACCTTGCCCCCATGTTGATGAGGACAAGGGCCTCATCCCCACAACCCTGGCCGGTTGTTGTGGGGGTCTGCGGGCAGGGGGCTCATCGGAATCCGGAAGCCCCCTTTAACAAGGGGGCCCCCCAGATCCCGGACCCCCTGCCCCAAAGCACCAACACCCCCCCATGTTGAGGGCATGTGGCCTGGTGTGGTCCAGGGGGGGGTGGGGCCGCTCGCTCGTCCCCTCCCCTTTCCTGGCCTGCCGGGCTGAATGCTCGGATAAGGGTCTGGTATGGATTTTGGGGGGGACCCCACGCCGTTTTTTCGGCATGGGGCTACCCTCAAATTCCATACCAGACCCGAAGGGCCTGGTTTGGAACCTTGGGGGGGACCCCCACGCCGCTTTTTTCCCAATTTGGCGTGGAGTTCTCCCTCAAGATTCCCACAGCGCAAGTAACCCCGCAAGTCGGATCCGACTTGCGGTGTTGCGGTGCGACCTCCATTCAAATCAATAGGCTCCCATAGGGAACCATTGATTTTGAATGGAAGAAAAAAAAACGTATAACGTGGCTTAACGCACGTTAAGCAACGTTATAGCAAAGTTATTCAGCTTTTAGCAGCGTCAGGCGTTTTTAACGCTGTAACGCTGGTCCTCAGAACGCGCAGGTCGTGGGTTCTTGTTGCAGCTTAAAAACGCCTAGGCCACTTACAGCTCAAAAACGTCTGAGTGTGCATGAGGCCATAGAATAACATGGAGGGGCGTTTTTAGGCTGCAAAAAGAAAACGCCTGACGCTGCTTACAGCGGCGTTAAAAACGCCCCGTGTGCATGGGGCGGCTTTAAACCAGATCAACAATTAATTAAATTGAAATTATATTCCCACTAGCTGCGCATTAACCCAAAACAAAATATAAATAAATCAGTGTCATAAACAAATAACTATAAATAATGGGAATATCAGCGCTTAGGATAAATAAGGAACAAAAACGTAAGTGTAGTCAAACTAATAGGCAGCCAGCTTAACAGATAGACTACACACCCAACATAAGCATAAATAATAAAAAGCAGCGCCCAAAATGATCATAAAAAGCATACGACAATCTATAACATATTCTAAAGCAGCCTTTTTCAACCAGTGTGCCCAGGCACCCTGGTGTGCCTTGAGGTTTCCTCAGGGGTGCCTCAGCAAAATGCCCCAAAAATGGCCCAAAAATGGCCCAAAAATTGAATACAAGCCGGCGGGGGGAGGAAGCCTGCCTTTTAGTGACAGGTTTTCATTGTGGACCATTACTGTATTGTATTTGTATACTCTGTGGACCTCTTGTAATAAACTTGGCATACTAGCCTTTTATTGAAATACACACGATTGTCATATTTGCCTTAAAAGTCCCATAAAGAGGGTTTTGTACAACTGTTGGGTTATGGGAAAAACATGATCAAAGCTAGCCAATGTTCTTTACAAAAGAGGAAGTACAGTATTACATTTGCAAAGTGTGTTCATTCCTGGGCCAGTAGAGGGAGTGGCTGGTTGGATCTTTTTTGCTTCATAAGTATTGATTGAACTACTAGCCCTCTGGTGGCCTTTCATATCTTCTAAATAGGAACAGGAAACTGAATAATCAACACATTTGTTCAAGATCTATTCAAACATACTGGAACCAGGATTACCAAAGTGGACAGATTTTCTTCTATTGCCACAGGACATTGGATTTGGCAGTGAATTGTACATATTCTTTCAAAAACACAATTTAAAGATGTATTCATAAGCATATTCATAAGCATACAATGTTACCATTAGGTATTACTGTAATTAATGGGCATGTTGCAATACTTGGTTTCTCCACCAATGGTGAAATCTGAGAATTATAACTTTTGGTCTAGATAAAATCCAAAAACAGCAGGAGAAGGAGACCCCTCTGTATCAAACAAGGGTTGCAAACTAGGGCATTTTCAGTGTTCCTTTAATCACTTCTGGATTGGAAGCTTTTGCCCCCTTAATGACCAGGCCATTTTTTGCGATACGGCACTGCATTATTTTACCTGACAATTGCGCGGTCGTGCAACGCTGTCCAAAAATAAAATGAATGTCCTTTTTTCCCCACAAATAGAGCTTTCTTTTGGTGGTATTTGGTCATATATACGAGACTCAGGCGGACCAAGATGTTGCCCAATAACTAAAATAGAAAAATACTTCGCTCAATGGGTATATGTCTGCACTAATGGGCCACTAGTTGTAGAGATCTACCTATTGCAGCAACACACATAGATACATACCACCTATAACCCACACCCAGTCACATCCACAACCAGAAATCACCCAAGTTCCACAAAACCAAAACCAAATCCATCCATACAAACCTACACAGCCACAACACTCAACCAACTCCCAATCCATTCACCCACCTCTCAAATCTCCACAAACATCCCAATGCTACAATCGCACCCCACTTACCCACACAACTGCATCCCTCATCTCTCTCCATACAAGACAACACATCACATCACACAGACATGACCCCACCCCACCCCCTGCACCACACACCAAAGACCAGCAAATTATTCAACAATTCCAGCCATCCCCATGACCATTCATTCTCGTTAGTAGCACCTCGTTACTGTTGCAGGCACAGCTCATCCCTCCAAGTCCCCTGTCATGTCCGGTGGGACCATATAAAACAAACAAGCTGGCGGGACCACAAGCCGGACGTAGCTCCAGCGGCTTCCTTTTCATACATGCAGCAACAATACACAAGGTGAGAAATATAAGGACATTGCTATCTAGGTAGCACAGGTGGCTGGCTGGGTATTTATGGTTGTGGTTCCATGGGGCTACCTATATGTGGGGGGTGCTCTTCTGAGACTACTTAGAGAAGTGGTCCTCAACCCCGGTCCTCAGGGCCCACTAACAGGCCAGATTTTAAGTATTACCTTGGGGAGATGCAGACTAGAGTACTGCAATCACTGAGCAGCAAATTATATCACCTGGGATTTATTTCAGTTATCTTGCAAACCTGGCCTGTTAGTGGGCCCTGTAGGCCAGGGTTGAGGACCACTGACTTAGAGGGATGAGCTGTGTTGCAGCAGTATTGAGGTACTAATAACGAGGTTGAATGGTCATGGGAGTGGCTGGAATTGTTGAATCATTTGCTGGTCTTTGGTGTGTGGTGCAGGCAGGGCCGGCGCTACCAGTAAGGCGACTAAGGCAGCTGCCTAGGGCGCAGCTTAACAGGGGGCGCCGCCATTCTGCACCCCGAATCAGTAGTGGACCGGCCGGTGTGGCACTCCTCATGCTGTGCCGCCTGAGCGCTACAGCAAGCGAGCCCCAGGCAGCACACACCACTTGTCTAGAGCGCACATTAGAATAGTCGGGGCGCCAGAAGTGCCCTCCATAGAATCCTGGGGATCCAGCTCGGCGCTCACTGCCCTCCGGTCTCCGCCCCTCCAGCTGATTTCTGCTTGAAGAAGATCAGGAGCCGATCTCCAATCACACTCAGGGAGCTGGGCTTGTGCCTCTCCAGACGCCCCCCCCCCTCTGCTCCGTGTTCAACTTCTGGCAGAAGCAGATTGCTGGACACCGGACAGTCTCCCATCCCCCATCACATGCCGAGGACAGCATGCAAGGTGAGATGATGTGTGTCCCGTCCTCTCCCACCCCTCACACAGACAACACAGTACACTCCCCCACCCGGACACTGGCCTCACTCTTCATACATGGGGGGCTGCATTGTATGATATTGGGGGGGGGGGCTGTATTGTATGATATGGAGGGGGCTGCCTGCATTGTATCATGGGGGGGGGGGCTGTATTGTATGATATAGAGGGGGCTGCCTGCATTGTATCATGGAGGGGGGGGGCTGTATTGTATGATATGGAGGGGGCTGCCTGCATTGTATCATGGGGGGGGGCTGTATTGTATGATATAAAGGGGGCTGCCTGCATTGTATCATGGAGGGGGGGGGCTGTATTGTATGATATGGAGGGGGCTGCCTGCATTGTATCATGGGGGGGGGGCTGTATTGTATGATATAGAGGGGGCTGCCTGCATTGTATCATGGGGGGGGGGCTGTATTGTATGATATGGAGGGGGCTGCCTGCATTGTATCATGGGGGGGGGCTGTATTGTATGATATGGAGGGGGCTGCCTGCATTGTATCATGGGGGGGGGGGCTGTATTGTATGATATGGAGGGGGCTGCCTGCATTGTGTCATGGGGGGGGGCTGTATTGTATGATATGGAGGGGGCTGCCTGCATTGTATCATGGGGGGGGCTGTATTGTATGATATGGAGGGGGCTGCCTGCATTGTATCATGGGGGGGGCTGCATTGTATCATATGGAGGGGGCTGCATTGTATCATATGGAGGGGGCTGCATTGTATCATATGGAGGGGGCTGCATTGTATCATATGGAGGGGGCTGCATTGTATCATAGCAGCCCCCTCTATATCATACAATACAGCCCCCCCCCATGATACAATGCAGCCCCCTCCATATGATACAATGCAGCCCCTTCCATATCATACAATACAGCCCCCTCCATATGATACAATGCAGCCCCTTCCATATCATACAATGCAGCCCCCTCCATATCATACAATGCAGCCCCCTCCATATCATACAATGCAGCCCCTTCCATATATCATATGGAGGGGGCTGCATTGTATCATATTGAAGGGGCTGCATTGTATCATGGGGGGGCTGTATTGTATGATATGGAGGGGCTGTATTGTATGATATGGGGAGGTTGTTTTGTGTAGGCTGTATTGTGTGATATGGGAGGTGTGCTGTATTATATGGGGGGGGGGGCTGTATTGTGTGATATGGGGGGGCTGTGTATAATGGACAGTGTCCCCGTCTACCCAAATGCTGACCTCGTCTGACTGATGGTGATCTGTGATTGGCTGTCTCCATGACCTTATTCACATGGATGGCGGTGAAGCTGCATTATTACCAACCACCAACCGGGAGGAGAAGCTGAGGTTGGTGGGGACTGTACACAGGTCACAGCAGAAATTACCCCCCATCAGTGTTCCTTTAAACTGCTTCCCACCTCACTACATCAACCACTGCGCTCACACTTGCGTAATGCAGAGATCTTCTGGCTCTTGGCTGATGTAGTGAAGGTAGGTCATATGGGGGGGGGGGGGGGGCGGCAATTTTTATTTTGCCTAGGGCGGCAAAAATCCTTGCACCGGCCCTGGGTGCAGGGGGTGGGGTGGGGTCACATCTGTATGTGGGATGATGTGGGATGTAGTTGTGTGGTGAGGTGGGGTGCCGTTGTAGCATTGGGATGTTTGTGGGGATTTGGGAGGTGGGTGAATGGATTGGAAGTTGGTTCAGTGTTGTGGCTGTGTATGTTTGCATGGATGGATTTGGGTTTGGTTTTGTGGGACTTGGGTGAATTCTGGGTGTGGATGTGACTGGATGTGGGTTATGGTTATGTATGATATAGGTGGTGTGTATTTATGTGTGTTGCTGCAATAGGTAGATCTCTAAAACTAGTGGCCCATTAGTACAGAAATACTGTATACCCACCGAGCGAAGTATTTTTTTTATTTTAGTTACTGGGCAACATCTTGGTCCTTCTGAGTCTCTTAGTGTCCATCAGACCTGGCCCTGGGTTTCTACCAGAGGTCAGTTGGTCATTGAATGAACCAGAATTTGTCATTTGTGTCTGGAGGTTTTAACAATATATTATGGTAAAATTGGTAAGCACAGATATTCACTTACTTATGAATAATTAGTGTATATTCTGAATTAATTTTTGATGTATAATATGCTTCTCTTCTTCCAATTTCATAACAATGTAGACACACATTAAAGTTCCCTGATGAAGCAGAGAAAGTGTTCTGTGAAACACATTAGACCTTAATGTACTTGTGCTAGCACTGGATATGTGTAGCAATTTAAGCCGTTATGCTATGGTTCTGTACACATGTTTTTTTATGTCTGAATTGGATACCCTTTTAATCATGTTTATACAATAAAACATATTTTTTATGATATATACGGGTAGGTGCTCATCTCAGTGACAACACCATTTCCTATAAAAGTTCTCATTCTTTAGTAGGGGTCCTTCTTTTGTCCCTCTTTTCTTTTTGAGTTAGTGTCAAATAGTCCGCCGCAATATTGCAGTCCCACTTTTAAGTCACTGATAAGTTCCATTACTAGTATAAAAATAAATAGAACTACCAGTATATATCCCATAGTTTGTAGGCACTATAACTTTTGCACAAACATAATAATATACACTTACAGTAAACCCCCCTCCATTGCGGGGCTTACGTTCCGGACCTAGCCGCGAAAAGTGAAAATCCGCGAAATAGAAAAACCCTATTAAAATGCATTGTAGGCATGTTTTTTTACTGTCACTGTACGTGTAAAAGCATTTTAAGGTCTTTAAACACACTTTTAAAACAATAAAAACTCATTTAAACACATGAAAGATACTGAGAGACATAGCAAGAGCTATGGAAAACACAAAAATATTTCATTTTTAATGATTTATATAGTAAAATAACATTACAAAAAAAACCTGCGATATACCGGGACCGCAAAAACTGAACCGCGATGGAGCGGGGGTTTACTGTATTGGGATTTTTTTTTTTACCAAAAACATGTAGCAACATACATATTAGCCTAAATTTATGAAGAAATTTGATTGTTAAAACATTTTTATTGGATATGTTCTATAGCAGGAAGTAAGTAATATTGTTTTTTTTTTTTTTTCAAAACTGTCTGTCTTTTTTTTTTTATTATAGCGCAAAAAAACAAAAACCCAGAGATGATCAAATACCAGCGAAAGAAAGCTCTATTTGTGGGGAAAATTAGAAATTTCATTTATGTACAGAGTTGCATGACTGTGCAATTGTCAGTTAAAGTAACGCAGTACCGAATCACAAAAAATGGCCTGGTCATAAAAGAAGGTAAATCTACTGGAGGGCAAGTGGTTAAAGTTATACAGATAAAATACTGCCAACATTTCGGGGCCTCGCAGAGTTCCTTCTCCAAGGTTAGCTGTGATGAGTGCTGAAGACTTCTTCTTTTATTGTGGTATTGTACGGCACTATGCATTTCTGTCACTATGAGCACTGCTCAGTTATGCAGGTTACACTGTACAGCAGCCTTTGTTAACCTTTTACATGGGGGAACCCCCATATCTGCAGCTCAAAGTCAGTGGTGGATGGTGCCTAATATTTTGGGGGGGGGGCAGTAAACCAACACTACCCCTCTCCCGCGGGAGACAGGCGGGAAGGAGTACTAAGAGGAGGAGAATCAGGAAGACGATAGCAAATATTAATTTGCTATTATCACACAAGTGGGTGGTCTGCGCCCTGAGCCCACCATTTTTTAAGCCAATTAGAACCTCGGGCTCTAATCATATGATTAAGAAAAAAAAAACATTGAAAATATGCCCTGCATGTACGTTAGGGGGCGCATTGATTAGGGGGGCGGCGCCCCTGCGCCCCATATGGGTGGGCTGCCACTAGTCACAGTACAAAGTGTGATGGGTACAACAATGCTTCTTACATTTGGTCACTGAAGAATCCCTTTTTACACATAGCTAAAAAGATCATTGTTATCAGTGGTTACTCATTTGGGAGGAAGAAGTTGCACATTGCTTAAGGAACCTCTAGAAACCTCTGGAGGATCTCTGGGTAACCCCTTCCCACCCTGTGCTATAGCCGAATGATGGCTACAGCGCGGGCTTATTTTACCCTTACCTTGACTTCTATTGACGTCCTCCCATGAGACCTTCGGACTCAGCTGATCACAGGTCAGGGTAAAGGACCAATCACAGTGGCCCTTTACCACATGATCAGCTGTGTCCAATGACAGCTGATCACGGAAGGAACACAAGCCGGTTAACATCTTTTCTTTCCTCACACTGACAGCATGAGGAGAGAAGAAGAGAGCCGAAAACCGGCTTGTGTTAAATGCACATCGACACTGATAGTCAGGGCACTGATTATCACTGTCCTGATTATCAGTGCAGTCCCAACAGTGCCCACCAGTACTGCCAATCAGTGCCCACCAGTGCTGCCGATCAGTTCTCATCAGTGTTACCAATCAATGCCTATCAGTGCCTCCTTAACAGTGTCACCTATCAGTGCTGCCCATCAGTGCCCATCAGTGTTGCTTACCAGTGCCTATCAGTGCCCATCTGTGCTGCCTATTAGTGCCCATCAGTGCTGCCTAGCAGTGTCCATCAGTGCCGCCTATCAGAGCCCATCAGTGCTGCCTATCAGTGCCACTAATCAGTGAGACCTATCAGAGCCCATCAGTGCCACCTATCAGTGCCCATCAGTGCCTCCTCCTCAGTGCCACCAGTGCTGCCTCATCAGTGCCACCTATAAGTGTCCATCAGTGCCACCTTTCAGTGCCCAACAGTGCAGCCTCATCAGCACACATCAGCGAAGGAGATAAATAACCTGTTTCCAAAATTATATAACAAACTATGCAAATGTTTTTTTTTTTCCTTTAGTTTTCAGTCTTTTTTCATTTGTTTAGCAACAACGGTGATTAAGAGCCCATTCACATTAGCGCGACTTGTCAGGCGACTTGTCAGCCTTAGAAGTCGCG
Organism: Pelophylax lessonae; assembly: GCF_965119305.1. Lineage (NCBI taxonomy): Eukaryota > Metazoa > Chordata > Amphibia > Anura > Ranidae > Pelophylax > Pelophylax lessonae. Next base: position 29,935,368 of record NC_138778.1, read on the forward strand.
GTATGTCGCGGTCCATTGAGTAGTACAGGACCCGTTCTAATAGGAGCGACACAAGTCGCTCCGACTTAGAAAAAGGGTCCTGTACTACTTTGGGGCGACCTCGGAGCGACTTGCATAGACTTCCATTATGTGAAGTCTCTGCAAGTCGCGCCGAAGTCGCGGTGCATGCGACTTCACAGGTCGCCCCCCGAAATCGTGTCGCCTCAATGTAAATGGGCTCTAAATACCACCAATAGAAAACTCTATTTATGTTAAAAAAAATGATAAACATTTTATTTGGGTACAGTGTTGCATGACCGCGCAATTGTCATTCAAAGTGTGACAGCGTGGAAAGCTGAAAATTGGCCTGGGCAGGAAGGGGGGTGAAAGTGCCCGGTAGGCAAGTGGTTAAGAAAAGCTGCTGTACAGAGCGCAGCCCAGAACTGTATTAGCGAACAATGACTAGAGTCACTTGGACAGAAATTGGAAGATAATAAAGCCACCAGCATGTTTGTTGAGAGGAAGCTTATCCAGAGAAATCTAAAATCTTTGCATGGAGTTCTCGAGGGGAATGGAACCAAGGACACCAATGCTGCAATGCAGCTGTGCTACCACTGTCCCCAATCTAATGCCTTTTTAAATGTAGGTAAAAAAGTACCTCTGAAGACACTCAAACAGTAGCTAATACGCTGCCGTGAAATGTCCGTTCAGTGATTATTTCTTGCTTTTTCGAGTCACCGGTTAACTTTTGCATGCTTAGATTCCATTCAAGAGTGTGACTACAAAAGCTTGTTTTGAGAATTCACATGAGTGTTTCTCACAAGGGACCTGTTCTAGCCACCGTCACCCTGAAGTGACACAGAGGGACACTGTACAGAGCTGTATGTGCAGCCAGTGTTGAGCAAATTGCTTTAATATTATATGTCAACAGGGGGAGAGAGTGCAGCCTGTGACAGTCCACCCCTAGGCTACATTTGTTGACATTTTAGTCTTTTTGGCCCAAGTCCCAGTTGCAAATACTTCTGTCCATATAATGCTCATGTTTACCAGTCGAAGAAAACTCTTGCTTTTTGGCTTTTTAAATAAACTTTTTTTTTTTTTTTAAGTAGAAATGCATCATGTAGAAAAAAAAAAAGAGCAAAAAAAAGTTTTGGCCACAGACACAGTGACGTTTTTTTTTTTTTTTTTTTGCATAAATTCATATGTGATGAATGGTTGATTTTAATGCTATTTGGGCATTTGTCAGAGACTAACAAATATACATAATACAGCTAGTTTATAAACCCAAATACCTGAATATCGCCTTTCTTCTGGAAATAAATTAGGGTTATGTTTGCCTGCCTGGAGTCACATTAAGAATATTTTAAATGTTGAGCATGTCATCTAGGCGCCACACAAGATTACACAAGAAAAAAATAATAAAAATGAAAGGTATTTAAACGTTTAATCCTTTTACAATGAATTCTTAGAGTGGCCTGGATCTTTTGTCATAAGAAGGAATAATGCAGGTCTTCATCTACGATATAGCTAATTATTGCAACTAAGTCACATTTAACCTTTCCCTTGCAAGTTGGCGAGTGAAAAAAAACTACTGGACTTACTGAGTCGAAAGAGAAATAGTAATTGAGGTTGAATAAAGACAATAGTCCATCCAGTTCAACCTGTGTAGGTGTGTGTGGCCGTAATCATCTCTCATACCCCTGAATGTTCTGATCATTGAGATGTACGTCTAAGAGTCTTTTGAAAGCAACCATACTTCCCGCAGAAACCACCTCTTGTGGTAGAGAATTCCACAATCTTGTAGCCCTAACAGTAAAGAACCCCCTGCGTTGCCTGAGGTTAAAACGCTTCTCCTCTAATCGCATTGTATGCCCTCGAGTCCTCATGCAATCCTTTCAACTGAATAGCTTTTTTTCTATGCTGAGATCACCATTGAGGTATTTATAAATTGCTATCATGTCCCCTCTCAGGCGTCTCTTCTCCAGGGAGAATAAATCAAGCGATTGCAGACGCTCTTCATAATTAAGGTCCTCCAATCCCCTAATTAGTTTAGTTGCCCTTCTCTGGACTCTCTCCAGCTCCAACACATCCCTCCTGAGGACTGGCGACCAGAACTGGACAGAATACTCCAGCTGCGGTCGGACCAGAGTTTTATAAAGTGGAAGGATTATAGTTTTATCTCTGGAATACATCCCTTTCTTTATGCATGCTAATATGATGTACCTATGTCATATCTGCTTTTATTTTGGGGGATCGGTCTAATCGAAACTGACTTCTGGTTGGCTGCTATGGGTTTCTGGTTGGCTGCTATGTGTTTCAAAATATCTTTGCCCTTAGCACTTTGAGTCATAAGGCTCCATAGGTATATCATTTTGTAACTCAACCCAGCAAATAAAACTCAGATTGAAGAGAGATCGTATAGAACATATTTATGGACAACCCATGACCTGTACTGATAGATGGTCCATCTATCCTGGAGATTGCTTTTTCTCCCCAAGGTAAGGCCTACATGGCAGATGACCTTACACCACACAAACATGCATCGCCAGCACAATGGTAGACGTTTATATCAGAATCACTCTATGAAACAATCATTGAGCAGCTGGATCTTCAAATCCATCTTATATCAGTGGTATCTCAAATCATCAAAGTGTCTTGAGGAAATGAGTGTCCTTGTTGCTCACTTTCATTCGATCAGTAGAGAAGAATGGAGGGCAATAAAAAAAACAAAAAAACCTTTCTTAGAATACTTATGGAAACATCTTATTTATATGAACCCCAAGAACAATTTTTCATTAAGACACTTTGGGGTTTCTAATCGAAACTGACTTCTGGTTGGCCGCTATGAATTTCAAAATATCTTTGCCCTTGGCACCTTGAGTCATAAGACTCCATAGGTATATAATTTTGTGAACCAACCCAACCGATAAAACTCAGATTGAAGAGAGATTGTATAGTATATATCTGTGGACAACCCATGACCTGTACTGATAGATGATGGTCCATCTACCCTGGAGATTGCTCTTTCTCCCCAAGGTGAGGCCTACAGACCTTACAGCACACAAACATGCATCACCAGCACAATGGCGCACGTTTATGTCAGAATCACTCTATGGAACAATCATTGAGCAGTTGGATCTTCAATTCCATCTTATATCAATGGGTATCTCAAATCATCAAAGAGTCTTGAGGAAATGACTGTCCTTGTTGCTCACTGCAACCAATCAGATTGTCTCTTTCATTTGATCAGTATAGAAGAATGGAGGACAAAAAAAAACCTCTTTCTTAGAATACCTATGTAAACATTTTGTTCATACACTTTGGGGTTGATTTACTAAAACTGGAGAGTACAAAAGCTGGTGCAGCTCTGCAAAGAAACCAATGAGCTTCCATTTTTTTTTTTTTGTCAAAGCTTTATTGAACAAGCTGAAGTTACAAGCTGATTGGCTGCCATGCACAGCAGCACCAGATTTTGCACTCTCTCTAGTTTTAGTAAATCAACCCCAGTATCTGAATGAAAAGGCCTTGTGTTTTATAAGAACAGCGTTACGAAAGCAAGGTACAAAACAATGCTGATGTGAATACTCTATCCCAGCCTTTCTCAATGTTTTAAACATGGAGGGACCTTTGAAATAACTTAAAGCACCCCTGCCAATAATTACAACATACAGCTCATTATACAGTGGCATGAACAGTAAGTTGAGATATAAGAATAACTAAAAGATATATATACTTGAGGTGCTATATATGACAAAATGATTTACAATAATAATCAAATAAAATAACTAAATATTAAGGGCCAAAAAATAAGGAAATCAGTCACAGTTTTATTATTCCCCTACATTCAGGTTAGTGGAGAAAAGCCCCCTACACTGACTGCTTGAGTAGAAAAAAACAGTTTATGGGTCATCTAGAGAAGAGCCCCCTTTCACTGATGGTCAGTGGAAAAAGAGACCACTTACAGTGGTAGTCAGTGGAAAAAAATGCTCCTCACATACATAGTCAATGGGAAGAATATCTCTTACAATGTTGGTCAATAGGAAGTATTCCCCTTAGATTGGTGGTCAATAGGAAAAGGGATCCCTTACACTGGTAGAAAAAAAAAACAGTTTATGGGTCATCTAGAGGAGAGCCCCTTTCCCTGATGGTCAGTGGAAATAATGCCCTGTACTTTGGTGGTCAATGGAAAAAGAGACCCCTTACAGTGGCAGTCAGTGGAAAAAATGCTCCTCACATAGATAGTCAATGGGAAGAATATCTCTTACAATGTTGGTCAATAGGAATTATTCCACTTAAATTGGTGGTCAATAGGAAAAGGGATCCCTTACACTGGTAGTCAGTGGAATAAATGCTCTTCACATTGGTAGTCAGTGGGAAGAATGCCTCTTACAATGTTGGTCCATAGGAAGGACCCCTTGGTAAGTACCCTTTACATTAGTGGTCAGTGGGATAAATGCTCCATACATTGGTGGTCAGTGGGATAAGTGCTCCATACATTGGTGGTCAGTAGGAAGAATGCTCTTTACATTGGTAGGCACATGTTCTCCCTGTGCCTGCATGGGTTTCCTCCGGGTACTCCGGTTTCCTCCCACACTCCAAAGACACGCTGGTAGGTTAATTGGATCCTGTATAAAATTGGCCTTACTATGTGTATGAATGTGAGTTAGGAACCTTAGATTGTACGCTCCTTGAGGGCAGGGACTGATGTGAATGTGCAATGTATATGTAAAGCGCTGCGTAAATTGACAGCGCTATATAAGTACCTGAAATAATAATAATTGGGAGAAATTCTCCTTACATTAGGGGGTCAGTGGGAAAAAGGCCCCTTAGAATGGTGGTCAGTGGGAAAAATGCCCCTTACCATTGGTTGTCACTGGGAAGAATGCTCCTTACATTGGTGGTCAGTAGGAAGAATGCTCTTTACATTGGTAGATAATGGGAAAAATGCTCCTAAGGCTGGCCATACATGTTCAATTTTCTTGTACAATTTTCTGTTAGATTTACCAAAAACCATATAATATGAGGTCTAAACTAAACAACACTTTCAATTGTATCCTATGAGGCAGGCCTTTGTACTACATAGTTAAAGGTAAATCTAAAGAAAATTGTACAGAAAGTTGTAAGAAAATTGTATTATGTATGGCCAGCCTTACATTAGGGGGTCAGTGGGAAGAATGCTCCTTACATTAGGGGGTCAGTGGGAAAAAGGCCCCTTAGAATGGTAGTCAGTGGGAAAAAAAATACCCTTACATTGGTGGTCAGTGGGAAAAAGGCCCCTTAGAATGGTGATCAGTGGAAAAAGGCCCCTTACATTGGTGGTCACTGGGAAGAATGCTCCTTACATTGGTGGTCAGTAGGAAGAATGCTCTTTACATTGGTAGATAATGGGAAAAATGCTCCTTACATTAGGAAGGTCAGTAAGAAAAAGGCCCCTTAGAATGGTGGTCAGTGGAAAAAGGCCCCTTACATTGGTGGTCACTGGGAAGAATGCTCCTTACATTGGTGGATAATGGAAACAATGCTCCTTACATTGGGAATCTGTGGGAAAATTGCCCCTAATGATGGTGGTACGTGGGAAAAAAGCCTCTTACGTTGGCTGTCAGTGGGAAGAATGCCCCCTTACAAATAAAGTATCTAAAATAATCTTTGTTGTCAGTGGTTACTTCTATGAAAGTCAGGAATTGCTAATTGCTCAACCAACCAAAAGCAACTTCTAGAGAAAAACCTTGTTGAAAAAAATTGTTCTATAAAATATAACTAAACAAGCCTCAAGGGAAAAAAAGAAACCGACAATGTAACGTTTAACATATATTACCGCTAATTTATATAAAATATTGATCTGCCAAACAGCAATACAGCCTTCAACATAATGATTGCACGTGTTGGCTTAGTAAATATGCTATTCAATGGCAACAAGCATTTACATACCACGTAGAGTGGATAAGTTGATGAAGAATTTAGGAAGCAGTCAACTCAGTCTAAAAGCCAGCAGGCAATTGCCAGGGAACATGTGCTTCTACTGACAGACTCAGAAAAGTGAAGTGCCAGCTGAATTTTTCTTTGTGTGCATGTGTATGATTGCGCACGTGTGTGTATATATTTTCAAAACTTACATAAACAGAGTCAAAGTAATGCAGTAAAAAGTATTCTGTTTTGCATCTGGCTTGTTTAAAAGAACACGAAGTGCACGCTTTTAGGGGAATAAGAAAAATCTGAGTCCCGTGACTGCCATGCCACTTCCAATTAGAATGAATTAGTACATATCACCTGATCGTGTGTACTGTACTGTGTGTCTCTTGATCTTTTGTAACGTAGGTGTTAGTGTTGACTTTACATAATAGCTTTACAATGAGGTGACAGCTTTGAGTGTCCTTCTATTCATTTCTCCCCTGCTATTAATCAAACATCAGATAAAGGGATCTTTGCCTAAGGGGATTACTATATGATACTTTCACAGCAAACTCTGATGTTCGCCCACCTAGTTGGAAGGTATTGTTGGTTTGCACACCACTGTTAGGTAGGAGGGAAATATGTAGTAGTAGTCAGATTCAACTGGACTTGTTCCGTAATATTGAAGATGTTCTGTAGCTTATCCTTTAATACTGGGTAGTTTTCCTGACACCAGAACTGAAGAAGTGGCTTGGATAAGCCAACAAATGTCTTCATTATTACAGAACAATTCTGATTCAATGTGACTAACTACTAGATCAGCCTTTCTCAACCTTTTTTTAACATAAAGGAACCCTTAAAATAACTTCCCATTCTTAGTGAACCCCTGCAAAAAATGAAATCTATAACTCATGATATATTATGATGGTCAGTGGGAGGCATGCTCTTTACACCTGTGGTCATTGGGAAGAATTCTGCCTTTATGGGTAGCTAAAAGGATCAATGGTGTCAGTGGGAACTTATTTGTGAAACAGAAATTTCTCAAGGAACCCCTAGCAGCCTCTGGGGGAACCCTGGTTGAGGATCCCTATACTAGATATACCATGACTTGGAGAAGTGAGAACCTTCACAGAGGGGAGGTTTCTGGAAGTTACCTACATGGCTCCCTATACATGGGGACCATATGGACAGTGCAACTTTCCCACTTGAAGAAGCTGAAACAGATTTGGCCATTCCTAATGATGGCTGTATCTGACAGATATGGTGCCCATATGCTGAACAAGTCATACTGAGGTTTTACACTGACTAATGTAGGACTACATCCTCCACCCTGGCCAATTATCAAAATTGATATCTGCCCCTGTCAAAGGCTATACGAGTCCACTCACAGGCCAGTGACCATCTAAAGCAGCCTTTCTCAACCTTTTCAACACAGAGGAACTCTTGAAATAGTTTTCCAGTCTCAGGGAACCCCTGCTAAAAATGACTAGATTTACAACCCATGATATATTAGCGTGATGGTCAGTGGAAACAATGCTCCCCACACTTGATGTCATTAGAAAAAAATACCACCTTAGGCTCGGTTCACATTTATGCGATGCGGGAAGGCTGCGAATTCGCAGCCTGTTCCCGCATCGCACACGCACCCCCGGCAGTTCACACTGCCATATGCGATACGCTGGGGGTGTCAATGTAATCTTAACGACACCCCCAGTTTGATCGCATATCGCAGTGCGATCGTGCAGTTCGCACAGGAACGGATCGCACAAGTGTGAACCGCTGTGCGATCCGATCCTGATGCGGCTGCAAAAATGCCTCCTGTGCGTGTTTGCTCCGGGTGCGATGCGAATTTAGCCATACAAACTGTATGGCTAAACTCGCACCGCACAGCTGATCGCATGTAATGTCGGAGCAGTGCGCTCCAACATTACATGCGAACCCGGCACTCGCAGAAGTGTGAACCGGGGCTAATAGATAGCTAAAAAGATCAATGGTGTCAGTGGGAATTTATCTGAGAGGCACAAATCCCCCATTGCCCATGGCTCCTCCAGCAACCTCTGAAGGAACCCTGGTTGAGAAACCCTGATCTAAATATCCAAACAGATCTGACTGTATGGATACTTTTTAACCCAAGAGTTGTAGATTGTCTAGAAGGTCTGTGGCTCACAGCCATAGGTCTGTGGGTCATCAGTGCTTACAAGACTGCCCACTGACGATGAACTTTGCCAAAATTTACTCTGCTGCTGTTTCGGTGAATTAGATCACTGTAATCCAGTCACTATGGGGTTGATTTACTAAAACTAGAGAGTGCAAAATCTGGTGCAGCTCTTAATAGAAACCAATCAGCTTCTAGGGTTTATTGTCAAAGCTTAATTGAGCAAGCTGAAGTTAGAAGCTGATTGGCTACCACACAGAGCTGCACCAAATTTTGCACTCTCCAGTTTTAGTAAATCAACACCTAAGTTCTATTAATACTAGTGTGTCAAAGTCAATGAGCTTTTAAGATTCCACCACGTCTCTCAATAAAACAAGAAAAGGTGCACGTGGAATCGGTTTGCTATCTAGTAATCAGCTAGTCAGGCACAAATGAATATCTATAAATATAAGGTATACGTTTATAAAATTTCATTTTTATTCTTAAAAAAAGGTAGAGTATCACACCTTCTCTTTGACCTCCAACTAAGCCGTACTTTGCTAAAGAAAATCTGTCACCAAGATAAGAGAGCTTGGACATAATGTAACACATTTCCACTGTATGAGTCAGTTTTTTAAAGACTGTTGCAACATAATACAAAATTTACCCTGTGGTTAGCCATTTTGAATGCAGTACTCTAAATCAGAGTTGTAAATGTAAAGTGCAAGAAAACCCAGAACTTTCCACTGCTGATTATTTAGGACCCGCAGCATTAACCTAATAACCAAAAATGATATTGGTCTGCTTTACCACACAGTGGGGTTAATTTACTAAAGGCAAAGAGACAGTGCACTTAGCAAAGTGTAGTTGCTCCAGAGCTTAGTAAATGAGCAGAAGCTCTGCTATCATCCAATCCTGTGCAAGCAAAAATGCTGTTTTTTTTATTATCCTTGCATATGATTGGGTATTCTTTGCAAAGAAAACCTTTATCTCATGTACTAAGCTCTGAAGCAACTGCACTTGCAGAGTGCAACTGCACTTTGCAAAGTGCACAGTCTATTTGCCTTTAGTAAATCAACCCCAATAATTTTATTTCGCAGGGGACAGATTTACTTTAACATCTATACCAACCCCTTACTGCTAAAAAAAAAAGAAATAAGGTAAACCCCGAACATCAAAAACAAGGCAGATTTAAAAAGTTGTAGGTAAGAAGACCGCATTGCAATGAATCGCATCCCATATGTCATGTTTTAGACAGCCCTGGAACACAGACAGCTGGAATACCGTTGCTAGGGACAATACCGCTTTTTTTTCCCCTCTTGTTCTAAGTGTCCATTCACACTACTGCGACTTGTCAGCCTGACAAGTCGCGGTCCATGCAGTGCTACAGGACCCGTTCTAAGTCGGAGCGACACAAGTCGCTCCGACTTAGAAAAAGGGTCCTGTACTACTTCGGGGCGACTTGCATAGACATTCATTATATGAAGTCCGTGCAAGTCGCGCCGGAGTCGCGTTGCACGGGACTTCACAGTTTGCCCCCGAAGTCGGAGCGACCTAGTGTGAACCGGCACTAAAAATCAACTTTTCTTATTGTTAATATAGTTATTGTTTTTGCAATAAAATGTTAGAAGGGCAAGCTACTGGCAATGGCTACTTGGAGTAGCAAGCAGGGATAGGAGATTAGGACCAGCAGCAGCAGCAATATGTGTGTGCCTTGCAACTGGGAGGCTGTGTCTTGACACAAGAGTCAAGTTTCAACACTGCCATACCACAATTGTAGGTGTGAAAGACACGTGTTCTTTCTAAAAGCAATGTCAGGCAGTACAAAACCAGAGACAGCAGTCAGCGAGGGCTACCCCACTCCCACCTCCCACCTTTGCCCTTAGCAAGTACACAAGACTTGCTGTAGAGCTCCCTACACAGTGAAGGAACAAGACTCTCTTATTATAATTTATAAACCAGGCAGCCACTAATACACCCACCACCCCCCCCCCTTCCCCAATACCCAACCTATTTACCCTACAGTATGTTAGAACTGTTAAAACAGTGTTTAAAAAAAAACAAAAAAAAACAAGCATGCTATTAAAAGTCTACCATCCAAAAACAACATCAAGACTGCGAAAAAAAAAAGTTTAATATTTTAGTGGTTTAATTCTAATCTGCACTGTTCCATGACTACAAGGATGAAAAATAAAAAGAATAAATAGCAGATATACTTCATTTACAAGATTAGTTACTTTGTTTTTAAGCTTTTAAAAAAAAAAAGTGTTCTCTTTATATACAGTAGCTGTAAATTAATTTCTGACTTAAATTTTTCTGAGGTCCATCAAAGTTGCCACCTTCCCCGCACAATGGGGGAATAAAATGGCATCTATAATAAAAGTCTTCAAAAAAAATAAACTTTAACAAAAAAAAAAAACAAATATGCTTCGCCAGGCGAAGTGCTTATTTTTCTTTTTCCTCCTCGTATATAAATACAGTATACATTAGGCACATAATAATAATAATAATAATAACAATAATAATAATAATAATAAAAAATAGAACCAGATGGATTTGCCATGGACGATGCAGCAGACAACTGGTTACTTAAAAAGAATAATACTGACCTTTTTTTTTTTAATAGTAATTTAGACTGGTACCATATATACAGACATATACATTCCTACATATTACAGTGCATACAACATTTCTTTTGGAAGAGGGGGAATAAAGCGATGTCTTTGAAAAGTTTTTCTTTTGTCGCAAAGTTCCAGGAGTCACTTGCACTCAGATAGGATGGGTACAGTTAGCATGAGCACTCAGATAGGATGGGGCAATGTTAGCATGAGCACTCAGATAGGATGGGGCAATGTTAGCATGAGCACTCAGATAGGATGGGGCAATGTTAGCATGAGCACTTGCACTCAGATATGATGGGGTACTGTATGGGTATCCACGTGCATCTCTGCAGTGCCCTGCGCTGGCACCTCCACCTTAAGATGGTGAGATGCATGGACTTGGAGACTTTACAAACCATGCCCTCCGGGACAGAACAGGACCTCTTGGTGTAGCAGCTGCCCACTTTCATGAAGCGGGGCCAGAACCTGATGCCCAAGTCACTCCACGTGTACAGCACCGGGCAGAAAGTCTGGGACCACAGCCACATCTGAAGCTTCCTCCTCAGCTTCTTGCTCAGTTTGTGTTTTTTGCCCTGAAGACCCTCATAGAACTCCAGTCCCTTGATCTCAGCAGGCATTGCCCCAGAGGGCTTTTGCCGGAGCAGTAGGTCCAGCTCGGCCAGGTCCTCCACGCCTAGCCTCTCCTCGGGCAAGCTGGTGGCCATGAAGTTGGGGTCGAAGTGGCCACCCAAGACAGTCCTCAGCTCTGTCTCGTTAAGGTCCTTTTCCTTTGGGTCGAAGATGGGGTCCGGGTGCTCGATCAGGTCCACCAGGGGCAGCTTTTCGCTGGGGGCAGGTCGGATGTGCAGGTAGTGCTGGCCAACCGCTTGGTCTATTCGGAGCCCCAGGAAGACCACCAAGGCGTACAGAGTCACAAGGCACTGGGGGTGATCCATGCTGCAAAGAGCCCACGAGAGAAATCAGAGTCTCCTGCCTTGCTCAGGGATCATAAAGAAGGCATCTGGGGTTGGTGGGGGGGCTTCAGGGGTAGGCAGCAGTCTCAGGGTCCCCCCCTCTCATGGCCAGTTGCTGGAGAATTTTGGAATCTGGTGTGATTCTCGCACAGCTCTCAGTCCTGATGGCACCAGTGTGTCTGCCTGCTTGGGTCCAGCCTTCCACACACCCCCCCTCCTTGTTAAATATTCTTCACTTTCAGCTGGATCACCATGGTAACCAGAGACTCAATGTATCCAAGTGGGGAAGCAAAGGATAATCAGGGAGGTGCAGCAGCAGCAGGGTGATAGCAGCACCAAGGGGGGTTCCCCTCCAACCCCCAAAAAATAAAACTGTCAGCAAAAGTCAGGGAAATCCTGGGGTCTGTCCATGCAGGATCCTTCTTCCCTCTCCTCCACTTCTTCTTCTTCCCTCTCTGAGAGCTGAGCCAGGCATGCAGCAGTGCAGAGCTGGAGCCAGTCCCTCTGGCTACTTTGGATTTATTAGCCGGACTCCATACGGCTGTGATGTAATTCATGTTTAAGTAGTGTGATAGCCTGTGGTCATGGTTGGTTGCTTCGGTGACACCTCCCTTTTTCACTTGAATGGTAGAAAAGGAAAAAGGAGGGGGGGGGGGTGCCAGTCCTTGTAGGCAGAAGGAGTATGACGCCCTCTGCTGGACTCTAGGAGACCAATACATCGATTCGCTGGAGGTTCCCAGTACAGTGACAGGGTACTCATCTGCTACATGTTACATGTCCCGGGAGAGGGTGCTGGGAGCTGTGTTGGTCACTTTTATATGGGAGAGAGAGGGAGAGAGAGAGAGAGAGGGGGGGGGGGGGTGGTGGAAAAAACTAGACAGATAGTGGACATGAAATATAAAAATAGAAGGAAATCAAGTGATGGAGAGAAAAAGAAAGAGATGGGGAAGATATAGAACTAAAGAGAGGGAGATGAGAGGGAGAGATAGAGAAAAAGAGAGAGAGCGAGAGATAATTAAAGAGAGGGTGATGAGGGAGAGAGAGATAGAGAGAGCAAAAAGAGAAAGAGAGAGAGAGAGAGAGATCCAGACTGAGGAATTGAAATAACAAGACAGATGGTGGACATTAAATATAAAAATAGAAAGAGATCAAGTGATGGAGAGAAAAAGAAAGAGATGGGGGAGATATAGAACTAAAGAGAGGGAGATGAGAGGGAGAGATAGAGAAAAAGAGAGAGAGATCCAGACTGAGGAATGGAAAAACAAGACAGATGATGGACATCAAATATAAAAGTAGAAAGAGATCAAGAGATGGAGAGAAAAAGAAAGAGATGGGGGAGATATAGAACTAAAGAGAGGGAGATGAGAGGGAGAGATAGAGAAAGAGAGAGAGAGATCCGGATTGAGGAATAGCCTGAAAGAACAAAACAGATGGTGGAAATCAAATATAAAAGTAGAAAGAGATTAAGAGATGGAAATAAAAAGAGAAATGAGGGAGATAAAGAACTAAAGAAGAGGAGATGAGGAAGAGAGATAAAGAGATGGAGAGAAAAAGAGAGAGGTGATGGAGTTATACAACTAAAGAGAGGGAGATGAGGGAGATATTTACCTGGAAAGGGAGAGAGAGAGGGAGAGAGAGATTGAGGAGCTGAGGAATGGAAAGAACAGGACAGATGAGAGACATCAAATATAAAAATAGAAAGAGATCAAGAGATGGAGAGATAGGGGAGATATAGAACTAAAGAGAGGGAGATGAGGGAGATATATAAAGAGAGAGAGAGGTGACAGATGATGAACATATAGAAAAAGAGACAGAGCTAGGGAGAGAGAGGGATCAAAAGATACACAGAGAGAGAGAGAGAGAGAGAGAGAGAGAGAGAGAGAGATGAGGGAGGTATACAGAGAGAGAGAGAGAGAGAGAGAGAGAGAGAGAGAGAGAGAGAGAGAGAGAGAGGATAGACGTTTAGTAAAGGTAGAGAGGGACAGAGAGGTAATAACTAATATATAGTAAAATAGAGACATATCTAAATAGAGAGAGAGCTGATAGAGGGTGATCATGTAGAAGGAGAGAGCTCAAGAGATGGAGAGAGACAGAGAGATGTAAGGGAGATATACAAAGAGAGTGAGAGAGAGATGACATGCAGTATAAAAGTAGAGAGGGACAAAGTGTGACAACTATATTATATAGTAAAAGAGAGACATCTCTAGATAAAGAGAGAGAGAGTTGACAGAGGATGATTATACAGGTAAATAGAGGGATCAAGAGATGAAGAGAGACAGAGAAGTAAGGGAGATATAGAACCAGAGAGACAGCTGATTGACCTGTATTATAACTGGCAACTATATTAGAGAAGTGTGGGAAATGTACACACATATATATATATATATATATATATATATATATATATATATATATATATATATATATATATATATATAGAGAGAGAGAGAGAGAGAGAGAGAGAGAGAATGGTTATGAAAGTAAAGAGAGGTCAAGAAATAGAGAGGAAACAGTGTACAGGAGATATAAAGAGAGAAAGTTGAAAGGGTCCAAATAAAGACGGAAAGAGATCAAGAGATGGAGAGAGAGCTGGTAGAGATTAGGTATAACGGGGAAGAGGGACTGAGAGATCAGATGCAGAGAGGTGACAACTAAGGAGAGAGAGGTAGAGAGATATCTTTATCTAACTAGAGAGTGGTAGAGATAGGATTAGATAGAGAAACATGGACCTAGGAGATACAGTATATAGAGAAGGTGTGGGGAGAGAAAGCTGATAACATTAGATAAAGAGAGAAAGTGAGAATTGTGAAATATAACATATAGAGAGATGAAGAGACAGATAGATAACATACAATTAATGTGATAGATAGATAGATAGATAGATAGATAGATAGATAGATAGATAGATAGATAGATAGATAGATAGATAGATAGATAGATAGATAGATAGATAGATAGATAGATAGATAGATAGATAGAGTGAGAGAGAGAAAGATGCTGAAAAAACACAGATAGATTAGTTAGCTCGGCAAGCGAGAGTAGACAGAGATGGTTGGAAAAAGTTATACTAGATAATGAAGAGATGTATGAATAGAGAACAGACAGCATATATGAAGAGAAACACTGCAAAATCCTAAAATGACAGATTTATAGCCAGTGGATAAAAAAGGTAGATAGAAGTGATAATTATATGCCATGCTGTTTCTTTACCAATATCACATTCATCCTGACTGTACATTTATAATATCTTGCAGAAGCTTCTAATGCAGAAACCAGCCTAATAATAGAGGACACCCCACAATCATTACAATGTGTCCTCCTCTGGAAGTTCCCTCTCTAGGCACACAGAGATCAACCAGAGATCACAGAGAGATCATACAGAGGTTTCACAGGGATCACACATGGAGATCATGCAGAAGTCTCACAGGGATCACACATATCACATAGAGATCATGCATTGCACATAGAGATCACATAGAGATGATGCAGAGGTTTTACAGGGATGACACACAGAGATCACATGGAGATCATGCAGAGAGTTCACAAAGGTCACACATACAGATCACCCAGAGATCACATAGAGATCAGGCATAGGTTTCACAGGGATCACATACAGATATCACAGAGATCATGCAGAGGTTTCACAGGGATCACACATATAGATCACCCAGAGATCACATAGAGATCATGCAGAGGTTTCACAGGGATCACATATAGAGATCACAGAGATCATGCAGAGGTTTCACTGGGATCACACATATAGATCACCCAGAGATCACATAGAGATCATGCAGCGGTTATACGTGGATCACACATAGAGATCATGCAGAGGTTTCACAAGGATCACACATAGAGATCATGCAGAGGTTTCACATGGATCACACATAGAGATCACATAGAGATCATGTAGAGGTTTCACAGGGATCACACATAGAGATCACATAGAGATCATGTAGAGGTTTCACAGGGATCACACATGGAGATCACGCAGAGGTTTCACATGGATCACACATAGAGAACATGCAGAGGTTTCACAGGGATCACACATATAGATCACCCAGAGATCACACATGGATATTAAGCAGGGATCAGCCAGAGATCACATAGATATCATGCAGAGGTTTTACAGGGATCACCCATATAGATCACATAGGCACACAGAGATCAACCAGAGATCACAGAGAGATCATACAGAGGTTTCACAGGGATCACACATGGAGATCATGCAGAAGTCTCACAGGGATCACACATATCACATAGAGATCATGCATTGCACATAGAGATCACATAGAGATGATGCAGAGGTTTCACAGGGATCACACATATAGATCACCCAGAGATCACACATGGATATCAAGCAGGGATCAGCCAGAGATCACATAGAGATCATGCAGAGGTTTCACAGGAATCACACATAGAGATCATGCAGAGGTTTCACAGGGATCACACATAGAGATCATGCAGAGGTTTCACAGGGATCACACATAGAGATCACATAGAGATCGTGCAGAGATTTCACAGGGATCACACATAGAGATCACATAGAGAGGTTTCACAGGGATCACACATAGAGATCACATAGAGATCATGCAGAGGTTTCACATGGATCACACATAGAGAACATGCAGGGGTTTCACAGGGATCACACATATAGATCACCCAGAGATCACACATGGATATCAAGCAGGGATCAGCCAGAGATCACATAGAGATCATGCAGAGGTTTTACAGGGATCACCCATATAGATCACATAGAGATCACCCATAGAGATCACACACACATTATTCTATCCCATGTTCCCAATGAAATATCTCAGCACAGGGCTGTTGTCTTGCTTCATGGGCATCTCCATTGGAGTGCTGATAGTAAAGTGTTTATCTTTGGTTTTATGAGGGCGCCTCTGTGGAAGCCTTGTGGAGACAGAATGCTGTGTGTTTGTCTTCCAGCTCCTCTCCCATCTATATATCTTGTTCGGAGAAGGTAAAGATCCGGGCAGCCTCCGCCGTCTCCCAGCAAACTGTCCACAAACTTCTCTCTGATGCCATAAATTCTTCGCTGAAAGTTCCTTAATATGGGCTTCACGCGGCGATCATCCACCCCAGCCCACTTCACACACACACTTCTAACTGCTACTTCTACTTTCCAGCTTGTGATAGATGAACCCCAAATATTAACTCTTCATAAGAACATAAAAAAAGGGAAGAGCAGACCGCGGAATTCTTCATCATGTTTAGATAAATGCAAAAAAAAAATATCCCTGACTTAATGATGGAGACTGTGCAGTAGGAAGAATTTATGACTTAATATTCTCCAGCAGGACAAAAAAGACAGAACAAAATCTGAGCTGAGATCAAAAGTGAGATTTCTTTAAAACAATACACTTTAAAAATAAATAAACCCAGTCCCTAAAATCTCATATAAAGTTTAACGTTAACGTCATTTTAAAAGTTTTCAGTTTTAATAAATCTGAAAAACTCGATGAATAATTCCCCATACATGAAGACAATTTTGAAGATTTTTTTTCTTTAGGATAAAGCCAGCCACACATGGATTGACTTTGGCTGGTTCAGCAGGACTGTTCAAATTTCTATCCATGTATGGGGAGAGCGGTTGTACAATCTTTCTACCCAATCGACTAATGTACAACCAGCATCGGTGTGCGCAGCCTATTGCATCAGGGTGTGCACCCCAAAGCTCAAACTCACATGCCTTTTTCTGCAGCCTCAGCTACACTAGAGAGTGAATGGATAGGAAGTAGAGATCAACCAATTATCGGCAAAGCCAATATATCGAGGGCCGATCTGCACTTCCCCCGATATATCGGAATCAGCCCCTGAGGTTACCGATATTGCCGATATTTCGGGAAAGTGCTGTACCGTGATGTCTGCAGCTAGAGGCATCACCCCGGTATCGGCGTGCATAGCCGACGGTCGGCTGTCTTGTAGGCTGCATTCACACTTGAGCGTAGCGCTTTCACGCGATTTTTACAGCGATTTTAACGCAATTTTACCACGATTTTTACCGCGATTTTACAGTGATTTTCAGGCATTTTTTCAGGCATTTTTGGAGGCAGGCATTGACATCTATTAAAAACGCTGGTAATCAACCCAAAAAGAAGCTCATGTACTTTTTTCAGCTACTGCCGTTTTGCTTCAGGAGTCAAAACGCTAAGATGTGAGCAGGGGCCATTTAAATGAATGGGGTTTTACTTGTTGGGCATTTTGGAATGTTTTTTTTGAGCGTTTTTGGAGCTGAAAAACACTCAAAAACGCCCAGGTGTGAATGGAGCCGTAATGACAACCTTCTGCGGCTCGCCCGGGTCTCCCATCCCACCAGGAGACCCGGGCATCCTACCTGCACGGCCACCGAAGAGAAGACCCGATCAAAGCCGCTCTGATCGGGTCTCCATGTAAAAACCCAGAAGTGATGTCATGACTTCCGGGTACTCTGCGCCAAATTCAAAAAAATGACAGCATTCAAAACAGGCAAACTTGGCATTTTGAATGCTTTTAAGTGCAGAGGAGGGGCTTGGGGTCTTGTAGACCCCCAGATCCCTCCACAACAGTACCTGTCAAGTGTAAAAAAATAAATAAATAAATAAAAACTTTTAAATGTACAAAAATATCACCCAATATCGGCCGATAACGATATTCAATGGCCAAAATATCGGTATTGGCGATGAAAATCCGATATCGGTCGATCACTAATAGGAAGTGCTCTGTGATGAGCATAGTAAACTGAAGCATAGTAATCACAGTTTACTAGACTTCAGCTCTGAATGAACTCAGTGAGTGAGTGTGTTCATTTAGAAAAGGAAAGTGCCAGTAAATTACATATTTAGTAGCCCCTTCCCCGGCTCTCCATTCTGGGAGCGCAACACAGGGGGGAGCCCAGGCAATAGAGGGAATGGGCCACTGCATGCAGTGATTACAGTGTGTCCAGGCACACCTGGCACACCCCCTGCACACATCTATGACAACCAGCCCATCAGATAAATCCCATTAGATCAGTGCTGCCAGCTATAGCCAGCAGCACTGATCAATTTATTATAACATTCCAACAGCATGGAACACCCCCACCACCCTCATCAGAACACCATAGCACAGCAAGATTCGCCCATCCTCATCAAGTGTGTGGATGAGGGAATCGGGAGAGTTTTTTTATCTTTGTTCCACCTGCTGGTTGAATGAGAAAACCGGAATCATCTATGGGCTGTCTAACAAGCTTCTGGCCACATGGCCTTTTTTTATAGGAGCGCCTGAAAAATGTGTGCAATACGTGTGTTTTCATAGGATCCCTTTGAAGTCAATGGGACAAAAAAGCCCCATTCTGTTTCAAAATGGGCTCGTGTATCTTTTTGAGCAGGCAGGCTCCCACCAATCGTTGTAACTGTACGGCGTTTAACGGGAGTGATCCTAGGGGTGTGCCCACGCGCCCACTCACCAGCGGAGAAGCTGATTCACAGGGCGGGTGGTCGCGATTTCTGCCAGGCACCCGTGGTTGCACCCTGTGAAGAGAGAACAGCGGTCTGCTGTTGTAAACACAGCAGATCTTTGCTCTCTCAGCTATCAACACAGAGCCCCTGTGTTCCTCCTATTTAGGAACACAGGTCTCTGTGTTGATTTCACAAGCCCACCCCCCCTCCCCATAGTTAGAAAACACTCCCTACGCTCACATTTAACCCTTTGATCGCCCCTGGGTTAACCCCTTCCCTGCCAGTGTCATTATTACAGTTACAGTGCATATTTTTTTTAGCACTGATTACTGTAGTAATGTCACTGGTCCCCCCAAAAGTGTAAAAAATGTCAGTTAGGGCACCGATCTGTCTGCCGCAATTTCGCAGTCCTGCTTTTTACCAAAGATATGTAGCAGAATACAAATTGGCCTAAAATCATGAAAAAATTTGATTTTTTAATGTTTCTTTATTGGGAATGTTATATAGCAGAAATTGAAAAATGTTGTTTTTTTTTTTTTCATAATTGTCGCTCTTTTTTTGTTTGTAGCGCAAAAAATAAAAATGGTTAAGGTGATCAAATACCACCAAAAGAAAGATATATTTGTGGGAAAAAAAGGACATCAATTTTATTTGAGTACAGTGTCGCACGACTGCGCAATTGTCCGTTAAAGTAACGCAGTGCTGAATGGCAAAAAATAGCCTGGTTATTAAGGGGGGAAATCTCCTGGTCCAGAACTGGTTAATCAGATTATGGGAAGAAAACAGAGCACCATAAGGATACCCATTTAAATGTCAGAAGATCATGCCAACTCCATGCAGACTGTGCTTCTCAAGGGATCAGAACCCAGGAACCCAGCTCTGCAATGCCAAAGTGCTAGCATTGCTAATTAACATCCTTTTGTGAAACCAAAGATATGAATTTGATGCAGGATCTCCATCTGATGCTATACCATCCTCTGTCCTTCTGCAGAGGATGTTTATTGGATGGTGGAATCCTCTGTCCTTCTGCAGAGGATGTTCATTGGATGGTGGAATCCTCTGTCCTTCTGTAGAGGATGTTCATTGGATGGTGGAATCCTCTGTCCTTCTGTAGAGGATGTTCATTGGATGGTGGAATCCTCTGTCCTTCTGTAGAGGATGTTTATTGGATGGTGGAATCCTCTGTCCTTCTGTAGAGGATGTTCATTGGATGGTGGAATCCTCTGTCCTTCTGTAGAGGATGTTCATTGGATGGTGAAATCCTCTGTCCTTCTGTAGAGGATGTTCATTGGATGGTGGAATCCTCTGTCCTTCTGTAGAGGATGTTCATTGGATGGTGGAATCCTCTGTCCTTCTGCAGAGGATGTTCATTGGATGGTGGAATCCTCTGTCCTTCTGTAGAGGATGTTCATTGGATGGTGGAATCCTCTGTCCTTCTGTAGAGGATGTTCATTGGATGGTGGAATCCTCTGTCCTTCTGTAGAGGATGTTCATTGGATGGTGGAATCCTCTGTCCTTCTGTAGAGGATGTTCATTGGATGGTGGAATCCTCTGTCCTTCTTCAGAGGATGTTCATTGGATGGGGGAAAGAGGGGGGGGGGGGCAAACTTCTTTCTCAGTTCGCCGTGGTGATCTGAGCCAGAAGTGGGAGTGGGTACCTGTCAAAACTAGGTACCCGTTCCCCCCCCCCAAAAAATGCAAATTTGTGGCAGAGGAGTGGGGGAGGGTGCAAACAAGCAGACATTTCCCTTTTGGGTGGAGCTCTGCTTTAAGATAACCAGTTATGTACAGATATAGGTTTGTGTGTAACACTTTCTCCAAACAAAAGGGGGAAGCATGGAATTGTAATGAAGTCATTATATGCTTCATGACAAGGAGATACCATTTCTGGCCTTCTGAAAATGCTAGCTGCCTGGTTGCTGTACTGACTTAATTTAATGTGGTTTTAAACCTCAGACATGAAATATGAACAAAACATATCCCTCTATAGTGTGTACTTGTCTCAGTTAAGAGCACTAAGTGTAATTTCTGTCTGTTGTTGTGTTCCTCTGCTATCAGCATGAATCACTTCTGACAAGTTTTTCTGACACCAAGAGAAAAAAGGTGACAGGGAGGGATCTCTAGCAGACTGACAGCCTCAGCTCTGTTCCTGTGTGCTGTGTGGAGGGGGTTGTTCCTTTCCTCCAATCAGCTCTCTGAGCTCTCCTCACTGAGCTCTGCAGTGTGTAATTTCAGCTCTCCTCCCCTTGATAGCTCAGACAAGCTTTATAAATGCTATACTGTGAATGGATGTAGAGAAGAGAAGACTTCAGATAAATGGGTACAACTTATATAGGTGATATTGTTTGAGCTCAGCAATGGCAGCCTCTACTAAAGGCAAATAGACTGTGCACTTTGCAAGTGCAGTTGCACTCATTTTCCTCAGAACTTAATAAATATGGTGAAGCTTCACTTTGTAAAGAAAATCCAATCAGGTGCAAGGAAAATTATAAAAAAAAAGAAATGCAGGTTTGCTTGCACATGATTAGCTGATGGAAATCAGCAGAGCTTCAACCCATTCACTAAACTCTGGGTAAAAGCAAACACATTTACAAAGTGCGCAGTCTGTTTGCCTTTAGTAAATCTACCCCTCTGTGTTTCCAGGTTACCTTTAAAACAGTGGTCTCCAAATTTCAGCCCAAGGCCCAGATGTGGCCCTTTGCTTGCTTTTATCTGGCCCTTGGGGCATTTCCCCCCTCCCCTCTGTCAGCAACAAGGGGGCATAGTTCCTCCCACTGATACAAATGATGGGGCGCTTTTTCCTCCCACTGACACCGATGATGGGACTCTATTTCTCCCACTGATACCAATGATGGGGCACTATTCCCTCCACTGATACCAATGATGGGGCACTATTCACTCCACTGATACCAATGATGGAACTCTATTCCTTGCACTGATACTAATAATGGGGCACTATTCCTCTCAATGATACCAACAATGAGGCACTATTCCTCCCACTGATACCAATGATGGGGCACTTTTCTTCCCACTGACACCTATAATGGGGTACTAGTCCTTCCACTGACATCAACGATGAGGCACTATTCCTCCCACTGACACCAATGATGGGGCACTATTCCTCCCACTGACACCAATGATGGGGCACTATTCCTCCCCACTGACACCAATGATGGGGCACTATTCCTCCCACTGATACCAATGATGGGGCACCATTTCTCCCACTGACACCAAGGATGGGGCACTATTCCTCCCACTAATACCAACAATGGGGCATTATTCCTCTAACTAATACCAAGGAAGGGACACTATTCCTCCCACTGACAACAACAGAGTGGCACTATTGCTCCCACTGATACCAATGATGGGGCACTCTTTCTCCCATTGACACCAAGGATAAGGCACTAATCCTTCAACTGACACCAATGATAGGACACTCTTCCTCCCACTGACAACAACAGAGGGGCACTATTCCTCTCACTGACACCAATGATGGGGCATTATTCCTTCCACTGAGACCACAGATGGGGCATTATTCCTCCCACTAATACCAATGATGTGGCTCTAATCCTCCCACTGATACCAATGATGGGGCACTATTCCTTCCACTGACACCAATGATGGGGCATTATTCCTCCCACTAATACCAATGATGTGGCTCTAATCCTCTCACTGATAGCAACAATGGGGCACTAGTCATCCACGTAATACCAAAGATGGGGTATTGTTTACTCCCACTGACACCAGGACATTTTTTACTCCCACTGGCCACGGTCCAGCCCCCCATCAAATTTGAAGGACTGTAAAGTGCCCCTTTGTTTAGAATGTTTGGAGACCTCTGCTTTAAAAGATAACAGTATCTATAGTATCCCTACTCCCTTTCAGCATAGTTACCCTTGTCATAACCTGGCCTTCACTAGTAGCATTGATGCTCCAGTTCCAGGTCACATGACCTGCATCAGCCATGCACTGGCAATTCTGGCAGTCAGAGTCTCTGTTTAATTTTCATTTGCAGCATTAGGTTGAGACGACCAAAAACTGGGATGCTGAATCATCAGCTTCCTACGCAGAGAATATAATGGTGAATCCAGTACATCAACTCCTCCACAATAGCGAATTGTTTGTCACAGATCTCATTTTTCAGTTGTTTTAATCCCCAAGAGTAGTTTTGTACAGAAGGGGAAAGGGTTAGAATATCTGTCAAAAAAGGCGCATCAGCCTAGTGCATTATCCTCGGATATCCTTTAATAATAAAATAAAAAACTAACATATATCCACAAACCAACATATAGACAAGCTTGTCAGAACAAATCCTGGTACAGGCCGCCAAGACTTTACAGCACATCCTATCGCGCAAAGAACCGATACACGTCTGGAAGGCACTGAGGAAGAGGGCAAGTCCCTCGAAATGCGTTACCCTTCTAGACTTGTATAGTGCCCTCTGTGCAATGGGATGCACTGTAAAGTCTTGGTGGTCAGAACCTGGATTTGTTCTGACAAGCTTGTATTCATGTTGGTTGGTGAGTATATATTACATTTTTTTATTTAATAAAGGATTTCTGATGATAATGCACTAGGCTAGTGTTTGTTTTTTGGTTGCAGTTTATCCAGACTACCCCAGTCTTAAGAGGGCAGAAAAGCATGGCATTTCCGTGAGAAGCAAGTAGGGAACAAAGAATTAAGAGCCTGTAGCATAAGAGATCCACTGCTCAGTACAGTGCACAGTAGGTTAAGGACTGATGTACACGGGTAGAAAAAAAAAAAAGCAATTTTTAACACCTTCTCACCCAGCCTATAGTAAAATGACAGCAGGGAGGAAGCACTGTTATTCTGGGAGGACATCATATGTCGAGGTCCAAACTCGTTCACATCCATGTCTTTGTGGACCTTGTTTTGTGCGCTGGTGTGCAGCCATGTTGGAACAGAAAACAGAAAAACATTTGCCCTGGTGGGACTTTAATTGAGGTGAACGAACAAGTCACTTAGATGATAAAAGTTTATTATAAAACAACATGCATAAAATCATATGACCAAATAACATACATAGAAACATGACCAATATAGCACACAGGCATCATTATATTTCACATGAGGCATGATAGCAGGATAACAATACCAAAATAGCATATAAATTGTCATAGATGTATAATAGTGTTTTGAACTCGACGCGTTTCATGGGTCGAATGCCCACTCATCAGGAGTAATGATGCATGAATGTATCTATGAAATAAATATATGTCAGTATGGAATAATGTACACAGTGCTGACTAATAAGTGTGGGGACTCAATAAGTATATAGCCCATGTGGGGAGATCCACACTTACATATGATTAGGTCAAACCAATGGGTATGACGCTGCCATGGGGCGGAGGCACCAAGTCCAACCCGGGAGCTGAAGGGTTGGACTTGGTGCCTCCGCCCTGACGCCTTGAGAGTTCCCTTCACTGGAACTAAGGGGCCAAGCCCAACCCCTGAAAAACAACCCAACTCCATAATCCCCCTCCACTAAATGATTTGGACCGGTGCACAAAGCAAGGTCCATAAAGACATGGATGAGCGAGTTTGACAATACTTTTGATAATGTTGTGTATAACTACATACATACAGTATATTTACAGTACTTGTGGGCAGGAAGATTTGTTCATTACATATGCAGGTGCTGCTTCATGTTTTCTTACTGTTCTTACTGTCTTAATGTTCCTCTCAGTTGGTATAAGTCCACCAATCAGGACTGTGTCTGACTGATTGTAGGCAATGCACTCTCTATACAGATGACCCCTGAAAAACAACCCCTACACCATAATCCCCCCTCCACCAAATTATTTGGACCAGTGCACAAAGCAAGGTTCATAAAGACATGGATGAGCGAGTTTGGGGTGGAGGAACTTGACTGGCCTTCACAGAGTCCTGACCTCAACCCGACAGAACACCTTTGGGATGAATTAGAGCGGTGACTGCGAGCCAGGCCTTCTAGTCCAACATCAGTCCCTGACCTCACAAAGAAAGGACAAACATTCCCATAGACACACTTCTAAACCTTGTGGACAGCCTTCCTACAAGAGTTGAAGCTGTTATATCTGTAAAGAGTGGGCCAACTCAATATTGAACCCTATGGACTAAGACTGGGATGCCATTAAAGTTCATGTGTGTGTGTGTACAGGCAGGTGTCCCAATACTTTTAGTAATATAGTGTATGGGCAGCTGCGGTTTGAAGTCCGGGGTCCAGTACGTTCTTTTTCTCTGGCATCGGAGCTACGAGATCAGGTGACTGGAGTGGACTAAAAAAAAGGTAAGACTACAGATCTTATTCACACAGGGTAGCCACTATAGGTAGGAGGAGAGGGGATGGAACATTACTAAGAATAGTTGGCGTTAGGCTTCATTTCCACTTTAAGGTAGTCAATTCAATGTGCCCCACAACAGGAGAATTAATGTAAATCCCCCCTTTTTGGCAACGCAACACAATGCATGGTATATGTTGCTGTGTGTTGGACTATACCAGTAATGGCGAACCTTGGCACCCCAGATGTTTTGGAACTACATTTCTCATGATTCTCAACTACACTGCAGAGCGCATGAGCATCATGGGAAATGTAGTTCCAAAACATCCGGGGGACAAGGTTCACCATCACTGGACCAGGGGCGTAACTACAGGTGTTGCAGGGGTTGCAGGGGTTGCAATTGCAACCAGGCCCCATGCTCCAGGGGGCCTGTGTGGCTCCCATGTACACCTGGATAGGAGGGGCAGCGGGGGCAGCATGTAGAGAAAGCACTGTCCTCCGTTTTCCTCCTGTAGCTGCAGGAGGAAATTGGAGGAGATTGGTTCCTCTGTATTGTGCCCCCACCACTCCTATCCAGTTCACTTGTGTTCTGCTGTCTCTGGGCCCCTGTGTGCTCCCCTGGGCCCCCCCCTCTGTGCTCCCTCCCCTCTCCTGGCGGATGCTGAAGGGGATGTGTCAGAATAGAGATCCAGGAAGGGGCCGTTAAATGTGTAATTTACCAGCTCCTTTGTTTTCTGAATGGACAGAGTCATAGTTAGTGACATTGTAAAATAATAAAGTAAAATGATAAAAAATAATACAATTAAAATGCCAAAAAATAAAAACTACTGACACCAGTGGGTGAACTTCCAGGATCGCAAAGGTCAAACTTGTGACCGGGCCCTGGCATTCCACCACCGTGGGGAGGCCCCAAGATGGCAGGAAGGGGGCCCACTGCAGAACTTGTGAAAGGGTCCCGCTGCAGGACCGTAATAAAGGGCCCGCAACGAGAGTAAAGGGCCCCAGGATCAGTGGGAAGAGCCCCAGGCTTGAAGGGAAGGGCCCCAGCCAGGGGTCCAGGGGGCCCTTCATGGTTTCTTGCACCGGGGCCCTGAAGGTTCTAGTTACGCCTCTGCACTGGACCATACAATGAGCTGGCAGTGCCACAATGAATGGGGCCGCACTGAACAGTACATGGAGCAGGCCATGCATGGTGGTAATGCACATCAACACACACGCTTTAGCGGGCATTTACAGCATAGATGTGAACTGATTGGCAGTCCAAAGAACACTGTTACCAGTTTATGTCACTATAATAAATATGTCTTCAGGAAATGGACTGTGGGCTAGATCCTGCCGATGTACAACTAATCAGATTTACCATAATTTGCTCATCACTATTGGCAATCATCTCAGGTCTCTGGAAACCCATACATTCTATTACTATGTAAATTCTATTAGTGGACCTGAAACTAATTGTAGGCGCAGGTGATTCAATCTGTCAGCAGCAGCCCTTCAGAAGGCAATATTATGGATTGGATGTAATCATTTAGAAGGTGTTACTGCTATTATGTATTGCCGCTGATGGGAAGTTACAATGAATGGGGAACATTAGGCTGCCTAATGGGAACGCTGAAAGTAAAAGATAACAGTGCCACTGATTCAGATTAGATCGCAATTAATGTTACAACTAGGCCAATTCACATCCTGTTAAAGGACAAATCTGTCCCAGTGTTAGAGGAAACCAAACACATCAACTAATGATTGCTATTCAAATGACTGCTGATTTCATCACAATTGGCCTGTGAACATCAGAGAAGAGTTGTTACATATGTAAATATACCTAAACATAGGGAACAAAAGCTGATTGGGGCTGGCAGATGTCAATGACTTTAACTGGATGAAATGGTGGAGAACTGGGTACAGTGAAAAAAAAAAAAAACTCGGGTTTTTGGTTGGCATATGATTGAATGGTCAAAGTATTGTGAAAAAACACTCGTGCCAAAAAAGAGGTAAGAAAAAGAAATCAATAAATAAATGAGACTGCTACTGCTACAACCCACTCGAGGTGGTCAATGGTGAAAGTGTGATAGTATAAAAACTAATAGCAGCGCAATTCCTCTGTGAATGCATAATAAATCGTGTTAAAAATTATTATTCAAAAATCCCTCAAATGTAATCATACATAACCTTATTGTAGAAAAACAGGTATAAAGCAAAACAGGTGAAATATATGTGTGAATATACCATAAAAATAAAGTGCAATAGGTAATTTTTTTTTCCACCATTAACTATTGCACTTTATTTTTATGGTATATTTACACATAATATTCAGCTGTTTTGCTTTATACCTGTTTTTCTACAATAAGGTTATGTATGTTAACACTGGAGGGATTTTTTAATAATAATTTTTAACACGGTTTATTACGCATTCACAGAGGAATTGCGCTGCTATTTGTTTTTATACTACCACACTTTCACCAATGGTCAAAGTATAACTAAAGGCAAAACACTTTTTTTTTTTAGATAGAGTGCAAAGGGATTAGAACGCTTGTCAGTTTTTATTGCTGTCTGTGTCCTCTTTAGTCCCGGGTCACACTTGTGCGATGCGGGAAGGCTGCGAATTCGCAGCCTGTTCCCGCATCGCAAACGCACCCCTGGCAGTTCACACTGCCATATGCGATACGCTGGGGGTGTCAATGAAATGTTAACGACACCCCCAGTTTGATCTCATATCACAGTACTGATAGTTCGCACAGGATCGGATCGCACAAGTGTGAACCACTGTGCGATCCGATCCTGATGCGGCTGAAAAAAAAGGGTCATGTGCGTCTTTTGTGCGGGTGCAGTGCGAATTTAGCCATACAAAGTGTATGGCTGAATTCGCACCGCACATCCGATCGCATGTAATGAAGGAGCAGTGCGATCACCGCACTCTCAAGAGTGTGAACCGGCACTCAGGAAGATTCACCCTCTCGATTTTCCTGTTTACCTTTATCACTGAGAGTGAACGTATAGGAAATTTTGGACCCTAAAAAAGTAATAGAGAGGAAATCTTCCAATGGGAACACTAGTTCTGGTGACCTGGGGGTCCTCAAGGAATTCCCTTAATTTGCAGGGATTTCCTCTCACTTCCTGTTTGGCACAGATGGGGAAAAATAATCTGACAGGCCTTTTAACCCTCCCTTCATAGGTTTGTGCAGCTTGTTGAATCAGGGTGTGCGCCCCAAAGTTTAAACACACAGGCCTTTCTTTGCAGCCTCAGCTGCACTGGATAGGCAATGGATTGGACGTGCTTTGTGCTGAGTGGCTTCCTGTTCATTCACAAACTGAAGCATAGTATACACAATTTACTAGGCTTCAGATATGAATGAATACCAAAAAAATAACTGCGCTAATTTGAGACATGCAAAATGAAAGCATGAGATTGAATAAACAGTCAAATAGTGAATCAAATAATATAAAGATAGTGCTAGAAAAAAGCAATCAAAAATGATAATGATAATCAATATACATCAACATAATATGTGAATAAAGTCCATAAAATTGTGCAAAATGTAGAAACAGGAATTCCTTCACCGTGATAGATAGCTCTTCACTCTATATGAGCATAAGTGCCGCGCTATGCGCTTACCACAAATCAGATGTAAACAGGCTCAATAGTATGGAGACAGCCAAGACAAAGATTCGTCCACTACCGTGCTTCAAATCGTGATGATAGGTGAAGATCACACTATGCGCTTACCGCAACTAAGGTGAAAGTGAGCCTAACTCAATGTATGGAAAGCGAGCTTCCAACCGATCCGCTAGAAAAGGGATGATCTCTCCAGATGATGCAGTCTAACAGGAGCGCCAATCAATTGCTGGATTAGGCACGAACCCGTCCGGATCAACCTCACTCCGGCATAAGCCACAAAGTGAATAGGGGCCACAATGATCAAGTACGTAGGCACAGTTTATTAAACAAAGGTAATGAACTTACATGTAAAAGGTATTCAAAAGCGCTTTGATCGGCAGGATCCGAAGATGCAGCCGCCCGACTTCCGGGTAGTACGTAGGTGACGTCAGCACGCCTTCCCGATGCGTTTCGTCACAAATGACGTCTTCCTGGGCTGCATCTTCGGATCCTGCCAATCAAAGCGCTTTTGAATACCTTTTACATGTAAGTTCATTACCTTTGTTTAATAAACTGTGCCTACGTACTTGATCATTTTGGCCCCTATTCACTTTGTGGCTTATGCCGGAGTGAGGTTGATCCGGACGGTTCGTGCCTAATCCCGCAATTGATTGGCGCTCCTGTTAGACTGCATTATCTGGAGAGATCATCCCTTTTCTAGTGGATAGATTGGAAGCTCGGTTTCCTCAGCAGCATGGAAAACGTGTTCATGAAAGTGGCTGTAAACGCACAAGGTTTTGTTATCTTCATGCATTCTATGCATGAAGGTAAAAAACCTTCTGTGAGCAGCAGCCCCCATAATACTTACCTGAACCCCCTCTTGAAACAATGATGTCCACGAAAGCTTTACCTCTTCAGGGACTTTCACTCCTGATTGGTTTTTGCTCCCGCTGCTGTCAATCACAGCCAGTGAGCCAATTAGGGGACGGAAGGGGCTGGGCCGAGCGGAGGCTCTGTGTGTGAATAGACACATAGAGCTGCGTGTCAGGAGCACGCCTGCTTGGGTGCCCCCAGAGCAAGCTGCTTGCTGTGGAGGCACCCAGCATAAGGTGACCAGATTTTTTAAATGAAGTCCGGGGACATATTTTTTTTTTCATTGGCAAATTGATAATTGATTGGTAAACTATTTTATAAGCATATTTTTCTCAAATTATATATGCAGCCTGACCAGTGCCCATCCAATGCAGCCTGACCAGTGCCCATCTATGCAGTCTGACCAGTGCCCATCTATGCAGTCTGACCAGTGCCCAGCAATGCAGCCTGACCAGTGCCCAGCAATGCAGCCTGGCCAGTGCCCATCCAATGCAGCCTGACCACTGCCCATCCAATGCAGCCTGACCAGTGCCCAGCAATGCAGCCTGACCAGTGCCCAGCAATGCAGCCTCACCAGTGCCCATCATGAGATGCAGCCTGACCACTGCCCATCTATGCAACCTGAACAGTGCCCATCTATGCAGCCTGACCAGTGCCCAGCAATGCAGCCTGACCAGTGCCCAGCAATGCAGCCTGACCAGTGCCCATCTAATGCAGCCTCACCAGTGCCTAGCAATTCAGCCTGACCAGTGCCCATCCAATGCAGCCTGACCAGTGCCCATCTATGCAGCTAATCAGTGCCCAACAATGCCGTCTAACCAATGCCCATCCAATGCAGCCTGACCAGTGCCCAGCAATGCAGCCTGACCAGTGCCCAGCAATGCAGCCTCACCAGTGCCCATCTATGCAGACTGACCAGTACCTAAAAATGCAGCTTGACCAGTGCCCATCCAATGCAGCCTGACCAGTGCCAATCTATGCAGCCTGACCAGTGCCCACTGCTCATCTATGCAGCCAGTCCAGTGCCCATCTATGCAGCCTTACCAAGGCCCATCTAATGCAGCCTGACCAGTGCCTAGCAATGTGGCCTGGCCAGTGCTTATCCAATGCACCCTGACCAGTGCCCATCAATGCAGCCTGACCAGTGCCCAGCAATGCAGCCTGACCAGTGCCCATCCAATGCAGCCTCACCAGTGCAGGGGATCAGAGAGAAGAGGAGAGCCGGCCGGATCATTACACAGGCCGGCGTCGCCCGCTGTGTCAGCTGTAATTTCAAATTGCCCGGCGCCTGCCATCACACCTTCTGGATCGGCTCCTACCTATAATTTATTGGACAAGTGTGCTGTCTATCAAAGAAGCCAAACCAGAAAGCAGGACTTTGTGTGATGGTGGGCGCCCCGTGAATTTAAATTAAAGTTGACACACCGGGTAATGCTGGCCTGGCACCCCCCCCCCGTGTGTGGTAACCGGGGGGGACTGCCCCCTTTGGTATGCCATTGGCTTCGGGGCCTCCCTCTGCCTCAGCACCCACCCAGGATCGGCCCTGAACCTAGCGCAGTCCCTGCAATCTGGGGACAAATCCAGGGACAGACTTTCTCCAGGAACAGTGCCCTCAGTCCGGGACTGTCCCCGAAAACTGGGGACATCTGGTCACCCTAACCCAGCAGGAGGGAGGAGCCAACGTGGGACTGGAGAAGAGGAGGATCCAGGCTGCTCTGTGCAAAACCACTGCGCAAAACCCCTTTTTGTTAGGAGCCTGTAAAACATTGAACCCATGATCAGCAGATCATGCGTGTAATGCCACGCTCCTACAGACTGTCTGCGTATCTGTGTGCATGTACCTCCGATATGTAGTTTTCACATTCACAGAACACTGCGAATAAATGACGCGGCTGGGTGAGCGGAGAGGTTTTTTTTTTTAAGAATTTGACAGCGCGCGGGGGGAGAAGATCCCTCGCGCACTGTCAAAATGGGGACTCAGGGGGAGCAGAGGCTGGTGCATCTGAATATGGGTATAACATGTAACATGTTACAAAAGGCAAACTTATCCTTTAAAGCAAAGCTGAAAGGTATAAGGGCTTGGCAGCTGTTGACATAAGGTGCAAGTACTGTATGCACATCATTGCATACTTATATCCAAGTGGCAGACTTACCTTCAAGTTGTCCTCTACCAGTACTGACAGCTCTGTGCTACCACTTTGTTCCCTCTCCCTGTAACTCCAACACTAGTTTCTCTTATAAACCCAACACTAATTCTCCCTTGTAACCCCACTACCAACCCTTCCTTTAACCTTAACAATAATCCTCCCTTTAACTCTAACACATACCCTCCTTCTAGCCCTAACACCAAACTTTTATTTTAACCCCCATCACCAACCCTTCCTGTAACCCCAACACCAAATCTGCCTTTAACCCCAACACCAACTCTCCCTGTAACCCCAACACCGTACCTGCCTTTAACCACAACACCAACCCTTCCTGTAACCCCAATATCAAATCTGCCTTTAACCCCAACACCAACCCATCATGTAAACCTAAGATTAACCAATTATTTAAACCCAACACTAACATTTCCTGAAATCCTCACACTAACCTTCCCATGAACCCCAGCACCAACCCCCCCCCGTAACCCCAAAACCAAATCTCCCTTTACCTTCAACACCGACCCCTCTGTAACCCCAAAACTAACCCTCACCTTTAACTCCAACACCAACCCTCCATGTAACGCTAAAGCCAACCCTCCTTGTAACCCAAACACCAACCTCCCTGTAAACATAACACAAACTCTCCTTGTAAAGCCAATACCAACCTTGCCTTTAACCATAACAGCAATTTTCATTGTAACACCAACCTTCCCTGAAAACACTAGTCATCCCCTAAGTAAATGTAACCCTTTGTTTGCATAATCGCCTCTACCATGTTGAGGGTCAAAGGCCCAATTCTCATTGTAACACCAACCTTCCCTGAAAACACTAGTCATCCCCTAAAGTAAATGTAACCCTTTGTTTACAAAATCACCTCTACCATGTTGAGGGTCAAAGACTAATGGCCGGAATACACGATAAGAATATCGCCCGATCATTCGACCACCGACTTTTGAAAAAGTATTTGTCGGTCGAAAACGTTGCCAACATACACGGCCTAAATATCGCCCGACCGGTGCCCGCCGACTATCGAAACAGCGTTCGTCGGTCGAAAACGTTGCCAACATCAACGATCCAAAAAAAAACGTTACAGACCAATCGATTAGATACGCAATCCGCACGTATATCGGACAATGTTGATTAATGCTTTATTTTAAAAAGTCCATTTAACAATTTAAATAGGGAATACCTTACCAATAGATTTGCTAAAAAAATACATGACATATGTCTATTTGACATTTCATGCTATATCTTGGCTGAGAGGACTTCTTTAGCTTTTTCATTCGTGTTTACGAAACTTCTTGACATGGTACAATGCTTCCGGGTCAACAAACATTTCCGGGGAAATATTTCGGACATGCGTGATGAGGTTGAATTGAACAACATCAACGTATAGAATATCGTTCTTTCGCAAACAAAACGACAGAATTTTTCGGGTTTTTCAAACGGTATTTTTCGTTCATAATATCGATATCGCTCATTGATGGCTGGACATTAACAAGTAGAATATCGGCCGATCGCTCGCTGAACGGAAATTTTCGTCCGATATTCTTATCGTGTATTCCGGCCATAACTTCTTTTACCAAAAGACAGAGAGGCCTTCCGAACACTCATGCTTCAGTTATTGCCTTCAATAAATTTAGAAGTGAATCGTTGATCATAAGCAGAGTTGTATAAAGTACTCGAAACCCATACTTGAGTAAAAGTACAAGTGCTCGATCAAAAAGTGACTTGAGTAGAAGTGGAAGTGCTCGATCAAAAAGTGACTTGAGTAGAAGTACCAAAGTATTCAACATTTTTTGTACTTAAGTATTGCAAGTAGTTTTTTAAACATTTTGCTACTCAAGTACTGAAATTAAAAGTACCAGTAGTTTTGAAAAAAAAACTGCTACTCAAGTACTGTAAGTAAAAGTACAAGTACTGTGTTATGTAGTTATTAACCACTTTACGTCTGCTCACAGTAATACTACTGCGGCAGAGTGGTTCGTTATCGTCTGACGACGTAGTATTAACGTCGTCAGACACTCCCCCTTCTGGGCGGCGCTTGCGCGCCGCCGGAGGCTCGCTCCCGCTGTTTTCATTCACAGCGGGAGTCGGGCCAGGGGAGGAGCAGCGGCGATCGCCGCTGCTCTGCCCCGATCACCGGGGATCGAGTCTGGAGATCCGCCCGCCTGTGTAAACACAAGCGGACGGATCTCCATAGTGACAGGGAGTGACAGATCGGACTGTTCAGCATAGCTGGACATCCGATCTGTCCCTGACTCACTCAGTCACCTCCCCCCCTACACGTCAGTAAGCACCAGGCATACATTAACCCCTCCCTCTCCAATAAAATTAACCCCTTCCCTGCCAGTGTCATTTTTACAGTAACAGTGCATATATATAGCACTGATTACTGCAGTAATGTCACTGGTACACCCAAAAGTGTCAAAAATGTCAGTCAAGGGTCCGATCTGTCCGCCGCAATGTCGCAGTCCCACAAAAAAATCGCAGATCGCCGCCATTACGCGTTAAAAAAAAACCACCAAAAATGACAGAAATCTTTCCCTTTGTTAGTAAACGCAATAACTTTTGCGCAAACCAATAAAAATACGCTTATTGCGATTTTTTTTACCAAACATAGGTAGCAGAAAACAAATTGGCCAAAATTTTTTTAAAAAATTGGTTTTTACATCTTTTTTGGGGGGAATTTCATATAAAAAAATGTTAAAAATATTGTTATTTTTTCAAAATAAACGCTCTTTTTTTGTTTATAGCGCAAAAAGTAAAAATCGCACAGGTGATCAAATACCACCAAAAGAAAGCTCTGTTTGTGGGAAAAAAAGGACGTAAATTTCGTTTGGGTACGGCGTCGCACGACCGCGCAATTGTCAGTTGAAGTCGCACAGCGCCGAATCGCAAAAAGTGGCCTGGACGGAAGACAGCAAAATCCTCCGGTGGTAAAGTGGTTAAAGAAAGAAGTCAAAAGTTTGAACATCATATTTTTTTTTATTATTTCAAATGCAGCTTTTATTTATACATACAGTAGCATTTATTTTCGTATGCGCTGATAATACACATGTTTTGAACTTCATGAAACCTGCCATCTACTGTTCTGGCAGTGGTAATTTTTATAATTGTAACGAGTAACTATGCAGCACAAAAAAAAAATATCGGAGTAGAAGTATTGAAATCATTGAAAAAATGTAGTGAAGTAAAAGTGGAAGTAGGAGAAAAAAATTCTACTCTAGGAAAGTACAGATACCGCCTTTCGGTACTTAAGTACAGTAGTGAAGTAGTTCTACTTAGTTACTATACATCTCTGGTCATAAGCAATGTTTGAAATAAAGAGCACTGCTTAATTATAAGGATTTCTATGGATACCTTTAGTAAACAGGCAGCCAATCAGTTGCTATGTCTAAACTGTAAACTCTATATACTGCACTTCAAATTCAATAATATAGATTTATATCTATAAATACAACATACACACTGAAATGATACTCAAACCACATAAAGGGAATATCAAAGCTAAATAAGATGGTAGAAGCAACCTGGGAGTAATCTTGTTAAAGTTGAATATTATTTTAAAATGGCAAGCCTTTAAACAACACATTTTCTTAGAATGCAAAGGGGTTTGTGGCCTATCTCTCTTCCCTAGCCGATAATGCAGCATGACTGGAATAAAACAGACCCTTAGATCATCACTTTCAACACAAACAACGTATCAGTCAGGCCAGACCTCCAGTATTTTTCTTATATCTAAAGTTACCTCCTGAGTTTGTTTGCATTTTATTGCTGCAATCTTCCAATTCCCCCCTCCTAAAATACTACGTCATAACAGGGTTTTCTGGAAATGATATGCAGAGATCCAAATCTATAAAGCCACTGTTACATTTAAAGTGTCTGATGTGGAGGAGTACTTCAGTTGGCTAAAAAAAATAAAACGTATACATAATACCAAGTTATAGGTGCTTGTAATTCAAAAGATACATCAAGAACTTCACAGAAGAATCCAAAATAGAAATCAGTTTATGGGGTAAAGCTAGCCTAACACTGGTAGTATTGTGTTTGAAAAAATTTGTTTTAAATTATTTTACCAGATTTTCTAAAAGTTAAAGGGATCAAATCGACGATCGTTTTTTGAGTATAGTGATTGGGAAAATCAAAGGAGAAGGATGCAAAATTTTTCTCAAACAGATGAACAAAATTCTACCTTCTGGATGCGATTATCAGTATGGAAAAATCCTATTATTGTATTATCTTATTATAATGTGCATGTTCAAAATCTAACAAACTTTTTCAGGCTTTCCATATGAAATTTGTCCATAATGTAATTAATGAATGTTCTGATGAAGGTTTTTTTTCTTAATTTTCTTACGAATGTTCGAACAAAACTCTACTTGTGTATGGCCAGTCTAAAGAGTAATTTCAGTCAGCACTTTCACTACGCCCCTATGCACCCCCACTGCCACCTTTTAATATCTCGTGCATGTGCAGATGTGTTGAAGGCCTCTGCCAGGTCTTCATGACCCAGAAGATACCTGCAACACATCAGTTCAGGTATGGTGATTCCTTGATACTTGTGGTGGTGTCATGGTCAGTGGCCAGGCTCAGAGACCAGTAGCTAAAGCAGTAGAGTGGCTCCCACTGACCAGCTGGATAAGTACACAAGCAGGTCACCCTGGCTGGTGACTCCAGCTCACCAGAGGTGTGGGATCTAAGCATTAACTGATATTCACAGGAGCTCCTAATAGGGAAGATGTTTTTTTTGTATGTCAGTACCAGGTCGTGGTCCTCAGGATTACCTCACCAGGAAGTGAGCAAACTGGGGTCCAGTAGCAGATGTAGCAGGTAGGGATCAAGCAGAAGCATGGTCAGTAGACAAGACCAGACTTGTATAAAGTACTCAAAATTTCTACTTGAGTAAAAGTACAAGTGCTCGATCAAAAAGTGACTTGAGTAGAAGTGGAAGTGCTCGCAGAAAAAGTTACTTAAGTAGAAGTACTAAAGTATTCAACATTTTTTTTACTTAAGTATTGCAAGTAGTTTTTTCAAAAAATTTGCTACTTAAGTACTAAAAGTAAAAAGTACCAGTAGTTTTGAAAAAAAATTTCTACTCAAGTACTGAAAGTAGAAGTACAAGTACTGTGTTATGTAGTTATTAAAGAAAGAAGTCAAAAGTTTGAACATCATATTGTTTTTTATTATTTCAAATGATTTATTCAAATGATTAACCCAAAGGACAATCACAATTCCTTAGGCTGTAACTTTTTGTAAACAAAAAACAGATAAAGTATGTCCCTCCCTTCCCCTTTTAAAGCATCCACCTTTTAAAGCATCCACCTTTTAAAGCCAGGGGTGGTCTCCTTCCTGAGCTTCCTCACTCTCACAGCCAGGCAGATCACTTGAAGTTGAAGGGCCAGGGGTGGAAGGTGGTGTTTTTGGTTCGTCCATCTTTTCAGCTGATCAAAAGGCAGAACAGGAGCATGCGCGGTCTTCTTAATCGCGGTTTGATTTGATTTGCTCAACTGATGATGATGTGCCAGGCCAGCTTCATCAAACCTACAACGCTTAAAGTGAAAAATGCATCAAAAACTACTAACAAAGTGGCTGTGCTAAAAATGCTAATAAAGTGCCTGCAATTATATATATTCTTCTTGTATTCAAAATCATCGCCCACAGTATCAAAAATAAAGTGACATGTCTGTGCTAAATGCAGTGCAAATTATTCCCACAATGTAAATGTAATTCATATAAAATATATATGACAATACCACAATAAAATAAGTTGTGATTATGAATAAGTTAGGTGCAAGATTAAGTGTGTAAACTAAACTTTATAACGAAAAGTCCATAACTGAATTCCAGTGTGCAATCTAAGAAGTGCTTGTCACTTGCTGTCAGATGCTACCACCTTTCTTCTGTGATCTGCTCAAGTAAAGTGGTGGACTGGATAGCCTCTCTCTCTGCCTCTCAACTTAGTAGCACTGGCACTGCACTGGTTCAAAAAGCTGTCTATATTATTTTCATTATAAGAACTTGTCAGAACATGCTTCCACCACCTGTCCTTCACACTAGTAGTGCTCATTTGCTTTGCTCAAGTCAAGTGCCACTGCCAGTGGCCACTACAATGCAGGCACAGCCGCACAGGCAGAGGCAGGCTGCAGGAAGCACAGGCCGCACCACAACACAACACTTATGGTCCATGGACCATGGATGGTCGGATAATCATCATAGCCGTCAGTCTCACTCTTCTTGGTTCAAAAAAGCCACCCATGACCCGTGTGTATATAATATATTAATATTTTATATTGATTATTTGATTCTCAAATGGCACATTTGCCATGGCAAGGATTAGGCCCTCTCCACGGTCCACCTCACTCACCTCATAGAGAAGAAGATGAGATAGCGAAGAAAATGCTCCGAGTCCTGCTCCCGCATCCGGCCGCCCGCGTCACAACTCCTCTCAGTAGGGGCCCTAAGGGGTGGAGTCTGAGTGACACACAACACGTCTAGAGGCAGAGACCTCGAGCGGGAAGACAGCAGCATGGCTCCTCCAGTGCAGTCTTAACTTGATGATCATGACAGTGATTCCACGGGCCGCGGCGCGAGCGAGGCTGTGGGATTGATTGAATTGAGTTGTGCTGCCTACTGCTACACGCTACCTACTACTAAATTGTGAGTCAGTATATTTTATTTCATTTTTATATATAAAAGCGGTATTGTTGAGCACTACTAGCCACTAGATCTCCTGGCTGTCACTTTGTCACATGTTGGGGAATCACAGCGGCTCGGCTCCAGAAGTGGCGGGTGTCCCCGTCATCCTGCCAGGGCCGCCAAGAAGTTCATCAACTAATCTTAAGTTATTAATATCTTATGAGGAGAGGACCAATGAGATTGAGAATTGAAATAATTAAATATATATGGCTTTTTGAACCAGTGCAGTCAGTGCCACAGTGCCACCCAGACGCTATCCACCAGTGCCACCACCATTAAGTGTGTTGGTCGGTCACTCGAGCACTGAAGGAGGTGGAAGCATCTGACAAGTGAAGTGAGACTTTAGATTTGCACACTGGAATTAATTTATGGACTTTTCGTTATAGATAGGTTTACACACTTCAACTTGTTGCACGCACCTGACCTAACTTATTTCATAACTTATTTTATTGTGATTTATTGTCATATTTTATATGAATTGAATTTACTGTTACATTGTGGGAATAATTATTTTCACTGCATTTAGGCTTTAGCACATTCATGTCACTTTATTTTTGATACTGTGTGGAGTGTGGGCAGGGCACTGGGGGCAACGATGATATTATATCGATTGCACAGGCACTTTATTCGCACAGCCAAGTTGTGTTTGTTAGTAGTTTCTTGATGCACTTTAAGCGCTGTAGCACAATATATTTGTTTGTTTCATATTTTCTTTTTATTGGAAAGATTTGGTATAGCAGCTTTTATTATACACAGCCTTTATTTTCGTATGCGCTGATTTACAAATGACATTATACACATTTTTTTGAGCTTTATGCAACCTGCCATCTACTGTTCTGGCAGTGGTAATTTTTTTAAAAGTAACGAGTAACTATGCAGCACAAAAAAAAATACTTGAGTAGAAGTATTGAAATCATCAAAAAAATGTAGTGAAGTAAAAGTAGAAGTAGGAGAAAAAAATTATACTCTAGGAAAGTACAGATACCGCATTTCGGTACTTAAGTACAGTACTTAAGTAGTTCTACTTCGTTACTATACATCTCTGGACAAGACACACTTCAAATCTCCCCCTTCCAGCACAGATTCCATCCCCAATCCCCCACCCTAGCACAAATCCCCCCTCAAATTTCCCCTCCTAGCACAGATACCCCCAATCATCCCTACTAGCACAAATCCCTTCCCCCTCTACCCCCTTCCCCCTCTACTATATAACCTTTTCTAGCACACACACCCCTAAATCCCCCCTCCTAGCACAAATCATCTTCCCAAATTTCCCCAAAACATATCCCCCCTCCCCATCTCCTCATGGTGCCCCCCCCTACCTCACATTAAACCACATGTGGCCCAGGGCAGTCACCCCTCCTGCCCACCCTTTGTCCCGGCCTGGATGTAGGTACGCAAAGGAGCAAGATATCGGCTGGAGAAATCTAGCAAACAGTAACTTCAAAGACATGGCTTCAATAGGAAGTTAACGGGAGGAGCAAGGAGTTGAAGGTCCACCATAAACAAGGCACAAGGCAAGATTATCCAAGAAATTAAACAGGATGCTGGACAGCATTTCTGGTGGCTTAGCAAGAAGACAGAGGTTGTGCGTTGGAGCAGAGGTTGTGCGTTCAGATCCTGGACCTGACAGGTGTGTCCCTAAGCCTTTCAGCACATCTGTACATCTGTGCAGAGTCCCACAGCACGGATTCACCTCCTGAAATGTTTGAAATGTGGTATCATCCTGGTATGATCACTTAAAGTCCAGCGATGTGCCAATACGTTGCTGGTCCTTGTTGGGCATATATTGTAAGTTTCTTTTTTTTTTTCATGCAGTCTGTGGGCTGAACGAAAAAAGAGAACCTATCAGATTCCTCCATTCACATTGATTAATGTGGATGAAGAAATCTCTGCCAGAAAGTGTATAATATGTCCACCATTAGACTTCCCAAGATCCACCCACTTCTAATGATGGGCGTATATGCAATGTTCTTTTTTTCCTTCAGCCCATGGCCTGAAGGAAAAAAAAGAGCATTGCAGATTCCTCCATTTGCATCGATCGATGTGGATGAAGAAATCTCTGCCAAAAAAAAATGTTAAAAAAATATATGGCGAAGCATAGGGGAGATCCACCCTCTGTGTCCACCCAATCCATATATGCTCTTTTTTTTTTTTTTTAACTGCAGTTACTAAATCACCTCCTACAGCGCTGCATTCATTGATTTACCTATGTGCTGAGAGCAAACGCTGTTGCTGTCAGAATAAACAAATCAGTGCTGCAGCTGATGGGCGTACCTGCAAAGTAAACAATGGTTAACAATAAAACACAGTAACAAATTAATAAAACATTACAATATTATAGTATACAGTGCAGTAAAACAGTAGAATGGTGATATTTGCAAAGCAAACTATGGTTAACAAGGAAAAACAGTAACAATAAAACATTACAGTATAGCAGTATATTTTAAATTACAGTAAAAGAGTAGGAACAGAAAATTAACTCAATAAATGGCTTTTTTATTTTTTAATTTGTTTAAATATTTTTTTTACACTTTTTTTGTAACTGTAAAAAACTTTAAACATTCCAGGCTAAGGTCTCTCAAAATTCGAAAGCCATCTAACATCTTTTGAGACCCTGTGTGAAAGTGTGCCCTAGACTATGCTGTTCTATACCCTATACTAATACTCCACTAGTGTGTGGTAGCGACGGAAACAGTCCCCGATGCAGAGACTAGGTTGGCCAGGACAGGAGGGTCAAAAAAAGTGGGTGTCACACATATCTCCGCGTTTTCTACAGACACGACATCTTCTTTAGGGTGCTCTTTGGGTAGGGGTACCAGGGAGGGCATCCAGAAAATGCTTCTCATGCAGCCGGCTCACTGCATCTGGATTGTGAATTTTGGTCACAGCCCCTTCTGGATACAGAAGGGCTGTGATGGTCTCTTCGTGGAATTTTAGGAAGGATCCACTTCTTCCTGACGCCTTGTATAGCAGATAATTGTTCAGCAGAGCCAATTGGAATAAGTATACAGACACTTCCTTGTACCAGCTTCTTGCTTTATGAGAAGTTAGGTACGGTGCCATTATCTGGTGGTTGAAGTCCACCCCTCCCATGTTAAGGTTGCATTCGTGGACACAGAGGGGCTTCTCAACAACACCAGTCACTGTTGCAATTTGAAATGTCGTATCTGTGTGAATGGAGGACAGAATGAAAACATTCCATGTGTCCCTCCACTTCACTGCAAGCAATTTATTACACTTCAACCAGACTCTCTCCCCCCCACCCCACGGTCTAAGTTGGGAATCTACAAGCCGTTGGGGAAAGCCCCAGTGATTAGGTCACACAATGCCACATGCGCCAATTCCAGAATCAAAAAGGTGACGAAAAGTGGCACACTTGTGTGATAATTGTCCAGGTATAAAAGGTACCTCTTTCAGGATTAAGGGTGACACTAAGTCCTAAGCAATCTTGCCGCTGCCCCCCATGTAGTCTGGGCAGTTGGGGGGCTCCACATTGCTATTTTTTCCCTTGTAAATTCCAGAAACCACATGTATAGTCTGTTGCCCTGTCACAAAGCTTATACTGTACATGTTGACCCCATATCTGGCACACTTTCTGGGGAGAAATCAGGGACTCATCAACGCAGACAACTTGTTGGGGTGTATACAAGGCTGCAAACTTCTGGTTGAAGTGATTTACAAGGGGCCAAACTTTGAGGAGCCGTCATATTTAGGGTCACCTCGAGGATGACAGAGTTCATTGTCACTGAAATGTGCTAGCCACGGCACCAGCTTGAACTGCACTTATGGGCCACGTCACCAAGTGTTACTGCAGTGCTGGTTTGACTATGACCAGGATGTACTAGGCCGCTGGTGCTTGCCAGTTAACTACAAGATTGAGCGGCACTAGTACCGACACTCTGCTTCATACGAGAACCCTGCGATTGTTGCACCTCAGCAACAGAAGAACAGGGTCGGGTACGCCTGACCTTAGCAGGGACCACTACTCTCTACAGTTTTGAATACTGAGCCTGATTCTGACAGTGAGGCTTCCCCATCGCTCTCATCTCAGCTTCGTGTAGGCCTCTTTACTAGTTTACCTCTGTTTGGACATTTTGGCCAATAAATTTATAGGTACCTCGTGTGACTCATAGGTAAAAAAGCACCTGGTTGTCAAGGACTCTTTGAATAGCAAAAAATGGAACTGCCAGTGATAGCAGAGATCAGGCCTGAGTCTGCTAACACTGCGGTTTAGTGAGCTGTGTATTGGAAGTGACAGTATTCTGCTGATACTGCACTTCTTGTGGGGGGGTGGGGGGGTGGGGGGGTGGGGCAGAGGGGCTAAACGCAGGTGCTGGCAGGACATCCTGCTAACGCTGAGTTTTGGGAACACTATTATAAACTATTGGGGACGCTAGTTTTTAAATTGTTTTCAAAGGAGCAGTGATTTACTGATTTTAATGAGGCTTAAAGTGAAACTTTAAAAATGAAAAAT
Organism: Pelophylax lessonae; assembly: GCF_965119305.1. Taxonomy (NCBI): domain Eukaryota; kingdom Metazoa; phylum Chordata; class Amphibia; order Anura; family Ranidae; genus Pelophylax; species Pelophylax lessonae. The sequence continues at coordinate 29,978,449 of NC_138778.1, forward strand.
GCATTCAAATATTGTGCCTGGGGGGTCCCCTGAATGTGCCTGTAAAGTAGAGGTGTGTTTGGGGTCGTTATCATGTTGGAATACTGCCCTGCGGCCATATCTCCGAAGGGAGGGGATTCTGCTCTTCTTCAGTATGTCACAGTACATGTTGGCATTCGTGGTTCCCTCAGTGAACTATAGCTCCCAGTGTCGGTAGCCAGTGCCATCTTAAGAGCATTATAGGGCCCCGGGCAATGCAGTGCACTGGGGCCCCACCTACACAATCACCCATGAGAATAAAAATGCAAATTATCGATAAGGCTATTATTTATTGGTACAGCAGTGCCAGGCTAAAGTTTGGCGGCTGGGTCCGGTGAACACACACGGATGGGAGTCAGACTCGACTGTCCTCTGTGTGACTGTTCCTGTGGAGGCGGACAGGCATTCCTGCAGTTGTCGGCTCCTCCTCCATGGCCCAAGTGGCCTGACAGCAGCACAGGGCCGACAGGCGCTAGCCACCTGCTAAGTTCAGCGGCGGGATGCACACAGGATTCTGGAATAATGCTTGGCTGGGGCTGGGTTGCTTGGCAGGTGGGGCCCCCTGGGCAAGTGGGGCCCCTGGGCAACTGCCCAGCATGCTCAATTGGTACGATGGCCCTGCTGGGAGCACTCATGCAGCCCCAGACCATGATACTCCCACCACCATGCTTGACTGTAGGCAAGACACACTTATCTTTTTACGCCTCACCTGTTTGCAGTGACACACGCTTGACATCATCTGAACCAAATAAGTTTATCTTGGTCTCATCAGACCACAGGACATGGTTCCAGTAATCCAACTGAATTGTCTTCAATGTCAATGTCAATGCTTGTCTTCAGCAAACTGTTTGCGGGCTTTCTTGTGCATCATCTTTAGAAGAGGCTTCCTTCTGGGACGACAGTCATGCAAACCCATTGGATGCAGTGTGCGGCGTATGGTCTGAGCACTGGCAGGCTGACCCCCCCACCCCTTTAACCTCTGCAGCAATGCTGTCAGCACTCATATGTCTACTTTCCATAGACAACCTCTGGATATGACGCTGAGCATGTGCACTCAACTTCTTTGGTCGACCATGGCGAGGCCTGTTCTGAGTGGAACCTGTCCTGTCAAACTGCTGCATGGTCTTGGCCCCTGTGCCGTAGCTCAGTTTCAGGGTCTTGGCAATAGGGATGATCGAACGGTTCGGGTCGACCATCGGTTCGACCTGAACATTGGCTGTTCGAGGTTCGGCCGAATTCCAAACTTTTTGCTGAAAAAGTTCGGAATTCGGCAACCGGAACCGACCAAAATTCAATGGGACAGGAAATGGACTTTAAAAGCCTGTGATTGGACCAGAACCATCAGTCAAAGCCAATTGAGGGGGCAGGAGAATGCTAGGAATGTGATTAGAATGACTAGGTGGTCTAGAGGCCAATCATTAGTGAATACGCCCCCCAGTATATAAGATAGCCCCCGCCAAATTGCTAGCATTGTAATACCGGGACGTGGAAGAGAGTGGAAGCAGTTCTGTTACTTCTGCTTCAAAGTGTCATTTAGCAATTTTTAGTGTGAGGAAAGGGATATCTAGTGTAGTTAGGGTACTATTTTCCACTATAGTTAGATTTAATAATCTAGTTTCTGTAGGGAAAGTGTTAAGTGTAAGGGGACCGTAGTGTAGTGTAGGGTTAACTGACTCTCTATCAAAAATGACAATTTTTAAGAACTTTTTTTGTGTGATTAATAGTCCCTGGGGCATGACCCCGAACCCTAGGCACTTTTTAGGGGCATTTATTGGGTTTTAGGGCTTCAAAATGGTGTTTTTTGATTCCAGAAGTTCGGGTCCCATTGATTTCAATGGGGTTCTGAAATCCGAACAGAACTTTCAGAAAATTCGGGTGTTCTGGTTGAACCAAACTTTCAAAAGTTTGATCATCCCTACTTGGCAATCTTCTTATAGCCTAGGCCATCTTTATGTAGAGCAACAATTCTTTTTTTCTCATCCTCAGAGAGTTCTTTACCATGAGGTGCCATGTTGAACTTCCAGTGACCAGTATGAGAGAGTGAGAGCGATAACACCAAATTTAACACACCTGCTCCCCATTCACACCTGAGACCTTGTAACACCAACGAGTCACATGACACCGGGGAGGGAAAATGGCTAATTTGGCCCAAGTGTGTTGAGTTTTTTTGTTGAGTAGTGTGTCGAGTTATTTTGAGGGGACAGCAAATTTACACTGTAAGACTCCATTCACACTAATACGACTTGTCAGGCGACTTGGTCAGCCTGACAAGTCGCGGACCGTCGCGGCCCATTGTGTGGTACAGGAACGGTTCTAATAGGAGCGACACAAGTCGCTCCAACTTAGAATAAGGGTCCTGTACTACTTCGGGGCGACCTGGAGTGACTTGCATAGACATTCACTTTATGAAGTCGGTGCAAGTCGCGCCGAAGTCGCGCTGCACGCGACTTCACAGGTCGCCCCCGAAGTCGTGCCGCTGCAGTGTGAATGCGGTGTTATACAAGCTGTACACTCACTACTTTACATTGTAGAAAAGTGTCATTTCTTCAGTGTTGTCACATGAAAAGATATTGTATTCACTTTTGAGAGATACTGTATTCACTTTTGAGAGATACTGTGTCTATATATATATATATATATATATATATATATATATATATATATATATACATACATAGATATTTTTTTATTTTATTTTATTTTTTTTTATGTATTTTTTTCTGTTTACAGCGCAAGAAATAAAAAATGCAGTGGTGATAAAATACCACCAAGCTCTATTTGTTGGAACAAAATGATATACATTTCATTTATGGAAGGATTGCATGACTGGGCAATTGTCAGTTAAAGTAAAGCAGTGCCGTATCGCAAAAAATGGCCTGGTCATGAATGGGGGTAAATCTTCCGAAGGCCAATGGTTAAATATAACAAGACATTCTCTGTGTTTTTTTTTTTTTCCTGGCTTTTTCTGGTCCATTAGGCAGGAACATAGTTAATAAGGGAGCTTCTACAGTACACAGCTAAATCACTCTTCAAAGTATTGCCAGGCCAACTTTAAACCTGAACTGTCTGCTTTACAAGCAAGGGGGGGCAGAGTGTATTTAACCTTCCTGACAGCGGAGAGGGGTTACACAAATACAATAATGTGATACAACATGAGCGCCACGTAATTTAGCAGTTATCACAGCTGCCTTCCAAAAATCTGTAGGGAAAAAAATAAGAGACAGCCAGGCACCTTGGACAACCATTGCAATCTTATCAAAGCAGATATAATTCCACTAGTGCTACTGAGTAATGCTCAGTACTTAGGATCCAGGCTCAAAGTGTACTTTTAGAGAATGTAATCCCCGGCTCAGTTTAACCCTGCCAGGCGCTATAGTGAACAGGGCTGGTGGGGAATAGAATAAGGTCTCATAATAACTGCCAAGGTTTACTAAAGTCATATTCAAATTTTGGTGAGAAAAAAAAAATACCCCCCAGGCCAGCAAAAACAGGGGTCTCCAAACTTTCCAAACAAATGGCCAGTTTACTGTCCATCAAACTTTAGCTGGACTGTAGCCTGTGGGAGAAGAAATTGCCCCAACGTGAGTGGGAATAGATAATGCCTCAGGCTTGGTGGGTAGTGGGATTTAATAAATTACCTTCTGCATGTGGTCAGTAGGAGAAGGAATAGTTTATCATTATTGGTATTAGTGGTAGCAATAGTGCCTCATCACTGATGTCAGTGGAAGGAATAGTGCCCCATTGTTGGTGTCAGTGGGGAGAATAGTGCCCTATCACTGGTATCAGTGGAAGGAATAGTGCCCCATCATTGGTGTCAGTGAAAGGAATAGTGCCCCATTGTTGGTGTCAGTGGGGAGGATAGTGCCCTATCACTGGTGTCAGTGGGAGGAGTGTTGTTCTATCATTTATATCAGCGGAAGGAACAGCGTCCCATCTTTGATGTCAGTGGGAGGAATAGTGCCCCATCATTGCTGTCAGTGGGAGGAGTAGTTTCCCATCATTCAGCTTCGGGTGTGGCTGCAGGAAGGATCTCTGGCTGTGTGTCTGGAGCTGCTCCAGGTGATTTCTGTGAGAGGGGAGTCTGGTAAAATCTCTCCCAGCCCTGCTGGCCCCTATCTGGGGAGGCCATGCAGGCCAGCAGGGCCTCTCCTGCTGGAAGCTCTCAGCTATCCCCTGGGCTGATGGATGATATACCTTCTCCTGGACAAGCCGTGGCTGGGGATCTCTCTGCCCCTGGTGAGGATGAGGATACCGAGTCCATTCGGGAGCGAGTGGTGGCCGGGATCAAGGTCCTGAATAGGGAGAGAGACCAGCTCTACAAACTGAGAGCAGAGTTGAAACGCCTGCGAAAGCAACGGGAAGGTTTGCACAGCCGCAACCGTGGATCTATGGATTCGGAAATCCAGTTGGCAAAGGTCCGGGTTCAACACCAGGAAACCATTGTGGCCATGATGGAAGGTAAAGAGGGGCCCTTTAAAGAAAAGTTCTGCAATGACCGCAGATTTGCAAGGATGGCAAAGATGGAGGTGGAGGAGACCCCGGGTTCTGACCCCCTGCCCCCCCAAGGTGAGGTGAGCAACCCGTTGCCTTCTCAGGGCTCAGGAGGCATGCTTAAAGTGATCCAGGCAGTGGAGTCTCCATTACAGGCGGATCATCTGGTGTTTGGTGAGGAGAACATACCTGATAATGTGCCTGATATGGTAAAACCTAGCAAGTCACAAGTGACTGATAAAACTATTTTTGTGCCATTTAACACCTTGGTTAATGCGGATGTTTTGCCCAATGACACCCAGGCTGGTAATTTTGTATCCAGCAATTTTTCAGCTGCTGATGTTTCCTTGCAGGAAAAACTGCGTTTAAAAAATGACATTGCAGCAAAGGAACTACAAGAGCCTGAACAACCCATTAACCCCCCTTTTGCTGAGCCCAAGGCTGTTTGTCCAGTCACAGCTGTTGTTCAGGACTCTACACTGCAGCATCAGGCCACTTGTGGTACTACAACAGACACTGTGATAATGAATGGTGATTTTAACGATTCTTCTATTTCAGGTGTTATGGATAATGCTGCCAATATGTGTGCAATGGACAATCCTGCTGGCTCAGTACAAGCAATTAATAATAAGGATAATAATAATAATGTACCTGCTAAAGTTACATCAGTGTGGGGCCTTGGCCCTGATAAGCCCTCTTTTGCTCAGGTGGTACGCTCTGCACCTGGTAATATTATTAAGCCAGGGCTGCAGCAGATGAGGAACCCTGCTTCCAGGCAGAGATTTACACCACAGACTGCCACTTTGAGCACCCCTGGTTCCGGTCTTGGGTCTCTGGCTTCTGCTGGGGGTCCAAGGCGTAATGTAGTCATTCTTAAATGGGAAGGTGGTGCAGTCTCTCCAGCACGACGTGTGGTGGTGGATATGATTTTGGAGATGGGCTTTGGGGCGAATGACCTTTATGCCCTAATACATGTAGCTGGGAGCCGGGAGTACACAATCAGCTTCACCAGGCCGGAGGGTCTTGACCTGTTCTGGGAACGATATGAGGCTCGGTGCAGGTCAAGACCCGAATGGGAAGATCTGGCACCAGTTGCTGTTTCACAAAGATCAACGGTTAAAAAAATAACCATCATCCTCACTAACGAGAGTGTTCCTGCTCGGGACTTGGAGGTCTGGTTAAGGAACTATGGTGAGGTTTTGACAACGCCAAATAAAATCCTTGATGAACGTGGCATCTGGACTGGGGGTTGGTCAGTAACGGTCAGGTTGGCCAGGGATGGGAATGTTGTCCGTCACCTGCCCTCCTCGGCTTTCATAGGGAGGGATAGGATGACTGTTTTTTATCCTGGTCAGCCAAAGCTGTGTCACCGCTGTGGAGAAAAGGGGCATTTTAGCTCCTCCTGTTCAGCCTTAATATGTTCGGTATGTCGGGGACAGGGTCATGTGGCCAGGGATTGTACCCAGGCGATAAGGTGCAACCTGTGCCTGCGCCTTGGCCACCCCTACAGCCGATGTCCGGAGGCCTGGCACAATATGGAGAAGGAGGTAGTAGATGAGCTGTTGAGGCTGGGCAGGATGGAGGATGAGGCCCCTGGTGTACCATCCTCCTCTGCGGTGACTGACCCCCCAGGTCCTGTTCAGGATCCCTCCCCAGTTTCTGTGGCCAACCCTCCTGTGTCTGTAGGTATTCCTTCTGTGTCTGTCCCTGTGTCCCCCCAGCCTACTGTACCCGCTCCTCTTGTGTCAGAACCTTCTAAGTCTGTGCCTCCCGAGTCAGTCTTGCCCCATGAGTCTCCTAGGTCTGACTTAAGGAAGGTCCCCCCCCCACCTGGAGCGGTGGCATGTGCCAAAAAGGGTGCTGCTGCTTCTTCTGTAACGAAGTCTTCTGCAAAGACTTTGAAGAAAAAAACAAGAGATGAAAACATCTCGGAGTCAGACCTGCAGTACCTGGAGGAGAGAAGGAGGGTTGTGAGGCGGAAGAGACAGGCGGTGAGGACGGAACAGGGACAGGAAGCCCCAGTGTCTGTCCCCAACCATTCTAGGGCTTCCGCTTGGGATGTTTCCTCATCTGGAGCTTCCTCTGAACAAAATTCAGACTCAGAAATGGAGTTGGAGGAGGCCTCAAGAAAAAGAGAGGCTTCTGGTGATGAGCAGCAGAGGGGAGCTAAGAAGCAATCCACCCAATAACCCAAATGGCGGTTCCCCCTCCGTTAAAAGTGGTGACAATAAATGTCGCCAGTATTAAGTCGGTAAGAGCTCGTTCTATGGCCTTCTTTTTGTTCAGCCAATTAGATGCTGAAATTTTATTTTTGCAGGAGACTAGGCTCACCTCCTTGGCAGATATTCATATGGCCAAGAGAGAGTGGAGGTATGGTCCATCTTACTGGTCTCTTGCGGCCGAGCCTTACGGCGGGGTGGCGGTGTTGTTTAAAACCGGCATGGTAACTGTCCGGCGGGTTATTGAGGTGGAGATTGGGAGATGTATGGTCTTAGACGTCCTTGTGGGAGGGCAGGACCTGCGCCTAATTAATATTTATGGGCCGCACACAAAGTGGGACAGGAAATGCCTTTTTACAAGGATCAAGCCATTTCTTTTTACATCCCGGCAAGTAGTTTTTGGAGGTGACTTTAATACTGTGACTAGGCCCAAGGACAGGAAGGACTTCAATGACAGGCTGGGATATGATAGCGTTTTTTTAAATAGTATGGTTAGGGATGCTGGTCTTGTGGATGTGCACATTAAGCACCTTCCGGATGACACAGGGTTCACCTTTCATCGAGGTAATAGTCAGAGTAGAATAGATAGGTTTTTTTTGAAGGAGGCCTCTGCTTTCTCACCCCCAGTGGTGCAGGCAGTGGAGTTCTCTGATCACTGTATGCTATCTGTGGTCTTGAATGCTTCAGACTTCCCTCAGAGGGGCAAAGGCATCTGGAGATTGAATTCGACTCTCCTTGAGGAAGAACATGTTAGACAATCCTTTGAGGAATTCTTTCAGGCACAGGTGACCATCCTGGACTTTTGTAGCAGCAAGGCTGAGTGGTGGGAGCTGACCAAAAAGAGGATTGCTGGATTCTTCAGGGGCCTAGCCAATAAAAAACAGTTTAATAGATACATGACCTACCAACGTTTGCGGAGGAAGCTGGATATTCTTGTCTCAAGAGGAGGAGATCCTGGGGCAATCTCTGAAGTGAAAATCCTCCTCAGGAAGTGTCAATATGATCGGCATACCTCTTTGGTTCTGGAGCGGGACTATGGGAAATACCACTCGCCTGACCCTTACCAGAACTGCAAGCAGGGTGTAGCTGTTAAGATGGTCGTTGGCCTTAAGGATAGTACAGGTTCCTTGACAAAGTCCAGGTCAGGGATCCTGGAGATCGTGAGGTCTTTTTATGCTGAACTTCTTGGGAGGAAAGAGCTTGACCGAGACAAGAGTGAAAGCTTTTTGGACTCTACTCCAGGTCTAAATGGTGGAGATGTCCCTTTGATGAAATTGACAGAAGAGATCACAGTTGAAGAGGTGACGAGGGCAATTGAACAGCTTGCCATCAAGAAGTCACCAGGACCGGATGGTCTGACGGCTGAGTTTTACAAAGCCTTTAAGTCTATTCTGGCCCCACATTTGGTAGAGATTTTTAATAGTTGTCTTGCTGAGGGGGTGCTTCCCCCTTCCATGAGACTCTCAGCTGTGATTCTTCTTTCAAAAGGTAAAGATCCTTCGATGATTGAGAATTGGCGCCCCATCAGCCTTCTCAATGTCGATAGAAAGGTGCTGGCGAAGATACTTTTCTGAGTCTTTGCTTTCTCGCCATCAGCACTGTTCGATCCAGGGTAGGAGCACCTTCACAGCGGTTTTAGCTGTCCGGGAGGCCTTGGAGCAGTGCAGGGCTGCAGGCTGGGGAAAGTATTTACTGGCATTGGATCAGGCAAAGGCTTTCGATCGTGTCAACCATGAGTACCTGTGGTTGCTCTTTAGTAAGTACGGTCTGCCGGGTGGTTTTGTCGATTGGTTAAAAGTCTTGTATAAGGGGGCAGAAAGCTTCCCTCTTGTTAATGGTTGGGTTGGACAGTCCTTTGAGGTTGGTTCTGGGGTGCGCCAGGGTTGTCCCCTGAGTCCCCTGCTCTATGTGTTTGCAATCGACCCCTTCATCAGGAGGCTAGAGAGCAGCATGTTGTGTGGGGTACCAGTGGGAATCCCGGGTGAGCCGCCTTTGAGGGTTGTTGCCTATGCGGATGATGTGTCAGTGATTGTCACTAGGACAGATGAAGCGGAGGAGGTGGTCTCTCTGACATCACGGTACTCTGCAGCATCAGGCTCCAAGATCAATCAGGAAAAGAGTGAAGTTTTTTGGATGGGAAAGGAAGGTGAGGGGTTTGATCTCCCGGACACCTTTCCAGTGCCCCAGGAAAAAATTAAGATATTAGGCATTGAATTTGGACCTGGCGATTATGGCCTCAAAAACTGGGAAGGCAGGCTGGAAGTTGCCAATACTAAGGTGGTCAGCTGGAAGAGATGGAAGCTATCTCTGAGGGAAAGGGTTGATCTGATTAAGACTTACCTGATACCGATCTTCTTGTATGTCAGCCCTGTCTGCATCTTGCCAGTGTCTCTCTATGCTAGGATCTATAGTGTGTTCTTCCAGATGCTGTGGGGGAACAGACTGAACCCCATCAAGAGGAATGTCACCTATCTATCCAGGAGGGAGGGTGGCTTAGGTATGGTCAACCCCGTTCTTTTCTTTTCACTGCTATTTCTCAAGTTTAACATTGGTAGTATGCTTAAAGTGGAACCTCCTGGATGGGCAGGCATGTTTAGATCTTGGTTTAGGCCTTTTCTGCGACTTTGGGAAGAAGGTGGCCAAGTGAAGAATCTCAGGGGTCATCGTGGTCAGCTCCCAGCCTATGTCGCTCCGTGTCTGAAGTTACTGCGGCAGTGGCGACTGTCGGCTGAAGATCTCAGATCCGCTCCGAGGAAAGTCCTTATGAGCCGAGTCTTGAGCGAAGTCTTTCATGACCCACTGGCCTTAAGGGATTGCCCAGGCCCAATTTTGAGGGAAGGGTTAAGACTGATTAATTTGGCTAGAGTCCCCCTTAAATTCAGGGATCTGGCCTGGTTGTGCTTCCACGGGAGGCTCTATGTTCGGGGCAATTTGAAATTCCGCAGTGGGATGGATCGTGGTTGTCCTCGGGAGGAATGTACAGGTGAGGAGGAGACTATGGACCATTTTCTGCTTCGTTGCCCTTTTAACATAGAGGTATACAAACAGGTGGGGCGGGCCCTCGGTGTTCCTTTCCTCTCCAGGCTGGGTTATGCTGAGTGGGTGTACGGAGCATTCAATACTGGTGGGGGCTTTTGTTTGGATACACTTTTTTTAGTTAGCTTAGTAGTCCGTTATTACACATGGAACGCACGGTGTCAGGTAACCCTTCGGCGTAAAATCCTTCCTGTTCAGGTGGTGGTGTGTGACATTCTGCATGAGGTGGGGAAGATTCGGGCGCTTGAGAGAGACAAGTGGGGTCAGAGGGCTTGGTTGAAGGCGTGGAGGGGTTTCAAGCCTCCCTGACTGCCAGGAGTCTCTTTCCCGGGTGTGGCTTTCTGTCTCTTATCACAGATATTATCATAGATTTTTTCTTAATGCTCAGTTTTTGATAAATGGCTGCATACATAGGTGATGGGTTGTGCCTCTTAGGCCCTCTCTGCTGCTTTATGTAAATAGTTTTCTAAGAATGTTGGAAGTGGATTATGTATATATTGTATATATTCTGCACATGGATGTGTATTCCTTTGTTTTTTGTTGGAATATTGTACTATAGTTATGTTTTTTACTTTTGTACTTTTTTACTTTTGTATAAAATATGTTGCTTGATTCTTTTCAATAAAAGATCAATAGTGCTCCATCATTGGTGTCAGTGGAGGGAATAGTGCTCCATCATTGGTGTCAGTGGGAGGAATAGTGCTCCATCATTGGTGTCAGTGGAGGGAATAGTGCTCCATCATTGATGTCAGTGGGAGGAATAGTACTCCATCATTGGTGTCAGTGGAGGGAATACTGCTCCATCATTGGTGTCAGTGGGAGGAATAGTGCTCCATCATTGGTGTCAGTGGAGGGAATAGTGCTCCATCATTGGTGTCATTGGAGGGAATAGTGCTCCATCATTGGTGTCAGTGGAGGGAATAGTGCCCCATCACTGGTGTCAGTGGGAGGAGTATTGTTCTATCATTTATATCAGCAGAAGGAATATTGTCCCATCATTGATGTCAATGGGAGGAATAGTGCCCAATCATTGGTATCATAGGGAAAAATGGTGCCCCATGAGTGGAGTCAGTAGGAGGATTATTGTTCCATCCAGTACTTTAAGTGGCCGAAAAGAGGTGCTGGTACTCTATTATAGCCTATACATTTTTTTCGCTCCCACCCCACATCAGGGTCCCCACAGAGCACCCCCCCCCCCCCCAGCCTGGGCTGGGACTCCGGAGCAGGAGGACTCACTGGTGGGGACTGGTCTGGCTCTGGAGTGGGAAATATTCTTGGGGGGGGAGGGGCAATTGAGGGCGCAGATGTCCAAAATGAGCGTACTGGTACGCTAAGGCACACGGAGAGGTGGCGGTATGCTCAAGAGCCATATTTGGAAGTGCCGTTACTAAGTACCGGTGCATACCAGCCCACTTAAAGCACTGGTTCCATCGTTTATATCAGCAGAAGGAATAGCGTCCCATCTTTGATGTCAGTGGGAGGAATAGTGCTCCATCATTGGTGTCAGTGGAAGGAATAGTGCTCTATCATTGGTGTCAGTGGGAGGAATAGTGCTCCATCATTGGTGTCAGTGGGAGGAATAGTGCCCCATCATTGGTGTCAGTGAGAGGAATATTGCCCCATCACTGGTGTCAGTGGGAGGAGTATTGTTCCATTGTTTATATAAGAAAAAGGAATAGTGTCCCATCTTTGGTGTCAATAGAAGGAATAGTACCCCATCCTTAGTGTCAGTGGGAGGAATAGTGCCTTATCATTGGGGTCAGTGGGTGGAATAGTGCCCCATCATTGGTGTCAGTGGGCAGAAAAATGCCCCATCATTGGTGTAAATGGAAGGAATAGTGTCCCATCATTGGTATTAGTGGGAGGAATAGTACCCCATCATTGGTATCAGTGGGAGGTATAGTACCCCATCATTGGTATCAGTGGGAGGAATTGCAACCCATCATTGGTGTCAGTGGAAGGAATAGTGCCCCATCCTTGGTGTCAGTGGGAGGAATAGTGCCCCATCATTGGTGTCAGTGGGAGGAATAGTGTCCCATCATTGGTGTCAGTGGGAGGAATAGTACCCCATCATTGGTATCAGTGGGAGGAATAGTGCCCCATCATTGGTATTAGTGGGAGGAATAGTACCCCATCATTGGTGTCAGTGGGAGGTATAGTACCCCATCATTGGTATCAGTGGGAGGAATTGCAACCCATCATTGGTGTCAGTGGAAGGAATAGTGCTTTATCATTGGTGTCAGTGGGAGGAATAGTGCCCCATCATTGGTGTCAGTGGAGGGAATAGTGCCCCATCAATAGTGTCAGTGATGGGAATAGTGCCTATCATTTTTACTAGTAATGGTGGTGATCAGCGACTTATAGCGGGACTGCGATATTGTGGCGAATAAATCGGTTACTTTTGACACTTTTTTTTGGAACCAGTGACAGCAACCAGTGCTAAAATATGCATTATCACTGTATTAATGACACTGGCAGGGAAGGGGTGAAAATAAGGGGTGATCAAAGGGTTAAATGTGTGCCTAGGGAGTGCTTGCTAACTGTGTGGGTGAGGTGCTTGTACTGTGGGACGGCAGGGATCTTTGTTTCTGCTTAGCAAAGAACACAAGATCACTGCCTTCTCTTGTCACAGAACCTCAAATGATCGCCAAACCCCAGTGGACATTGCGTCGGCCAGACCCACTGATTGGCTCCCGCTGTGTCCAATCACAGGGGGAGCAGGTCACCGGTGGCGCACATGCATAGTTGCCAACATTTTAAAAAAAATTCCAGGGACACTTTGCAGCACAGCTATCAATTACCACACCCACTTCCCGGAAGCTCCGCCCACTCTGCATAATTAATTTCGCCTACTTATCAGATTATAGAGTCTACTCCAATATAGAGAGAATTACAGGAGATTAAAAAGGGGAATTTCAAACTTAAGGCCACAGTAGCAGAGTTGGAATAATTCTCCCATTCATCTGCACTACTTCTGCGTAACATTTATGGGCAGCCCGATTAACAGGCACTTCCAGGGACAATATAAATTATCTGGGACAGGCTCCTATTTGCAGGGACTGTCCCTGGAAAAAAGGGACAGTTGGCAAGTATGAACATGCACGCCCCAGACCCAGAAGTGCAGAATCATGTATCTGTACGTGATTCTGTGCACAGGAGCCGCCGCTCTGCAGTAAATGTATTTGGGGCGGTTGGCAAGAGGTTAAAGTAGTATTAAACCCTGAACATTTTTAACTTTAACACATTGAGCACAGAAAAAAAAAATTCTTACCTGCAGAACTTGATGCTGCTCTTCCAGTGCTGCTTCCCTGAACTTCCAGTTTTCACAGGAAACTGTTAAATTAATATCAAACTCTCAGTTTTTAGGCACTTTCAGATGCTGAATTATTCACTTACTGAGTATTCAGCTTTTTCATCATTTAATCCTTGTCTACGTTCCTGTTTAAAGAGTAACTCCACTTTTGTTGAGAAAAAAACATTCCCCTCTGGGTGATCTCTGTACATTGCAAGGATTATAACAACCTTTGTTGCAGATTCCTACCTTTTGTTATTCTGAAGAAATCCCTGTTTGTTTCTCTGCGCTCCTATGAGTCTAATGGGAGTGGTTTCATTATCATCAATCAGCTGTGCAGCTGCAGAGCACTAATGAGGAAATATGCTGGGCCTGCATCCCTTTAGATGTGGTTCTATTGGGTGTATCTAAAAAAAAAAGACATTTTTGTTGCAGGGGATGCCAGAAATCTGACTTGTATCTTAGGCAGACTTCTGGGAAAATTGGTGAGCCAATCACACAAGCAGGAAATGATGTTTCTGGGGTGTGGTCAGTATACATTCTGTGTACAGAACACCTCCAGGCAGCCATATTGCATTGCATTTTCAGAAAATTACAGCGGCTGCAGATTGCAAAAGTAAAGGTAATTTTTAATAACATTCAATTACAATATAATTTGTGTCGCAATTGTATACGCTATTTTCTTTCTTTGCTCATCTTTTCCCTGCGAAAGTGTAGTTACTCTTTAACCACTTTAAGACCGGAAGATTTGACTGACCAGGCCCTATTTTGCGATTCGGCACTGCGTTACTGTAATGGACAATTGCGCGGTCGTGTGACGCTGTACCCAAATAAAATTGACGTCCCTTTTTTCCCAAAAATAGAATGGTGGTATTTGATCACCTGTGCGATTTTTAATTTTTGCGCTATAAACAAAAAAAGAGCGACAATTTAAAAAAAATATATATATATTTTTCACATTCTGCTATATAACATTCCCCAAAAAAAATTAAAAAAATCAAAATTTTTTAACATTTTAGGCCAATTTGTTTTCTGCTACATATTTTTGGTAAAAAAAAAAAATCGCAATAAGCGTATTTTGATTGGTTTGCGCAAAAGTTATCGCGTTTACTAACTACGGCAAAGATTTATGTCATTTTTATTGTTTTTTTTTTTATTAGTAATGGCGGCAATCTGCGATTTTTTGTGGGACTGCAACATTGCGGCGGACAGATCGGACCCCTAACTGACATTTTTGACACTTTTGGGGGTACCAGTGACATTACTACAGTAATCAGTGCTATAAATATGCACACTGGCAGGGGAGGGGTTAACCCTATGGGTGATCCAAGGGTTAAATGTATGCCTCACGCTTACTGATGTGTGTGTGGGGGGAGGGGGTTCTGTGACACAGACAGAGATTGCAGGTTCAGCTATGCTGAATCCTGTGATCTCTCCCTGTCTGTCACTGAGAAGATTCGCCTGCTTTGTTTACATAAGCAGACGGGTCTTCTCACACTTTCCCCGACGATCGGGAAAGAGAGGAGGCAATCGCCGCCTCTCCTCCTCCGGCCTGACTCCCGTCGTGTCTAAACACAGCGGGAGCGAGCCCCTGGCGGCGCGCGGCGCCGAGACCACTAGGAATCCAGCGACGTAGGTCTACGTAGGTATCACTGGATCCAGGAGAGCCACACTGCCACAGTAGGATTACTGTTGGCAGTCGGCAAGTGGTTAAGCTGCTTCATGGTGGCTTCTTTCTCTTGCAGCGTCCTTTGGAGCCAAACTTGCATGCCAGAACTGAGTTGTGTCCCCCTATACTGTGTTCATTATTAGAAACATTCAGCCCATATATAGCCCAGGATTGCAAGGCATGCTTTGACATAAAAAAAAACAATTTCCCAGCTCACTTACCAGCTAGCCTGCAACAAAACCAAATTGGCCTGTCTAACAGTTCACTTAAAAACAAGAGGTTTAGCCGCACACATGGGGGACACAACAGTGTTGGAAAGTTTGGAAAAGGCTGTTCTACACATTGATAAAGCCTTTGAATTTTTTTGTATCCATCTCCTGACTTGTGCCTGTCCACAATTTTATCTTGAGATCTTTTGACAGTGCCTTGCCACCCATCGTTTGTTGTTTGCTTTAGTTGCACTACCAAGGACTAAAATGCTCCAGGAAAGCTCTTTTCATGCTGAGCTAATCAAAATGACCACAGCTGATCACAGCTGAAAGTCAAATGACTTTGTGCGCCATTGAGAAGGTGATTAGCTACATCTGATTGAGTTTACAAGACATTTTTAAAAAGGGGATGTTATATTTTCCAACTCAGTGATTGTGTTTTTTTATTTATTTTTTTATTTTTTTCTGACATGTTGGTGTTATATCTTTGCACTCATGAAAAAAGCAAGGTGTTCTCTGAATGGTGGCCATGCTGTGAGACCTCCTGTGGTTACTGCAGAAAGTAACCCGCTCGGCACAGACCGCTGCCCTTACTGTGGTAGCTCAGGCTACTACACTGATTTACAGCTTGCACAGAGACCGTTCAGGTTTTAGATTGTGCCAAGCTGGCCCAATGTGAGTATGCAACATTTTTTTATCCCTGGAGTTCTGCTTTAAATAAAAAAACAGAAATTATTTTTCTTTTAATATATTGATAAATGAGGCCCAATGCTGCTAAACTCTGCTCTTGTGAGTAACTAGCAGTGTATTTATTACTATTATAAGGCCCTGGTACTACATCCATTACCTTTATCCAGTTTCTTTAATCAGTGTAGAAGGTTTAATATTTTACTGCACTTTATTTAATTTACTGATAAGGAAAAGTTTACCTCATCTTACCTACTCTGAAAAGTGAACTCACAATCACATTATTAATAATAATGCTATGATGTGTTACAAACTACTATATCCACTTGACCTCCGGAAGATTTACCCCCCTTCATGACCAGGCCATTTTTGCTATACAGCACTGCGTTACTTTGACTGACAATTGCGCGGTCATGCAATGCTGTACATAAATGAAATTTTTGTTATTTTTTCCCCCACAAATAGAGCCTTCTTTCGCTGGTATTTGATCATCACTGGGTTTTTATTTTTTTTATTTTTTGTGCTATTATTAAAAAAAAAAAAATATATATATATATATATATATATATATATATATATATATATTTATATTTTTTACTTTCTGCTATAAAACATATTCAATAAAAACGTAGAAAAAAAATCAAATTTCTTCATAATTTTAGGCCAGTATGTATTCTGCTATATATTTTTGGTAAAAAAAAAAATCCCAATAAGCGTATATTGATTGGTTTGCGCAAAAGTTATAGCATCTACAGACTATGGGATATATCCTGGAATTTGTATTTATTTAATTTTATTTTTTACTAGTGATGGCAGCGATCAGTGTCTTATAGCGAGACTGCAATATTGCGGTGGACAATCTGACACTTAGGGTCCTTTCACACCGAACGGAGTCCGTTCTGCTCAGTGGGGGGATCAATTTGCCGATCCCCGCTGTGTGCGGAGGCAGAGGTGTCAGATCCCCGCTGTCCTTTATGGGGAGATCAGATGAGAATGGACCGCCATAGGGATGCATGGAGCATCCGATCAGGTCCACCTGAAAAAACTGACAGGCGGATCGGATCGCTCGTTGTGAAAGTGGCCTAAGTGACAATTTTGACACTTTGTGGGAACCAGTGAAACAAATACAGAGATCAATGCAAAAAAATATACACTGTCACTGTACTAATGACACTGGCTGGGACGGGGTTAAACATCTAGGGTCATTAAAGGGTTAAACGTGTGCCTAGCCAGTGTTTGTGTGTACACAGTGTGGTGCTTTCACTAAGGGATGTGATTGATTTTATTCTCAAAATCCATCCCATCCCCGCTGTCAGGACTGTTGACAGAGCTCTGTCCTGTGTCTCTCCTCGACGATCAGCAGGTGCCGGCAGACATCCATTGGCCAGCACCTGCTGATTGCTTGGCTTGTGCTGTCACTAATCATAGCAGAAGCGGCGCTCTCACACGCCCCCTACAAGGATGTGCAAAATCACTTATATACTGTATACGTGATTCTGCACAGAACGGCCGCCCTGTAGCGATAAATCTGCTATAGGGCGGTCATTGAAAGGATATGGATGTATTTCAATATATGTTGTAAATATATTCTGTATATTGAAGAAAAAATCACTGGTACCTGTTCTTAACATTGAGCTTTCTTTGTGGCTCTGTCACACAGTGTTTAACCTCCCTGGCGGTATGATTATGTCAGGAATTACATACCAAAAGCGGTACAATTGTTTTCATGGAAATTTGTCGTTATGTATTATAGGCCTACAATTCTTAGTAATTACTGACTTAAACCTGACCAAAACAAGAGTCTAGTAGACATCCCAGATGTGATAAATTTGAAACACAAACACGTGAATTATAATCGAATCAATAATATTATTTTATTATTTAATATATAATATATATAATAAAATTATATTATTGATTAGATTATAATTCATGCATTATATATTATATAATATATAACGCATGAATTATAATTGAATCAATAATATAATTTTATATATATATATATGTGTGTGTGTGTGCATATATATATATATATATATATATATATATATATATATATATATATATACCGGTATATATATATATATATATATATATATGCGTATATATATATATATATATGCATATATATATATATATATATATACATATATATATATATATGCATATATATATATATATATATATATATGCATATATATATATATATATATATATATATATATATATATGCATATATATATATATATATATATAAAATACAAAATGTGTTTTGTGTTTTGTGCAACGTTTTTTTTTTTTTGAATTTCCCTCCCTAGTTCCGCTCCCATGCAGCATTGCTGCTGCAGGGAACGGAACTAGGAAGTGATCAGACCGACGGAGGACGGAGGAGCGGCGGGACTCTCGGCTGGCGATCTCAGCAATGAGAGATCATCGCTGGATCGCCAGGATAAGGTAAGAGAACACCGCTGCGCTCTCTGCAATCCACCCCGAGCGTGACTCGGGGTTACCGCTCCTGATATGAAAAACCAACCCCCGAGTCACGCTCGGGATTACCGCCTAGGAGGTTAATGATAGCTCACACTTTCTGTGTGACAGGATGCAGGGGCAATCCAGGCCAATTAGAATAGAGATGTGTATTTATTAGCTCATCATTTAGGTGTGGTGGGACTCAAGACAATATACAGTGCTACTACAAACTACTGCACTGCACTGCGCTGCAGCCAATAGAATTAAAGCGGAGTTCCGGGCACAGAAATGATTTTTTGCTGAACATACCCCCGGGACAGTCAGGGCTAGCACATTCCACAATGGCTAGCCTCTGATCTGTCCCGGTTCGCACTTACCTTTTAGAAGAAATACTTACTTTGAAAATTTCTTCCACAGCGTTTCCATCTCTGTTGTGGGCAGCTGAAGCTGGCGCGGTCCTCTTCTCTGTCTTCTTCCGCGTCTTCGTGTCCCAGAATGCACTGCACCGGCCCCTCTCGTCACTTCCGGTGCGTCGCCCGGAAATGACGAGCGGGGCCGGTGCCGTCGCATTGATTCCTGGGAGCTGTGACGTTTAGCTCCCAGGAATCATTGCGAGGCAGGAAGTGACGGGGTGAGCCTCGGCGCTGGAGGAGGAAGCAGTCATAGGTGAGTATTTACGATCTTCAATAAAAAGGTGAGTAAACAAAAAAAATAAAAATAACTATCCAATTCCTTTTCAGGTGAGCTCTACCTAGCGGAGGGGCACAAAAAAAAAAATTGTTTTTGTGCCCGGAACTCCGCTTTAAAGTGGACGAAAAGGCTAAGTCTAACTATTTTCAAACATTTTCTCTCCCCCTTCCACTCATCTATTCTGTCTCACCTGTATAAAAAAAAAAAAAAAAAAAGAAGAAGGTTGTATACTTACTAGAGATCGATCGATTATCGGCAACACCGATATATCGGTGGCCGATATGCACTTTCCCCGATATATCGGAATTGGCTTTTTGGATTTACAGATATTGCCGATATTTAGGAAAAGTCCTGTACCGGAGTGATGCCTGCAGCTAGAGGCATCACCCCAGTACCGGTGTCCATAGCCGACGGTCGGCTGTCTTGTAATGACAACCGATGCGGATGAGAAGGCGCTCGGCTGTCATTACAAGGAGCCACCTTCCGTGGCTCGCCCCGGGTCTCCTGTCCCACCGGGAGACCCGGGCATCCTACCTGCACCTGCACCGCCGCCGTCTGATTGGGTCCTAGTTTTTTTTAATTCGGCGCCGAGTACCCGGAAGTTATATCATGGCATTATTGTTTTTTCTTACTAGTAATGACGGCGATCTGTGATTTTTAGCAGGATTGCGACATTGCGGTGGACAGATGGGACCCCTAACTGACATTTTTGACACTTTTGGGGGGACCAGTGACATTACTACAGTAATCAGTGCTAAAAATATGCACTTTTACTGTAATAATGACACTGGCAGGGAAGGGGTTAACCCTGTGGGTAATTAAGGGTTCAAATGTGACCCTAGGGGAGTGATTCTAACTGTGTTGGGGGGGGGCGTGGCTTTTGAAATGATCATAGAGACCTGTGATCCTATATAGAAGGATCACAGGTGCTCTGTAATCATACCAGGAAGAAGAACGGCCAGGTGTGTTTACAACAGCTGACCGCTCTTCTCTCTCAGCGGGGAGCGATCGTGGTGTCAGACGGAAATCGGATCTACCTGCCCCATGCTTTGGCTTCCCCCCTGCCGAGTGGGGGCGGGAGCACGCTCGCCCCCTAGCCGCCTGCACGTGACCAACGTAGACCTACGTCGGTTTGCGCTGGAGAGCCACCTTGCTGCAGTAAATAAGCGGTTAAATCAGAGCCCCCCATCAGCATCCCCTTTGCATCATAGTCCATCCTTACATCAGGGTCCCCATCAGAGTCCATCTTACGTCAGTGACTCCATCAGAGTCTCCCCTTGAGCCAGTGTCTCCATCAGAGTCTCCCCTTTCATCACTGTCTTTATTAGAGGCCCCTGGTAAATGCCCCCCCCCCCCCCCCTCCCGTTGAATGCCAAGGCAATTACGTCTTTGCTTGTAAGGACGCTGGAGGCTGACAGGGATGATGACAACGGAGCAGAGGGAACCTGCAGAAACCATAGGAAGCCTCTGCTGACCTTAATCCTCAATCTGTGCATATTGAGGATATACAATACACTGACCCTGGCTGTGAGCCAGATAAAATCACATAGTCGGCCAGATTTGGTCCACATGTTCTAGTTTGGAGACAGAACAATGTGTCTCATTCCCAGTATACTTTTTTTTTTTTATCTCCAGACACTTTTGTGACATCCGTGCCCAAATAGTTTTTTTTTTTCTGGTTTTACAAATTAGAGCTTTCCAGGTCCATGTTATATATATATATATACAGTGGGTACGGAAAGTATTCAGACCCCCTTAAATTTTTCACTCTTTGTTATATTGCAGCCATTTGCTAAAATCATTTAAGTTCATTCTTCTTCCTCATGAATGTACACATAGCACCCCATACTGACAGAAAAACACAGAATTGTTGACATTGTTGCAGATTTATTAAAAAAGAAAAACTGAAATATCACATGGTCCTAAGTATTCAGACCCTTTGCTGTGACACTCATATATTTAACTCAGGTGCTTTCCATTTCTTCTGATCATCCTTGAGATGGTTCTACACCTTCATTTGAGTCCAGCTGTGTTTGATTATACTGATTGGACTTGATTAGGAAAGCCACACACCTGTATATATAAGACCTTCCAGATCACAATGCATGTCAGAGCAAATGAGAATCATGAGGTCAAAGGAACTGCCTGAAGAGCTCAGAGACAGAATTGTGGCAAGGCACAGATCTGGCCAAGGTTACAAAAAGATTGCTGCTGCACTTAAGGTTCCTAAGAGCACAGTGGCCTCCATAATCCTCAAATGGAAGACGTTTGGGACGACCAGAACCCTTCCTAGAGCCGGCTGTCCGGCCAAACTGAGCTATCGGGGGAGAAGAGCCTTGGTGAGAGATGTAAAGAAGAACCCAAAGATCACTGTGGCTGAGCTCCAGAGATGCAGTCAGGAGATGGGAGAAAGTTGTAGAAAGTCAACCATCACTGCAGCCCTCCACCAGTCGGGGCTTTATGGCAGAGTGGCCCGACAGAAGCCTCTCCTCAGTGTAAGACACATGAAAGCCCGCATGGAGTTTGCTAAAAAACACCTGAAGGACTCCAAGATGGTGAGAAATAAGATTCTCTGGTCTGATGAGACCAAAATAGAACTTTTTGGCCTTAATTCTAAGCGGTATGTGTGGAGAAAACCAGGCACTGCTCATCACCTGTCCAATACAGTCCCAACAGTGAAGCATGGTGGTGGCAGCATCATGCTGTGGGGGTGTTTTTCAGCTGCAGGGACAGGACGACTGGTTGCAATCGAGGGAAAGATGAATGCGGCCAAGTACAGGGATATCCTGGACAAAAACCTTCTCCAGAGTGCTCTGGACCTCAGACTGGGCCGAAGGTTTACCTTCCAACAAGACAATGACCCTAAGCACACAGCTAAAATAACGAAGGAGTGGCTTCACAACAACTCCGTGACTGTTCTTGAATGGCCCAGCCAGAGCCCTGACTTAAATCCAATTGAGCATCTCTGGAGAGACCTAAAAATGGCTGTCCACCAACGTTTACCATCCAACCTGACAGAACTGGAGAGGATCTGCAAGGAGGAATGGCAGAGGATCCCCAAATCCAGGTGTGAAAGACTTGTTGCATCTTTCCCAAAAAGACTCCTGGCTGTATTAGATCAAAAGGGGGCTTCTACTGAATACTGAGCAAAGGGTCTGAATACTTAGTACCATGTGATATTTCAGTTTTTCTTTTTTAATAAATCTGCAACAATGTCAACAATTCTGTGTTTTTCTGTCAGTATGGGGTGCTATGTGTACATTCATGAGGGAGAAGAATGAACTTAAATGATTTTAGCAAATGGCTGCAATATAACAAAGAGTGAAAAATTTAAGGGGGTCTGAATACTTTCCGTACCCACTGTATATATATATATATATATATATATATATATATATATATATATATAGGCAGCCAAATGAAAACAGGCTTTTCATTTTACATCAGAACCGCCTCTGATTTGTCCCTTTTTAGGTCTGGATAAATGGAAAAAATGCAAAGACCCTTTGCATTGTTTTCCAGGTCAGGATAAACTTGGAGGTAAATAAATGTAAATTGACGCATTTCGCTTTCCAATCCCAGCGCATAGACTAAAGCCGGGTACACACGGGCCGAATGTCAGGAGACATTTGCCGGTTAAAAAAACAGATGGCCGACATTCAACCTATGTGTATGTCGGTCTGTCTGATAGAAGCCGGCCATTTGGCTGGCTTCTGTCGAACGTGCATGCTGGAAAACCAGCAGCCAACCGACTCCTGATCAGAGCTCTCAGTCAATGGCAGAGAGCGCTGATCAGAGTTTTCTGGGGGGGGGGGGGGGAGTCCCCGAGTCCCGGAGTCCCCTGTCAGATCACTACACCTCAGCGGGGGAGATTGCTGTACTTACTTTACATAGTGAGTACAGCGGCTCCGACCAAAGCTGACGGTTTCTTTTTCGTACACATTAGGGACAAAAACAGACAACTCAGGTTGGAGCTGCTGTACTAACAATCTGATGTTAGTACAGTGATCTCCCCTGCTGTGCTATTGTGTTCTGACAGGGGGATGGCCCCCCTGCCAGAACAATCTGATCAGTGCTCTCTGCCATTGGCCCTTTTCAGTCATGACCCTTGTACAGAAGATAGACTTCTGTTGGACCGGCTCCAGGTGTACATGGAGCTTCTCTTCAGGTCTGCCTGAAAAATTATCGTATCACCCCTGTGAAGGAGGCGTAATAATTTGAATTATTATGAAAAATATGTACCATTCCCAGTATACCTTGTTATTTTGCATCTCTAGACATTCTAATAACAACAACAATAATATTAATAATAATAATAAAAAAAAAAAAGCTTTTGTAATAAAAAAGGTTATATTCATTGTATACCATGTTATTTTGTATTCCTAGACATCCTAATAATAATAAAAATAATAATAATAATAATAATTATTATTATTATTATTATTATTATTATTATTAGTTGAAAACATGTCTCATTTCCAGTATGCCCTGTTGCTTTGTATCTCCAGACATTGACATCATCATCATCATATTTGGAGAAATATGGCTCATTCCCAGTATAACTTGTTACCTTGTTTCTTCTGACATCATCATTTTAATTTTATTTTCAAAATTTCAAGAAATATGTCTTATTCCCAATATACCTTGTTACTTTAGTATTTAGAGAAATAATAATAATAATAATATAATTAGAGAAATATGTCTCATTCCCAGTATACCTTGCTGCTTTGTATCTACTGACATCCACATAATATTATTAATATTTAGAGAAATATGTATCATTCCCAATATACCTTGTTACTTTGTATATTCATAATAATATTATTATTATTAATAATAATAATAATAATAATAATATTATTATTTAGAGAAATATGTCTCATTCCCAGTATACCTTGCTACTTTGTATCTACTGACATCCTCATAATATTAATAATATTTAGAGAAATATGTATCATTCCCAATATACCTTTTTACTTTGTATCTTCATAATATTATTATTATTATTATTACTAATAATAATAATAATATTATTTAGAGAAATATGTCTCATTCCCAGTATACCTTGCTACTTTGTATCTACTGACATCCTCATAATATTAATAATATTTAGAGAAATATGTATCATTCCCAATATACCTTGTTACTTTGTATCTTCATATTAATAATAATAATAATAATAATAATAATAATAATAATAATAATAATAATAATAATATTTAGAGCAATATGTATTATTCCCAATATACCTTGTTAGTTTGTATCTCTATATATCTCAATAATAATAATAATAATAATAATAATAATAATAATACTATTAATAATAACACTATTTTGGGAAATATATATCATTCCCAATATACTTTGTTACTTTGTATCTTCATACAACTTCATAATAATAATAATTAGAGAAATAGGTATCATTCCCAATATAGCCTGTTACTTTGTATCTCCAGATATAATAATAATAATAAAAATATGTATCTTTCCTAATATGCTTTTTTACTTTGTATTTTCATACATCTTCATAATGATAATAATAATAGGAGAAATAGGTGTCATTCCCAGTATAAAAAGTTACATTGTATCTCCAGATATCATAATAATAATAATAATAACAATAATAATAATTAGATAAATATGTATCATTCCCAATATACTTTGTTCCTTTTTATCTTCATACATCTTCATTATAATAATGATAGTTAGAGAAATAGCTATCATTCCCAGTATAGCTTGTTACTTTGTATTTCCAGATATCCTATTATTAATAATAATAATATTTAGAGAAATATGTATCATTTCCAATATACTTTGTATCTTCATACAGCTTCATAATAATAATAGTTAGAGAAATAGGTGTCATTCCCAATAAAACATGTTACTTTGTATCTGCAGACATATCCCTCACATTGTGGTAAGTGTTGTTAGTAAATGTCTTGTATGTAATGATGCAGATATTGCTATGATTCCCCCAGTAAAACAGTGGTAGATGGGATGATGAATGGGGTGGGATGGGATGATGAATGGGGTGGGATGGGATGATGAATGGGGTGGGATGGGATGTACTCTACTCTCCCCCAGCACACAGAATATCCCCCAGGTCGGGACAGGCTGGGAGTGAATTGAGTGTAATTAGCGCTTCTCCCATCCAGGATCCCCCCAGTCCTGACTATACTCTGAAGCTGGCGCCAGATCCTTAGTGCTTGCTCTGTGTACATGTCATTGAGACGAGGACAATATTTCAGAGTGGAGCCAAACCACGGGGATCCACTCAATAAAAGCTCACTAAAAATACCAGCTTCCCATCCCCCCCACACACCTCTGCCCGACTTCTCCGCAATCTCACTCATTGGCAAGCAGGCAAGCATGAAAAATGAGCTGAATTCACCAGCCCAGGTTTAACTGGAGGCAGTTAATTAACAGTCTCAGCCTCCCCTCCCTTTACCTCCTCCAGATGACAAGGGGGGGGGGGGGGTGCTTGCAGCTAAATCACTGTCTTGCTTGGTGGCTGGAAGTTCATTTTATCTATACATGTATGAGGGTCACTCTGCACATATACAGAGCAATCAGTGCATTTATCATTGGTATGTTTGAACATGCCAGTAATGGAATA
This sequence comes from Pelophylax lessonae, assembly GCF_965119305.1. Classification (NCBI taxonomy): domain Eukaryota; kingdom Metazoa; phylum Chordata; class Amphibia; order Anura; family Ranidae; genus Pelophylax; species Pelophylax lessonae. Next base: position 30,003,848 of record NC_138778.1, read on the forward strand.
TGGAGGCTTCCATTGCTCACCTCTTCTTCTGAAAAATGCTAGATTCCTGGCTGCCAGGTGAGCCTTTTAGTTTAAAGCTGAAGTTTAGGTATGGCAGTTTTTACATAGTTACATTGGACCAATGAAGGTATGTCTGTGCCATACCTGAAAATGGGAGTTGGAAATCGCTGTAGGCACGGCTGCCACAATGATTGCCCCCAGCTTCCAGGTCCTGTGCCATGTGGCAGTGCGAGGACAAGGTCACCTAGAGCCCACGCAAACATGCCAGACTGCACCAAGATATATGAGCTTTAAATGTCAGCAAAAATCCCCCCCCCCCCCCAAAAAAAATAAATAATAAATTGAGCACTAATCTGCATGCTTACCCCCTAAGCATAAATTCCCCCTCCTCCCAGGACAAATCTACCCCCCTGCTGAAATCCCCCCTCCCAGCATAAATCTTTGCCCCCCCAAAAATTTAGCACTGACCTGCATGCTTACCCCCTAAGCATAAACTCCCCTTCCTCCCAGGACAAATCCACGCCACTGCTGAAATCCCTCTTTCCAGCACAAATCTTTGCCCTCTGCCTTCTAGAACAATCCATACCCCCACCACCCCCCAAATTTCCCCCCTCCCAACACTAATCCCTTTCCTTGCTTACTGAAAACTGGAAATCGCTCGCTGGGCACCGGCACTGTTCAAGGAATACTCTGAATTTTCTCAATGAATGCAAAGCGTTCTCTGATTGGGCAGAGTGGAGATTATGACATCACTGTCCTGGCTCTCAACCTCGTCCCAATCAGAGAACACTTTGCATTGGAGATCGACCAACATCTGTTTATCGTTGCCGATACCAATATTTTGGCCATCCCATATCAGTATAGCCAATGGCGTGACCACGCAACGTGACATCGCATATCGGTATAGCCAATGGCGTGACCACGTGTCCTCCGAGATCGTCTTTTTATGCCGGACACAGCAGCATCACCCGGGTGTCACTAACGACAAGTGGGTGAGAGACGGATCGGTATCGGGTGGGTGGGAGATGTATTGGGTGAGAGACAGAGCAGTATTGAGTGGATCCCAAAAAGAGCAGTATCACCCAGGTATCACTTACGGTGGGTGGGTGAGAGATACCGATCTGCCAGCAGATCTGCTAATGTGGAATTGCTTATATCTTTCATTTGTACATATGTGAGTGGCATATTCAATAACATTTGTAAATGGAATTATGCTATGTGACATCATTTTACCCTTACATGAGCAATATTTGGAATATCGGTAATATCGGCCAGTTCCGGGGCCGATACAGATATATCTGCAAAAGTCAATATCGGCCCTTGACATACCGGCCTTGCCAATAATTGGTCGATCCCTACTTTGCATTGATTAAGAGAATTCAAAGTGTTCCCTGAATGGCACAAGAGGCCAACCTCCAGTTTTCAGTCAGCAGCACTATATGGGACCTGGAAGCCAGCGGCAATCACTGTAGGAGCGGTGCCTACTACAGTGATTTCAAACTTCTAAAAGCTACCATACGTAAACTGTTATATTCTCCGTGTTGTGAGAGACACAGGACTCTGGTCTGGAACAACGGTTGTTTATTCAGGACTCACTGTACAGCATTACAGGACAGCTCTGCATATCATACATCTCTACATGTGTCTAAAGATGGCCACTCTGCCCCTTGACCCTTGTCATCACTCCTGGGTGGAGCCAGCCTTAAAGTGACAGTACATGTGAAACCCTTCAGGTATAACACCTTCCATCCATACCTAAAAAAAAAAACAAAAAACAAAAAAAAAAAAACAACAAAACAAGAACAGGCATAAAACAGTAACTCATAATTGTCCAATACAGTCCTCCAACTCAGGAGATTTACATGGTTTCTTCCACGTCCGGATGTGAGAACAACTTCCAGGGAAGCTCCGGGGGGAAAATGGCAGCGGATCACTTTCGGCGGGCCCGTCGAAAGTCTCGTAACCGGTCTTGCATTTGAAACCGGTCAGGAGGGCGACAGTGTCGTTGAGGACGGGCACCCAGCGACTCGGGGCTGGAGGAAGCAGGGCTGGCCGGAATGGACACCGGCGGGGCCAAGAGGGGATTCCCTAGCTCAGAGGGTGAGCAGACCTCTGGACCAGGGCTGGAGGGCTCTGTTGGAGCTGAGTTCAAAAGTTCCGAGTCTCCCCAAGCATCAGTCTCAATGCCTCCTGATCCGGTAGGAGCAGATCCTTGAGACACTGGAGGTGCAGCCGATGTCAGGGATTCGGGCAGCTGAGAACGAGAACGCAATTGGTCCACATGCCTTCTGCAAATGGAACCATCTTCCAGGCAGACCCTATACATTTTGGGTCCCAAAGTCTCTGCGACGATAGCAGGAAGCCAACGAGTGTTGGAAGCGCCATAAGATCGGGCCCATACCTTTTGCTGGGTTGTAAACCGGGGAATCTCGTCGTGTTCGACCCTCTTGTCTTGGGACTGCCGTACATGTTCCTGGACCGTTTGAGGGCGGAGCATATCCAAAACAGTCCATGGCTGCCGACCCAAAAGAAGTTCAGCTGGAGTTTTCCCAGTGGTTGCATGTGGTGTGGTTCTGTAAGCAGAAAGGAAGGAGTCCAGCTGCTGGGGTGACAGGGACTGTTGTTTACTTGTAGCCACAGTAGCTTTGAAATAGCGTTTGAAGGTCTGTACAAACCTTTCTGCTTGACCATTTGTAGCCGGGTGGTAAGGTGCGGTCAACTTGTGTTTGATGTTGTGGGCAGTCAGGAAACCCTGAAACTCCTGGCTTGTGAATTGTGCACCGTTGTCTGTGACAATTTCTCTGGGGTATCCAAACGTAGCAGCGAGATGTAACAGTATGGAAATCGTCGCCTTAGTCGTTGGCTGAGTAACAGGAACGACCTCAGGCCACTTTGAATGGGCATCAATAATGATCAAAAAGGTGTGTCCTCTGATCGGGCCTGCAAAGTCCAAGTGTAGGCGAAACCAGGGAACCGTGGGCCAAGTCCAGGGCTGGACGCACCCTCGAGGAGGGTCTCTCGCAGTTTGTGCACATCCAGCACACGCATTCACATATGTCGTGATGTCGGAGTCGAGGTTTGGCCACCACACATAGCCTCGGGCCTTTTGTTTCATACGTGTGCCCCCGGGATGACCAGTATGTAGCAATTCCAGAATGTGTCTCCGGAGGGTCTGTGGAACGATCACTCGGTCTCCCCATAAAACACAGTTGCCAGACACAGTTAATTCCAGACGCCTACGGAAGTAAGGCTCATAATCCTGTGTGACAGTTGCAGGCCAACCGTACCGTACCCAGGAGAGTATTGTCTTAAGGAAGGTATCCTTGGCTGTATGGGCTGCTACTTCCCCGGAAGACAGAAAGGACAGGCTAGTGTAACGACAACTCTTGACAGGTGGAGAAGAGTCTGTTAATGTCCTTGTCAGACGGGACATGGCGTCTGCATTAGCGTTGGCATCATGGCTGCGATACTGGATTTTGTAGCTATATGCTCCCAAGAATAGGGCATAGCGTTGAAGACGGGCTGCAGTCGTCTGGGAGATGCCTTTGTCAGGGCTAAAGATCTGAAGGAGTGGTTTATGATCAGTCAGTATGGTGAATTCCCTACCATACAGGTAAAGATGAAACTTCTTAATTGCCCATATGAGCGCCAGAGCCTCTTTGTCAATGTGAGAGTAATTGCTTTCTGCTTTTGTCAAGGACCTGGAGGCGAATGCCACAGGTTTCTCTGACCCATCTGGTAAAACGTGAGATAGTACAGCCCCTAGACCATAGGGTGAGGCATCACAAGCCAAGGTGAGAGGCCTTTGGAGGTCATAGTGCACGAGCATGCGTGACGCCAACAGCTTTCGCTTAGAAACTTCAAAAGCACGTTGGCATGCAGCCGACCAGTTCCATCTGGAGTGTTTCTCCAAAAGCTTGTTTAATGGAAACAAAGTGTGTGCTAGATCCGGCAGGAATTTGTGGTAATAGTTCAGCAAGCCCAGGTATGATCGCAGCTGCTGGACGTTGGTCGGGGCTGGAGCTTTTACTAAAGCATCAACTTTGGCTTCCGTGGTGTGTATACCCTCTGCATCCACAAGGTGGCCACAAAACTCCAATTTAGGTACCATGAATTGGCATTTCGCTAAGTTCACTTTTAGACCCTGCTCTTGGAGTCTGGCCAACACAAGCTCCACGTTACGCTTGTGTTCCTGGTCCGTCAGGCCCGTGATGAGCATGTCATCTAACAGGCACTGTGTGAAAGGAATGTCCGCCAAAATCTCATCCATTTTGCGTTGCCAAATGGCTGGGGCGGAGGCTACCCCAAACACCATCCGATTGTATTCATACAGTCCTTTGTGAGTGTTGATTGTTAGAAACTTGCGGGACGAAGGGTGGACCTCAAACTGTAAATAAGCTTGCCTGAGATCAAGCTTGGTGAACTTTTGACCTCCTGCAAGAGAGGCAAAAATGTCATCTACTCTGGGTAGGGGATACTGGTCTATCTCCAGTTGAGAATTTAGTGCCATGCGGAAATCGCCACAAATGCGTAATTCCCCATTCGCTTTCTTTACTGGTACAACTGGTGATGCCCACTCGCTGTGCTCTACCTTTGAGATGACACCTTGTTCCTCCAGCCGGCTTAGTTCAGCTTCCACACCTGCTCGGAGTGCGAAAGGTACCGTCCGAGCTTTGAAGAACCTAGGCTGGGCATTGGGTTTCAGCCTGAGTCTCACACAGTCATGCTTTATTTTTCCCAAATAGTTATCAAAGACTTGCGGGAATCGCTGTTTCAGGGACTTCACCCATCCCTCTTCATCCCCTGATGGGATGGTCACGGTGTTGCAGGGGTTAATGGCGATGTCTGGCATGCCAAAGTGAGCAATCCAGTCTCTCCCAAAAAGAGGGGGTCCCCCATGTTCTAGGATATATAATGGCATTCTCTTTGTCTGACCCTTGTAGGATACCTGTACTTTCACGTACCCCAGTGGGTGGAGTATCTGCTTTGAATATGTCTGCAGTTTGATTGGTGTTGGACGGACAGTTGTTCGGATCAGAAGTTTTCTCCATTGTTTCTGGGTGATAACTGAAACTGCTGCTCCTGTGTCTACATCCATCTTGAGTTTCTTTCCTTCCACGGTTACCTCTACAGTCATTGCAGAGGGTGCTGAATGCATATGATGTATGTCCAATCTGTGGAGCACTTCCTCATCCTCTGATTCAGATGACGATGTATATCTTCCCACCATATATGCCTTTGTCCTGGGGTTCAGAGGTTGTTTATTTCGCACCTTCTTACTACGGCAGACTCGTTTCAGATGGCCTGCCTTTCCACAATTATGACAGAGCTGATCCTTAAACCGGCAGACTTTGTGATCATGGTCTGTATTCCCACAACGGTAGCAAGCTGACGTCCTGGTTGGTGAGGTTCTATATTTACAGTTAGCTGCAGTTTGCTTGACTGCTGTTCTGAAAACTTCCTCTTTAACCTCTTCCCTTCTGCTCTGGGGGTTCAAAGCTTCTGTATCTTTCACAGCCATTTCCATCACTGAAGCTATCTCAATTGCCTTTGTAAGGGTAAGGTCTTTCTCTGTTAACAGTCTCTTTTGGCTAGACTCACTATTCAGTCCCATGACAAACTTATCCCTCAGTGCAGTTGGTAAATACTCCCCAAAAGAACAAGTTGAGGCTAGTCTGCGAAGGGCGAGCACATAAGCCTTAATATCTTCACCTGGCTGCTGCTGCCGCTGATAGAACCTGAATCTTTCTGCAATCTCTAGTGGTTTAGGCTGGAAGTGATTTCCTAACAGTGTCAGGAGCTCTGCCAAAGTCTTAGTTGCTGGTTTTTCAGGGAAAAGGAGATCCCTAAGAGTGTCATATGTCCTAGCACCAACCACTGTCAGAAACACTGCTACTTGCCTGTCGCCTGGGATGGCATTTGCACAGAAATATTGTTCTAATCTTTCAATCCAAGAAATCCACGTTGTCTGTTCGCCATCAAATTCACTTAATGTCCCGATCAATGACATTTTCCTGCTGGGCTCTGTGGGTGTTTGTATTCCTGACAATCCAGAGTTTTTTTTTTTCTTCCTTTCCTTTCTCACACGGATAGTAACCTTGTAAATCCCATCCTCGTCGCCACTGTTATATTCTCCGTGTTGTGAGAGACACAGGACTCTGGTCTGGAACAACGGTTGTTTATTCAGGACTCACTGTACAGCATTACAGGACAGCTCTGCATATCATACATCTCTACATGTGTCTAAAGATGGCCACTCTGCCCCTTGACCCTTGTCATCACTCCTGGGTGGAGCCAGCCTTAAAGTGACAGTACATGTGAAACCCTTCAGGTATAACATAAACTTCAGCTTTAAACTATGAGGTTCACCTGGCAGCCAGGTAACTAGCATTTTCAGAAAGAGAGGAGAGCAATGGAAGCCTCCATGCTCCACTCATGAACAGGGCATCTGCTCGGCATGGGACCTGGAAGATAGAGGAGATCTCTGGAGTAGCAACAACTACTACAGTGATTTCCAGCTTCCACATGGATCTCACGGGTATGGTACATACATCAGTGCTGTATTTTGGCCTAGGCCAACAAGGCCCAGGCCTAGGGCGGCACTTTGCAGAGAGGCAGCAAAATAGCTGCCCCCACTGAGTCCTGAGATCCTATTGGCCACTGTTTGCTAGAGCCGGCTGGCATCTAGTAACTAGTGACATCACGGCCGTGACTCCTTGGCCCTGGCCATGATTCAACGTGGAGGAGGATTTAACTTCCTCCTGCTCCGCACCTAGTGCTCATGGGGCCCAAAGAGTCCTGCCGGTCTGGTGACAGTGGGGTGCAGAGTCATAAGCAAAATCCACCATTCTGCAGCTGCTGCTCCTGAGCTGCAACGTCTTCACACAGCGAGCGGGCAGCCAGCTCGCCCTGGAAGCTGGCTAGAACTGAGAGCCTGCGAGGGAGAAGACCTCCACTGTCACGGCGCCACCCTCTCCTAAGCGGGTGCAGCATCCCTGGCGCCTCCCAGAGCCTGCACTCCTTGTCAAACCTCCTCTCTGCTCCCAGCTGGGACATCAACGGGCTGACCGAGGGCCCAAAAGAGGAGGACGGATGGGATGTCCTGTCCTACCCACAGACAGGGGGAACAGGAGGGACTGCAGGCAGGACTAGGGGGTCTCCCCCTCTCTCTCTTCCCCCCGCTCTCTTTCACCCCCCCTCTCTCATCCCCCCTCTCACACCCTCCCTCACCCACCCCCCCTCTCTCTCTCCCACCCCCTCTCTCTCTCACCCCCCCCCTCATGAGATCTCAGTGGTTCTTGCTGGGACTTGTAGTCCTTCAATTTTGAAGTGCGTCGCATCCGTTAAACAGGAAGGGGTGGGCAAATTTAACTAGGAGGGGCGCCCAATTTTAGTCTTGCCTAGGGCAGCACAAAACCAAAATACACCACTGACATACATACTTACATACATGTAAAAATTTCCAAACCTAAACTATAGCTTTAAGGCTGCATTCACATCTGAGTGACATGTAAATTCAAGCAAAAACAAACGTCTCTGTCTGTGTCTCCAGAAACACACTAAAGTTCAAGTGCTTTGCACATTTTTCTGGAAACACAGAAAGACGCGTGTTTTTGCTCATGATTACATTACATTTTTAAAGGCAGTCCAAATGCGGGTATCCGTTGTCTTGTTTTTTCACATGTTTTCCACGTGACAAGTTGCACAAAAAAGAGCAAAACGCTCATCACCAAAATTGGTACTTGAGCTTCTTTGCGGTGTTTGTTGTGCAACAGCCAGCCCATTTGTGTCAATTCGCTGCCACACCAAAAATGCTCTAAAACAGGTGGCGCAAAATGCAATGCATTGTGTCACTCAGGTGTGAATGCAGCCTAATACTTTAAAACCAAACTCTGCCCGTGATTGGAGATATTACCCATGACTTTGTGTAATGGCAGAAAGTCCCCAATATGGACACAGATGGCAATAAAAATGTGACTGAGGCTTAAACCTTTCCCTGCAATAAATCTTTTTGGCTGGGATTGTGGTTTAAAGAGTGTTTTTCTTTTCCATTAGGTCTTATGCACATGGCCGATTTGTGTCGTACACCGCCAAGATCAGTGTATTTCTACAATGAGTATGGTCAGGAAGCAGTTACCAGTGGTTAGGGATGGTTATGTGCCCTTGGATGTTAACTGACTGAATCCAGGGGCACGCATCCATCCCTAATTACATCACTCTTTGTGCAACTACATTCCGATAGCTGCGGATAACTCCCTGATAGCATCTGTTGGGAGGCAATAGGAGAATAATTCAAGGGGTACATGTGGCTAACTATGAGTAAAGCTTGTACTAAGTTAAAGGGGCCATTGGATTGTTCAAAAGCCTGGAGCTGTCAAGGCACCGGACTGGTCTTGTATATAGTTCAGGATAACCCAGTTCTTCTATAATAGAGTATTGAAGGGAAGAAGGTTTTAATCTAGGACATAGCTGGAGACTGCAGAAGTAATGTGGTGTACTTGTTGTAGGGGTAGGCAGGGTGATGGAATGGTGATCACGTCCTCCATGTTTCCCTCCTCATTGGGTACCAAGCAAGGGTCACATGAGAGGCTTACCCCTGGGTGGATTCTTCTGGGCTAAACTAGGCACTTTGGATAGGGTCATTGCCTTACACAGCGGGGTACTTTTACTTGTGCAGACAACTGAACTCTAGTAAACTTTCTTGATGTAGTATACACCACTACGGTCACTGATGCTAATGGAGGGACATGCAGAGCCAATTCCCCCCACATGTCCAGGGTATCACTGCAACCTCACTCCCAGACCAGTAATAGTATATAGTCCTTCTGCGCAATTAGCGATATGCGTGCACTTACTTAACCCTTCCTCTTCCGTACCTGTGTACAGGCTGATGACCTCTCCTCTTCCGTACCTATGTACAAGCTGAGGACTTCTGCAGTGCTGATCTGCTTCCATTGCTATGGGAGACAGACCTGCTCAAGGAGAGAGAGCCAGCAACAACTCCTCCAGGAAGAGGCTATCTCACCTGCCACATATACACGTTCATGACAGACTACTGGAAAAAATGTTGTTAACCTTAGTAACTACTTGTATCTTCACACTGTATTAACTCTTGTACTGCTGTCTTCATACCCCAATGTGCTAAGCTGACCCGGACTGTAGGTTATATGTGTCAGTTACTTGTATTACACCCCTTGACTTAACTTTAGACCAGTTAAAGGGAAAATTTCAAAAGCTTTACTTGAATAACATGGCATGACAGTAGAGCAGAAGCAACAGTCCTTCCCTAAACTAATCTCTAAATAAGGCTTGTGGCTGCCCCAGCATACCTGCACAGGAAAGAGTCCATATCTGGCTGAGTCTATGATGGCAGTATCCAGGATTGGCATTTTCAGGGCAGACTGCAGGTCCCAGTGATCCCCCTAGGCTGTAGAAGAATCTTAAGGAAAGATGTGCATTAACCAGCAATCCAGTCCCCACATATCCAGCAGGCCAACAAGACAGAGTCTGGCAATGGTAACAGCAGCAACCGCAGAGTTTCAATAGTCTTTTTTGCACGCTTGGGTCTGGATCCCTGTCTCTTTTAGAACACACAGAACCAAGGGGTCGGACCTAGGAAACCCGGCAAAGAAAGAATCAGGAATCACAATTGTCACTAACCCTTTTGACTGAGGCAGGATAAAACTCTACCTGCCTAAATATTTTCTGCCAAAATTTTTGTAACCCAGTGCAGTGTGACCCTTGCAGTGCAACAGTGTTACTTCCTCCCTACTACATCTCTAGTAATCTTGGGGGGTGCCCTGCACTTTGACATGCAGTGGATTTCTCTATCCATCCATGCTATACAACACAGATGGACAAAATATCTACAGCAACAGCAACTATTGTATGCTGACAGACGATGACTGTCAAAATACCCAATTACTGTCTGCATCTGAGGGATGTCAAGCAGTAGGTAGCCAAAAGGACCACCCACTGAGCAAATTTTGGCTGGTTTATTTTGAACAGGTTGAAATTTCCTTGGTGTATGGCAAGCTTTGGTGAGTCTTAATGAATTATGAATCATGTTATTTTTTGATTCCAATTCCTCCTTGGTAAGTGGCTGTGTGTATATCGAGGGAAGATGAAAAATCCAAAGGAATGTTCTATAACGTATAAATACTGAAGGCTTGTTCTAATGTGACCCAATCCTAAAAAGATGAGTGCTTTTCCAAAATACCATCCTGGTGAATAACTAGTCGATAACTATTTGTAATGCCACTTTTGTGCTTAGGCAAGGTCAGGTGGGCCATGCTGATTATTAGGTATGTCTCCAAGGAGCTTAAGAAATGTCCTTATGGATTGAGGGAAAGAAGGGAGCAGCTTTATAGGGATTCTTTCCATAAAGCCTTGCGTAAACTCCTTCAGGAGCAGCGTGTCGTTTTGGGAGTATAGCTTTCCAGAGGTTGGTTGGAAGTGGAATCCCCACATGGATGGAAAACTAAGTTGGCAATGGGTCGTTGTCTTCAACAAAAATGAGATGTTCAGTGCAAAGAATTTGGAGTAGTTAATTTTCAATTTTGAAAGAGATTAAATGTGTTTGAGGTCTTTCAATAGATTAGGGATTGTAACATGTGGTTCGGGGAAGAATAGGAGCCACTTTGCTGCTTATGTTCCTCCCTTCCCATCATCAGACCCCCTTATGTTTGGGTGTGATCCCAAGTCAGGGAAAATATGGTCTATCCCAGGATTTAAGAAAGGGCTCAAGTGTCAATATGAATTTTATTGGAGAGGGGACACTTTCATTGTTTCCTTTGGGGATCCAAAATGCGTCCAACACCCACTATCACTTTCACCTGTGCTTGTGGATTAGCATAAAGTGACAGAATTCAGATACAAATTTCCTCTCAAACACCCCAAACCAGTGAGGACTGCTTAAATTTTGTCCAAAGCCACTCTGTTGAATGTTTTCTTGAAAACCATAGAGAGAGAGAACATCCTTACTCCTTGTTTGGTCAGCCATTGGTGTAAATTTAAAATTTTCAGGATGATATCATGTGCCTCCCTATCTGGAACAAACCCTACCTGGTCAAGAGGCCCAATCCAGGACAGTAACTGGAGTAGACAGATCGCTAGAATTGTAACCGATATCTTAACATATACGGTTAAGAGTAATAGTTCATAACCTTCCTTGTGCAGTAGGACAGTAAAGCCCCGTACACACGTGCAGATTGTCGGCCGAACGATTGGCAGTCTTTTGTCCAGGGCTGTCGTGTCTGTTGAAAACTGCAAAAGACTGCACACAAATTTTGTCGGCCAACAACAGCCGACTGCAGAAGTGATGTCATGTGATGGTTAACTTTCCTTGTCTTTTTTCTTTTCTGAGCATGCCCAGTCTTGCAAATCTGCTGTCTGTCGGCCGAATTCTGTACTGACTGGCGAACAATCGGCCGTTCTGGTGTTGGCATACAAACATTTTAATGCTTGCACGACAGATTCTGTTCGGCCGAAAGTGCGCTGTCGGCTGTCGGAAGCATCATACTAACAAGCCGAAAATCGGCCGATCGGTCGTCGGCCGAATCTTTTCGGCCGACAATCTGCACGTGTGTACGGGGCTTTAGACAGTAATATGTGCTAGTAAACGTGGAAAGGCTGAGGAGGACATTGTGAGAGATTTAAAGTTGCCACAAAACTCAGGAAGATGATATGACCCAGGCCCTTATAATACTGTGTTGTAAGGCCATCTGACCCTGGGCTTTGCCAGCTTTCATTTGCTTTAGTGCCAGGGAAAATCCCTCAGAGGTGACAGGTTTTTTGTGTTTTTGTGTTTCAGCCTTCAGAATGGCAGGGGGGCATTAAGAGTCAAACAGTCTTGAATATGTGTCTGTGTGGGTTTGTTCCCTGGGGTGCAAATGTCTAGGTTGTACAGTTGTTTGTAATAGGCCATGGAGCTGTGTTCCTTGGAGTGCACCCTCCAGCTTTATTGTGGATGCTGTAATCTTAGCATGCTTCACTTATAGATATCCTGCTAGGAGTCTGCCATTTTTATTACTATCCTCATAGAATAGATTTGACAAAAACTGGCCATAGATAAATTGAAAAAGGTTCAGCAAGGACTGGACAAATTTTGATCCATCTATTCCATCTAGAGAGAAGTCGATCTAATAATCGGCTTCTTTCAAGCAAGAATGTTCGGAATTATTCTTTCAATCAGCACTGAAGCCAATAAGCTGCAGCACTGATCAGTATATCTGAACACACAATACATTGTATATACATTATATTTTAATATACAATAGTGCAGTTTGCTGGCTGATCAAAAAAAAATCCATCTATAGCCAGTTTAAGTAGCACCTCATAGTTTGCCCAATTCCTTTGGCTGTCAGGACTGAGTTTTACAAAAGTAAAAGATCAAAGAGAGAGCCATATACAAAAAAAATTCTCAGAAGTCCAAATTTTTTATTGGTTACAACAAGCAGGGCAAAAAACAGTCAATGTGTTTCGGGGGCCATACAATCCTCTTTATCAGGACTGATGGATGGAAGAATCCCCCCCGCCGGGGCATATTATTCTGACATCGGGACTCTCTGCTACACTAAAGAGCTTCTGCAGCAGATTGGCTGCAGCTGCTGATTGACAACAGTTTTCTAAGATTCCCATTTGACAGAAATTAGGGTCCTTTCATACGGTCCGTTCAGTTTTTTCCTCTGCTCAGTGACACGGATGCACTTTTGGAGGGTCCGTTCCGTTTGTTAATTTATCATCCCATCTGTTTGCGGATGATAAACGGAGAAAATGTATGTCAATGGGATTGCGGACGTCAGCGGATGACACCGCTGACATCCGTTTTTGCGTCCGTTCCGTTTTTTTAAACGGAAGAAAAATAGGGTTCTCTTCCGTTCCAAAAAACGGAACTGAACGGACGTCCCCTGACATCTGCAATCCCATTGACATGCATTATGTCCGTATTTCATCCGCAAATAGATGGGAGGAAAAACGGACATACGGACCGCCCGTGTGAAAGGACCCTTAGGCCTCTTTCACACGGAGCGGACCGTATTTCGATCCACTCAGGCACTTTTTTTTTTTTTACGAACACGGATGACACTTGTGTCATCCGGTCCGTATGTCCGCATATCATCCCATCCATTTGCAGATAATATACGGACATAATGTATGTTTATGGGATTGCGGACGTTAGCGGATGACACCGCTGACATCCGATTTTGCGTCCATTCCGTTTTTTTAAACGGAAGAAAACGGAAGAAAAATAGGGTTTTCTTCCGTTCCAAAAAAAACGGAACAGAACTGAAAGGACGCAAATCGTATGTCAGCGGATGGTCATCCGCTGACATCCGCAATCCCATTGACATGCATTATGTCTGTTTTTCATCCGCAAACACATGGGAGGAAAAACGGACATACGGTCAGACCGCCTGTGTAAAAGGACCCTAATCTATTTTCTGACTGAAAGTTGCACTAATGTGAACCAGGTCTAAAAGGTAGACAAATTTTACAGTAAAGATACAGATTAATCTGCATGTATTCGCAAGTGATGGTCATTGAAAGGTGCTGCTGGCCAAAAGACAAAAAATAATGTATGCTATCAAATAACAATCAAAAAGATCACAGTGTAACAAAAAGTAACCAAAAGTAACCAAATATGCCTCGCTTGGTGTGTGGCTGGGTGTAATCTGCTTAAATGGATACAAATGTTTCCAGTGCTAGCAATACAGTTGTATGGAATAAGGCAAACAGACACATACACATATTGCTATTGCCAATACTAGAAATACTTTCTTTTATTTCAAGGAAGCCAGCAGCACCTTTGAATACTGTACTGTTACAAACAGTTTAAATAGGTTCTTCACCCTAGAAACAAAACAAAAAAATAAAATAAAAAGTCAGCAGCTACAAATACTGTAGCTGCTGACTTTTAATAATAGGACACTTACCTGTCTAGGGATCCCATGCGACCCTCACCCAAGCTGACTCTTCGCTGATCTTCGGGTCCAGGCACTGGCATTTTTACTTTGCTTGCTTGCATCATTTCCACCATGTATGTGCAAGCCCCGCTGCACTTTGTGAATGGTCGCCCAGCTTTCTGGGACCTGTGACGTGTTCCTGAAGGATGCGTGAAAGGAGGAGAGGCCAAATTTCCATACAGATCGCTGCGCCGATCCAACTGTCAAAATCAGGTACCCATTCACCCTCAAAAAAAGTGCCAAAACTTAAAGTGGTTGTAAACCCTAATATACCCTGAGAAGTGACTGGCCTCAGGTGATACACAGAGATGAAACAAATCCTCCTACATACGTTGTACCTGTTTATCTGCAGCAGTCTTTCCCCTACATCCGTACAAAGTGCAGAATTTACACTGGATCGCTCAGCTCTCAAAATAATGGGGGCGGAAAGCTGAAGTTACGTCAATGAGGAAAGCTCTGAGAGCTGATTGGAGGGAAGGGATACGCCCCCATCACACAGGAGCAGAGCAGAGGCTGTCAATCAGCTGGAGGTCCCTCCCCTGTCATTATTTTTCTCTTGGTGTCAGGAAAATGAAAGTGACAGCAGAGGAATGAGGCAGCAGACAGAAATATCACTTAGTGCTCTGGATTGAGACAAGTACACACTATAGAGGGATATGCTTTATTCATATTTCATGTCTGAAGTTTACACCCACTTTAAAGAGGAGAGCAGGATGGGAGGGCAGGGGACAGGGGGGGGTGTGGGGGGAGCAGGCAAGTGGATTTCCCCTTTTGGGTGAAGTTTCCCTTTAATCTGTGTTTTTAGTGTGAAAGATGGCCTCCATTGATTCTTAGTTCATTCAGTCAAATTGTATTGCACTCCAGCTCTGATGATTTGCATCATTTTTATACTTTGTGTTTCTCGTCAGTTCCAACATTTAAACTGGCCAAAATGTATCCGGTTCAGCTGGGACCAGCAGAATTTTGATTCACGTATAGTGGTTCCTGTATGATGACGGAAGTGGATCATTAGATTGACTTCTGTAGAATATGAATGTTAGAAAACTTTTGTCAATCAGTGGCTGATCAGTGAATTCTGACAGCGTAGGGTCCTCATGCAAACATATAATGCCCCAGCGAAGAGGATTCCTCTATCCACCATGTTTGTATAGATGAAGGAATCTGTTCATTGTTTTTCATTCACCCAGTGAAGAATCGCCTATGGGCAGCTTTAGAACTTGTTCTTCTCTCCAATCACCATGTCATATTTGTGTCTTTTCATCTATGCCTGTACATTTTTTTTGTAGAAATTCTGCTTTATCACCATATTTATGTGTTATTTTAAACTTTTCTTCCAGACCTGATGAAGGGAGATTTTGCGGCCCCCGAAATGTGTTGATTTTCTTTTGCTCTGCTTGTTGTAACCAGTTGAACCATAAAGTCTTTGCATTCCTAAGGATTTTTTATTTGCCGCTCTCTTTGACCTATTACACTTGGATTTCTCAACCCAAGTTAAATTCCTCTCCTTTAGAAGCAACCATTGTGGACCAGAAAATGCTAGTTGCCTGGCCATTACTGGCTTCAGTACTTATTAAAATAACGACAAAGCAGCAAAATGCAAACAGAATGGCACCAAAACTACCAATCTGCTTACCTGTTCTAGGTAAGTGACTCGGTGCAATGAAATCATGGCTCAGCCAGGGATCTAATCATTTCAGAAGGATAGATGGCTCTGTAGGTTCCTAGTACAGGTTTCTCTTTTGACATAATCTCAAAAAGAATTGAAGTGTTACTAAACCCACAACAGTAAAATCAGTGTGAATATGCAATAAAGCATGCTTGCTAAGCCCCGTACACACAGGCCGAATCTCAGAAGACATTGGCTGGTTAAAAAAAAAAAAACGTCCAACATTCGGCCCATGTTAATGCCACCCTGTCCGACAGAAGCCGGCCGTTTGGCCTGGCTTCTGTCGGATGAGCATACTGAAAAACCAGCAGCCGACCGGCTCCCGTTCAGCGCTCTCAGCCAATGGCCGAATGCAGTTTTCTGGCGGGGAAGCAGCTCTGACCAGAGCTGACAGTTTTTCTTCATTCAAACCAGTGGGTCGAACAATAAAAAAGTTTGTAAAGCGGTGTTCCAGCCTCCCCCTCCAAAAATTAAAAGTCAGCAGCTACACATACTGTAGCTGCTGACTTTTATTATTAGGACACTTACCTGTCCTGGAGTCCAGCGATGTCGGCACCGCAACCGATGTTTCCATCAGTTGTCGGGTACTGCCGCCGCCATTGCCGGTAAGAGAACCCGGCAGTGAAGCCTTTCGGCTTCACGGGCGGGTCCCTACTGCGAATGTGGTGGGGGAAGAAGGAGGGGGCCAAACGTCTGAGGAACAGTGCCGCGGCGCCGTCTCCCAGAAGTGGGGAAGGGTACCTGTCAACAAACAGGTATCCGTTCCCCCCCTCCCACCTTAAAGGTGCCTTCAGATGGGGGGGGGGGGGAGCAAATGATCGGAAGTTCCACTTTTGGGTGGAACCCTGCTTAATGTGTACCAGGTTTAATACCCACTGTGGAACCTACGGGGTTAATCCTAAGCCTTGTGTAAAAAGGCTGCTTTATCCTGTCTTCCCTGATCCTCCTTCCATCCTCCCCACAGTCCCCAATTCATCTGCTGATAGTACAGAACCTTGGGGTCACTCTGCACATGCTCAGTTTGGTGTTTTGCTAGAAATGTATTTATTTTTTTTCTTGGGAGGGTGCATGTGATCAGCACGGGGCCAATCAGCACTGTCCAGATAGAGGGTCAGGGGTCCTGCAGCCTCATAGGACAGTCAGAGTAGAATGAAAACTCCTCCTATAAGCTTTAACCAGACACTGATAGAAGTCACAAGACTGCTATATACTGCTGATGAGAAAAGTTATTTAGCAGTTTATATTTACTAAAATAATTGCATTCCCATGTTCTGTGTACTGTGGGAAACCAGATTTAGTGACTGCAGGCTCCTGGGTTTAGTAACACTTTAAGTCTGAGTTAATTTAAAACTCTTGCAGGTAAGATGTTTTATCAAGTCATTATAAACAGTTATTCTTCTTTGCAGTAAACCTTTAGGGCGCCATATTAGTTTTCCCAAGAGCCATTAATCCAAACTAAAAGTAACCTGTGGACATTTCAATAAAGTTTCCATAACCCAAGCACACTTTCTATTGGATAAGATAAGAATTGGCTCTGCTTTCAAACTAAAATTGCTGCCCTTCATAAGATAAACAAAGAGACGTTAAGATAAAATGTAATTGTATTATACTAAGATTTTTTTTTTTCACTTTCTGACTGCAGGTTCTATGTAGCTCAGCTTGCATAGCTCAGATAAAATGACATAAATTGTGGACTTCATGATAGAATCAGATCCGGTCTTTCAGTAGATGTTTACTATTCTATGGAGTCTAGACCTTTTTTTTTTATAATAACATACAGAACAGAACACGAGAATGTGGTCAGCTTAAAGAGAATGTATAACATTTTAAATACACATATCAAAGAGACCAGATTAATGTAAATAATTTTTGTTTTAATTTTAGCAAGGTCAATATTGGAACAATATACCCTGTTTCCCTGAAAATCAGCCCAACCCCGAAAATAAGCCCTAGTTAAAATCCTCGTAAAAACATGTAATCCGTTTTGTGAAAAGATTATATAATGTGCAGCGTGTCTCTGTTTGTAACTTTATTGGGGAAAATACCTTATTTACAGCGCCACCGGGCGCTCACGTGACCAGCGGGAGATCTTCTCTTTCCTCCAGGCTGACGTCAGCGGCCCCTCCCTCTGCAGTGCTCAGAGCAGGGCTGACGTAAGCTGGGATCTCAACCCCTCCCTCTGCAGTATTTGGAGCAGGGAAGAAGAGCCCTGGCGGGTCACGTGAGCACCCAGCGCCACTGTAAATAAGGTATTTTTCACAATAAGGTTACAAATGGAGACTCACCTATTTTGAGCGTTGTGACATGGTGCATTATCCTGCTGGAAAGTGCCATCAGAAGATGGGTATACTGTAGTCATAATGGGATGGACATGGTCAGCAACAATACTCAGGTAGGCCATGGCGTTTAAATGATGCTCAATTGGTACTAAGGAGCCCAAAGTGTGCCAAGAAAATATCTCCCACACCATTACACTGCCACCAGCCTGAACCGCTGATACAAAGCAGGATGGATCTACGTTTTCATGTTGTTTACACCAAAATCTGACCCTACCATCTGAATGTTGCAGCTGAAATTGAGATTCAATAGACCAAATTAAGTATTTACAGTCATTTATTGTCCAATTTTGGTGAGCCTATGTGAATTGTAGCCTCAGTTTCCTGTTCTTAGCTGACAGGAGTGGCACCCGGTGTGTTCTTCTGCTGCTGTAGCCCATCTGCTTCAAAGTTCCATGAATTGTGCATTCAGAGATGGTATTCTGCATTCCTTGGTTGTAACGAGTGGTTATTTGAGTTACTTTTCTATCATCCCCAACCAGTCTGCCCATTCTCCTCTGACCTCTGACATCAGCAAGGCATTTTCATACACACAACTGCCGCTCACTGGATATTTTCTAATTTTTTGGACCTTTCTCTGTAAACCCGAGAGATGGTTGTGTGTGATAACCCCATTAGATCAGCAATTTTTGAAAGACTAACAATAATAACACGTTCAATGTCACTTAAATTCTCTTTCTTCCTCATTTTGATGCTCAGTTTGAACTTCAGCAATCCGCCGTTACCACGTCTAGATGCCTAAATACATTGAGTTGCTGCCATGTGATTGGCTGATTAGCAATTTGTGTTACCAAGCAATTGAACAGGTGTACCCAATAAGGTGGCCGATAAGTGTATATCTCTCAGTAGTATCATTCTTGGTTCTTTATCTGCTAATGACACCCAGGTTGGGGGAATAAAGCTATATCATCTTAAGCAGCCCACAAATGATTCGATTTTCTTTACTTCCACCACGGGTGGTGGAATGTAAGAAATAAGACATGTAAAAAATCAGACAGGCTGGTTGTACCTAAGTCAATTGATGGATCACTTGGGTACAATCAGCCTGCCCATAAATGGGTCGAATCTGGGCCGGTCCCTCCATTCACTTCTTGTCCGATAACCATAACAGGAAGTGAGAGGAAATCCCTCCAAAGTGAGGGAATCCCTGGTTTGCAAGAGAACTAGTGTCCCCCAGTGGCGGCTGGTGCTCCAAAGACCGGGGGGGAACGGCAGACGGACCACACCATAACCCCCCCCAGGACCACACTAGCCCGCACACCATACCCCCCCCCCCCACCTCGCCAGCTCACTCACCCTGGACATGTGGAGAGCAAGCAGCAGCGGCGGCAGCTTCCCCTCAGTCTCCTGCGTCTCCTCCCACCTGCTCCTCGGCCAATGGATGGCTTCTCCTTTCAGCCAATCAGGAAACGGGTCTGAGGACCCATTTCCTTATTGGCCAGGAGGAGAATCCGTGTGACAAATGCAAATATTCATTCGCTATTGTCACACAACTGGGTGGGCTCGGGGCGCAATTCTCCGCGCCCCGAGCCCACCCTTTTTTGAAGCCTATTAGAGCCTCTGGCTCTAATTACGTGCTTCAAAAAAAAAAAAACCCTGTGGAATACATGCGTCCGGCACCCTACATGTAGATTAGGGGGCAGGACGCATGGATTGGGGGGGTGGCGCCCCTGCGCCCCCAATGGACGGGCCGCCACTGGTGTCCCCATTGGAGGCTTCCTTTTCTAATCCTGCTCTGGTGACAACCCAAAATTAAAGATTTTCTTTTACGTTCATTTTTGGGGATAATGGTAAACAATGGAAACAGAGAGGACAATGCTCCCTAACAGGGGCACAGACAGCAATAAAAAACAGACAGGTGTACTAGTTTCTCTGTACCTTATACAAAATGAAAAAAATAGGTCATATGTCTGTAATTTTCAAATTGAATTGGACTTAACCAAATGTAATTTTTTTTTAAAAAAAGGATACTTATCCCGGCATGTTTGTCAGACTGATCAAACACAATATATTAGGCTTTGCGGTCTCTCTCTTCTTAATAAGATTAGTAGATGGGATAACAGTCTGCAGATAAGAGATTTCCGGGACTGCAGTCAGTTATTGTTATTATCAGCAGCTCCTTGCTGGCACCTTCAAACAGAGACAGGGAGGCTAACAGATTTCAACAGGGAAGGTGAAGTGTACAGTTCACAAACCTTGCCCCAGACCCATTGTCTCCTACAAACCCCTTGTCAACGAGCTAAAAAAAGAAATGGAAACACACTTGACAGTATCTTGTTGACTTTTAAGGCTTTTTCTTGGACATTAGTAAACACTTGGACATGCATGCATGCTCCAACCGCCTCTGTGTCTTTCGGGTCAGGAGGAATTGGTACTCTTTTAGATAATTGAGGAAGGAGTGCATGTCTTAGGGAAGGCCATGGCGATCGGGCAAGAGTTTCCAACTACTTGACCGAACTGTCCTCCAAAAATGGTAATTTGGTATGTCGGAGCCATGTCCACAGGTCACCATTGAGGTCAAATTATTGTCTAATGTTTCATCATGTTAGCATCTTTGTTGCTGTGGGTATAACAGGAATATATATACTATATTGTCAAAAGTATTGGGACACCGTCCTTTACACGCACATGAACTTTAATGGCGTCCCAGTCTTAGTCCGTAGGGTTCAATTTTCAGTTGGCCCACCCTTTGCAGCTTTAACTCTTTTGACAATCCCCAATGACTAAGCTCTTTTGATCCCCAAGACTAAGCTCCAGGGGCAGAGCAAAACACATTGGGGGCATGGCCTAGTCGGAGTCCAGGCTGAGGTTACCCCTCTATCCACCTCCAAAAGATTAATCAGATGTGCGGCATTAGGGATCACACCTTTCCTTTTTGGGCCACTGCAGGAGCAGGGAGGGGCTCCATCTCCTGCCAGTACTCCCAGCAGCAGATGCAGAGATACCCGCCTGTACAGACCTTATCCACCGAGACTGGCACACAAAGAGTAAACAGGTCACAACTCTTCTGGGAAGGCTCTCCACAAGGTTTAGAAGTGTGTCTATAGGAATGTTTGACCATTCTTCCAGAAGCGCATTTGTGAGGTCACACACTGAGGTCAGCCACTGGTCGAGAAGCCCTGGCTTTCAGTCTCTGCTCTATTTCATTCCAAAAGTGTTCTATCTAGTTGAGGTCAGGACTCTGTGAAGGCCAGTCAAGTTCCTCCACCCCAAACTCGCTCATCCATGTCTTTATAGACCTTGCTTTGTGCACTGGTCCAAATAAATAGGTGGAGGGGGGATTATGACGTGGGGTTGTTTTTTCAGGGGTTGGACTTGGCTCCCTAGTTTCAGTGAAGGGAACTCTTAAAGCGTCAGCATACTAAGCCATTTTGGACAATTGCATGCTCCTAACTTTGTGGGAACATTTTGGGGTTGGCCCTTCAAGTTCCAACATGACTGCGCACCAGTCCACAAAGCAAGGTCCATAAAAACATGGATGAGCGAGTTTGGGGTGGAGGAACTTGACTGGCTGACTGACAGGATGAATTAGAGTGGAGACTGCAAGCCAGGCCTTCTCATCCAGCATCAGCACCTGACCTCACAAATGCACTTCTGGAAGAATGGTCAAACATTCCCATAGACACACTTGTAAACCTTGTGGACAGCCTTCCCAGAAGAGTTGAAGCTGTTTTAGCTGCAAAGGGTGGGCCAACTCAATATTGAACCCTACGGACTTAGACTAGGATGCTATTTAAGTTCATGTGAATGTAAAGGCAGGCGTCCCAATATATTTGACAATATAGTGTATATGTGTGTGCAGGTTCTGCTTCCTGATCATGTGGTTAGGAGCAGCAGAAGCAGTAAACACTCAGAGTCCGGTTGCAGAGAACAGAACTTGTATTAATGTCAAAGTTTCATAATTCACAATAAGCCCAGCGGGAAGGAGCCAGATTGGGGAAACAATATGTATTAGCCATGTATAGCAGAGCAGGCCTCAGATGTGCCAACAGCATTTGTCTTGAGGGGCGGAATGCGGCCTGGCCTGTCTGTACCCAAATGGGAAGGATCATTCTCCTACTCATCTATAACCTCTCCTTGCCACTTATCACTGTCCCTGTCAGACGGGTGACCTGTCCCTACACTACTTGAAATGTGCACCAAACCTAGGAGCCAGGGCCTTAAATAGGCTCTGCCTAACCCAAGATCGCTGATAGAGTCACATGGTTTAGAAGCATCCAATCGGATAGCTTCTCTAGTGACCCAGGAACTAAATTTCCCCTGACTTCCCCTCCAACTGCAATGCTGCTGCAGTTGAGCGCCATCTACAGTGGAGAAAATAGACTGCACCTGCCTACATGCAGAGCAGCAAAATAATTTTGATTTACTGCTCTTTCTCAGAATGCAACCCTATAAATTGGCCAACTTGTAAAGTCATTGTACTCCATGTGTGACTGTTATTGTATCAAAAATGTTGTTACTGGAGTCGAAAAGGGAAAACTAAGGGTAAACTTGTCTCTGTACAAATAACAGCAGGTGCCACCTATTTTTTTTATTATTTAGAATTCTCCTTCTCTATTTTTCTATCTGTCTTGAAATTCTGCCTTGAGTTGAGGACCCGGAGCAAAGCATACAGCAAATGAAAGTCAAAATATTATCTTTATGACTGGTCCAGACTAGTGACTTAAAAAGCGCTGACCCAAAACATTAAGGCTGCATTCACACTGGAGCGTAGCGTTTTCGCGTGTTTTTTTACCTCAATTTTTACCGTGATTTTACCGCGATTTTCAGGCGTTTTTTTCAGGCGTTTTTGGAGGCAGGCATTGACATCTATCAAAAACGCAGGTAATCAGCCCAAAAAGAAGCTCATGTACTTTTTTGAGCTACAGGCGTTTTGCTTCAGGCATTAAAACGCTCAGATGTGAACAGGGGCCATTTAAATGAATGGGGTTTTACTTGTTGGGCGTTTTGGAATGTTTTTTTTCTAGCATTTTTGGAGCTGAAAAAAACGCCCAGGTGTGAATAGAGCCTAAACCACAGAACAAGCATTTGTAGAAGTGTAGGCAGACGGGTTCACTTTAAAACAGACTTACCTTCATCATGCACCACATCATTTTTACATGATATAGCTCTTTCATTAAGTATTCTAAAGCATTTTCTTCTCCCAGGCCTACATTTCTATCCATTGCACAATGCCTCTGTGGAACAGCTCTTCTTGTTCCTAGACCCACACTAATGATGTCATCAATGTAATCAGGAGCTTTAGGGTATTTCTATCAAATTCCTGATAGGCTCCTACGAGGTTAAAAGAACACAATGGGGTTGATTTACTAAAAACAAATAGACTGTGCACTTTGCAAAGTGTAGTAGCACTCTGTAAGGGCAAGTGCTCCAGAGCTTAGTAAATGAAGTGAAGCTCTGCTGACTTCCATCATTTAATCATGTGCAAGCAAAAAAGCTGTTTTTTTTTTTGGGCTTTTTTTTCCCTTGGATGTGATTGGGTGTTCTTTGCAAAGTGAAGCTTTTACCTCATTTACTAAGCTTCGGAGCAACTGCCCTTGCGGAGTGCACAGTCTATTTGCCTTCAGTAAATTAACCCCCAGTGTATCTAGATACACTGTCACATATGCAGTAGTAGTCTGCTCCTTCTAATTAGGAATCATCAGCAATAATGTTTTCTTTAAATATTGCTTTGCCACAATAAAACAATGGGCTTCATTTATTTGCTGCCTTTTTGTTCTGTCAATTTTCTGGTCTTTTTTAGCTTTTTTTCAGCTGTAGCGTTTTTTAGCAAAACTATACTCCCACAAAAGCTAATGGCTCAAAAACGTTGACAAACGCAAAATAGCAGCTTTTTAAAGCGTTTTTTGAGTTAGAGCGTTTTTACAGCTGAAAAACGCCTCTCAAAACACACTAGTTCTGGGGGGAGGGGGGGGGGGATTTCCAGCCAGAAAACGCCCCTGCCAAAAACTGCTGATAACAGCCTATGTGTGCATGGACACATAGGATAACATGCTGAGGAGTTTATTGGCTGCAGAAAAAAAAACGTCTGATGCCAAAAACAGCCCCTGTAAAAACGTTCAGTGTGCATGAGGCCTAAATAAAGCACACTTACCTGTCCATAAATCCAGCGACGTCCTCACCCAAACCGGTTCTTCGCCAGTCTTTGGGTCGCTGACACCAGCATGTTTACTGTGGCCAGCTGGCTGTGATTTCTGGCAGCTTCACAGCCGGCAGCCTAGCTTACATGCGCTAGCCATGTTCTGCTTTGTGAATGGTCCCACAGCTTTCTGGGACCTGTGACTTGCCCCAGAAGGTTGCAGCAGGGGAGAGGAGAAGGTCCAGTGGATTGCCGCAGCGATCCGACTGAAAGTGGGAGCGGGTGCCTGTTGAAACCATGTACCTGCTCCAGTGGTGGCTGGTGCTCCATGAGCCGGGGGGACGGCAGTCAGACCATACCCCCCCCCCCCCCGACCACACCAGCTCCAGCCCACACACCATTCCCCCCCACGGTTGCCGGCTTACTCACCCTGGACTGGCAGTTAGCGGCAGCGGCGGCAGTGGCGGCAGCGGCGGCAGCAGCGGCGGCAGCAGCGGCGGCGGCAGCAGCGGCGGCAGCGGCGGCAGCAGTGGCGGCAGTAGCGGTGGCAGCAGAGGCGGTAGTGGCTTCCCCCTCAGTCTCCCATGTGGGTCGGGCTTCCACTGCGTCTCCTCCCTCCTTCTCCTCCTTGGCTAATAGCATGGCTTCTCCTTTCGGCCAATTGGGAAACGGGTCTCAGGACCTGCTTCCTGATTGGCCAGGAGGAGAATCCGTGTGATAATAGCGAATATTCATTTGCTATTGTCACACAACTGGGTGTGCCCCGAGCCCACCCTTTTTTGAAGCCTATTAGAGCCTCTGGCTCTAATCACATGCTTAAAAAAAAAAAAACCCCATTGGAATCCATGCGTCTGGCGCCCTGCATGTAGATTAGGGGGCCAGACGCATGGATGGGGGGCGGCCCCTGCACCCCCAATGGACGGGCTGCCACTGACCTAAAAATAGAAGAGGATGGCATAAAGCGGAACTTCCCCTTAATTAGCCCTCCTAATTGCTATCATGAGACAATAGAATGGTTAGTCTCAATGTTGTGAAGAAAAGGATAGAGGGAGGGTTTGAGGAAGTTTAGCAAAAAGAGAACTGAGCTGATGCCACTCAGTCTGCAATTACTATGCTGTGTATTGCCAGCCACCAATAGGACCAAAGCCAGCCATCCATGGATTGAAATTCAGCAGGGTTTCTAGTAGTGATAATGGTGGACCATGCTTGCATAACCGTGTGTTGAAATGGCCACTAGTAGCCTCAATTGGAAATTACTTCTCAGAGAATATTTTTGGAGACAGAACGTTGTCACCCAATAACACAAAGCACCTTGTCAAGGGCAAGATTAAAAGCAATTAAAAAACTATAGAAAACAACTTTTCACAGTACATTAACATGGTATTGTTATGAAAGGTATTTAAATGGCGCCGACAATTTATGCAGCACTTTAACAAATTGTATATTCACATCAGTCCTGCCCTCAAGGAGCTTGCAATCTAAGGTCCCTACATATACTAAGACCAATCTGGATGAGAGACAATTAACCTACCATCATGTCTTTGGAGTGTTAAAACGTGAGATTGTATCCAATATTTTTACCTAAACTGACCTAGTCATCTGCAAAAACTAAAGCTAACTTCGGTTGGGCCGAGGTTGGTCATTATCATGTGCCTCTTCCTACAAGCCCCACTTCAATTTTTATTATTTTTCCTTTTCTGAATAGTACAAAATAAAGAAATATCCACAACTTACATTTCAGTTGCTCTTACATTATGCAACCTAAAGCGGTAGTAAACCACAGCAGTTTAACCACTTGCTAACCACTCCACACAGATTTACTGCGGCAGGGCGGCTCGGCTGCGCATAATCACGTAGATCTACTTGATTATGTGCACGCGGTCTCGGCAGCGCGCGCACCGCCGGAGCTGCGCTCCCGCTGTGATGGGACACAGTGGGATCCAGACCGCGGGAGAAGCAGGCTCGATCGGCGCCGGCCTCTCGCGATCTGTACAGAAACTGACAGAAGAGCTGCCTGCCTATGTAAACAAAGCAAGCGGCTCTTCTGTCACACAGGCAGAGAGAGATCATGGGTTTCAGCTAAGCTGAAACAGGGATCTCTCTGAGCCTGTCACAGAGCCACCCTCCCCACAGTTAGTAAGCACAAATAGGCATACATTTAACCCTTTCATCACCCCCAGTGTTAACCCCTTCCCTGCCAGTGTCATTTATACAGTAACAGTGCATATTATTTAGCACTGATTACTGTAGTAATGTCACTGGTCCCCAAAAAGTGTCAAAAATATCAGTTAGGGGTCCAATCTGTCCGCCGCAATGTCGCAGTCCCGCTAAAAATCGCTGATCGCTGCCTTCTGCTTTAACTATTCTTTATTCAAGCACTGCATATTGCTCCAAAATGGATGTACGGTACTTAAAACACCACTTTTTTAAAATTTTTGCAAATATATACTTCTCCTTCCGTAATGGAGAGGGGGAGGTGTATTGTAGTCCAGCAGAGGAGAACTGGGCAGGGCTGCTTGCGATTTCAGTGCAGCAGAGACACTGTGTTGTCACTTCAAATAGGACGTTAGTAGCAAATTGGATTTCTGGCAGATATCGTTCTGGTTGCACAGGTTTTTTTAAGGCCCCTTTCACACGGGCTGTCCAATCAGGTCCGCCTGTCAGTTTTTTTTGGCGGACCTGATTGGTCCCTCCAGTCTCTTCTATGGAGCAGTCATCCGTCACTGTCTGATCCCATCCTGTCCACCAAAAACAGACAGATGGTGGTCCTATTCCCCATCTATCTGATGAATCAAATGGAAATGGACAGACGGTCCGTTTCCATCTGATTTCCCCATAGAGGAGAGCGGGACTGTGTCCATATCTGTTCTGCATAGCCTGTTTAGCAGGGATTAGTGGAGACAGAGGCTTAACTAGAACCTTCAGGGCCCCCGGTGCAAGAAACCATGAAGGGCCCCCTGGCCGGGGCCCTTCCCTTCAAGTGTGGGGCGCTTCCCACTGATTATACAGGGCCCTTTATTACGGTCTTGCAGCGGGACCCTTTCACAAATTCTGCAGTGGGCCCCCTTCCTGCCATGCCATCTTGGGGCCTCCCCACGGTGGTGGAATGCCAGGGCCCGGTCGCAAGTGGGACCTTTGCGATCCTGGAAGTTCACCCATTGGTGTCAGTAGTTTTTATTTTTTGGTATTTTAATTGTATTATTTTTTATAATTTTATTTTATGTTATTTTTTTTACAATATCACTGATTATGACTCTATCCATTCAGAAAAGGAAGGAGCTGGTAAATTACATATTTACCGACCCTTCCTGGTTCTCTATTGTGACACATCTCCTGCAGCAGCCGGCAGGAAAGGGAAGGGAGCACAGGTGGGGGGGGGGGGGGAGACCAGGGGAGCACACAGGGGCCCAGAGAGAGACAGCAGAACACAAGTCAACTGGATAGGAGGAGTGGTGGGGGCAGCATGCAGAGGAACCAATCTCCTCCATTTTCCTCCTGCAGCTACAGGAGGAAAAAGGAGGACAGTGATTTCTCTACATACTGCCCCCCGCCACCCCTCCTATCCAGGTGTACAGGGGACCTGCACAGGCCCCCTGGAGCATTGGGCCCGGTTGCAATTGCAACCCCTGCAACCCCTGTAGTTACGCCCCTGAGTGGAGAGATTCCCTGCTGAGCAAGTGAATTCCACTTAGCGGAGGCACCAGTATATAAGGGACCTAAGGTAAAAACACATGGGGAAATGTGCCTGTCTTGCATAGATATGCTGAATTTTTTTGTTTGTTTGTTTTGCCTAGATGTACACTTTAAGGGTTCTATATTGGGGACTACACAGAATTCATATAGTTACAAGTACCACGTAGAGTCGAGTTTGGAACTGGCCACTTCAAGCATCATACGTTATTCGGTCATCTTTAGCTATGTTGGGTCACTTTGCTCATGAATTTCAAAGGTGTAAATAATAAGTACAATTTCAGATTAAAACAACTTCATCAAACATTCTTGGTACACCCCTTATATTTCGATACTGCTGTGATAAGACGCATGGAATGAACAGATATTTAAATCCCCCAGCAGCACTGGAGACTAATTTCCCAGTCTTATTCCCCCTAGCACTGGCTCACTAAGTCTCGGAGACAAGCCTGGAGACACCTTTTGTATGCCCTCTAAATACTCTTTTGTGCTCACGGCAATGTTTTGACTGCAATGTCTGCTGTAGCTGAGCCACTGCTTAGGGGATCCTCTATGCTTTTTGGATGGGAGGGTAATTCCTTGATCACTTCCAATTAACATCTTTTATTAGGCTTGGGAAACAATTGTACCAGCCAGGGGAGGACGAAATTACATAGACTCCAGGAGCCAGCTTGAGATTTCCGAGGACTGAAGGGATTCCAGGGCTCCAAAAAGCAATATCCAGAGAAACAGCAGCCATCATTATAACTGGACTCAACTACCTGACAATGGCCTGTAGGTGCTTTATAATGCTAAAAGAGTACATGATATTTAGAAATTTAGCATCCCTAGTGACAGCAATAGTTTGGGAATTTGCATATAAGCTGACCCAAAGGGTTTTTTTACAATGTGCCACCACCTTTACTGGTTATATGGGTAGTGCGTGTGACTTTGGTAGGAATGTTTGTTTGTAAAGGGGCTGACATGAAAGGCTTGATGATAAAGTACATAAAGTGTAAAGGAAAATAAAATATAAATAAGAGGTTTAGGTTGACCATGGATGTTGGCAAGCAAAAATGGGCAACCATACAAGTAAGAAAGATAAATAAGGGTAGTTGCACGGTACTGATGTATGAACATCAGATGTTCCTGGCATAAAAAACACGAGGATGGGCTATGTAGCACATGTGCGTATTTGCATATACACTATATTGTCAAAAGTATTGGAACTCCTGCCTTTACACTCACATGAAATTAAATGGCATCCCAGAGACTGCGATCCAGGCCTTCTCGTTCATCATTAGAGCCTGACATCACAAATGCGTTTCTGGAAGAATGGTCAAACATTCCCATAGACACTCCTAAACCTTGTGGACAGCCTTCCCAGAAGAGTTGAAGCTGTTATAGCAGCAAAGGGTGGGCCAACCCAATATTGAACCCTACTGACTAAGACTGGGATGCCATTAAAGTTCATGTGCGTGCAAAGGCCGGTGTCCCAATACTTTTGACAATATAGTGTATTGGAGCGTGTAAAAACATTTTAATATAGAAGTATGCATGATTTTCCGTGTAAATGCGCATATACATGTAGAAATGACATAAATCTTTCCCGTAGTTAGTAGACACGATAACATTTGCGCAAACCAATCAAAATACGCTTATTGTGACTTTTTTTTTTACCAAAAATATGTAGCAGAAAACAAATTGGCCTAAAATGGTAAAACATTTTGATTTTTAATTTTTTTTTTTTTTTGGGAATGTTATATAGCAGAATGTAAAAAATATTTTTTTTCTTTTCAGAATTGTCGCTTTTTTTTGTTTATAGCTCAAAAAATAAAATTGCACAGGTGGTCAAATACCACCAAAAGAAAGCTCTATTTGTGGGAAAAAAAGGACATCAATTTTATTTGGGTACAGCGTCGCACGACCACGCAATTGTCCGATAAAGCAACGCAGATCCGAATCGCAAAATATGGCCTCGTCATTAAGGGGGAAAAGCTTCCGGTCCAGAAATGGTTAATGTTATCCAAAGTAAAGTTTTAAAAAAAGAAAGGTGCCTAGTCTTTTTCTTTTTTTTTTCTATTTTGCAGCTCTGGCCAATTTCATTTTCAGTAAAGGTGGTATTGGTTATGCACTAGCTTGAAGGGGAAATTATTAACTTCTATTTTATTCAGGCAGCTCCAACCGGGAAGTGATAAGAAAGATTTATTTTTAATTAGAGCTAGCACCAGCAGCAGTGACAAATTAAATATATAATCCCCCAAAATGCTGTGTCTGCACCATTCCTCCACCTCCTTCTCCTCCCACTGCTCCTCCTTTAGCCAGTACAATACCTGCTTCTGTCCAGGTAACCATCATATATGATGGGAAAGAAGAAGCAGATTTTCATGGCCACAACTAAAAAGTGTTGCAGTCTGGGAGAGTTGTTTGTTCTTTTGGACATTAAAACCTTACTCCGTGTTTACTTTCACTTTAAATAGTTAAAGTATATAACTAAAGG
Organism: Pelophylax lessonae; assembly: GCF_965119305.1. NCBI lineage: Eukaryota > Metazoa > Chordata > Amphibia > Anura > Ranidae > Pelophylax > Pelophylax lessonae. Next base: position 30,034,062 of record NC_138778.1, read on the forward strand.
CAAAACTTTTCATTTTTTAGTTTTGGATAGAGTGGAGAAGGATTTGAACCCCTGTCAGTTTTTATTGCTCTCTGTGTCCCTGTTAAGGAGATTCACCCTCTCTATATGTCCTGTTATTGAAAATGAAAGTGAATAAAATCCCATATTTTGGGTTGTCCCCAGGAAAGTAATAGAGGGAAAATTGTCCAATGTAGACACTAGTTCTGGTGACCTGGGGGGCCCCAAAGGATTCCATTGCAGGGATTTCCTCTCACTTCCTGTTTAGCTTTGGGACAGATGAAGGGAGATCTCCACAATGGGACACAGATGGTGAAAAAGATTCTGACAGGGGTTATAACCACCCCCCCCTCCCATGCTCTATCCAAAATGAAAAGGCAAGGAGCTCTGAAGGTCCTTGCACCCTGTGGTAGGTGGGTGGCTGGCACAGGGGCTGTGGGTGGCTGGCTGGTACAGGGCCTGTGGGCAGCTGGCTGGCACAGTGCCTATGGCTGGCTGGTACAGGGCCTGTGTGTGGGCTGTTTGGCACCCTGTCTGTGGGTGGCTGGCTGTCTGGCACCCTGTGGTGGGTGGCTGGCTGGCTGGCACCCTGTGGGGGGTGGGTGGCTGGCACAGGGGCTGTGGGTGGCTGGCTGGCTGGTACAGTGCCTGTGGCTGGCTGGCTGGTACAGAGCCTGTCGATGTGGGTGGGTGTATGGCTGTGTTACACTCCCGCGAGACTAGTCCCGACTCCAGACAAGGCTGTCTAAGGCGAGGGAGGCAGCCTAAGAAGGCAGAATGATGTCACAAAAATTTCAGCAGCAGCAGTTCTGGGGCCGATACCAATATATCAGGGAAAGTGCATATCGGCCCTCGATATATCAGCCTTACTGATAATCGGTCTATCCCTAATTATGGCCATTGAAATAATTTAACGCTCAAGTGCTAAGGCGTGTTTACATGCATTTAGGAATGTCACGCATCATTTTTGCCAAATTCTGCTGCTCCTGGGCGCACTGGCTTTGGAGGATTTACTGTCTTTAAACTCCTCTAAAAGCCTATGTGTGCATGGACACATAGGTCAACATGCAGGGGTGTTTAATGGCAGGAAAAAACCCAAACACCTCTAGGAGCAGCAGAAAAAATGTCCAGTGTGCATAAGGCCGAAACTGTATGTAACAATAGCTACATACAGTACACAGCACTGTGTTCTGGCAGAGGTACAGGAACTTCCTGTCTGCTGCTGGAATAAAATCAAGAAGAGTTTCAATCAGTGTATGGCCAGCTTAAGGCTTCAATATAAGAGGAAGAGACAAGGCAGGATTTGTATTGAAATAAACTTTATGGTAAATTTTAGACACAACAACCACAAATATTGTACAGTGGCTGGACAATATGTAGGCAGTTTATTAAGGCTGGAAGGACAAGGCATTTTTAATCTTAAAATCTAAATTAGAATGCATTATTTGAGAGGCAGTGCCCACAAATTTTGTACAGTGGCTGCAAAGTATGTAAGCAGCTTGGTTAGGCTGCAATATAAAAGGGAAAGGCAAGGCAGATTTTATCTTGCAATAAAAATTAGAGTATAATCTGATAGACAATAGCCACAAATATTGTTTAGCAGATAGACAGTATGTAAGCAGCTTTGTTAGGCCGCAATATAAGAGGAAGAGACAAGGAAGGTTTATTAGAGAGTATTATTTAAAAGAGAAAATAGCCACAAAACATTTTGAGTGCTGGAGAACTGGAATAAGCCACAGACCTCTATGGACAATGTAAGATTTACCCTTCAGCAAACATTAGAAACTTAGAAGCTAAGAGTCAGTTGTGGAAACATTGTATGGCATCTTTACAGTGCTGGAGCACCAGAATAGGCCACAAACTTTGAGGCCCAAATAGGATCCACACTACAGCAAACATTAGATTTTTGGCAACTGAGTTCCAGCCGCAGAAATGTGTGGCAATATATTATAGTGCAGGAGAACAGAAATAAGCCAGTAGAGGAAGCAGAAGCTGATAATGGTGGTAGGTATAGATTTTAAGGAGACAGGGAAAAATTAAGGTTTAGCCAGTAGCATCAGCAGCAGTGGTTTTGCAGTCATTGGTAATACAAGACAGGTTAAGTTTAATGAAAGTAAATTATTGCGCACTGTCAGGGGACAGTCAGATTTGCTTCTCCTTAACAAAACCTTCTGCTGTGCTCAAGGGCCTCCAAGATGGCATACTGCCTGCAAAGGAAACCAAAAGCTCCAACACATACTGTGCAATCTCCAGTCAGTGGTCAAGTATGAACACCCAATAGTCGATGGAGTCCTTGCGTCTGAAAAAGCCTGCATCGGTGTAAGCAGGTGGATGTAAAATGTCTTCTGGTTACTGAAAATGTTTTACAATTTTGAAGTTAATGCATGTGCTTAGAATTTAAAGTAATCATGTAGCACGGTTTAATTGTGTTTGCCTTGTGGAGGTGGTACTTCCTAGGAGGTAAGGGTTAACTCTGCTGGCCAGGTTTTTACACTTTGCTGAGGCAAACACATAAAAAGGAGGGAACCACCTCAAGGTCAGCAATGGACTAACAAATGGTCAGATGAAGGTTTTGTACAGGAATGTGTATTAGACCCGGTTCACACTACTCCGACTTGGGACGCGACTTGTGTGACCTCAAGTTGCCCCAAGTCGCTTGTCATTACAAATTCAATGTAAATGAATGAGAGCCGTCTTGATATGCACTACTGAAGTCGCTCCAACTTCAGAAAAGGTTCCTGTACTACTTCAAGACGACCTCTATCCGACTTGTGCACATAGACTTCAATGGGAGTCGCCTCTAAGTCGGATCCTTATCTATTTTCAAGCGGCTGTGATCAGACTTTCCAGGAAGAAGAAAAAGATTACCCAGGCATTCCCCACAGACAAAGTCGCCTATCATTTAATTCTCTTCAAAGTCTCTTCAAAGTCTCTTCAAAAGTCTCTTCAAAGTCACGCTAAAGTCGCGCTAAAGTCGCACTAAAAAGTCGCTTCTTCATGGGGCGACTTTCTGGTCGCGGTAGTGTGAACCGGCTCTTACAGACATCTTTGTTTGAACTGTTCATTTATTATTCTTAACAGCTTCAGTAAAGAATGTTAATTTTTATTTAACCACCTGAGCTCCAGAAGATTTTACTGCCTTCATGACCAGGTCATTTTTTTGCTATTCAGCACTGTGGTCCTTTAACTGGCAACACTGTGTGGCACCATTCCGGTACAGGAGCACCAGAATAGGCAGCAAACTCTGAGACACAACACAGGATCTACCCTGCAGCAATCATTAGATATTAGGCAGCTGAATTACAGGTGCTTCTGATCTGCATTCTTATTTCAAGTCAGTAATTCTAAAGGGTTTGTTTATCAATGTTTTCACACAAAATTCATCTTTTTTTTTTTAATAAGTCAATTTCACATACAACAATAAAAAGGGAAATTTCTTCCATATTACAGACATCTTATCTCCCCTGTATCCCACCACCCCTAATCCCCTATTCCCCTTACATTTAATTGCATTGCCCTAATTGCGGTCCTAGTTCTATTCTCCAAATAGTTTTGACATACCCCAGTCTTTAGTCACTCCCCTAATCTTTTTTCAACATAGTCTCTAGTCTTTTTAAAATTACTCAATTTTTTCCATTTATTGGAGAAACATTCTACTTATGATAGGGGCTTCTATTTCAAGCCGTTTTTTGGAACTGTCTCTTTTGCTGCATTTAGCAAATTTGGAACTATTGAATTTCTATATTGTTTTAAGGGCCTATTTGTTCCATGAAATAAGCATGTCCAGGGGTCGTCTAACACTAATACAAGATTCACTTGTTTTTTACATAAATTTCCAAAAGAAAAAAAAAATATAAATCTTGAATGAAAATTGTGTAAATTTTGGATGAAAGATTGATAAATAGCCCCTAAAAGTATTTATGACACAATTTTCTCACAACAGCCAGGCAGCTAGCATTTTTGAAGAAAAGTATTAAATGGCAGGTTACCATTAATCGGAATGCTGACAGAATCTTCAGAAATATGCTGCTTTATCCCTTTAGTAAGCTGCTGGAAGTATATTTCTTGGTGAGAGATCCCCTTTTAAATTTGTCTCTTTTCAAGCTGCATATCTGTACAAAACAGCCTGACATTGCCATTGCCGTTTTAAGATGTGTTGCTGCCAAAAAAATTGGTTTTGTTGAAGGTTTGAAAATCTAGCTGGGCTAATCAGCAAAAATTTAATCACATCCAAATAAGTTCCTTTGAGATCTTAAGATAGAAAATGATGTAAAAGGAAAAATATTCTCTATCTTTTAACATAGATTTTCCATGCTTCTAGCCCTAGTGAATAAACCCTTAGCATTTAATTTTCTACCAAATTCTTTTTTTCTAGCATTGCTAGAGAGAATATTTTAACCCTTTAGATTTAATTTAGAAAAGTGGAAATTACATTTTAAACAAAGCTGTTGTCTTACTTCTAATGCAGGTGGCCAGACACTATAGCTAGCTTCTGTGTTCTTCACCTATAGCAGCCCCCTTTCCACAAGGCAAGCAGGCCTACCAGTACTCGGTTACCCCCACTTCTATTAACTCCCATTTTTGGGAATCTTTTTAACATGTTGCTTTAATAAAATTTTCTAATTTCACTTCTTTGCATAACTTAATGATTTCTTGGGCATTGTTCAAAGTCCCTTTCCTTCCCCTCTTGGCCTTTGTGGTGTGTATTTTATAGCAATTCGGGATGGATGCCATACATATAATCTAATGTTTATACAGCCACTGAATTGAAACTATTGTCGTGGTGGGGGGGAATAATACCCCCGTGGGGATTTTACATCTATCTGTGGCTCTTTTGTGTGTGACTCTCTTGTTCTTCTTACCTTACCTTTCCTTTTGTTTTTTTCTTTGTTGTTTGCGTGTGTTCATTGTACCCACCCCGTCACTCTTTAAGGGCAATGAATGGGATGTTCTGATGCAAAGTTACCAACAAAGTCATGACGAGGTTGCAAAACCCATATCTGACTTGTCTTTTCTATTTTCCAATCTAGGGAATTTACTAGAAAGGAAGTCAGCCTTGTACTGGCATTCAGCCACTTTTGAAAGATACATTCGGGAGGGGTATAACCCCAAGGCACTAAGGATCCAGATTTTTCCAAATGTTCCCCATGTCTTTGATGAGTTCAAGAAAATGAGAGAAAACCATAATTTGTGTACCAAAAAAATGATGTCTTTGCTCATTACAGACTACAAACAGCAAATGGACAAACTTGATGGGGAGATCCAGAAAGTGGTATCCTCCCTTGGCCCCTTAAAGACTCATCAAAGGTATGTGGCACACAAAACCAAACTAAAACAAAGTTTGGAAGCCTTCAACAAACAAATATTGATTAAGAAGGATAAAAATTTAAAAAGAGATAGATGGGTCTTTGCAAATGCAAAAGTCTTTAGGTGGGACACACAAGATCACCGATGGCCACCAAAATCCAGTCTTCAACAATCTAACAATTATGTTGATTTTCCCCCATCCTCTCAGGTATCCACCTCTGGACCCAATTAACAACCCTCTCACAAAAGGGGCTCTAACTTTCCTGGTCCTTCATCTAATAAATGACGAAACAGAGAATCCGATTTTTCACTCTCCACTACAAAGGGTGGGACAGGTAATTTTGGTGAGGGGTCTTCTGATTTTCCCTCCCAGACTTCCACTGTTGAAGTTTTAGGAGCCTCCTCACTTGAACCTGGAGCCACTCCCAAGCATTTTTCCACACCTAGTACTACACTAACACATTTCTCGACACCAGCGATCCCGCACTCTTTAGAACACAGGGGCCAAAAACAATAGACACATTCAGGAAATGCCCCTTTCCCAACAAGTTGAATTAAAATTTGTAAATCTTTCTTCCCTTACACTATCACAAGATTAGTTATATGTTCTTTCTCTGGGACTCAGTTTTGCCCTCAAAATAACTTAGAGAAATTTTCTTTGATTAAAGATTTACACTTATTTGCACGTAATTTTTTTTTTACAGTTGTCACACAGGAAGCAAACCACTGACACTGACTCAGATAAGTTTACCCTAAAGGAATGTAGAGCATTGCGAGACCTAACCCTCCTGTATGAGGAAGGGGATACTAAGGATCTCATTGATCAGATTGATCTTGAGCAATTGCTCTCTGACACGTCAGGTGCAGACCTTTCAAAAGAATCAAAGACTCCTTCACAACTTAGAAAAAAATCACATAAATTCTCTTCCGTATATTCTAGTACTCACGTGGTGGCTTTTCTACAATGTACTACCAAAGCGATTGAGGCTATTCCTTCCTTCTCCTCTGTGATGAACAAGTTCACTAATGCACAACAGTTACCCCTCAATGAGTTGGCTAGAGATGAGTTTATCACAATAAAACCAGCTGATAAGGGAGGCAATACAGTTATCATGAATAGCAAGGATTATAATGTGTTCCAAGATTCTCAACAACTCAGAATGGTACAAATCCGTCTAACCAGCTTGGATCAAGAGATCCAATTCATGGTTCTACCCCTTTGTGAATGCTTGCCTACATGATGGGCTCATATCTTCCCAAACTCATCACTTTCTTAACACCACACACCCTCGGACTCCAGTTTTTTTATGCTCTCCTGAAGATACACAAATCTTTGGTTGACCCTCCTGGCAGACCTATCATCTTGGGTAATGGAAATATATCAGAGAACACCAGAAAATGGGTGGACAGTTTTTTGAGAACGTTTGTTGTCAGTTTAACTTCGTATATCAAAGATACATCTCACTTCCTTCAGTCCATTGAAGGCATTACTATTTCTCCACATATGGTCTTGGTCACAAAAGACGTGGAGACACTTTACTGCTCCATATATACATATGAGAAGGGCCTGACGGTTGTTAAAAGGTTTTTTGGACAAAGCAATGCACCTCCCAAAAAAATGTTTGACTTTACCCTTGAAATATTGAGATTCATTCTGTTCAACAATATATTTATGTTTGGTGGTTGGTGGTTCCCATTTCCTCCAGGTACAGGCCGTAGCGATGGGGACTTGTTGTGCCTCATCCTACACCAATTTGTAACTGGGGGAATGGGAACGTTAATTTTTGTTATCTGAGGAATTTCTGAAATTTTCGAGACACATTCTGTTATGGCTAAGATATATAGATGATGTCTTCCTATTGTGGGATGGCCCCAATGAATTATTGCACAAATGCCTCTCTGATATGAATTCCAACAATTACAATCTTAGTTTCACTATGACCTTTGACAGATTGAAAATCAAATTTTTAGATACAACAGTCGAAGTTGCACTTGTAGGCCTTCTGCGAGCAATACCATACTTAGGACAGACAGCTTTCATTCGCAACACTTATTACGTTCTATTCCTTACTCCCAATACCTTAGGCTACTACACAATTGTAGTGATGATGATAAATTCAGAGGGGCTGCTACTGATCTTAGAAATCGCCTTCTAGAAAGAGGATATTTGAAATCTTTCTTACGATAAGGCTTTTAATAAGTCCTTTTCTCAATAACGTACACAACTATTATTCAAAAGTAAGACTCCAAGAATGGATGATCAGCGGCAAACTCTGAGAATCATCACAACTGAATTATCAAAATCAACTTATCAAGAGACAAATTTCCAAATACTGGCAACTTTTTCAGGCTGATTCCAAAATTGTGCAAATAATTCCACCTGATTCCTTGGTTACATATAGGAGAGCACCCTCTATTAGCGACAAATTGGTCTCCAGCACGTTCCAAACCACATCCGCTTCCCACACCCCACTTTGGGGTACTTGGGCATGGTGGTATGTGCCAATTGCCTGGTTTTAGAAGATCATCTAAAACACATATCCTTCTCAATGGCCAAAAGGCCAAAATTTGACACCATGTTACTTGTCAATCCCAAGGATTGCCCATGTGGAGCTTTTTATGTAGGGAAGGCAAAAAGAGAATTTTGGCGGAGAATAAAAGAACATGTGACAGCTGCAAATTCAGGGGATATATATTCCATTTGGAGGCAAATGGCCAAGGCCCATCATTATCATGTTCCTCCTTTCCTCTTCTAGGGCCTGGACTCTCACCTTCTGGACCCCAGAGGAGGAGACTGGAACAAATTCCTGCTGCAGAAAGAAACTCGCTGGATACATAAATTGGGGGCTACTAAACCCCCTGGATTAAATTAAGTAATCAGTTATAGACCCTTCTTAGAGGGCTTTTCATTAGGAAGGTCAGAACATCTTATGTGACTTGCAGAAAACTGTAGGCCTGAGTTTGTTTGGTGTATTTTTCCTCTTTTTACCTTTTTTTTTTTTTTTCAGTCATCTTAGCTCCATTTGTTTATATTTTTCTGGTCACACATGTATATTATAATATGTTTTTGACTCTAACAATGTCACTATATATAACTAAATGCTGGGTGTCTGTCCTGCCTCTTGGCTATTCAGTACTCCTGAGTGCCTGGCACATGTTCCACTAGGAAAAAAAAACACTTATTTCCCTTTACATACAGTGTAATTATTATTCATTCATGGGTTAGTAGGCAGGTGCAGTCTATTTTCTCCACTGTGGGTGGCGCTCTTTCACAGTGGCAATGCAGTCGGGGGAGAAAGTTGAGGGATACTCAGTTCCTCTATGGTTTTCTTGGTGACAGGAAGTGAGCTATCCTATTGTTTGCTAGCACCCCATGTGACTATGACAGACATCTTGGGTCAGGCAGAGTCTATTTAACATCCTGATGCCCAGGTTTGGTGCACATTTTGCGAGTGGTCAGAGTAGGGACAGGTCACCCATCTGTCAGGGACAGTGCTTAGTGTCAGGGAAAGGTTTCAGAGGAGTAGGGAAAGTGCAGGGACACCCTATCCTTCCTGGAAGCCTCCCCATTTGGGTACAGACCAGCCAGGCTGCAATCCACTCCTCAAGACAGATGCTGTCGGCACCTATAATCTCCAGTATGTTGTCCCATTGCCGTTACAACTCGTGAGTGTTCCCATTTGGGCTGCCTTTCCGCCGCCTGTACTTCTGGACTTTTGTTACAATATATCCTTGTTGCTGCACTTGGACTCCGTGTGTTTTCTGCCCTCTGCACCTACACACAGGCTTCCATTGGTGTTCCTTAGCATAGGGAGTAGAGGCAATTAAAGTGTTACTAAAGGACCCAGGACCCTGCATTTACAATATCTGATCTCCCACAGTACACAGAACATGGAAATGCAATTATTTTAATAACTATAGACTGCTAAATATCTTTTCCCATCAGCAGTATATAGCAATCTTGTGACTTCTATCAGTGTCCTGCCAAGCACTGGTTAAAACTTGTAGGAGTTTTCTGACTGACCTTTGAGACTGCAGGACCCCTCTAGGTCTGAACAATGCTGATTGGCCCTGTGCTGATTACATGCACCCTCCCAAGAAAAAAGAAAAAAACCTCTCAATACACACCAAACTGAGCATGTGCAGAGTGCCCCCAAGGCTCTGTACTATGAGCAGATGAATTGGGGACTGTGAAAGGGGAGGATCAGAGAAGACAGGGTCAAACAGCCTTTTCACACAATGCAGAGGATTAACCCCTTAGGCAGTGGGTAGAACAAGCATGCTTTACTGCATATACAGACTGATTTTACTGTTGTGGGTTTAGTAACACTTTAATACTGTATATCCGCTTTGGCTAGAAGCACTTTGCTTCTAGTCCTGCCTTGCATGCATCAATTGATCACTGATACACAGGTTTATTTAATACACACAACACAGAAAAATATTGCACTTTTTCTTATTTATATTCCTGTCTTGGCCTGTTATACGTATTTTTATTTGCTTTCTCTTAGAAATTTGATCTACAGAAGGACATCATGTCATTGCAGAGAAACATGCCAAAATACCCTTTGATGATCTTCCAAATAATATCGTCCTGGCACACAGCTTTCCTCATCAGTACAAAACAATAAAAGCAGCTTAATCTCTGTCTGGGATATGCATGTAGTAATGTAGTAGTTCCCAACTTCATTATGAAGACTTTGGAATACCAAAATGAACATGTCAACTCAATGATTATTTTAATTGTTATGAATATTGTATTTAAGCTGGGCTGCAAGCAGTCATAGAAAGTTATATAAACAGTAAGAAAAATGAAGAAAATGCATTTTTTTTTAAATTTTCATATTGCTCTATCCTTTTGGACACCCCCACATTCAATAATTTCCTGGATATTATACAAACAAACACAAGCTTCTGATGAAGAGTATAAGTAACAGTATTAACACACCTTACATAAGCATTGTCCACTGCTTTTACCATCAGGAAACCTACACTGAGAAATGACATATAGCCATCTCTGGGGACATGCATGTATGTGGCTACAAACAGGCCTGCAATAGGGATGATCTCCGAAAACAGGTGCTGGTGATGGGTGGCAAACATCATACCAACTAGCGTTTTTTTTCCTACTGCTACTCTAAATGACAGCTTCCTCAGTCAATGGCTGTTAAGGAAGCAGCAGGTGCCGGCACCCGCCACATCCTTAACAACCAGTGATATCACCTGACCCATTCATAAACTAGCTGGGAATCTCCAGCCATATAAATAAATGGTAATGGATAGCGATGACATCACTGACCAAATAGGGCTATATCTGGGCAATGATATTATTAGTGTATGACAGAGGCGTAACTAGAACCTTCAGGGCCCTGATGCAAGAAACCATGAAGGGCCCCCCAGACCCCTGGCCGGGGCCCTTACCTTCAAGCCCAGGGCTCTTCCCACTAATCCTGGGGCTCTTTACACTTGTTGCATGGCCTTTTATTACGGTCCCGCAGCAGGATTCTTTCACAAGTTCTGCAGTGGGCCCCCTTCCTGCAATCTTGTGGGCCCCCTTCCTGCAATCTTGGGGCCTCCCCACAGTGGTGCAATGCCAGGGTCCGGTTGCAAGTGTGACCTTTGCGATCCTGGAAGTTCACCCACTGGTTTGCTACCGGGCCCCCTGGAGCATGAGGCCCGGTAGCGATTGCAACCCCTGCAACCCCTGTAGTTACGCCCCTGGTGTATGACATTGTTATATTATATTATATCATATTATATTATCCACATTATGACTGCCCGCATCAGGCAGCTACTCCTGCGCAAACCGGCGTAGGTATACGTCAGTTGCAGACAGAGAGCTAGGGGGCAAGGGCACACCATCTTGCTCGGGGCAGGCGGTTCCGATTGCCGCCTGACACCCTCGATCGTTCCCCGCTGAGAGAGAAGAACAGTCAGCTGTTGTAAATAGAGCTGACCGTTCTTCTCCCTGGAATGATCATAGAGCCCCTGTGATCCTTAGATATAGGATCACAGGTCTCTATGATCATTTCACAAGCCACGCCCCCCCACAGTTAGAAACACGCCCCTAGGTACATATTTAACCCCTTGATCACACACACTGTTAACCCTGTCCCTGCCAGTGTCATTATTACAGTAACAGTGCATATTTTTAGCACTGATTACTGTAGTAATGTCACTGGTACCCCCAAAAGTGTCAAAAATGTCAGTTAGGGGTCCGATCTGTCCACCGCAATGTCACAGTCCCACAAAAAAAAATCACAGATCGCCGCCATTACTAGTAAAAAAAAAAAAAAAAAAAAGAAAAACACAAAAATAACTTTTGCGCAAACCAATAAAAATATGCTTATTGCTATTTTTTTTACCAAAAATATGTAGGAGAAAACAAATTGGCCTAAAATGTTAAAAAATTTTGATTTTTAAATTTTTTTTTTGGGAATGTTATATAGCAGAATGTGAAAAATATTGTTTTTTTTTCAGAATTGTCGCTCTTTTTTTTTTGTTTATAGTGCAAAAAATAAAAATCGCACAGGTGATCAAATACCTCCAAAACAAAGCTCTATTTGTGGGGAAAAAAGGACATTAATTTTATTTGGGTACAGCGTCGCAACTGTCCGTTAAAGTAACGCTGTGCCGAATCGCAAAATATGGCCTGGTCATTAAGGGGGTAAATCCTTCCGGTCCAGAAGTGGTTATATTATACAGGATTTACTGTATATAGCGCCAACAGTTTGTGCAGCACTTTACAAAATAAAGGGAGACAATACAGCAACAATACAATTCAATACAAAAAGGGTTAGGAGAGCCCTGCTCCCGCAAGCTTACAATCTAATAGGGAGGGACGGGTAAAACAAAAGGTAGTAACTGTGAGGGATGAACAGATGAGGGAAGTAGAAGATTCAGTTGTTAGCTGAAGGCAGGATAGACCTCCCTGAAGAGATGAGTTTTCAGGGATCGCCTAAAAGTGGACAGAGTAGGAGATAACCAGACATATTGGAGTAGTGAGTTCCAGAGAATAGGAGAGACTCTGGAAAAGTCCTGGAGGCAAGCATGGGAGTAGGAGACATGGGAGCTAGCGAGCAGGAGGAGCGGAGAGGATGGTTTGGGTGATATTTGGAGATAAGATTGGTAATTTAGCTCAGGGCAGAGGTGTAAATGGAAAAGGGAATAAATGGGAGTGGGTGTGGCACTGCTTGTTAATTGGCTAAATTTAGTGTGGTAATTAAAATAAATTCATAAACTTTGCGTAAGATGCAACCAAATAGGTGCTTACTACATACAGGGTGTATGTATACAAAAATATAAAGTGACAAGTGCCTTGTTACTAAAATGACAATTCATACATTTTGCAAAAGATATACAACCAAATATGAGCTTACTTCATACATAATGTATGTTTACAAACATATAATAAAGTGAAAGTGCTGTGTTAATAAAGTGACAAAGTACTGTAATGCAATATTAATTCACAGATGAAAGTGACATGTGCTGGAAATCAATAACAGTGAGTCCATAAATTTATATATAGCTCTCGCAGTGTGCCGGTGGTCTTCACGCGTGCTCCCCCATGTTGACCTCACTCACCAGCAGTCTTTCCCCTTTTGGGGTATATTCACGTTCACAGTGTTATTGTGCCTGTACACATGTATCCAGGGCTGTCCTCCCCTTTGCTCCTTTGCTTTGCCACTCCAGATCTCTCACATGCGGAGATAACAACAGCAAGCATACCCCATAGTGTGATATCATTTTGAAACTTTACTTTTATTTAAAACGCATATATTGCACTTATATTTTTCAAAGAAACATTCAGTTTTTAAAATTAGGATGTCCAGGAGCGTTCCTGTGTTCCACAGCTTCAAACTGGAAGTGATGCAATGACGCTGGATGCTCCGTCCTACGTGTTTCGTCACACCGACGTCAATGGGAACCTCTCCTTTTCCCCCTCACATCTGTTTCTTTGGAAGGAGCAGTGAACGTTAGTTATGGTCATGTGCACTACTCTATGAACTCTACAAATCCCATAGTCCATAGGCCATCTCAGGAGCGAGCAAGAGCGGAAGGCTACATTCCTAATACAGTTGGAATCTTGGAGAATGAATGTAGTTACCTTTTAACCACTTCAATACAGGGAACTTTTACCCCCTTCATTTTTAGCTTTCAGAGCTCTCACACTTTAAATGACAATTATTCAGTCATGCAACACTGTACCCAAACAACATTTTTATCATTTTTTTTACACAAATAGAGCTTTCTTTTTGGTATTTAATCACCCCTGGGTTTTTTTTTTTAATATTTAATAAAAAAGAGCGAACATTTTGAGCTTCTGTTATAAAATTTTGCAAATAGGCAATTTTTGTTCATAAATTTGGGCCAAAATTTATACTGCTACATATTTTTGGTAAAAATAACCCAAATTAGAGGATGTTACTTAGGGTCTGCTTTGCTCAGTGACAGATCGATCCGCTTATCCCCGCTGAACAGGTGGATGACAGGTCCATCTCTGCTCACTGTGCAGAGACAGACCTGTCAGCTCCCCGCTCTCCTCTATGGGGGATCGGATGAATATGGACTGCCTGTCTGTTTTCATCCGATCCAATCTGATCTGATCCTCCAGACGGATGGAAAATAGGGTTACCATCTGTCTGGATTTCACAGACAGGATCGGATCGGTTTGCAGCGGGTGTCAGTAGAAACGTCACTGCTGACATCTGCTGCCCCATAGGGGTGCATGGAGCGTCCATTCAGGTCCGCCTGAAATACTGACAGGTGGATCTGATCAGTTAGCCCGTGTGAAAGGAGTCTGCATGAAACTAAGGCCCCTTTCACACAGGCGGACCGTTCAAATCTGCCTGCCAGTTTTTCAGGCGGATCTGAACGGATGCCCCATGCATCTCTATGGGGCATCAGATGTCAGCGGAGACATATCCACTGACATCTGATCCCATCTGTCAAATCTGGACGGATGAAAACCCTATTTTCCATCCGTCCAGCAGATCGGATCGCATGGGATTGGATGGGAACGGACCGTCTGTCCCCCATATAGAAGAGTGGGGACCTGACAGGGGGGGGTAGGAGGATCGATCCCCTGCTGAGAAAAACGGAGTCTGCCGACGGACTCCCAGTGTGAAAGGGGCCTTATAGAGACTACAAGCTATGGTGCCAATCATTGAGAAATTAATCACACCTGATGTACTGACGGCCTATATAATTTTTTCAGGCCCTGAAATTTCAGGACAGTACAAATACCCTCTAAATAACCCCAATTTTGGAAAGTAGACAGTCCAAGGTATTTAGTAAAAGGCATGATGAGTTTTTTGAAGTTGTAATTTTTTCCCACAATTCTTGGGAAAATTAAGAAATTATTATTTATTTATTTATTTTTAAAAACAGAATTTAATTTCCCTGTAATATACCGTATTTATCGGCGTATAACACTCACTTTTTCCTCCTAAAAATGGAGGGCAAAGCAGCAGTGCATGTTATACGCCGATATATAAAAAAAAAAGGCCAGGCACCGCTGAGAAACAGAAGGGGTGCGGGTCGGGCCGAGTGGTTGCTGTCATAGGAAGTCCCGCCTCCTATGATAGACAGCACAGTGGACCAATGCCGGGACGCGGGACGTGTGACGTCTATCATAGGCGCCAGGACTTCCTATGACAGCGGCCGCTCGTCCTCCCTTCTCCTCAGCCCGGCCTGCCTCCCTCTGCCTCTCAGCACTGCCTGGCCTTTTTTTTATTTTTAAATATATCGCCGCTCTGTGCAATGGTGCTGGGGAGGCTGCATTGCTGGACACTACACTGGCGAGGCTGCATTTATGGACACTGCATTGGCAAGGCTGCATTGCTGGACACTGCGCTGGCGAGGCTGCATTGCTGGACACTACGCTGGCGAGGCTACATTTATGGACACTGCACTGGTGAGGCCGCATTGCTGGACACTGCGCTGGCGAGGCTGCATTTATGGACACTGCGCTGATGAGGCTGCATTGCTGGACACTGCGCTGGCGAGGCTGCAATTATGGACAATGTCCTGGCGATGTTGCATTTATGGACACTACACTGGTGAGGCTGCATTGCTGGACACTGTGCTGGTGAGGCTGCATTGCTGGACACTGCGCTGGCGAGGCTGCATTGCTGGACACTGCACTGGCGAGGCTGCATTTATGGACACTGCGCTGGCGAGGCTGCATTGCTGGACACTGCTCTGGCGAGGCTGCATTTATGGACACTGCGCTGATGAGGCTGCATTGCTGGACACTGCGCTGGCGAGGCTGCAATTATGGACAATGTCCTGGCGATGTTGCATTTATGGACACTACACTGGTGAGGCTGCATTGCTGGACACTGTGCTGGTGAGGCTGCATTGCTGGACACTGCGCTGGCGAGGCTGCATTGCTGGACACTGCGCTGGCGAGGCTGCATTTATGGACACTGCACTGGCGAGGCTGCATTGCTGGACACTGCGCTGATGAGGCTGCATTTATGGACACTGCGCTGGCGAGGCTGCATTGCTGGACACTGCTCTGGTGAGGCTGCATTTATGGACAATGTGCTGGCGATGCTGCATTTATGGACACTGCGCTGATAAGGCTGCATTGATGGACACTGTGCTGGCGAGGCTGCATTCATGGGAATTGGTAAGGCTGCATATGATTAAAAAAAAAACATTGACAATGTGCTGGCGATGCTGCATTTATGGACACTACGCTGGTGAGGCTGCATTTATGGACACTGCGCTGGTGAGGCTGCATTTATGGACACTGCGCTGGCGAGGCTGCATTGCTGGACACTGCTCTGGCGATGCTGCATTTATGGACACTGCGCTGATAAGGCTGCATTGATGGACACTGTGCTGACGAGGCTGCATTCATGGGCATTGGTAAGGCTGCATATGATTAAAAAAAAAAACATTGACAATGTGCTGGCGAGGCTGCATTGATGGACACTGCGCTGGCGAGGCTGCATTGATGGACACTGTGCTGGCGAGGCTCTGCATTCATGGGCATTGGTAAGGTGCATATGATTGAAAAAAAAAAACGTTCTGAGTTCAAAGCTGTTTATTTCAAATTTAAGCTTTTTTCCTAAAATTCCCCTCCTAAATTTGAGGTGCGTGTTATATGCCGATAAATAAGGTAATCATCCTCTTTTTAAACTTACCATTCCAAAAGGATACAGGTAAGTTGTTCTCCAAGAAGAGGAAAAAAAACCCCCCCAGCAATACATCCTCAAACACGTGCAAGCAAAAAAAAAAAATGCTCATTACCTCTAGGCAGGTTCTGCTGCCACTGTAGCCTTCACCTGCACATTAAGGGCAAATTCACACCGCAACGGAGAGCAGGCGGAGCGATTCACCTTACCGGCCGCTCTGTGTTACTGGCTGCAGTAGGGGGCAGTCAGGTGCCTCATTCATTGCATCACACGGCTCCTATTTTTATGGGAATAAACTCTATGCTAAGTTTACAAAACAAACACTTCATTCACTGCAATGTAGGGCAGTGCAATGTGCTGCACTGCCTTAAATTGCAGTGCGATTTGGCATGGTGCTCTGCCATAGAATTTAGCATGTCTGCATTTTACCACAGGGCGCTGCGGCACAGCACGAGGCTGCATGGCACTGTGAATGGAACACATAGGAAACAATTGTTTCTAGTCGGTCAATGCAGTGACAGGCGTTTTACAATGCAGTAAAACGTCTGTCACCGCATATAGTGTGAATTAGCCCTTATGGCTCATACACACAATGAGAATATTGGACAAATATTCATCTATTATGTTTTTGCATGCTAGTCGCATATCGAGAATGAAGAGGTTACTCAACTTAAGAAAATTCTCATACAGCAGAATACAACTTGGGAAATAATGAAATCTATTTTATTGTATTTGTTAGAGGTGCACTGAATGAAAACTTTGGTTGTGAAACTGAAAATTCAGGATGCACTCACTGGGCCCCAATCGAAAATGAAATATATATATTTTTATATATGATTGTATTATATTTGACTTTTTAATTAATATCATGAATTTAAATGAATATGAATTTGCTGTTGGATATTATCGGCACCTTTAGCACAAGAAGAGCTAAAAAAAAATGCATCCCTTATAATTCTATGCAGGGCTTTTTTTCTCAGAGAATAGGTGCAGGAACTCCTCCCTTCTGAGTCACCCCTTGACTCCGTCCCCTACCCACCCCCGAGCACCATTCCTTGGTTTCACCTCCTACCCACCTCCCAGTACCACCCCTTTTAGAGAATTAACGATAATAAGAAAGGCAATATAATAGATCTAGAAACAATGGACACCCCAGCGACAATAGATCCACGCCTGCAACAATGGACTTCCAACATCCAGCATCAATAGACTCTCCAGCAGCCAGCAGCATTAGGCCCCTCCCTCAACAGTAGATCCCTCCCAGCAATGATTGATTCCCTGTAACATGATACCCCACCAGCAACAACAGACTTCCCCAGCAACAATAGACCCTCTGTGCAAATAGATCCCCTCCAACAGCAAATAGATCCCCTCCAGCAACACTAGATTCCCCAGTAGCCAGCATCAATAGACCCTCCAGCAACCAGCAACAAAGACCCCTCCCTCAACAATAAATCCCTCCCAGCAACAACTGACCCACCAGCAGCAAAAGACCCACCCCAGCAACAGTAAATCCCTATGAGCAACAGAAGACCTTCCCAGCAACAATAGACCCCCATCCTCTGCAGCAATAGATTCCCTATTAGCCACTAGCCAGCATCAACAGACCCTCCAGCACACCCCAGCACCCCTTGCCATTACATACATTCAGTTCTGGAGGTGCCGGAACTGCGTTCCCCCGCTTTCCCGCTGAAAAAAAGCCCTGATTCTATGTATGTTTTCACACTGGTCCACTGCTTTTCCATTGTGGTGTTAAAAATTCTGCTTGCTGCATTTTTGTTCAGTTAGGGTCCTTTCACATGGTCAGCTACGTTTTTTGTTCCGCTCAGTGACTTTTTTTTTTTTTTTAAATGGACACGGATGCACTTTTGTAGGGTCCGTTCCATATGTCCGTTTTTCATCCATCCGTTTGCGGATGAAAAACGGACATAATGTATGTCTATGGGATTGCGGATGTTAGAGGATGACACCGCTGACATCCGTTTTTGCGTCCGTTCTGTTTTTTAAACGGAAGAAAAATAGGGTTCTACTCCGTCTCAAAAAATGGAACTGAACGGAATGGACGCAAAATGGATGTCAGCGGATGGTCATCCGCTGACATCCACAATCCTATTGACATACATTATGACCGTTTTTCATCCGCAAACGAATGGGAGGAAAAACGGACATACGGAACGCCCGTGTGAAAGGACCCATGAAAAAACCACACCAAAAATGCACCTTCCTATTGAAATGCATTAAAAAGATAGCAAGAACGCATCAATAATGCACCATGTTACATTTTTGCTGTGGTTTTTTGAGTCACGTGACCTATGAAATACACAAAAATCGTGGCAAAATCGATTGGGGAATCTCTGTCCTCAGTCACTTTCTCTGTCTGTTTAGACCCCTGATATTTCACCAAAGGCTCCTAATTTTTTTTTTAAAAAAGAACTATAAAAAAATAATATTGTAAAAAATTATTAAAAAAAAAATAAAAAACTGGCACCATCCACTGCCCTACTGACACCGTTCAGTGCTTTGCTGCTATGCATGTTTGTTTCTGCTCTGGGGTGCACACTCTAATGCTATACACCGACATAGTTGCCAACATTTAACCGCTTGCCGACTGCTCACAGTATATTTACTGCGGCAGTCAGCCCCTCACAGGCAGAGCGAAGTAGGTCTATGTCGCTAGCCTGTGAGGGCTCTAGGGAGCAAGCACGCTCCACCGGTCACTCACGATCGTCGGTGGAGAGGGAGAAAGGCAGGCGGCTGATGTAAACAAGCCGCCTGTCATTCTCCCCGGTGTAGGAATGGTGATCATACGGTTCTACTATGTAGGACTGTTGATCACTGTTCCTACGCCTCAAGCCACAGCCAATCACAGTTAGAATCACGCCCCTAGGGACACACATAGCCCCTCCCTCTCAAAAAAAGTTAACCCCTTCACTGCCAGTGTAATTTTACAGTAACAGTGCATATATATAGCACTGATTACTGTAGAAATGTCACTGGTAACCCCAAAAGTGTCAAAAATGTCAGTCAAGGGTCCGATCTGTCCGCCCCAATGTCGCAGTACAGCAAAAAAATCGCAGATCGCCGCCATTACGCGTTAAAAAAAAAAAACAACAAAAATGACAAAAATCTTTCCCTTTGTTAGTAAACGCGATAACTTTTGCGCAAACCAATAAAAATACGCTTTTTGCGATTTTTTTTTCCCAAACATATGTAGCATAAAACAAATTGGCCGAAAATGTTAAAAAATTTTGATTTTTACATTTTTTTTTGGGGGGGAATTTCATATAAAAAAATGTGAAAAATATTGCTATTTTTGCAAAATTGAGGCTCTTTTTTTGTTTATAGCGCATGATCAAAAAATCGCACAGGTGATCAAATACCACCAAAACAAAAGCTCTGTTTGTGGGGAAAAAAGGACTTCAAATTCGTTTAGGTACAGCGTCGAACGACCGAGCAATTGCCCGTTAAAGTCACGCAGTGCCGAATCGCAAAATAGGCCCTGGTCAGGAAGGGGGTAAAATCTTCCGGGGCTTAAGTGGTTAAAAAAAATTTCCAGGGACACTTTGCAGCACAGCTATCAATTACCACACCCACTTCCCTGAAGCTCCGCCCACTCTGCATAATTTATCTCGCCTACTTATCAGATTATAGGTTCTACTCAATATAGAGAGAATTACAAGAAATTAAAAAGGGGATTTCAAATTTAAGGCCACAGTAGCAGAGTTGGAATAAGTCTCCCATTCATCTGCACTACTTCTGCGTAACATTTATAGGCAGCCTGATTAACAGGCGCTTCCAGGGACAATATAAATTACCTGGGACAGGCTCCTATTTGCAGGGACTGTCCCAGGAAAAAAGGGACAGTTGGCAAGTATGCACCGATAATACACCATACAATCAAAGGTTCGAGCTGAGAGTAACCATCCACCATAATGTGTATTACCGCAATCCTCAAGTATCGTGCGCGCCTTGGTGTGACGTCACGTCAGAATAGCCCCTTATCTATACGTTGCGCCACAGGTCACCTGGTTTCCTCATGGGGGGTCTGTACACTGTTTATGAGAGCGTGTATACTTGTGAGCGATTCATTAGATACATTTTGGAGTTTATGCGCTTACCGAACAAAGAAGCGCGCAAGTTTTTCTGCAGATTATTGTACGATTGATTTGAAAGCGGTATTTTTCATACAATTTTTTCATCGTTTGTACTAGGCTTAAGGGTCCACATTGAAGTATAGTAAATAAAGTAAAATATATGTATAAATATAACAAAAAATTATAATATAAAATTACTTAAGCAACCCTCTAGTGTTAAAACGTGAAAAAGGTGAAGGTCCTTGCATCCTGTTTTGCACAGACAGTCAGGTAATGAGCTGCACCTGTCCTCAGTCATGTGACTTAGCTGGTCTGTTCTGCAGGACAGAATTGGGACAGGTTAGGTGTGCTACACCGAATGGCAGAAAAAAAGAACTATTATGTACTGTATATAGGAGAGGAAATGGTGAGTACAGAAATCTGGAAATATTATTTTTGTAAACCTGAGAGACAGGGAGAGTAGCTATATTTTATCCAGGTGTTTAAATGAAGATCTATAATAACTGTAGTTGTAGTAACCATTGAAATCCTTCTTTATAATATACAGCAGAATGAACTGAGAATTGTGTTGTTGAAAAATAAGGCTCTATGTTTCCGTGCTGACAATTTGTCTCTAATGCCCCGTACACACGTGCAGATTATCTGAAGACTTTTGTCTTCAGATTTACCTTTTCTATGTAGTGCAAGGGCCTGCCGGATTGCATACAAATTGAAAGTTTGACCTCATATTATTATATGGTTTTGGTAAGTCTACAGACAAAAGTCTTCAGATAATCTGCACGTGTGTACGGGGCATTAGGCTGAGTTCACACATATGTGCGGCTGTGGTTTGTAGTCCGGAAGTCCGGTGCGTTTCTGTTCAGGTGTGTAATTTTACCTGAATTCGCACCTGAACAGGACCCAAAAACGAACAGGACCCTTTTCAAAACTGCCCCGCACATGTGTGAACAGGCTCCATCGAAAGCCAGTCACATTTACATGTTATGCGAATTGGATGTGGTTTAACCACTTGCCGACCGCCATCAGTATATTTACTGCGGCAGTCAGCCGCTCCTGGGCAAACCGACGTAGGGCTACGTCGCTCGCCCAGGAGCCTGTAGGGGGCAAGCGTGCGTCGCTGGAGGCGCGCTCCCGCCCCCGCTCGTTCACGGACATCCCTGCCCTGCGGGTGTGACCGGCGGCTCCGATGTCCACCGGCCCGCTCAGTAGAGGGAGAAAGGCAGATGGCTGATGTAAACACAGCCATCTGTCATTCTCCCTGATGTAAGTGCAGAGACTATACAATCCTGCTATGTAGGATCGTATGTCTCGGTGGTTACATCACTAGCCACGCCCCCCACAGTTAGAAACACGCCCCTAGGGATAGATTTAACCCACTGATCCCCAATAAAGTTAACCCCTTCCCTGCCAGTGTCATTTTGACAGTAACAGTGAATATTTATAGCATTGATTACTGTAGTAATGTCACTGGTACCCCCCAAAAGTGTCAAAAATGTCAGTCAAGGGTGCGATCTGTCCGCCGCAATGTCGTAGTCCAGCAAAAAAACCCGCAGATCGCCGCCATTACTAGTTAAAAAAAAAACAATAAAAATTACATAAATCTTTCCCGTAGTTAGTAAACACAATAACTTTTGCGTAAACTAATCAAAATACGCTTATTGCAATTTTTTTTTTTTACCAAAAATATGTAGCAGAAGACAAATTGGCCTAAAATGTTAAAAAATTTAGATTTTTACATTTTTTTTGGGGGGGGGGGGGGATTTCATATAAAAAAATGTGAAAAATATTGTTATTTTTTCAAAATTGTCGCTCTTTTTTTGTTTATAGCGCAAAAAATAAAAATCGCACAGGTGATCAAATACCACCAAAAGAAAGCTCTGTTTGTAAGAAAAAAAGTACGTCAATTTTGTTTAGGTACAGGGTCACACGACCGCGCAATTGTCCGTTAAAATCACACAGTGCCGAATCGCAAAATAGGCCCTGGTCTTTGCATAATAAGGATAAAAGAAGGAGGGAGAGTGCCTCTGAGTGCAATGAAGGTTTAATATGACATTTAAAATGTAGTAACTCACATGGAGGTAAAACAATTAGCGTGTAGATGGGACAGGCTCCGGGAAGATGGCCCAGCTGTCAGCGGTGCTCAGCGGTGTCCGGGAAGTCTGAGGATCCAGGGAGACTTGAGAGAGCCGGCTCTGTAATCTTCCGGGCAGACGGGTGGGATGCCGTGACCGCTGGGCGGCGTCTGGCATCGTCTGACGTCAGGAGCGGAAGAAGGGCAGCTGGGCTTCACAACGCGTTTCGGAGCAAGTGTCCAGCTGGAGTGTGCATGCCCGGCCAGGAAACTACATGCTTACACATCTTGACCCTATATCTGGCACTCTTGCTGGGGAGAAACTGTTCGAAAGCGAGGGGGCCAGAAAATGTAATCAGGGACTCATCAATGCAGACAGCTTATTGGGGCATATACAAGACTGCAAACTTTTGGTTGAAGTGATTTACGAGGGGCTGAATATTGTGAAGCCGGTCATATCCAGGGTCACCCCGAGGACGACAGAGTTCATTGTCACTGAATTGCATGAACCGCAAGATTTTCTCGTATGTAAGCCTGGCCAGGTCGACAGAGAACATGGGCATAAGATCGGCACATAAATTGCTTTGGTCCACAATCTGTACAGATCTTCCATGAAAAACAGCTTATAAAAACCAAGGGGAGAAAAATCGCTTGTTTCCACCTGAATTCCGGGTTGGTC
Source organism: Pelophylax lessonae (assembly GCF_965119305.1). NCBI lineage: Eukaryota > Metazoa > Chordata > Amphibia > Anura > Ranidae > Pelophylax > Pelophylax lessonae. Next base: position 30,057,357 of record NC_138778.1, read on the forward strand.
AGTGAAGTATGGGTGCTGCAAAAGTGGTGGGCTCCTAATCAGGATTTGCAAGTGCATCAGGAAGGACACTATGGGCTCTACGAGTCTGTCTTTGACTTCTTGGTAACTGCGGGACAATACTTGTGCTAGCCACCACACCAGCTTGACCTGCACTTATGGGACTCGTTACGTCACCAAGTGTTACTGCAGTGCTGGTTTGATTATGACCAGGATGTACTAGGCCGCTGGTGCTTGCCAGTTCACCAGAAGATTGAGCGGCACTAGTACCGACACTCTACTGCATACGAGAACCCTGCAGTTGTTGCACCTCAGCAACAGAAAAACGGGGTCGGGTACGCCTGACCTTAGCAGGGACCACTACTCCGTCGTCCGCGCTATCTGTCAGGGTGCCGCTGCTGTCTACAGGTTCAAATACTGAGCCTGATTCTGACAGTGAGTCTTTCCCATCACTCTCATCTGTCATGCTCAGCATCGTGTAGGCCTCTTCGCTAGTGTACCTCTGTCTGGACATTTTGGCCAAAAAATTTATAGGTACCTAGTGGGACTCACAGGTAAAAAAGCACCTGGTTGTCAAGGACTGTTTTTAACCGCTACCAAAACATGTAACTGCTAGTGCTAACAGGTATCAGGCCTGATTCTGCTAATGCTGCAGTTTAGTGTACTGTGTATTGGAAGTGACAGTATTCTGCTGATACTTCACTTCTTGGGGAATGGGCCGAGGGGCTAAACACAGGTGCTGGCAGGTGTTGGGAATGATCCTGCTAATGCAGCATTTTGGGAACACTAAAATATTGGGGATGCAAGTATAGTTCTGATCAGATCAAAGATATTGATTTGTTCAGACACTATACTAGTAATGGAGGTGTTTAGTGTGTGCTTGTGCGTCACTGACAAAGGGTTAAAATGTAATACTAAATATGTGGCGGGGATGTGACGCTGTCCTAAATTGATGCTAACTAACTTTAATGCTAACTGATGTCACCTGTGACACTAATACAGTGATCAGAAAAAAGATCTGTACATTATAAAAGTGACACTGTGACAGGACAATGAAGGGGTTAACTGGGGGTGATCAGGGGGTTAAATCTGGGACAGAAACTAACTACCACTAAGTGTCTCTCAAAATAACTGAAGTCACAAGTGACCCTAATACCACGATTGGTAAATTATCTGTATACTGTATAGAGTGTACACTGCGACAGGGAGTGAAAGGGTTAACTGGGGGGGGGGGGTGATCGGAGGGTAAATGTGTGTCTATGTGTACTGGTGTCAGTGTAGTGCTTTGGTACTGTCTGATGCTCTCTTTTCCCACGTTGGAACCCGGTGTTCCGTGAAAATTACCTACCCGTGAGAAAAACCTACCCTCGTCACTTCCGGTTCACCCTCAGTGTGTATAACGCGGCCGTTACATTAAACCAGCTGCCCTACAATATGAATCATCTCCGCTCCTGCCCCTGACACTTCACTGATGTCGGCTAGTAAATATAAAAGCGGCGGCGGGTGTATGAGAAGATAAATAACGGAGCCGCCAGCCGCTTTTATATTTACTAGCCGACATCAGTGAAGTGTCAGGGGAAGGAGCGGTGATGACTCATATTGTAGTACAGCTGTTTTCATGTCACCGTAGGTTTTTTTCACGGACACCCTAATACTTTCATCCTACTGCGCATGCCCTGTAGTCAGCTCCTTATCTTTTTCATTAGGTCTCCGGGGCTCTGAGCATGCGCACTGCTGCGCTGCTCAGCTGTTCATGCCCGGAAGTGACGAGGGTAGGTTTTTCTCACGGGGTAGGTAATTCTCACGTTACACCGGAAAGGACTCCAGGAGAGGAGATTGCATAATTTCCTGTGCCTGTGTTTACATTACACAGGCACAGGACATTCTGCAATTGGTCAGAACCGATCACCAGGTCCAGGCCAAAAATCATTGGCCTGGACCTGTTGAATGTGGACGGCGGAGGCGCGTGCCCCCTAGCTTCGCATACGACCGACGTACAGTTACTTTGGCTTGCGCAGCCGAGCCACCTTGCCGCAGTAAATGTGCAGTGGGTAGTCGGCAACTGGTTAAAAAGGAATAATTCACACACTAGATTATCTGTAAGGTCTGCGGATATTTCTTCACATAAAATGAGAAATAAGGGCTTTCAATGGATATACAGCTTATTATTCACTTTATATCAGAAAGTGTTACGGCTCTTTTACTCAGGCATTGAATTTTAAAGCTGTCATTAATGTGCATTAGGGTGCAATCACACTTGTGAATGTAACCGCAGTTCAAATACATGTGAGAATCCCAGTGGGGTTCCCATGATTAGCTGCGAGAGGCAGTCCCATTGAAAGCAGTGTAATCGCTCGGGAAGACTGCCTGCATCCAGGGCTGATCACTCGCATGATCACGCGCATGAGTGATTACATGTGAGTGGGTTCAATTAGCTGCTGGAGCCAGCAGCCTCCCTTCGCTTTCAATCCTCCTCTCGCATCCAATCGCTGGGGTTTTGCATTTAATTAGATTACGGGTACAGCATTGTTGAGTGTTTCAGACCCGTTGCACAGGAATTCCAGTCGCATCAGGCAGCGCTCCTCAAATGCCCTGTGAGATTTTATTTTTACAAGACTAAAATGGGAAATGATCACTTTGATGCCTTGCAACCAGACCTTAACCACCTGACCCCAGCAAAATTTTACCCTCTTCGTGATCAGATAATTCTTTGCTATTCAGCACTGCGCTACTTTAACTGGTAATTGCTCAGGCATGCAACACTGTACCCAAACGACATTTATATAATTTGTTTTTACACAGATAGAGCTTTCTAATAGATTTTTCTTTTGGTGGTATTTGATCAGCGCTAGGGATGATCGAACGGTTCGGGTCGACCATCGGTTCGGCCCGAACATTGGGTGTTCGAGGTTTGGCCGAATTTAGAACTTTTTGCCCAAAAAGTTCGGAATTCGGCAACCAGAACCGACCAAAATGCAATGGTTCAGGAAATGGGCTTTAAAAGCCTGTGATTGGACCAGAACCATTAGCAAAAGCTAATTGAGGGGGCAGAAGAATGCTAGGAATGTGATTGGAGTGACTAGGGGGTCCATAGTCCAATCATTAGTGAATACGCCCCCCCAGTATATAAGATAGCCCCCGCCAAATTCCTAGCATTGTTATACTGGACATGGAAGAGAGTGGAAGCAGTTCTGCTAATTTTACTTTAAAGTGTCATTTAGCATTTATTAGTGTCAGGAAAGGGATATCTAGTGTAGTTAGAGTGCTCCTTTACACTTTAGTTAGCTTAAAAAATTTAGTTTCTGTAGGGAAAGTGTGAAGTGTCAGGGTGACCGTAATGTAGTGTAGGGTGAACTGACAGTGACTGCTATGGCAGGGTGACCAAACCCTTCCATATCAGGGTGACCGCAATAGAGAAAAGCTATTTTCTCTTAGGTGACTTTCGCTGCAGGAATATGGCTTCGCCGCCGCCAGCATTTTTGGCTGCAGGCGTTGCTAGTGCTTTTTTGAGCACATGTTTGGAGTCAGACATGACATCTGAACATGTGTATAGGGTGTATATATACACACCCATGTCTGTATATATACACCTGCACATATATAGGTGTGAAAGGAGCAGAAAAAACTACTTGCGCTAATGAAATAATTAACACCAATATATTTCTGCTCCTATCACACCTATATATGTCTAGGTGTATATATACATATAAGTATGTGTGTATATACACCACTATACACAAGTTCAGATGTTTTGCCTGCCTCCAAAGAACCCAAAAAAATGCCAAAAAAACCGCTAGCGTCAAAAAAAAAACGCCCAGGTGTGTTGTTGCAGGCATTTTTTGGGGGGTTTTTGGAGGCAGGCAAAACATCTGAACTTGTGTATAGTGTACCTGTGAAGTTTCAGCTCTGTAGCATGTCCAGAACCAGAAAAAAAGATAATTTTTTAGTAGAGCAGGGATGGTGGGACCCTACTTTTACACCTATATGATCTTTTTTTTATGGTTCTGGACATGCTACAGAGCTGAAACTTCACAGGTATGCCTTTTAGACCCCCCAGACACTAAATCACACAAAAAGTTCTTAAAAATTGTCATTTTTGATAGATTTTTGATAGAGAGCCAATTATTGAAAAAAAAAAATGTCTTTGGATTTAGTGTCTGGGGGGTCTAAAAGTGTACCTGTGAAGTTTCAGCTCTGTAGCATGTCCATAACCCCCCAAAAATTAGCATTTTCTTATAATTTTTATTAGAACAGGAATACGGCTCATCTACTGCGTTTTTTCTTGCATTTATCGGGCATTTTTGGAGGCAGGCATGACTTTTTTTGGATTTAGTGTCTGGGGGGTCTAACAAGTGTACCAGTGAAGTTTCAGCTCTGTAGCATGTCCAGAACCAGAGAAAAAGATCATTTTTCAGTAGAGCAGGGATGGTGGGACCCCTCTTTTACACTTATATGATCTTTTTTTGGGGGTTCTGGACATGCTACAGAGCTGACACTTCACAGGTACACCGTTTAGACCCCCCAGACACAAAATCACACAATCCAAAGTCAAAATCAAAAAATCTCTTTTTTTTTATTTTTTCAATAATTGACTTTTTTATCAAAAATGACAATTTTTAAGAACTTTTTTTGTGTGATTAATAGTCCCTGGGGCATGACCCAGAACCCTAGGCACTTTAAAGGCAGGCTTTAAAATGGTGTTTTTTGATTACCGAAGTTCGGGTCCATTGATTTCAATGGGGTTCTGAAATCCGGGCCGAACTTTCGGGTAGTTCGGATGTTCTGGCCGAACCGAACTTTTCAAAAGTTCGATCATCCCTAATCAGCGCTAGTGACCAGGAACCAGAAAGTACACCTGACATACGGGTATATTGCAGTGTTTGACTACGCTGCCTGTTCGCAGTATCTCTTGGAAACGCCCTCATTGGGTCCGCTAGGCCCGCTAATTGGCTTCTGCTGTGTACATGCCCCAGACCCGGAAGTGCAGAATCGCGTACCTGGCATGATTCTGCTCACAGGAGCCGCTGCCCCACAGTAAATGTACATGGGGTGGTCAGCAAGCGGTTAAATGTTTGTTAAAAAAATTGCAATTTAGAATTGGGTAAGAGGGAAAATAATGTTGAGCAGAATATGCATTCTGTCTAATACAGTGTGTAGCATTCTTCAAAACAGGGTTTGTCACCAAAGTGTGTGGCTTACCCTCTTCTTGGGTACAGTTGGTGCGAAAGTATTACATTGCAACTTAATCCATTCCCTCTGCAAAAAATAATTTATTTCTGGAGAAACATCATGGGGCTAACCATGGACTCAGAGGGAAAGATTTTTAGCAGAAGCAGACATCTGCAGGTAATAGGATACACACCATTGCACATGCTGTAACCAATGTGTATGGTGCTGCATCCCCATGCTGCATTACTCCATCTGTGTCTTAGCATGAGTTAGGACCCATTTTAGGGAGGCCCCTCCCCCTGAGTGGGTGTGGTAGGTAGGGCTAGTCAATAAAATCTGAGCCATAGGAGTCTGGGACAGAGGGTGATTGGAAGAGTCTACCCCTGATATACTGCAATGTATGCCTGTGGACAATGGAAGACCTATGTTGCACTTGCACTGTGCAGAACTATTGATGTTGAAACAGATAAAATGTCACGTACCTGGTAGGAGATTGAATTGATGAGCTTGACCTCCCTTATATCTCCAGCCAAGGCCCGGCTGAAGGTGAAACAGATGGTGCCAAGGGACAGGAGAAACATGAGTGCCTGTAGGTGTTGGTAGCAGAACATGCAGCAGAAGATGGAGGCTTGAGAAGTCAGGCAGGATATCAGATCAGGAGCAGATTTAAAGCATGCTGGACCAGCCGAGGCCAAAGGGCACTCTGCATGTACTGCAGGTTCTGAAAGTGTGGCTTGTCGAAATTCTCAGGCTTTAGGCAGGAACACACTGCGATGACTGACGCAGTTATAAAGAACAGCCGAAGCAGACACTCAGAAGTAGTATGAAGCCAAGTCAGAAGCAGGAGTGAGGTCACAGGGGTAGCTGAGGTCAGTAGAAGGCAGGCAACGAGGAACAGAAACATAGGCAGAAGCGTGGTCAGGAACGAAGCCGAGGTCAGGAACAGGTGGGCAGAGGTACAAGCAGGATCCAAGATCAAGTCAGTAGCAAGCCGTGTCATCAACAGAAATCAGATACAGGATACACTCAGGACACAGGAAAAGCTGCTAAGACCAATCAGCACTGACAGTAAGTAAGAGCATCCCTTAAATAGTCCATCTGGTGCCAAAAACTGTGGACACACTCCTGCGTTCCTATAAATTTTTCTTTGAGCCATAGCCCTTCCACTTGATAAGTACAGGAATACCATTACAGAAATATAGAAATGAAGGATGTGTTAAACCTGAATTGTTCATCAATAAAAGACTCCTTTTTTGTGAAGATGGGATTTGGGCACAGAGTATGTGTGTGACCAAAGATGGGGGAGTTTCTCCATGTTACAGGTGTGTGTGTGTACCTTTTCTTGTCTCTTTGTGGGAGGGGGGGGGGGCCCATTGGCAAACATGGCTGTTGCTGGCAGCGCCGGGACAAGGCCATCCAGCGCCCAGGGCAAAGGTGCCAAACTGCACCCCCTCCTTCCCTTAGGGTCAGGGTGCCCAAATCCCTGCAATAAACCATTGCACCCAAGGAAGTCATCCCACCTGCCCACCCCTTGTCTCGGCCCTGGTTGCTGGTGACAAATCTGCTAATGTGTGCATATGTGTGCAGCCCTGGCCGGACTTTAAGCCCTGCCCATCGGCCCCAGGAAGTGTCCTTAGTACAGGTGGACATTTTTGCTGGAGCTCAGAGGAGAGAGCAAGACTGGGATTGGCTTTCTTTCTCAGCACAGACTTTAATCATACAAGCAGGTGGAGAGAACATGCTGGGGAGATGAGTAAGGACAACAAGGTAGCAAGGGGTGAGCATGGCAGCCAGCCTGATTAGAGTAGAAGAGATTGTGCTGCCTGAGAGTCCAGAGGCAGAGTGACACAGGCTGCAGTAGACAGAGCAGGGAGAGCCAGGGTGACTGTTCTCTGGGCTGAGCTGCTGAAGCCAAGACCCAGGCACTGTGCAGATCAGAGAGAAAGAGCTGCACACAGTCAGCAAGGGAATCGGGCTGCAGAAAGTGTTGCTCTTCTGGGCCAGTTGACCTCAGTGGACACTAGATACAGGTGCAGTAGTACAGGAGCCCCAAAGTGTGGTGTGACTTCCTGCCTGCAGCCACTGCTGTTGTTCCACTTGATAGAGCTGTCCCTTGATTTCATGTGTTGCAGCAAGGCCCTTCACAGGCAATTAAAAGGAACAAATATGATTTATGCTACCGAGTTGCATACATGTCCGACTTACTGTTGTAGTGCCCTCATCTAGTTAGGTTGCTAGGATAAATGTAGTTTTTTTTCTTCATTTCAGTCAGTGGAGAAGTAATCTATTGTTTTTGCATGGTCAGGGTTTCCTAGTAGGGATGATCGAACGGTTCGGGTCAACCATCGGTTCGACCCGAACATTGAATGTTCGAAATTCGGCCGAATTCCAAACTTTTTGCGGAAAAAGTTCGGAATTCGGCAACCAGAACCGACCAAAATGCAATGGAACAGGTGTGTTGTTGCAGGCATTTTTTGGGTGTCTTTGGAGGCAGGCATAACATCTGAACTTCTGTATAGAGGTTTATTGGGCTTTTTTGTGGACGTCTTTGGAGGCAGGCATGACATCTGAACTTCTGTGTAGGGGTATATATACACACACACATATATGTATATATACACATACACACATATAGGTGTGATAGGAGCGGAGCCCTATGCCTGCAAATAATTTCATTAGCGCAGGCCTAGGGTTCCGCTACTTTCACACCTATATGTGTGTATGTGTATATATACATATATGTGTGTGTGTATATATATACCCCTACACAGAAGTTCAGATGTCATGCCTGCCTCCAAAGACGTCCACAAAAAAGCCCAATAAACGCCTGCAACAAAAACGGCCAGGTGTGAAAATAGCGGAGCCATATGCCTGCTCTACTGCAATTCTAAGACAAACAATCTTTTTTTTCTGGATATGCTACAGAGCTGAAACTTCACAGACCCCCCAGACACTAAATCCAAAGAAATCTCTTTTTTTTTTTTTTTTTCAATAATTTTTTCAATAATTGGCTCTCTATCAAAAACGACAATTTTTAAGAATTTTTTTGTGTGATTAATAGTCCCTGGGGCATGACCCAGAACCCTAGGCACTTTTTTAGGGGCTTCAAAATTGTGTTTTTTGATTACCGAAGTTCGGGTCCCATTGATTTCAATGGGGTTCTGTAATCCGGACCCGAACTTTCGGGAAGTTCGGGTGTTCTGGTCGAACCGAACTTTTCAAAAATTTCGATCATCCCTATTTCCTAGATGGGTGTTTGATTTCTCTCACCTGCTTCTGGAAGAAGCTTCCAGAATATAGGGCAAGCAGAGTCAAATGTCCTGCATAAATATTTATCATGTCCATCAGCCATTCCATGAAAAGAGGCATCCAGAAGTTGGCTGCTGAGGTGATAAATGTTGGGTTCCAGTTCTCCTAGGGCTGCTTCCCAGGATGGCAGCTATTATGAGTCATGGGCTGCAGTCTGGACCTCAGCAGGTCCTGAGCTACAGGCCTGAAGAAGATTTCTAATGGATTTTAAATATTTTTTTTTTGCTAAGGGGCACTGTCCTGAAATCATGGTCTGGAGAAGGATCTTTTATTTCCCTCATTGAGGATCTACCTATTGAAGCTGGGTGGCAGACAACTTCTAAGATATTATGAGTAAGACCTGTGTTTGAGATTTTCATGTGTACCTGCATCTATAAGGATTTGTTCCTAGAAGTGTGCCCTTCTAGTGATCATTTTGGAGTATCCTGAACCCCTCTCATGTTTCAAGTTAAGCGGGCCATTTATGGATCGAAACTCGACCAGTTAAGCAGGGACCGGCCGAATTTTGATCCATGTGTGGGCTAGCTGGTTGTACACAAGTTGGCCTATCTAATTAACTTGTGTACAACCAGCCTTTTGGGTTTTTCTCAAACGAACAATGCCATTGGCACTGATCGGCACTATAGCCCCCCGCTGACTTGATGCCTCTTATCAGCGACCCTTTATTTGGACAAATATCAGTGGTATTGCTGTGAGGCAGCAAAATATGGAGTGCATTGTAAATGAGATGAACAGGAGTCTGGGGGACCTTTTTTTTTTTTTTCCATTAAAAAGTGTACAGGCATCTTTAGTAACCTGTCACTTTGCAAAGACTGAGAGTTACTTTTCTTCTACCACTGATCACCTGTGTCATGACTCTCTAAGAGCATCTGCTTTTTTGGCATTTGGAAATGCTGAGCCACTTTCTTCAAGATCTGACTATTGCCTTTGGGATGTCTTCAGTCTCATACCAACAAATACCAAGTAGCTGTAACCATTCCATCAATCTTGTAGCTGATTGCTGAAATTGATGATCAGGTTGGGTCCACGGGGGAGGATTTTAATTCAGAATGGAAAACCCCTTTAAGACTCAACATAAATATCTGCTGTAAAGTTCAACTGTAGAGAGAGATTGTTTGGATTACTCATCCTAGTACATAATTGGCACTATTTGTGCGTCATGCTTTTGCCTCGCTGATGTTCCCTGTATTTCTATAAACTTCCCTTTTAATAACGTTATAGAAAAAACGTATAAACATTTTTATATATATTTTCTGAAGAATGCCGCCTTGTCAGGCCAAGCGTGTAGACACTGGTCATTTACCCGCCGTTATATTTGCTGATTGGCAGATTCATGGTATCAGCAGACGTTTTATTGCTCTTGCCGTGAAAAACAAAATCTTAGACATAAACAAAAATGAGCAAAGAGAAAATGCAAGGTTTTAGTGAAAGCCATTAATCTATCAAATGCCACCTTCGCAAAGACCACAAATCTAGAAGACGATAACCTTAGCAGAGCAAGAAAGCGCTTGAGAAATATGTCTTGCAGATAAATTTATGATGTTGGTAAAATTTTACCTGAGCCATAGGCTTGTAAATATGAAATACCTTATAGTGTTTGGCTTCTGCAACCCTAAAAGAGATCTGTGAGGGTCTGTTTAAGTTTATTAAAAAATTATTTTCTATTAGTTACCGAGTCTCTGCTCATAGAAAAAAAAAAAAAAAAAATGTTTTGAAGTGAAAAAAATTCTTCCTCGCTAAATGCATCGGAAATGTGCCAGTTAGGGGGCTCAAGGAAAAATATGGATTATTAACCCACATACTGTGCAACGTTTGTGTATGGAACTTCAAAGTTAAATTTTTATGTGGAAAAAAAGAAAAGAATTCTCCCTAGACAGTGGAAAATTAATTGCACTTTGGGCCTGGGCGTTGTTCAGTGCATCTGATGGTGCCCCAGAAAGGGCGCTCTCGCATGCACGCAAGGGAGTGCAGTGCAGCGATCGTGGCCGTGCCATGTTCCTAAGACACAGTGTGACCCCAATCTCGATGACGCGGCTCTTTACCCATGTGATCGGCTGTGTCCAATCACAGCCTGTCACATGTAAATGTAGAAGTGCCGTTTAACGGTGCCCCTCGCCTCACACTGTCAGTGTGTGGCATGGAGAGCAGATCAGCAGCATCTCCTCAAAAGGATAACCAGGACAGGTAATCAGAGTACTGATCATCAGTGCCCTGATTACAGTCAAGCTCCTGCAGTGCTCATCAGTGACACCAATTACTGCTGCCAGTGAGTGCCCATCAGTGCCTGCTCTTCAGTTCTGACCATCAGTGCCGCCCATCAGTGCCCATTAGTGTCACCCACCAGTGCCGCCTATCAGTGCCCACCAGTGCCACCTATCAGTGCCACCTATCAGTACCCATCAGTGAGGCATGTAGGTACCTTCTCGTCAGTGCCACCTCATCAGTGTCCATCAGGGCAGCCTAACAGTGCCGCCTCATCAGTGCACATCATCAGTGAAGGATAAAAATTACTTATTACAATATTTACTGACAGAAGCTAAGAAAAACTTTTTTTTTTCAAAATTTTCACTCACTTTTATTTAGTAAAATATAAAAAAAAAAAAAAGCAGTGATTTAACCACTTAACATCTAGCCACGTAGACCTACGTCGGCTGACTTTGCAGGGTTATACCGGGATGATGCCTCTAGCTAGAGGCATCATCCCAGTACCGTGGTTTGAAGCCGACGGTCGGCTTTCCGTCGGTAACGACCGATGCGGCTCGGGAGCCGCTCGATCGTTACCCGGGGGGGCGGGAGGGGACATCCCCCCCCCCCTCCTGCCGCCTTCCGTGGCTTTGCTCGGGGCTCCCGTCCCACCGGCACATCCGCCGGCTGGATGGAGTCCGGATGAATGCCGGAAACGGCATCGATCGGGTCTCCGATGACGTAACCCGGAGGCGGCGTCCATGATGTCACTTCCGGGTTACTGTTCTGCAAAAGGCGGCAGATTTGAAAAACGGCTGTATGCAAAAAAGCCGTTTTCGGCGTTTTGCATACAGGGAAGTGTAGTGGAGGGGTCTAGGGTCTTTTAGAACCTCGATCCCTCCATAAAGTGTACCTGTCACTACATATTGGTGTCACAAGGGATGTTTACATTGCTTGTGACAGCAATAAAAGTGATCAGATTTTTATTTTTTTAAAAAAACCTGTAATAAAGTTAAAAAAAAAGAAAAAATAAATAGGAAAAAAAAAAATTTAGCTGCCCCCGTCACAGTTAGCTCGCGCACAAAAAAAAACGTATACGCAAGTCGAGCCACGAATTAAATCGCTGTTCAAACCACACATGTCAGGTATTGCCACAATCGCCAGAGCGTGGGCAATAATTAAAAAAAAGAGCTACACTCTAACTCTAAACTGGTAACCGTTAAATAAATTTAAAGCGTCGCAGATTGAGATCTCTATTGACCGTAGTTTGTCGCCATCCCACGGGGGGGCACAATTTTAAACCGTAACATGTTGGGTATCTATTTACTCGGCGTGACATCATCTTTCACAATATATAAAAAAAATGGGCTAACTTTACTGTTTAGTATTTTTTAAATGCAGTGAAATGTGATTTTTCAAATTTTTAAAAAAAAAATGGCGTTTTAAAGACCGCTGCGCAAATACCGCGTGACAAAAAATTTTGCAATGACCGACATTTTATTCTCCAGAGTCTTTGCTAAAAAAATATATGGGGGTTCTAAGTAGTTTTCTAGGAAAAAATACTGGTTTTAACTTGTAAATAAAAAGTGTCCGAAATAGGGCTGGTGGGTAAGTGGTTAAATACAACCAAAAGAAAGCTGCATTTGTTAAAAAAAAAAAAGATAAAAAATTGACTTGGGTATAACGTTGCATGGCCGCGCAATTGCCATTATCATTTAAAGCGTGGCAGCTCTGAAAGCTGAAAATTGGTCCAGGCAGGAAAGTGCCCAGTAGGCAAATGGTTAAAGCCCAATGATTCCCTAGCAGCAGTTTACAATAAAAAAAGCAGCACAGGCAGCAATACTTACCTTCAGCCTTGGGCTACGTAACCCCCAGGACATCTTTTTTCTCAAAGTGCCCTCGGTGCCCAGAAGATTGAGGACATGCTTTGAATTCAGAGCATCATGGGGCCTCCCCTGGGGAGATGTCACCACAACACCCTACTTTCACAGTATATTGATACAGTGAGCAGTGCTACATAATTTTAAATAGTGCTGCCATTTGCAGCATCAAAAGACCACTCACCACCAGGACAAGATCGAAGAGGAAGAAGACCTAGCATATCATGTGACCAACCTGAAATCTTCTAAGAAAGGTAAGTATAAAATGTAAATTAAGCAAAATATACTGCCAGTGGGTCCACCGGATGGGAAGGGAGGGGTAATTGAGGGGTACGTGGGTAAGTGTGGAGTTGGACTTTCAAACATAAAGGTCAGTATTTGTAGCAGGGGCGTTTGCCTTGGGCAGCATTTTTCAGGGAAGCAGCGCAGCCACCAGGCACAAGGACAGAGGCAGCTCTTTAACCTCTTCCCATCCAGCAATACCCATACTTCGCTGGACCTTTGGTTGTACAGGGGTGACGTCGGCTCTTTTGTATTCGCAATCAGAGCAGCTTACTAGCCACTGGTTAGCTATTACAGGCAGCAGTAGGGGGCATCGCCCCCCCCCCCACCTTCTTCTGCAACTCTCTCGGGATCTCCCGTTCCACCGCGTCCGCTGGCTTGACAGCCAAGCAAAGCCATGCTCAGCTTTGATCTGCTGTTCATAACAGTAAACCAGAAGCAATGACATGACATCACTTCCGAAAGCATTCAAAAACATTGATCTTAGTATTTTGAATGCTTTTAAATGAGGAGGGATTTGGGGTCCTATAGACCCCAGATCTCTCTATAAAGGGTACCTGTCACATGCCTATTGCTATCACAGGGATGTTTCCATCCCTTGTGACATCAAAAAAAGTGATAAAAAAAAAGCAACAGTGTAAAAATAAAATATGAATATAAAAAAAATGTAAAGTGTCTCTGTCTTTGCGCACAAAGGCGAATGCTCGTGTCGGTTCCGCATGCATGCAAGCAACGTTTGTCCCACACATGTGAGGTATGACCGTGAATGTCAGATGATGGCAAGTAATTCTTTATATGGGACATGGATGAATCATGTCTCAGGGTCTGATGAGGAAGCCACAGCTGTTCACTGTGACAAGACAAGAACGGTATACCGCAGCTGGGGTGGGACAAATTTGAATGGGGGGCCCACTTTAGTCTTGCCTAGGGTAGCACAAAATCGTGGTGTGTAAATATCTCTTGGGCATTTATTTGTTTGTGTTTAATACACCCAAATACAACCTCCCAGTACATAACAGACATGAACAATTAGCATATGATACACCCTCACCCAAACACAATGCGCCACTACCATTTCAGTATGGATATAATGGACCCCCACAATATCACTATGAACCACCGAGCAATGATAATTTCAGGGGGGATTTTAAACAACGGGGATATATGGGGGGCCCCATAGAAGGTCAATGCAAGACCAAGGGGGAGGGGAGGATACTAGGGACCAACCGGGGGGGGGGGGCAGAATGGATATTGGACACCACCAGGCCCCAAAAAATACCACAACTATCAAAGAGAATACAACAGGGTAAATACAGAGGCTGCAGAGGGAAGGGAGGGGAAAAAAGGAACAATGTAGGCTATTTGGGACTTTAAGTGAGACACCAGCAGGTAATGCCCAGCGTCTCCATCCCTGTATCAGAAAAACTGAAAATTGAAAGGATTAAAAGAGGTGCATGGAAGCCAGCCAGCCTCTAGTCTGATGTACTCACCTTCCAGTCTGCCATCAACCTGTCTCACGATATAAATAAAGTACAGGGGTTTAGTTGACACGCATTTGCAAACGCATGTGTAAGCTGCAAGGCCTCTACACGGCACCCTGTGTTACTTGCAGTGTCTATTTTGAATGTATCCACAATGGAAGCACATTGCTGCTAATGGATAGATAGGAGACAGGTGAGGGGGAGACAGCCCAAACCTCCCCCCCCCCCCCCCGCTCCCATCTATGACTGGTCTAATATCACACAGCTCTAATAGCTATGTTGTAGCGATGGTACAAAACTGAAATGGACTAGCTGAGAAGCATACACCTCCATCCCCTTGGTGGATGCAGTATAAAACACAGATTGGGACTTTATATGAGGCATTGACCTGTAAAGCACAGAGCCTCCACTCAAAATAGACAGTGTTAGGACTGCAAGTAACATAGGGTGCCGTGTAGAGGCCTTGCAGCTTACACATGCGTTTGCAAATGCATGTCAACTAAACCCCTGTCCTTTATTTATATCGTGAGACAGGTCTACTTGGTTGGTGGCAGACTGGAAGGTGAGTACATCAGACTGGGAGCTGGTTGGCTTCCATGCACCTCTTTTAATCCTTTCAATTTTCAGTTTTTCTGAAAAAGAAAAAAGGAAACCTAAATTCTAATTCGGGTATACTTAATTTAAGCAATATTGTGTTTACGGATGATGAACTCAAAGTGTTACAATTAGGACTCAAAAAAACATTGAGAAATTCAAAGCATACATTGATTTGCATAAATTTGTTAGGAAGGTAATATAAAAAACACTTTACCAAAAGGAATACTGTCCCAAACATAGAAAACTCTCAATTCACCCATAGTGGCCTCAAAAACCATTCTACATTTATTCCCAGAACAAGTAATAATCAATGCATGGATGTGTTCAGAATGATGATGGAAAAAAAAGAAGCAATAGAAATTCAACCCATCAGATGAGATAACAAAATTAGGAAAGACATAGAGGAACTGGAGAAAAAGAAAAATATTATTATCAGGCCCGCAGACAAGGGGGGAGGCATAGTGGTTCTTAACAAGGAGGATTAGGTAAAGGAGTTAAACAGACTAATCTCAGATAAATAAACATATGAGAAATTGAAAGGAAACCCCACTAATAAATCAAAACCTAAACTTACCAGACTAGTCAAGAAGGCAACCAATGAAGGAATCTTGGATAAAAAATAAGCCCGATATCTAATTCCAGATGCCCCAAAAATCCCTATAGTGTATCAAGTACCTAAAATTCACAAAAATGAAGTCAGGCAGACCCTTTATTAGTGGTGTTAGCTCACTATTTTCGAGAGTAGGAGAGTATCTGGACCCTTATCTCCAACAGGGATACCCATCGTACATCAAAGACAGCAGAGATCTCATCAATAAAATAAAAAAAATGTGTCTTAGAGTGGGCCCTTAAAAAACAAAAACAATTAAAATATAAGCAAATAGAATTCATGGCTAATGGGTTATAGCTAGCAATGGGTGGGAATTTATTTTGTGCACAAAAAACATTATTATGTACAAAAAAGGGGCATGGCCATGGGGGCTAAATATGCCCCCAAAGTGGCCAACATATTTATGAGTAAATGGGAGGCAGAAGAGATCTACGGGAGAAGGAGATCAGAACTAAAAACATACTTCAGATACATTGACGATATTTTTTAGTGTGTGAGGAAGCGGGGGCCATTTTGCACAAATTGTTAGAAGAGATAACTGTTAACAAATACAAAGAATTTTGCACAGCGCAATGGGATAAAGAAAGGGATCAATATTTAGATTTAGAAAATTTTAAAGGGAAAAAACGAATTAAATACACAAACTCATTTTCAAAAAAACAGACCAAAATGGATATATCCCTATAAACAGTGGACACTACCCAAAGTGGTTGGAAGCTTTACCCAAAAGCCACCTTATCAGAATCAAGAGATTGCGATTCTGAATACCATGTTGAAAAAACAAGCCACCATAATAGTGGATCGGTTCATAAAGAAGGGTTACAAGGAAGATAAACTAAATAAAGTCAAACAACAGGTGAGAAATACAAGTAGGGAACAACTCCTAATTCCTAAACAACTAGACCATACAGATTACACTCTGGCTTTTAATACTGATTTCAACAGGCAGTATAAACAAATTGCAAAAGCTTTTAAAAAACACTGGACTATTCTAGGCAGGGACCCCATATTGGAAAAAATACTCCTGAAGTGCCCTGTATGTATTTATAAATGCCCACCTATCTTAAAAAACAGACTTTTCAAAATTATTCCAGACCTACCTAAAAAGACAATAACATTTCTAGACCAGGTAGGATTTTTGAAATGTGGAAGATGTATAGTATGCCGAACATGTAAGGGCCCCAAAAAAACAACTCCATTCTAATAAACTACAGGAGAAACTTTAATATTAAAAAGTTTATCACCTGCTGCAGCACATATGTCACCTACTTGCTGGAATGTAGGTGTGGGCTCTAGTACGTGGGTGGAACTACCCGAGAACTCAGAATCAGATTAAGGGAACATACAGTAGAAATAACATAAAAAAGGGGTTCAAACACCACAGCCTTTAAGAGCATTTCAGAAAGAAGTATAATAGAAATCCTTTGTATGTCAAGGTTTGTGCTATAGATAAAATAGAGAACTACTGGCAGGGAAACACACAACAAACAAGCAGTTTCTCAGAACGAGACATTCTGGATACACCGATTAAAAAACGATGATGCCAGCAATTTTAAAGTGATTGTAGAGTCTCTTTAAAAAAAAAAAAAACATGTTATACTTACTTGCTCTGTGCAGTTGGTTTTGCACAGAGTGGCCATATCTCCAGAAGGATATAGATACTCTAGAGAGAGTTCAGAGAAGAGCTACTAAACTAGTACATGGATTGCAGGAAAAAACTTACCAGGAAAGGTAAAAGGACCTTAACATGTATAGCTTGGAAGAAAGAAGAGACAGAGGGGATATGATAGAAACTTTTAAATACATAAAGGGAATCATCTCGGTAAATGAGGAGAGCACATTTAAAAGAAGAAAAACTACCACAAGAGGACACCGTTTTAAATTAGAGGGGCAAAGGTTTAAACGTAATATGAGGAAGTATTACTTTACTGAGAGAGTAGTGGATGCATGGAATAACCTTCCTGCAGAAGTGGTAGCTGCAAATACAGTGAAGGAGTTTAAGCATGCATGGGATAGGCATAAGGCTATCCTTCATATAAGATAGGGCCAGGGACTATTTATAGGATTCAGATATATTGGGCAGACTAGATGGGCCAAATGGTTCTTATCTGCCGACACATTCTATGTTTCTATGTTTCTATGGATCCTCCTCTTCTCAGGTCTTCTGTGCTATTGGCCCCTCCTTCCTGTTTAGGGATACTTGCTATGGGGCACCCGAGCCGAGTCACTGCTAACTGTGTCCATTCAGACACAGAGGTGAAACCTGGCCCTGCCCCCTCTCGCTACTGATTGGCTGACTGACTTTGATTGACAGCAGCGGGAGCCAATTGCGCTGCACTGCTGTATCAGCCAATAAGAAGGGGAGTCCCAGGAAGCTGAGAAAATCCTGCAACTTTGCTTGATAAAGATTGGCTCAGGTAAGTATTAGGGGGGCTGGGGGGGCTACTGCACACAGGAGTTTTTTTTTATCTTAATGTATAGAATGCATTAAGATAAAAAACCTTCTACCTTTACAATACCTTTAAATGCTGAAATAGATATCTACTGTTTCATCTATGATTATTAGGTTCATAAATCAGTACAAGAAACAGCCTGAGTACGAATGGAATGCCATCTAATAATAGATGTAAACAGGGAATAATTACAGGCACATAACTCAAATTTATGTATATAAGGCTGGCTATACATTATACCATTTCCTTACAATTTTCTTACAATTTTCTTTAGATTTACCTTAAACTATGTACAAAGGCCTGCCTTATGGGATACAATTGAAAGTGTTGTTTAGTTTTGACCTCATATTATATAGATTTTGGTAAATCTAACAGAAAATTGTACAAGAAAATTGAACATGTATGGCCAGCCTAAGAGACCAATGTATAAAGTGATTAAAATTATCAGAATCATTGCAACATAAGGAAACAAAGAGATATACAGTAGGCTAGGTTTAGATTATTATATGGAGAGTGTAATAAAATAGATAATACCTTATCAGGGAAAGCAATAGATTTTATTGTTGTATAGGTTTTAGCAAAAAATATAAAACAATTTTTTAATATATTTTTTATTAGATTTTTTAAAGTAATGATAAATCATACAGGGCAAATTGTAAAATAAATGATAATGGTTGAACATCGATAAAACAAGGACATCGGATCTGTATGTATTCCGGAACAATAACATTACAGATACTCCAGGGTCTATAGGGCATCAGACTAGTACAAGTGTAAACGGGATATGTGCCGGAACATCTTCATTGGCAGTGAAGATTGGCCCGAATATTATCAATGGTGGCACCCCAAATAGTTCTTGTTCCATACGTGTTACTATCTATTATGTAAGCGCTAGTAACACCAGGGTGGAGTGGGAGGAACATAGGCTGTAGTAGGAGAAAAAGAGATTGTAAAGGCAGAAGGTTTTTTTTTATCTTAATGCATTCTATGCATTAAGATAAAAAAAACTTTTGTGCACAGCAGCCCCCTTCATCTCCCCCAATACTTACCTGAGCCCGGTCTTTAGTAGCTTTGTCAGCAGTGTGGTGCGAATGGCTCCCGCTGCTGTCATGCAAAGTAAATTAGCCAATCAGGATAGAGAGGGGGCGGGGCCGGGTTGCGGCTCCATGTCTGAATAGACACACAGAGCTGTGACTCAGCTTGGGTGCCCCCATTGCAAGCTGCTTGCTGTGGGGGCACTCAACAGGAGGGAGGGAGGAGGAGCACAGAAGAGGGACCAGAGAAGAGGAGGATCTGGGCTGCTCTGTGCAAAACCAACTGTACAGAGCAGGAAAGTATAACATGTTTGTTATTAAAAAAATAAAATAAAAAAGAGACTTTAGGGTATAAAGCACTAGATGTCACTGGAGTTCCTTACCTCTGATGACACTTCTGGGAGGAAAGAAATGTCTTAGACGGAACTTCCGGTGACTTCACATCCAGTCCTTGGAACGCTATTGGAATTTATAAGAACACAACAAGTAAGAAATGCGATAAGCAAATTCTAAGTAAGAGTACCCCTTAACGCGCACAGATGTTATCTTATGTGGGGGGGGGGGGGGGAGAAGAAAAGTACTTGCAGTGTAGATGTTCAGAATCTTTAACTAGCTCAACATGGGCCCATAGGGGTTGCTGTGCAATGGTGACCAGCAATAGTGGATAGCATATACAAAGTGTTTCCCGCTGGGAGCTTTTGTGTAAAGAGGTGGGGTAAAGGTGTCTGCATGCAGTGTCTTTTGTAAGATTTACTGAGATTGGGCTTCTGCACCGCTTACTAATTGTTATGATACCAAGGCTCCAGGGAATGGGATGGCCTGGCACAGGCTCTTGAAGAATCTGCAACCAGTGAATGGTGCCTGGCTGTGCAACTGGTGATACAGGGATTCAGTTGGGTATGTAACAGTGATGATGAGAGTGGCCCCAGATAGTCACTCAGCTGTCAGGGAGCTGGTGAATGTGGATCTGCCTGCAGGTGTATGGCTCACTCGCTGAAGACCAGCCGGACGGCTGAGGCACTTGTGCACATCGCTGGATCGAGATGGGCTTGCGTAAGTATTAGGGGGGCTGCTGCACACAGAAGTTTTTTTTCAGCAGCTCAGTTCTCCTTTCTCTCCCTTCATAAATAATGTATTCTAGCCATTGATATTAATTAATGCTCAGGCACTAGCGTTTAGGAGCGTTTAGCAGCTTTTAATAGCGCCAAGCGTTTTTTCTGCCCAAACTCTGCTGCTCCTGGAGGTACTGACAGTGTCCTGTCTCTAAAAGCCTCTAAAAGCCTTTGATACTAATAGCTTCTAAAAACCATAGTGTGCATGGACACATAGACTAACATACAGAAAAAATAAAATAAAAAACACACAGTAATACAGCGCTAACCCTAAATATAGGAAAAAATCCCAGTATATATTATTGCACAAAGAAGGTGTATTCCAGGAAGTTAGGAACATAAAGTATATTACTCTATAAGTCCCAGTTCACACATATGCGATGCGGGAACCCTGTGAATCCACTGCGGGGTCCAGCATCGCATTCAACTCGCAGGCAGTTCACACTGCCATATGCGAATCGCTGGGGGTGTCAATACAAAGTTAACGACACCCCCAGATCAGTTCACATATCGCAGTGCGAACTGTCAGTTCGGACATGAATGGGATTGCATAGGTGTGAACATCCATGTGATCTGATTCTGGTAAGGACCCAAAAAAGGGTCCTATGCGAGTGTCCGAATCAGATGTAAATTTAGCCATACAATCTTTATGGCTGAATTTGCATTGCACAGACATCGCATGTGATTTGTAGAGCAGCAGTGTGCTCCGAATCACATGCGATGTCTGTCATTGCATATATGTAAACCGGGACTAACTGGCTGACGCTGACAATGCATGCAAGGCTGCTTTTTCACTGTGGGCTGTGGATCCACAATCTGCAAAAGAAGAGGGGAAGGAAAGAAAGACACCAAGCAGGCATGGTGTACCACACTTTATTTAAAACTCAAACTGTAAAAAATGATTCCACTCACAAAATAGTGGGCGTGACAGTGGACGGCCAGGGATGGAGGTGAACCAGGACAATCAAACGAGAGATGCGGTCTAAATCTGGGTGAGGGGTATGTTCAAACCAGGGCCGACGCTACCAGTAAGGCGACCTAGGCAGCCGCCTAGGACGCAACTTAGCAGGGGGGCGTTGGCGGAGCCTGACCCAAGGTAAGTGACTTACCGTAAGTCACGGAAGCAGTTTTTTCCAGTGGCGGCCGGCCCGTCCATTAGGGGTGCAGGGGCGCTTCCCCCCCATCCATGCGTCTGGCCCCCTAATCTACATGCAGGGCATCGAATGCATGAATTCCAATGAGGGTTTTTTTTTTTTTTTAAGCACGTGATTACAGCCAGAGACTCTAAAAGGCTTCAAAAAAGGTTGGGCTCGGGGTGCAGAGCACTGCGCCCTTAGTCCACCCAGTTGTGTGACAATAGTGAATGAATATTTGCTATTGCCACACTGATTCTCCTCTGGGCCAATCAGGAAGCAGGTCCTGAGACCTGTTTCCCGATTGGCCAAAGGAGAAGGCATCCTATTGGCGGAGGAGGAAGGAGGAGACAGCCGCCGAGAGGGGACATGGAGGAGACTGAGGGGGAAGCCGTTGCCGTCCGGAGGAACAGGGTAAGTGTACTGGCACCCAGGGGGGGATATGGTGTGGACTGGACTCTAGAGTGACGGGGCGGTCCGTGGCAAGGTCTGTCTGCTGCCCCCCCCCCAACCGATGGAGCACCAGCCGCCACTGGTTTTAACCCCTTCAGCAACATGGGATAGGGGGTGGGAGAGCATATGGGGGGGGGAATTTTTATTTTGCCTAGGGCGGCAAAAATCCTTGCATCGGCCCTGGTTCAAACCATCCTGTGGGAGCCTGCAGAGCAAGGAGTCCATCCAGAAAGAGTCCATGCCGGAGAGACCAGGAACCGCCATGGTGAAATTCACCATGGCGGTTCCTGGTCTCTCCAACATCGGCTCTTTCTGGACTGGTTCCTTGCTCTGCAGGCATTTTAAAGCTGTAAAAAAAAAAAAAAAAAAAAGAAATGCCTGATGCTGCTAAAAAAGGCAGGAAAAACGCCCTGTGTGCAAGAGGCCTAAAAGTTAATTTACTGCTTGTTAAAAATAAGTAAATACTTGGCTATCCATACCCTCCAATACTTTCCTTAAAAGTAAAAGGTTACTTTTAAGGAAAGTATTGGAAGTTGTTGATATCCAATTACAATTCATAACTTCGAAACCTAGAAATGAGTCACAATCCTTTCTAATAAAGCCATGAAAAATAATCCTTTCTAATAAAGAAAAGGGAAAACTATAATGCACATCAACATGTTATTAAATGAACCTCTTAGAAGGAATCTAATGTTCCAAAGGGTTTTACGTCTGTAATAGTGAATTAAGGTTGTCTACCACAATTCTCAATTTTTATAAGTTCTGGGCAACATTCAAAGTCAAAACACAAAACGCAATTCCATCAAACACGCAACTTTCCAACTTCTGGATAAAAGGTTGCGAGCCGATTTTTCTCCACCCAACGTGAAGGCTTACGTTCTCATTGGCTCACAATGCTTCCTTTTGCTGTCCAGTATCTGGGTAGCGGAGGGTTTTGGGAAGATAAACAAATTCAGATTTCAGGTTCTTATACTAAACCATATTTAAAATAAATTTGCAATGATGTTTTTATTAAAAGCCCTTTCACACTGAGGCGCTTTTCAAGGGCTTTGGCGCAAAAAAAACCCCCTGAATCTCAAAAACCTACCCCCATTAAAATCAATGAATGCTTTCACACTGGGGCGTTGCGCTGGCGGGGCGGTGAAAAAATCCCTGCAAGAATCATCTTTGGAGCATGTTTGGGGAGCTAAAAGAAAGCACCTCAAAAACGCCCCTCTCCATCGAAATGAATGGGAAGTGCCTGAAAATGGTTC